>NC_135236.1:282823614-283430021 GCF_051348905.1 Ranitomeya variabilis | reverse complement strand
CTGAAGAGGATATGCACTTGAAATGGGTGTTTCAACAAGACAATGACCCTAAAAACACCAGGAAACTAGCAAAATCTTGGTTACAGTCCAACAAAATTGAGGTTCTGGTGTAAGTACCCAGCCCAATTCCCAGACCTTAATCTGATAGAACACTTGTGGGATTACATAAAAAATGCTGTTTCTGAGGCGAAGCCAACAAATGCCAAAAAATTGTGGGATGTAGTCCAAGCATCCTGTGCTGGAATAACAGTTGTCAGGTGCCAGAAGTTGGTTGACTATGCAACATAGATGTGAAGCAGTTTTAAAAAACTGTGGGTATAAAACTAAATATTAGGTTAGTGATTCACAGAAATGCTTAAGCCCCTCCAAAAAGTACATATTGTGAGTGTGTAACGATAAATGCAGACACTTTTTTAGAACAACCCAATGCTCATTTTTGGTTTTCTATAAAGAAGTTAAGTTATATACATTCATCGTCCTGTTTTAGGATTAGAAAAAGTGTTCTGTTTCCAATTCATGGAAATAAAATCTAGTGTAAAGATTTTGTGATTAATTCATGTTTTTTGAACACACCGCTACTATTTTGAACACTACTGTATATTGACTGCCCAATCAGAATAATATCTGCTTGGGCTCATAAGGAGAATTTTAACCAAAGCACTCCTCTCTGACAACTTATGCCTTATCATGGTATTATTGGGTTGTCCTGGTGGGCGAGTCCATTTTTAACTAAATGTTGATTACTAACTATTTTACTTCATTTCATGATATTTTCATTATTCATCTTGTAGGTTATTCCTGTAGCTGCACGCTTACTATCTGAAATCTTCACTGGGGAAATCTCCTGGTCGGCAGATAGTATAAAGCTTCAAATCTCACATCCAGACTTAAAGGATAAGATGGTGGAGCAATTTAAAGAACTTCATCAGTTGTGGCAAAGTCAGCAGGCCCAAGCTATGGTCCCAGATGGAGGAGCAAGTGCCGCTGTAAATGTAGACTCTGGCCCATGGCCTATGCATACAGGAAACATGCAGTAACAGGACTGCTGGATGGAGAAAAATGTGGTTCATGAAACTAGATGGGCTTGACAATGAATGACAGCAAACCACAGCATTTTAGGGAAATTGTCTTCATCTACTGGAGAGGAGGAGGTTTAGGTTCTCAAGTCACGTTTGTCCAGAATTAGAATAATACTTTATTGCTTCAACTGTAGGAAACCTCAGGAATAAGGTCTCACAATCTTCTGGAGGGGAAAGAATGAAATACAGAAACTCTTGACCAATATAACGGTGTTTGATGTTTACGGTGTCCATCCTCAAAGATGTTGGTGTGAAAAAAACCCATGACATTGATCTATGTTCTGTCTAATGGTGAAATCCTGTATTTTTGTAATATAGCTGGTCATAAAATACACAAGTAGAGAATAGAAGGGGAACAGAATACGGATGTAGGTTCCGGTCCTACTTCTTCATTGTAAATTTGTGGCCTTCCGCTGAGGATGTTTTTATACATCTAAAGAAAATGTTACAATGAGTGAAGAGGAACAAGGAGGGGTGTGGGTTTTTTTCCTTTTAAAGGGAACCTGTCACCCCGTTTTTTCCGTATGAGATAAAAATACCGTTAAATAGGGCCTGAGCTGTGCTTTACAATAGTGTATTTTGTGGACCCTGATTCCCCACCTATGCTGCCGAAATACCTTACCAAAGTCGCCGGTTTTTCCCCCAGATCTTGCTTATTTTTCCGTTGGTGGCGTAGTGGTTTGCGCATGCCCAAGTGCCGAATCCACTGCACAGGTGAGGAAAAAGAGCGCGATCTGCGCTATTCCCCTGGTGATCGGTGGGGGCGGCCATCTTCCTGTGGCCGCGCGTGCGCAGATGGAGCGCTCTGCTGCCCGGGGCTTCAGGAAAATGGCCGCGGCATGCCGCGCGTGCACAGATGGAGATCGCGGCGGCCATTTTCCTGAAGCCGAGATGCGAACACGGCTTCAGAAAAATGGCCGCCGCGATCTCCATCTGCGCACGCGCAGCATCCCGCGGCCATTTTCCTGAAGCCCCGGGCAGCAGAGCACTACCATCTGCGCACGCGCGGCCTCAGGAAGATGGCCGCCCCCACCGATCACCAACGGAATAGCGCAGATCGTGCTCTTTTCCTTCAGCTGCGCAGTGGATTCGCCTATTGGGCATGCGCAGACCACTACGCCACCAACAGAAAAATGAGCAAGATCTGGGGACAAACAGCTATGTCACCACACCCATATGACCAGACCAGCGTGAGTGACAGCCCAAAACGGCGACTTTACAAAGGTATTTCGGCAGCATAGGTGGGGAATAAAGGCACAAAAAATACACTAATGTAAAGCACAGCTCTGCCCCTATTTAACGCTATTTTTATCTCATCTTGAAAAAACGGGGTGACAGGTTCCCTTTAACGTAAAAGATTCCATGTTGTTTTTAAAGGGAAAGTGTCAGCAGGACTTCACAGACCAAACTGTGTACATGTAGCTTTCTCGCAGACAAGTCCAGCAATACTTTTCCATAGCCAAACCATACCTTCGCTACTGAGAAATCAGCCTTTGACTTGAGGTGCAAATGAGGCTGAAGCTAAACTATTTGTAGATCTAATGCCTTTGTCACTCCAGCTCTACCCTCTTCTTGCTTGCCCAACAGCCTCGTTGCTGTGTGATTTCAGGTAAAAAGAGCTATCAGTCAACTGGAAGGAAGCAAAGCTGGGCTGGGAATAGAGCTGCAGTGACAGAGGCATCATATATCTACAGACTCATTTGCATATCCATTCAAAAACTGATTTTTATAATGGAGAAAAGGACTGCCCATGCCTTTGAAAAAGCTACAGCCATAGTTTGTGGGTGAAATCCTGCTGACAAATTCCCTTTAAGACGGAATAATAACCAGATTGTTCTGCAGAGCAGTGGGGTGTAGGCTAAATAAATGGGATTTTTGGAAAGTGTTTATTTGGTATTGCAGCTTTATTCCAGTCACTTAAGCTTTAGTAAGAAGAGGTCCAGCACTTCTATACAAAGGGAAAACTAGTATGAAAGTGACTTTCAGGTGAACTGTTGTATATAAATATTAACTTTTCATGTGTTTTTTACTGCATTATGATTTGTATTACAAAAATCTACACAAGAACGTCCATTTTGTTTTGTACATGATTAACCATATAACCGGCCTGCACTCTTGAGAATAACCGCACTTACTGATTACACACAATGTGAATTTGCACATATAGATGAATAATGGTGAAGGAAAACAGATGTCATACCTACACAAAATATAAAAACAGGAACAAATGACTTCCATTACCAGTGTCTGGCAGTACTGTCTGCTTCTTAAACTGCACAGACCTTAGACAGTCTTTAAGAGTGCCCGATTTATCAGAGGCCGATGGGGTTTGGTGTATTTTAAGGCTGGCTATCCTATGTTGGCACCTCCTAGGACTTGGCTGGCTTTGTTCCAGAGAGGTGAGGCACAATTTTATTACACTTTGTTGCCTGTCAAGTCATGTCCCTTTACCAGACAAGTGTCTAAACCACATATGGTGCAAGCCATAAGTTTATATGTTTGTTTTTTTTTGCCACATTTAGTTTTATAAATATGCCTCAATGCTCTGTGGTATTATAGTGTCTATTCCATCGAGAGAAAGCGGCCATATTTTGTTTTTCAATTAACAGACCAACCCTTAATTTTGTATGGAAACAGCTGGTTTTCTCTCAAAACAATGCAATATCCACATGGGTCTGAAGGTGTAACCGCGCCCTTTCTTCTACAAAACCACATTCATCAACGATTAGCTGCTGCATTTGCCGCCATTCCATGAGGCCTCATCCAAGGCATATTGTAGAATTCCTAGACATTTGATACATATGGCGCCTGTACCACACACAAGTTATCCAGCCATAATATTAAAGGGAACCTGTCACCCCCAAAGTCGAAGGTGAGCTAGGCCCACCAGCATCACGGGCTTACCTACAGCATTCTGGAATGCTGTAGATAAGCCCCCGATGTATCCTGAAAGATGAGAAAAAGAGGTTAGATTATACTCACCCAGGGGCGGTCCCATCCGATGGGCGCCACGGTCCGCTCAGGGCCTCCCATATTCATAGGATGACATCCTCTTCTTGTCTTCCTGCCGTGGCTCCTGCACAGGCGTACCTTATCTGCCCTGTTGAGGACAGAGCAAAGTACTGAAGTGCACAGGCGCCAGGAAAGGTCAGAGGCCCGGCACCTGCGCACTACAGTACTTTGCTCTGCCCTCAACAGGGCAGATAAGGTACGCCTGCGCAGGAGCCACGGCAGGAAGACAAGAGGACGTCATCCTATGAATATGGGAGGCCCCGAACCCGCGACGCCCCTGATGCCGGTGGACTTAGCTCGCCTTCGATTTTGGGGGTGACAGGTTCCCTTTAAACTTCGGTCCGGTGCACACCTGGTCACCAGAGCTTGTGTATAATTGGCAACAAGAGAATGGTCCGCTCCGGAAAATGATGCAACTAAACAAGGGCCAACTACCATGTATACTTCCTTATTATCACAGCATTACTCAAGATCAGGGGTTGTGTTCCTACTCTGTGCCCCCCAACTCCACTTCTAGGTTTTGTAGTTATGTTTCCTTTGTCTTGAGAGATAATAGGGGCAACCGGTGGCAGCATCACTTGTGGAGGAAGAGCACTGTCACGCAAAGTGGATGAGAATACTAAATGTAATGGGGACAGGGATAAATGGCTTGCAGCATGTGCCCACCTGGGGTTATCACTCTGCAGGGGGGGCTGCTGTAGATATGTAACCTAGTAAACCATACGAGTGACTCACAAACTTGGGTGGTATAGAGAGACAGCTTGGTCTTATGGTTGTGTCTGTATGCAAATCGCAGGTAAATGTAATGGAGGAGGGCTGCCTTGACTTTCCTGCTCCAATCCCATTATTGGAGGAAAGAAGAAAACTTGTCCATGTACGCCTCACCCTGGCCATAATGCACTTACATGCAGGAGTTAACTTGCCCTCTATACCACAGCACCATTATGTCCATGGCTCTAGTAGCATTTGCATACGAGAAAACAGTTCACAAAACGCCATAAAGCACATATTTTGTCACACAAGGTAAAATTCATTTTTGTAAGTTTTATTTGCACTTTTTCTTTTCACAGAAAGTTTAGCTGCATATTTTTTTTGCATTCACGCAAATTTTTATTTCTGCCAACTGATGATCTCATCTGACGGCTTGCTTCTTTTTTTTTTTTTTTTTTTTCTTATCCATTACAATTTTTTTAAAGTATTTTCTTGTATTTTATTTTTTTTAAAACAAGTCCATCAAGGAAAGCTCTACACCCTCCTAACCCCACCGTCTTCTCCCCTCCCCAATCTCTCCCATAATGCATATGTAGCACTTGGGCACACAGCATTGCCTGGAGAACCCCTTCACCCCCGAATATTAGGACAATGTGGCACTGTGGGGGATTGGGATATCAGTACACTTCTGGCACGGTTTGATCACCGAGGTTCTTACTACTGTGGAAACCACAGCTCTACAGGGAACATTTTCCTCTGACCAGAAGTGAAGGGGTTTAACTTTAATGATTTTTCCCAGTTCTTTACATTATCTTCAGCACACGTTACATGGGGACGCCATCCACAAAGCTTTCTGGTCTGTGTTTGCCCTTGCTTTGCGTCCCCCGTTTGGCATCACACACTATGGGGTATAGAAGCCAATCCACAATGGTTCTCTGTTCGGAAGGTGCCGTCTTAGTGGCCTGGGTAACCTGACTTCACTGAGAGGAACAAGAAAAGAAAATCATTATATGTATGGGGTCTACTTACATGTACCACAATCAAAATTCTGCCTAATCCTAAAAAATGAAGATATTTTACAACAGTTACAGGAATGGAGGGGTGATGGAAAAAAAACAAACAAGGTGACGCTTGGTCCTGGGCTTCAATACTCTACGATTGTAAATTTACAGAGCAGGATTAAAGATCCTGCAATCTATTAAGACAGCCCAAGACACCAGCAAGAAAACAAAAGTAAGTTTATCGCTTTTGTCATGGAAACCGGTTCCCTTCAAAGGGTAAGGGCTGTCACCATGAACCAGAGCTTGGCAGCAGGGTGTATATTTTCCTGAAACACACCAGCGTTTCAAAGAAAGCATACTTTAACCCCCTTCACACATGATGTACATTTGTTACATGTCATGTCCCTGCCTTTGATGTGGCTCGCACGCTGAGCCCGCCCCTTTCTCCACACATGATGGTTGGTTTAATCAGCCATCATGTGCCTTTATCAGGTTAACAGCAGAGCTCCACCCGCGGCTATTAACCTGTTAAATTCTGCTGTCAATCTCTTAACAGCGGCATTTAACACACCGGCAGGGGGGAGGGTGCCAGGGGTATGCTGATGAATTAAAATAAAAAAAGTTTTATTGAAACTTCTCATAAAACTGTCTTATCACTCCTGCTCTACAACATCATGCCTGGAGTTCAGATTTCATTTAAGAGACAAAAGCACTTTTTTTAGGCTAAAGTCCTCACTAAAAAATTAACTCTGCTATGCACAAATTGAGTGGCAAATGTAACGGCACACGTACAATGATGCCACCATGTGAATAGATGGAATGAAAAAGCCTGGTCAGGCTTCTGTTCTCAGGGGAAGCTCCTGAGATACACATTGTAATCAGTCTTGAAAATACATTCTGCAAAATGATGGCAATTAAGGAAATCCATGTACAATGTGTAGCTTCAGATGGGTATGTGTCAAACAGGAGCTACAGTTTCGAGCAGGCGGTTGTACCAGGTATGAATCACCTGTTCCCACCAGCAGTAAAACCCAACCTGGGATCCAAAGCAAACAACTCACCGTGGCAGACAGGCTGGTGACGTAGGAGCACTGCTATCGGAATAACCTGGTGAAATCTCTCAGAGCCCAACACACCTGTTTACATTCCTCCGCACTGGAACACACAAAGGAAAGTCAGTAGCTACCAGGCACAAGGGTGTGGGTCACAGAATCACCCAAACACAGGCCAGAAAATGCAGAAAGGTAGAAGGTTCCAAAAGTGTGATGTGGAAATAACATGACAACGCACACGTATCCCAGGTGATGGCCCCTTGGTCTATCGGGTCGTCCGATTGACATCAGACCTGGTCTTTGTGTGATACTGCTGCACATCTTGTCTAATGCGTGGTCACCCAGTAATCTGTCTCACCTTGTGACTTGCTTATGGAAATCTGTTAACTGTTTATGTGTCACTGTTATAGCACCCCCTGACATCTCCTTTGGTAAACTCTTCAACGATGTTTCCAGCCACCTACAAAATGTCTGAAAGGAGAAATAAAAAAAAAAAATGGGTTCACTCGCATAAACTCGGATTCTGAATATGCAAGTTACAAACAAAGAATTTCGGGAAGAAACTTGCCCAGTTGGGGTATGTTCACGTCGCATTTTTGCACCAAAGGAATGCAGCATTTTAATGTCCCAGCTAAGTGAAGGTGATTTCTGAAATCTCATGCACATGTTGCTTATTTTTCCCATACAGATTTAAAGCAGTTTCAAATCTGCATTATGTCAATTCTTTCAGTGTTTTTCACCCATAGGGGAAGACACATAAAAAAGCAAAGCATCAATAACACACACAAAAAAACACAGCACAAACATGCGTTTTTGCATGTATGCATTTTTCCAGCATATGAGAGTCCACCAAAATTGACTTCCACTGAATTACTGCACTAGCCAAAGTCATTCATTCCAAGGCCATCAGCCAATATGAGCAAAGAGATCCACAGAGAACGTTTTCCTTACCGGCCTGTCGTACATCATGATCTCCCAGATGACTTCAGCCACATCAGGCAAGGTATAAGGTGGGAGGCAGAAACAGCACGAATGTAGAAGCTGACTAATCAGTTGTTGTCCAAACTGGCCCAGCACCTGTTGGATCAGGTCTTTCCGTACCTCAAAGTTTTCTTCATGCTGGGAATTGAGACAGAGGAAACAAGACTTGTAAAGCTTCTCTGATGGGATCCAATACCATTCCTTGTTACAAAACATCTCATTTTCACATGAAGGAAGATTTCCTATCTTAAGTCATTATAAATAGAAAAATAGTATTTACAGTCCCTAAAAGATTATTCCCAAAATGTTAGCTTTTATCCACAAGATGGTAACTTGCGATCGGTTGGGGTTTGTTATCCACACTGATCCCGCGAACAGGGCTCTGAGATGCCCCGTTGGGATAAAGCAGTAGCCACACATGTGAACCTCCACATTATTCAATCTCTCTGGGACTACAGGACATTATTCAGTACAGCACTCAGTTTTCACCAGTGTCACAAAGAATGAATGGAGCACTGGCTCGAAAAAGCAGTGAACAGAATTTTCTTGTTTAGGCTACCTTTCTTAGGCAGGTTTCAGGCAAGTCATGTTCCGAGAATGAACCGTGATATCCAGAGAAACAAGGAGCCTTCTGATGCAAACTTGGCCGTAATCACATATTTCAAGCTGCAACCTTCCCTAGTCATGTGTAAGGATGGCTGGCTGCCTAAGAAAACACAGCTCGAGACAAGATTCAACAGACAGAGAAGTGTAAAACAAAACTTCTTGGCTGACTGCAATGTTTTTATTTTCTATAGCTTCATCCTTCTCCTTTCAGTCTTTGTGTCCAGCTCTAAAACTGTCACTTATTCAGCAGAACAGGTTTACAAATGGACTCGGAGCAGTATGAGGCTGGAGGAAAAAAAAAAATTTTGAGCTCAATGATCCAAGAAGCTTTTATTTCTCCAATCACAGCCCTACTCCAAGGCTGACTGAAGAGATCAGTCATGATTGCTCATGATGTTGATCCTCTGATACTTGAGACACAAGCCTTGAGCAGAGTTTCTTCAGGCTGCAATCCATCCTGACAAGATCGTGCTGCAGTTTCATATATGTGATGGCGGCCATTTTTATCATATTCCCGGAGAATCTCTTTAACAGCCTCATACAAGCCTACGACACTCAGGTCGTGAGACCTGCAGCCGATCAAACAGCAATCATGTGAAACCATCCTTAGACTGGAACTACATTATATTTATATTATCTCATGTGTACTAGGTACACTTCTTGTTGTTTAATTACTTAAAAATTAGTTACAATTTTTTTTTCTTTTCAAAATGTCATCACCTCAACTACAGGAGACCTAAATTATCTTCATGAGCAATGAATTAACTCCCAGGCTCCTCCACCTACAGCAACCATTCAGCACAAAGTAAGACTTACATCATTGGACACCCCAGTGTGGATAAGATCACGGAGAAACTTCATGACACTACAGTTGGCATCTCGATGGTCTAGTGTTGTGGCAGCGATGGCCCACTGCAGAACATGCACCAGGACCTGGCTGCTCAGCAGGACAACAGGACAACGCTGGATGAACCTAAGGGAGCACATACACAAGGTGACATGATGAATGCAAAGAACTGGAAAGAGGATATTGCAAATACAAAACTAAATAAGCCTAATACCCAGAGTGATGGACATTACACATTAATTTACAATCAGGAAGCAATTGATAACTGTGGCAAAACAGAACAGAATGGGGTAAAATGATTAAAATGGTTGGACAGTATGTGGCATAAGTGCACTCAATCAGCTCATAATAAGAGGATTCCTACATACATTACCTTGTTAAGAGCCGGAACATGTCATCTACTGTATCTGGATGATTACGGAGCCCATTTGGATGCTCAAGTAGTTGAAAGGTGGGAACACATAGAGCCTGGTATTAAACATAAGGAAAATGTCAGGTAATTTCACATTACAAGGCAACAATGCTTACATGGAAATAGGCTGCTGCAGAAGGAAAGCAGAGCTTTCTAGCCTCTGGGAAGAAACGTACCTGCAGCATATCAAGCAAACCTTGCTGACAACCTTCCTCCATTCCATACTCATCCACCAGAATGCTGCCTAGGTAGAGGAAGCATGAGTGTGGGTGCATCTGGTACACGTCTACCATCTAGTGAGGAAACACAAAAGTTAATGTATGAAGGGATAAATGGAATTGTAGACACAATAACACATCTAAAGTTTACAATGCTGAAGTTCAGTAGATTTGAGAAAAATACAATAAGTGTATCGGAACATGATAGCGACACATACGAGCACCATTGTATGGATACAGGGTCTTGAGAAACTAAAATGTGTGCACTGGTGATCAGTGCTGTAATCTTCTAATAATAACAAATCACTTGGCACTCAAAGGTTCTTTTGCAAGATGAAAGTGAACATTTCGTTTATTTGTGCATCCAGTTCAAAGATTTTTTAAATGTTTTCGGTCTAATCACAAGACCTTCATCAGAAACATCTTTTACAATACTGAACAATATATAAAATTACATGATTATAGAAAACAGAATCACATGATGCACATTTAGAATCACACATATAAAAGAAATTCTAATGGATACTGCTCAAGACTAAATACATCGCATGCTATATAGAAGGTGACAGCTGTGGCGGTCAGAACAGATCCAGACTGGTGCTCCGTGAGTCGTGGAACTTTCAAAGTTAGGAAGTGCTATTTTGCTTCCAGGTACCGTGTACAGTGCCGTGTCTGGCGCATGCATTACTATTATCCACACTTCAGCAGTAGAACTTTATTCACGGGCTCTGCACCTTTTAATGACATCCTTTTTATGCATATGGTGGTTTCTCTGTATAGTGCTTGTTGTCACGTGCTGACACGTTTCTTTACAGCTGGATACCCGGGGTCGGCATTTGCGCTCATTAACTCATGAGGTCACATCTCTATTTTAGGTTTTCACCCTGCACTCTTGCTCCTAGCGCTATGGCCGAGCGCCCTGGAAATCCTTTTACTCAGTATCCTTCGGGATATTTAGGTTGTATTTTCACCTATAGTCCTTCTACAGGGCTTAAGATTCATATCATACTTCATATCCGATGTTTCCTTATCCACGCTCACAGCTTATAGCCTCCTAAGTTTGAAAGTTCCACGACTCACGGAGCACCAGTCTGGATCTGTTCTGACCGCCACAGCTGTCACCTTCTATATAGCATGTGATGTATTTAGTCTTGAACAGTATCCATTAGAATATCTTTTTTATGTGTTAGTTTTTATGTGTGATTCTAAATGTGCATCATGTGATTCGGTTTTCTATAATCATGTAATTTTATATATAGTTCAGTATTGTAAAAGATGTTTCTGATGAAGGTCTTGTGATTAGACTGAAAACGTTTAAAAAAATCTTTGAACTGGATGCACAAATAAACGAAATGTTCACTTTCATCTTGCAAAAGAACCTTTGTGTGCCAAGTGATTTGTTATTATTTACTGACGGGCTGGAAACCTGACTTGTGCACCACCAAGAAGCCTCGAGTGCCGTGTGTACTTCCTGTGCTGTAATCTTCTAGTTAGAACCTTCTTCTCATTGGTCATATGGACAGAATCAGTAGAAGATCAATAGTGTAGACCACGCACTGGCCTCCAAAGGCAAGACGCCCCCCTGTGCTCTTCTGAACGCAGTCAGCTTTGAGCTAATGTTGGAAAAGCTGGCATAGCAAGAAAATAGCACTTTAATCCACAGGTCTAGCGTTTTCTTGGTGATATAGGAAAAGCACATAACAAAAGTACCTGAGGCCTTTCATCGCACAGATCGTGGGGGGGGGGGGGGGTCTACTCTTGCATATAAATCAGTGGATATATTCCACTATTCCAATATGGCTGCTGTATATTGTGAAATACCTGAGTTACAAGAGGCTGTAAGAGAGCAGCCGATCCCTTCCCGACACACCGAACAGCGAAGCGGAGACATCGACAACACCGCTCCACAATACGATTGTCCGCCCGGTGCTTATTTAAGGTTTCTGACATCACAGGCCATATCTGAGAATAGAGGACATTAACTGTGTAGTAGGCACCACCCGAATAAAGAGATGCAGTGCCACACACCCAAAATACAAACACGATGTAAAAAAAATGGGACTAGCCCCCATAATATGTCAAACAGCCAAAATGTACAAAAAAAACCACAGACAACTTTTCTATTAATTAGCGTAATGTCCTTCTTCTTGTATACACCATGCTTCTTTGGTCTTATTTGGAATGGGTATTAATTGATCCTAGTTCATTTGCTGATCTATGGGTAATTACTTCTGATCTATGGCTTATGTATATGTGATTTATAGGCTTTCGATCTATCCGGGGAGAAGGTTTGGGTCTTCACATGTATTATTATGTGGAGACCAAGAGGGTGATTTTACACTTTGAAAAGCAATTAAAATCAGCAACAATGAAAGATGCTCATTTTGGATAATTAGTAGGGTTGAGCGAAAGGCTTCAGATAAGTGCTTATCCGAATAGCTACAGCGCTTCCCGAATAGCTGCCTCGGTAACCCGAATACCTGGAGCGCTCCCGATAATCAGGTGCCTGTGTCATGGCTGTGTGACAGTCACAACATGTGCAGGGAGAGCCTGTGTGTTGGGCTCTCAGCCGCGACACATGCAGATACGGCGCCGAACAGCTGATTATCGGGAGCACTCCAGGTTACCGAGGCAGCTATTCGGGAAGAACTGTAGCACTTATTCAAAGCTATTCACGCATCCCTAATAATTAGTAAAGAAATTATATATTTTCGTACATTTTGGCTGCTTGACTTGCTATAATAGAGTGGCTAGTGCCTTTTTTTTTTTTTTTAACTTACACACCGCTGTGTCCCAGTTACAACATGAACATGCTGTGTCACCAGAAAAATCCTTTGGATGGGTTGACAACAGACCCACTTTTGGTACTTACTTCTTGAATGACTCTTTGACATGGATGTGTCTGCCCATTTTCCACGTTGGGCGCAGTATGCCTTAAAAAAACAAAACAGGTTTTAGCATCAGTTTCAGTATAATCCTCTTCTCAATTTTTTATATTCTCTAACATCAAAATATTACCATGAGATAACTAAATGTCTTATGACAAACTTACCTAAAGATGACCGCCAGTCTATCCAGAAACAGTGTAGGGTCAGACGATATACCATTATTAGGATCCTGTGAGAGAAGCTGAGTAAAATGAGCAGAAAATCAGAAAATGCACAGTATATTCACACACCCAACAGACGCTCCCCCCAACAGACGCTCCCCCAACTCTCCAACAGACGCTCCCCCCCAACAGACGCTCCCCCAACTCTCCAACAGACGCTCCCCCCAACAGACGCTCCCACAACTCTCCAACAGACGCTCCCCCCAACAGACGCTCCCCCCAACAGACGCTCCCCCCAACAGACGCTCCCCCCAACAGACGCTCCCCCCAACAGACGCTCCCCCCAACAGACGCTCCCCCCAACAGACACTCCCCCCAACAGACACTCCCCCCAACAGACACTCCCCCCAACAGACGCTCCCCCCAACAGACGCTCCCCCCAACAGACACTCCCCCCAACAGACACTCCCCCCAACAGACACTCCCCCCAACTCTCCATCAGATGCTACACAACTCTCCAACAGACGCTCCCCCCAACAGACGCTCCCACAACTCTCCAACAGACGCTCCCCCCAACAGACGCTCCCCCCAACAGACGCTCCCCCCCAACAGACGCTCCCCCCAACAGACGCTCCCCCCAACAGACGCTCCCCCCCAACAGACGCTCCCCCCAACAGACGCTCCCCCCAACTCTCCAACAGATGCTCCCACAACTCTCCAACAGACGCTCCCCCCCAACAGACGCTCCCCCCCAACAGACGCTCCCCCCCAACAGACGCTCTCCCACCAACAGACGCTCTCCCACCAACAGACGCTCCCCCAACAGACGCTCCCCCTTTCCTTAAAACCATAAGCAAACAATCACAATATAGCCAATGATCAGAATTGACAGCTGATTTAGTGTCAGGGGTCTTGAATGTTTTGTACTGGTGAGACAAGATGCCAAAACCACTTTAAGACTACACCCAAAATATTTCTGTGCAGATGCTCTTGACCATGAAAATTACTTTTTTCCTTTGATATCACACTTTTGACCCCTACATAGAACACCCTGAATATTAGTGAAAAGTTTGCTAGTTGCATACAAATCATTCAATCATTTCATCTGAATTACATAGGAGAAAGCAAGCCAATCAAATATATAGGACAGAATTTCTCACCTTTTTAAGTGATTCAACCTGGACAGAACACAGCTCGCTCAAGCACTCCGAGATCTTATCCAGAGGCAGACGTGTCAGGACTAATGCTGTGCCTACAGTGGGGTAGTGAGATGGGAATGGGTGTGAGAGTGGAAATACTTTTATGCCCTGCCATAAATAACGTGAAATACATAGCATCCATAATTTCATTGAGGCCTTGCAGTGTTTCTACTATATATTAGAATACAGTCTATTAATATCAAACCTGTGAGCGTCAGACTCCTGGCACTGATCAACTGACTAAAGGTCCTATGGCACTGCAGCGAGATCAACGATTTCTTCACTTTTTACCAAGCACAGCTCTGTAGATTTTGAGCTGTAATATCAGGCACAGACACCACAAAATTAAGTGCTGTGCTTGGTGAAAGGTGAAAAACTCAGACCTCGCTGAAGTAACAACCTGACGCAGAACTCCAGTGGCCAATCAATCAGCCGAATAGTGGGGTTGCCAGAAGTAGGATCCCAGAGATCTAATGTCAATGACATCCATAGAATAGGACATCAATGTCAAAGTCCAAGAAAGTCCCTTTAAAGGATTTAACTAGATTCTGCTACTTTGGGATCTCACACTTTGACTAAGTGGACTCACTGGCCTCCGAAAAGCCAGGCCAAACGTTTGTTTTGTGGGATCCTGGCATGCAAAGTGGGATCCTATAAAATGTTGCTCTATGCACTAACCCAGCGGCTAAATAAATGGTCAGCCCCAGTCTAGTGATGGGTACTCTTTAAATATCTAAAATAAATATAAAAAAAAATAATTGGCGAACAACTGGACTCAAATGGAGTCACATGAAAAAAAGAGAAAAAAAAAAAAGTTATGTTCAATCTTACTGTTACAATTTGATCAACATAATGTGTTATTTAGTGGTGCTTACTAGTCATCAGGATGCAAAATGGATAGTACACAGACCATTGGTTAGTGTATTAAAAAAAAAAAAAAAAAAATACTAGCCGGATTAGTTTTTGGAATTAGACTTTTTAATAAAACTCAACAAGTGTGTTACCAAAAAAACCTATATCATGTAGGTATTATATTATCTGCGTGGCAACCATTGTTTTTACAGGCACATTGCTATTATTAACATACATAACTACATTTTGGACTTTTATTATATTTTGAATTCTTGATATATAAAGCAGATGACAAACAGACGACATACAGATGGGCAAGATGGATGAAAAATGGACAATTTTTTTTTTTTTATACACTCGTTAACTTTTATCAACTCACCTTTTAGAAGTCCCACAGAAGCCTCAGGTGGTAGAGTGAAGGAGTCTAAAGATTTCGCAATCCCTAGTAGTCCGCTAAAGTGCTGTGCCATGTGGTCTCTACACACAGAACAAATATTCTGGATGGCTTTGGCAGAGGGGGAAGCCAAGGTAGGCTGACATAAGCCTTTCATTAGGTAAGTTAGCACAGGATCTAGAACAAGAAAGGTTTCAGACACGGTTACTATTAGTATGTTGAAAACTGATGCTACAATAAAAGCTGGGAGAAGATAAAGGGGTATTTCCATCTCCAAGATCCTATCCAATATGTAGTAGGTTTAATAATAATAAAAATATTAGCAAATATCACAAATTAGAAATGTATGTCTCTTTCCTGTGCAGTCATTGCAGGACCTTCTGTATCCATGGTTACAACCACTAGCAACTAGCTACCTGTCACTATATCAGTGGTCGTCACCATGGATACCTGAGGTCCTGCAATGCCTGCACATGAGGAAAGACACATACTGTAGAATCAGAAGAACTATACTACATTTCTAATTGGAAAAAAAACGAAAAAGAGAAACAGGTACAAATGCTCACCAAGAAACTGAGGGTTTCTATCCACAACTTCGCTCATTTCCCCTACCAGCTCAATGCTTGTGTACCGCACAGCAACATGCACGGACTCAGGGAGCCGGACCACTCCTTCTAACACCTCCATTAAAGTTGGATTTTTCTCCCTGAAATAAAAAGAAATTACGGTAAGCGGTGGGGCACAAAGTAATAATAATAATAATCTTTATTTTTATATAGCGCTAACATATTCCTCAGCGCTTTACAGACATTATCATCGCTGTCCCCAATGGGGCTCACAATCTAAATTCCCTATCAGTATGTCTTTGGAGGAAAAAGTAGGCCAATACATTGAAGGCCTGGGGGAAAGATGAAAATGTTTTAATAGCCAGCGTGGCAACGATACATTCCTAATAACGGCTATGGGTCCTAGTTATTTCCATGTTGCTCCAGTATACTTTAGCCAGCTTGTTTCTGTATTTTTGGCCAGTCGTCTTGGGATACTTACGGGTCTATACTTTTGGCAATGGAAGCCATGATGAACAAAACGGCCTCCGTGACTTCCCATGGCGGATTACTGTCTTTCAAGGTAGAATACAGCTAGAGATAGAAAAAAAATAGGGAAAAATCTAATAAATTAACAGCATGCTCATCCAGATAGCACACACCCATAGGCCTCCTACAATGCATGACAGGAGGTACCACATGTAAACATGGCTACTAACAAAAGCCTGGCTTTTCTAATCCTAGGGGCAACTTAGTGGTTCTCTCAAGGTGAATAGATCCATAAACAAGAGACAGGTAAAACCAGTCATCTCCTCTACCCCTCAGATAAAGCCTGGTCACTGGGTAGACAAAATATAGATCTAATAAAGTCTGCCAGTCTTACAAGCATCCATCTGCTCCATGATAGACTTAACCCCTTAATGACCGCTAATATGCCTTTTTACAGAAGTCATTAGAAGTCTGAGATCTAAGGATGTAGTGCTCAATTTGCAGAATTGCAGTGGGTGTCAGATGTATACGCGTGCTGCATTGGCCACAATTTGTGCTAACCCCCTAGATACTGCTGTCAACAGAAATAGCAGCAAGTAAAGGATTAACAGAGGAAGGCAGCTCCATCTTAGTGGCCTTTTAGACCCTGCTTGAAGCAATATCCCAAGTGTCAGGGTAACAATGATGGGTGTGATGCACTGCAGTAAAAAGGTATTATAATGCATCAGATCAGTGTCTGAAATGTTCAAGTCTTATGGTGGGACTAAGTAGAAGAACAGAGAAATAAACCCTAGTTCAATAAAAGTTGAAGAAATATTTGTTAATTCTGCCTCCCAAAACGCAGTGCAAGATTTGGTTTACATGTATCCTGTACCCTACACTCAGCACTTACATCGGAGTTTCCGTCAGAATCTCCAAATAACAGGATTTAGATGAAACCTGCGATGGAACCATGCACAATGAAGCATATGGAGTCACAGGAGGTGTTCGTCTTTATGCACACCTTGGGACAACGCCAAACTGAGTCTAAAGAAACTACCCTTCCTCATTATCCTCATAATGGTTCCATCAAGGGTTTTGTCTATAGCGTCTAATTTATAGTTACAGATCTCCGAAAGCACGAGCCTCGCACAAGGCAATGGCACTAAAAGTAGCATATTTGCAGTTTGCACTTTGCAACATCCACTTCATGCCTTTGTCTAGAAAAAAACCGTTTGAGGCCAAAATAATTGCACTCAAAGATTCATTGACGAGTGCAGTTTCCAAAATGGCATCACTGGATGGCTTTTCTGCTGTCATGACATCTTAGGGCTCTGGAAAACAGGCTTGGGGAAGAGGGGTGTAAAAGAGTTTTCCCCACAAACAAAAGTTGATTTAAATCAATAGATCTTGGAATAATAATTTCCACCATTGGATGGGTTTTAAAAAAAAAAAATGTTCCTGTGCCGAGATAATCCTATAAATGTGCTCCTGCTGTGTCTGACCGTACAGGAACATGGACTGATCACACACAATCTCCTGGGCAGGGGAGGAAGCAAAAGAGTATACAGACATTACAGCACGAGATCACAGTTGATGCTTTTTTGTGAATAAAACATTTCCCTGCCTTTTTTTTTTTTTAAAAAAAAAAAGGTTTTATCTTGACGAAAGAATCGGCTGTGATCCAATGCTGTCCTGTCTCCCCTGCCCGGGAGATGTGGTATGATCAGAGCATGTCCCTGCACGGTCAGACACAGCCATTACACAGGACACAGCAGGGGCACATTTATAGGATTATCTCAGCACAGGGACATTTTATTTAAAATACATCCAATTGTAGAAGATATTATTATTCCAAGATCTATTGATTAAAATCAATTTTTGCGTCTGGGCAAACCCCTTTAAATTGTAGGATATATTTTCTCCTATCGCCCATTGCACAAATTAAAAATTTGCAGCTCAAATAACATTTTCTTAGTGAAAAAAATGGTAATTTTTTAATTTCCATTGCCAAATGTTATAAAATTCTGTGATGCATCTGTGGGTTCAAAGAACTCATTGCTGATAATTCCCAAAATGGGGTCACTTGTGGGGTTTTTACTACTCCTGGCACATCAGAGGCTCTGAACATGGCTTCCATAATCTATTCAAAAGCCAAAAGGCTCTCCTTTTCTCCCAAACCGTACCATGTGCCCAAACAGTAGTGAACAACCACAAATGGGGTAATTACATAATTATGCTGTCCATTTTCACCTATAACCCTTCTCCGAGTTAACAATTCTCACCACAACTGGAGGGGGCAGGGGAGGGGAAACTGTTGCGCAGTTTTGGCACCTCAGGAGATCTGCAAAAGTGACATGTCATCCGTGATCTAAAACTTCTCCTCCTTCCCTTCCAACCCTGCCATGTGCAAAGACAGTTTCCCATCAGGTACAGGATATTGCCACGTTCTGAAGAAATAGTGTAGCAAATAACGGGGTCCATTTTCTCCTCTTACCCCTTGTGAAAAGTGAAAACGAGGGGCTAGTGCAATATTTCAGTGTGAAAAATAATTAATATTACATTTTTTCTTTTAATCCATTAGGTGCTTCACAGTAAATAAAAGTTTTTAAAACTGCACCCCCACTGGATCACTTTGAGGGGGCGGGTTGGTTTCTAATATATGGGCCCCTACATATTGGAAACCATCCCAAAGTGATGTATTCCAATTTAAAACTGAGTAAAAAAAAATGAGAATCACTGGGATAAATAGAAGCTTCCTAGAGTTATTACTTCAAAGTAAAACATTAGAAGTTGAAAAAATGGGCTTGGTTACAAAGGCCAAAATTGTCATAAAAGGGTAGAAGGGTTGTCCGTATCTTGCTCTGCCTAAAAATATAAAAAATCAGCATTTCTCAACCCCTGTTCCTAGTCTTCTTGACATGGCTGGAGCAGAAGCCGCTTTAACAACAGGTGACCACTGCAGCCAATCACTGGTTAAATTGGTCTCAGGCAGGCTACCTGCACATTACCACTGAGACCAGTATTTAAGTCTACGTTCACATTTGCGGTCTGCGCCGCAGCGTCGGGCGCCACAGCGTCGCCGCATTTGTCATGCGCCCCTATATTTAACATGGGGGCGCATGGACATGCGTCGCACTTGCGTTTTGCGCCGCATGCGTCCCTGCGGCACACGCGTCCGGGCGCAGAGGACGCAGCAAGTTGCATGTTTGCTGCGTCCAAAATCAATCAAAAAAAGGACGCATGCGGCACAAAACGCAGCGTTGTGCATGCGTTTTGCTGCGTTTTTGTTTGCGTTGTGCGTTGCGGCGCCGACGCTGCGGCGCACAACGCAAATGTGAACGTAGCCTAAGCCATATCAACAAAGACGGGGCAAAAGCAGAGAGGCAGATAAAAAATGTCGGGTGACTGACAGGCTCATTCAGTTATTTTCAGACAGTGCAAACCCGTGAAGAAAAAGTAAAAAGGGAAATTTGGACAACTCAATAAAAAGTCACGTTGCATCAATCTCCTATCTATAGAGCAGGACAGCCACTGACCTTCTTCAAAGACGTGAAGTCTCTCCCCTCAATAGACTATCCGTGAAAATGGAACAGATGAATACTAAAGAGAATCTGTCAGAACATTTGACCTAAACAATTAATATAGGCTTACAGGTTATAGGCTGCTGAGCAGAGTCCTCCCTGTATGCCTCGTATCAGATGTGTTGTTGTGGATAAATCAACTTTTATCACTTTATATAAATGAGCTCTTCCAGGCTATAGGGAGGACGCTGCCCAGAAGAGAACTCTGCCTCCAGAGCTTATTACCATCTATAGAAGGGGGTATTACCAGTGTGAGACAAGTAATGGTTACCAGTGTGATGTCTAGTGACCAATCTCTCCTCTCCTGATCTCACTGCAAAACTGGGTGTGATTATACCTGACACATCTGCAGGTTCCTCTCAGGGCCTCAGCTTCCATTGTTACAATATAGCAGAGCTCAAAAGCTGAAAAAAATGTGTTTTCAAGAAGTCAAATGTCACTTCTGTTCTGTGTTCGTTACATGTCTCACCCTGGTAAATGCCCCTTTTATTAAAAATAAATTATGGAGGCAGCGTTATATTCCAGGCAGTGTCCTCCCCATAGCCTGGAAGAGGCCATTTGCATATGAGAAAAATGTGGATTTCTCTGGAACATCGAATCACAGATAACAATATATCATTTTATTCAGCTTCCTATGACCTGCATTCACATACAATGCAATGTGGTGGGAGGAATTAATCCTGCACTGCCTATGCGAAGGAAGGAAGATGGATGGAGTCAACAAAGGATCAGATAAAATGCACTTTATCAACACGTTTTGAAGTATATACACCTTTTTCATCAGGACAAAACCTCAAACCTATCTGATCCTTCATTGGCTTCATCCATTGTCCTTCGTCGGAATAGGCAGCACAGGATTAACCCCATCTCCCCCCACCACATTGCATTATACTTCCATGAGGGTCTGCAGCAGTTTAAGTGATTTCTGTGGTTGTGGTCACACAACCTGAGCCGGGTGATCAATTCGCTCACCCACCCATCCTATCGGTTAGGACCCTATTGCACTATTGTTTTCTTCCATCTCTTCCACATGCCCATGTATATGACTTAGGAGGGTTGATCCTACTGACAGATACCCTTATAGGCCCTGACAGCTCTATTTGCAGAATTCCCCATCCCTGTACTCCATACACAGGAATTTGACCAAGTGCTCCTGCGTTTTCTAAGAGACCTTCTGTGGGATGCTTAAGCACGTCGCCTCCTGATTATTTAGCAAAGCTCATCTTACTTGGATTTTTTGTCTTTCTGGACTAATATAAAGAAGACAACATTATCACATGTGGAGAGTGCCACCTATTTCTTTCGCTGGATATTTCCAAGGATTGAAGGGGTATTCTGCATTGTGGCGTGAGCGGGATACAGGATATCAAGTCTACTGATACCTGCTGGGTCAGGTGGCCCAATGTGGAAGTGAGCAGAGTCAGAATAGCCTTTTCAGGCCCCTTTCACACATCAGTACTTTGCTAACAGTCGCAATCAGTCAAATTTTGAAAAAACAAATCCGGCGACTGATGCTGCGCGGATCCGTTTTTTCTCATAGACTTCTATTAGCGATGGATGGCCTCACGTTTCATCTGTCGTTCGCCGGATCCGTCGAAAATTGTTTGTCCGGCAGCCGGAGACAACGGACAAAGTAACGTTTTTTGTGTACGTCGAAAAATCGGACAGTGACGGATCCGTCACCATCTGTCGTTTGCTAGAATGGAAGCCTATGGCGCCGGATCCGTTAAATGATGGAATCCGGAAACAGATTCCGTTTCTTTTTTTAACTGAGCATGCTCCGATTTATTTAGGATCCTTTAGCCAGCCCCCCTAGTGGGATCTATCGAAAAAATGAATCCTTTGCATCAGTTTTTCACACTTTGCGACGGATCCGTTGATCTAATTAATTGTGACTGACGGCAAAAAACTGATGTGTGAAAGGGGCCTAAGTGTTCCGTCAATGCTCACTGTAATTCTTAAGCAGATCTTTATAGTGGGAGGTTTGTTATACTGATGCACCATGTGACGGGCGTACCGGTATCTATCCCTCTGGGCAACAGGTAAGATTTTTCAACAGATGGATACATTGTAGTAATGAATCTAACTTAGCATTTTTATCCTATGTGGGACTTTTTCCAAAACGTCTCAAAAGGAGAAAGAGGTAGAATTAATTTTTTTTACAAACTGCTTTTAGTAAAACTCTGAAGCCTTGCCAAAGTTCCAGCACCATGATCTAATCCAAACAAAAAACAGACCTAAAAATTATTATTTACTATACATCTCTAAAAAAGCACAATATGTAAAAAAAACACACATATTGGTGAGTGGATGAGACATAGGCGCTAAATATTCAAAAACCAGGTCAAAATATATAATGATTTATGGAAAGACTCTAGAGGAACAGATTTTCCCTACCTGGCAGCAGAGGTTGGCATCCTAGGGGGGAGAACGTAATAGCGCCCCCGCTCAACATAGGCTAACCATGTCTGACCCCAAAAAAGGAAATCCCTCACCAAGCCGTCACCAACACCCATAAAGTGCTTTATGATAATGAACCTGACAACTAGATGTATTATGTAGGTGACAATGCTGGACATAAACAGGATTTGTATTGTATTATGCTCACTATTTCAGAGTATGATGGATGGTAAATAGAATGTGTCTGTATTGATTGGCTGTAGTATCTTGATAGATGGCTATATATTTTATACACGATGATGATAGCACAGAATGAAATAGCGCACTCCTCAGTCTTGACGATAAACTTTTTCTTTATTGAAGCATATTCATGGGTACAGGCGGGTGGATGTGAGCGGAGCGGGTACACAAGACTACAGCTGTTTCGCGCACAAAATGCGCTTCTACAGGTCCAGATAGCCACCGGAACCAGAGGGAGGCAACCTTATAGTCCTACCCAGACCCAAGCCACCTCCCCCTGCTCACATGCGGCACCGGTAGCGCTAATTACTATGTGACAACTCCACATTTAACAAATACAAAAAGTGAGACATTACTTAAAATTAATAATAATATAGTTTAAAATATGAAACTGTGATTGGACGTACTCTCTTATCCTATCAAGTATAATATGGCGTGAACAAGGAGGAACAAACGACGATGTAAACATCAATAAGAACAAGGACATAAGATAAAGTATGGTGGGCAGGAAAGGGTGTCCATGGCCTACAAAAAGACAGACATATCCACGCGTTCATTCAGACCCATAGGACCCATTGCGTTAGTACGCATTATCCATCGGGCCTCGCATTGTAACAGCCGCTGGTTTAGATTACCTCCTTGTTGTGGCGAATAAACTCGTGATATGCCAGCAAAGGATAATGTACGAGCATTGCCTGCATGGCATTGCCTGACATGATCAATAAGGCGTGGAACACCCCTTCCTGTCCGCACTGATGCAAAATGCTCTTTAATACGGATATATAGAGGACGGATTGTTTTTCCTAAATAGTAGAAACCACACTGACAAAAGATCACATAAACCACATAAGTGGTTTTACAAGAAATAAATTCCTTGACTGTGTGTTTTATTGGCCCAATCTGAACTGTACTACCTACAATATGTTGTGGGCATATACTGCATTGACCGCACTTATAATTCCCCTTAGGGGTATCCTTATTTAACCAACTTGTGCGGTCCGTAGTGATCCGATTGCGGACTAGCATGTCCCCTATGTTTCTACTACGACGACTCGCAAACAGGGGACCTTTTTCTAACCTTTCTGTTAAGTCTCCGTCTTTGCTCAAAATATGCCAATTCTTTCTAATTGTAGATCTAATGTACGAGTCCATGGGGCCATATTTAAAACTGAACACAAACTGTTTATTAGCATGTGTAGTAACCCTATCATTTGGTTTTGTAGAACCGGGTTCCTCTTTTTCCACTCGTTTCATTGCTGCATCGAGTAGGGGACGTGGATAACCTCGATTTTCAAAGCGTTTATATAATGATTTTGATTGCTTTTTATAGCCTTCAACAGAGCTATTGACTCTTTTAACTCGTAAAAACTGGCTGAACGGCAATGCTCGTTTTGTATAATACGGGTGTGCGCTTTGAAAATGGAGGAGTGCGTTAGATGAAGTAGGTTTACGGAAAACTTCAGTAACAATTTCTCCCTTCTCTATAACAATTTTAACGTCCAAGAATTCTAATTTCTGATTTCCATATGTGGAAGTAAACTTCATATTCATGGTATTATTATCTGTCAAAAAACTAACAAATTCTGTGAAATCTTCCGCTGAACCATCCCATATTACCAAGACATCATCCACATATCTGATAAATGACTTTATGTGCTTGAGAAACGGATTAATAGCTGAATAAACATATTTTTCTTCAAAGTATGCCAGGAACAGGTTAGCCAGGGTACATGAGACAGACGTACCCATGGCTGTACCTTCCCGTTGAATATACCATAAATCATCAAACGTAAAAGCGTTATTCTTAAGCACAAAAGTCAATCCATCGCATATAAAGTCAATAGTCTGGACATCTGTGGGTGTTTGGCTGAGGATCTCTCTTATGGTTTTTACCCCTAAATCTTGTGGGATCCTTGTATACAGGCTCTCTACGTCTATTGACGCTAAACTGAATGTTTCTTGCCAGGTAAAGTTTTTTAAAACTCGCAACAGATGATTAGTGTCCTTAATGTATGAGGGGACATCCTGTAACAAGGGGCGTAAAAGCCAGTCTAGATACCTAGATAATGGTTGCCTCCCTCTGGTTCCGGTGGCTATCTGGACCTGTAGAAGCGCATTTTGTGCGCGAAACAGCTGTAGTCTTGTGTACCCGCTCCGCTCACATCCACCCGCCTGTACCCATGAATATGCTTCAATAAAGAAAAAGTTTATCGTCAAGACTGAGGAGTGCGCTATTTCATTCTGTGCTATCATCATCGTTTGTGAAACTCTTGGATGCAGCACCCTCATTAAGACGGACTCTATTTAGGACTACGAGTTCCTGCTACTTGGAATAAAAATTCCTAACACGAGGGGTAAGTGCAGCCCAGCAGTGCCAATTTTCTGCTTTCAGACTTTCTTTGCTTGTGGTGTATATATATTTTATACATGCAATAGATTTCCAATACATCAAAAACCTCCAATCCAAAACCTCTGAAGAGAATACAAATGACACCCCAGATCAGGTATTAAACCATAGAGGTCTCCAAGGCAGATATATAGATATATGTGTAACATCAAATAATTGGCTAAGATTCTCCAATAGAGGATACCCAGCACGAGTCATCAATGCTGGCTACAAGCATGAACTAGGTAGTAACCACACAGGCCTGCTTGCCCCAGTCACCAGAAATACATTGGGTGATATTACGTGCTTGATTGGGACTTTTGATGATCATAACAAAACAATCTTGTCAATCTTGCAAAGACACTGGGACATTTTGCTGGCAGACCCGGATATTTCGGATCAGATTACATCAAGACCATCAAATCACCAATAGGAGAGGCAGGTCCGTGCGGGACTACGTGGTCCATAGCCACGTACAGGACATAAATGTGGTGCCGCGGTAGCTGCACTCTTGAAAACCGATATATATATTATTATTATATATAAGGCTACTTTCACACTAGCGTCGGGCCGAGGTTACCGACGCTAGCGTTGTCTCCGCCGCACAACGGGGGCAGCGGATGCATTTTTCCAGCGCATCCGCTGCCCCATTGTGAGGTGCGGGGAAGTGCGGGGAGGTGGGGGCGGAGTTCCGGCCGCACATGCGCGGTCAGAAAAAGCGGACCGTCGTGAGCAAAAAACGTTAGATGTAGCGTTTTTTGGTCCCGACGGTCCACCACAACACGGCGCAACCGTCGCACGACGGTTGCGACGTGTGTCAATCCGTCGCAATACGTCGCTTAATGTAAGTCTATGGGGAAGAAAAAACGCATCCTGCAAGCACTTTTGCAGGATGCGTTTTTTCGGCAAAACGACGCATTGCGACGTATTGCAGTTAACGCTAGTGTGAAAGTAGCCTAAGAGAATTAGAGCAGCACAAAGAAAGAGTGCGGGTGCAGAGCCCCCCAGGCAAATACCAAACCTTAATTATATATATTTACTAGCTGAAGAGCCCGGCGTTGCCTGGGCATAGTAAATATCTGTGGTTAGTTATAGCACCTCACTTCTCTTATTTTCCCATCACGCCTCTCATTTTCCCCCTCACATCTCTCATTTTCTCCCTTACATCTCTCATTTTCCCCTTATTTTCCCCCTCACTGCTCTCATTCCCCCCTAACACTTGTCATTTCAACCTCACATCTGTCACTTTCCGATCAATCCACTATTTTCCCTCACTCCTCTCATTTTGCACTCACACCTTTTCATTTTCACCTCACCCCTCATTTTCACCTCACACCTCTTTTTCCCCTCAGTATAAATATGTTTGTCATCTCCCTTATATATAGTATACACCTGTATGTCATCTCCTGTATATAGTATATACCTGTATGTCATCTCCCCTGTAAATAGTATATACCTGCTGTATGTCATCTCCCCTGTAAATAGTATATACCTGCTGTGTCATCTCCTCCTGTATATAGTATATACCTGTATGTCATCTCTTCTGTATATACTATATACCTGTATGTCATCTCCTCCTATATATAGTATATACCTGTATGTCATCTCCTGTATATAGTATATACCTGTATGTCATCTCCCCTGTATATAGTACATACCTGCTGTATGTCATCTCCTCCTCTATATACCCATGTCATCTCCTCTTTTATATAGTACATACGTGTCATCTCCTCCTGTATATAGTATATACCTGTGTGTCATCTCCTCCTGTATATAGTATATACCTGTGTCATCTGCTCCTGTATACAGTATATACCTGTGTCATCTCCTCCTGTATATAGTATATATCTGTGTGTCATCTCCCCTGTATATAGTATGTACCTGTATGTCATCTCCTCCTGTTTATAGTATGTACCTGTATGTCATCTCCTCCTGTATATAGTATACACTCACTGGCCACTTTATTAGGTACACCTGTCCAACTTCTTGTTAACACTTAATTTCTAATCAGCCAATCACATGGCGGCAACTCAGTGCATTTAGGCATGTAGACATGGTCAAGACAATCTCCTGCAGTTCAAACCGAGCATCAGTATGGGGAAGAAAGGTGATTTGAGTGCCTTTGAACGTGGCATGGTTGTTGGTGCCAGAAGGGCTGGTCTGAGTATTTCAGAAACTGCTGATCTACTGGGATTTTCACGCACAACCATCTCTAGGGTTTACAGAGAATGGTCCGAAAAAGAAAAAAAATCCAGTGAGCGGCAGTTCTGTGGGCGGAAATGCCTTGTTGATGCCAGAGGTCAGAGGAGAATGGGCAGACTGGTTCGAGCTGATAGAAAGGCAACAGTGACTCAAATCGCCACCCGTTACAACCAAGGTAGGCCTAAGAGCATCTCTGAACGCACAGTGCGTCGAACTTTGAGGCAGATGGGCTACAGCAGCAGAAGACCACACCGGGTACCACTCCTTTCAGCTAAGAACAGGAAACTGAGGCTACAATTTGTACAAGCTCATCGAAATTGGACAGTAGAAGATTGGAAAAACGTTGCTTGGTCTGATGAGTCTCGATTTCTGCTGCGACATTCGGATGGTAGGGTCAGAATTTGGCGTAAACAACATGAAATCTTTGGGATGTGGTGGAACGGGAGATTCGCATCAGGGATGTGCAGCCGACAAATCTGCGGCAACTGTGTGATGCCATCATGTCAATATGGACCAAAATCTCTGAGGAATGCTTCCAGCACCTTGTTGAATCTATGCCACGAAGAATTGAGGCAGTTCTGAAGGCAAAAGGGGGTCCAACCCGTTACTAGCATGGTGTACCTAATAAAGTGGCCAGTGAGTGTATACCTGTGTGTCATCTCCTCCTGTATATAGTATATACCTGTGTGTCATCTCCCCAGTATATAGTATATACCTGTGTGTCATCTCCCCTGTATATAATATACTAGCTATTGAACCCGTTCTACGCCCGGGTGGCGAGCATTTATATTGGTATATGGTCTCCATCCTGGTATGTGCTGCTCCCATCTTGCTCTCCCATCCTGTCATGTGCTGCTCCATCCTGCGCCCCCATCCTGTCATGTGCTGCTCCACCGTGTCATGTGCTGCTCCATCCTGCATCCCCATCCTGTCATGTGCTGCTCCACCATGCCATGTGCTGCTCCATCCTGCGCCCCATCCTGTCATGTGCTGCTCCACCGTGTCATGTGCTGCTCCACCGTGTCATGTGCTGCTCCACCGTGTCATGTGCTGCTCCACCGTGTCATGTGCTGCTCCACCGTGTCATGTGCTGCTCCACCGTGTCATGTGCTGCTCCACCGTGTCATGTGCTGCTCCACCGTGTCATGTGCTGCTCCATCCTGCATCCCCATCCTGTCATGTGCTGCTCCATCCTGCACCCCATCATTGCGGGCGGCTGTGCGGAGTGCGGGCGGCTGTGCTGAGTGCGGGCGGCTGTGCTGAGTGCGGGCGGCTGTGCTGAGTGCGGGCGGCTGTGCTGAGTGCGGGCGGCTGTGCTGAGTGCGGGCGGCTGTGCTGAGTGCGGGCGGCTGTGCTGAGTGCGGGCGGCTGTGCTGAGTGCGGGCGGCTGTGCTGAGTGCGGGCGGCTGTGCTGAGTGCGGGCGGCTGTGCTGAGTGCGGGCGGCTGTGCTGAGTGCGGGCGGCTGTGCTGAGTGCGGGCGGCTGTGCTGAGTGCGGGCGGCTGTGCTGAGTGCGGGCGGCTGTGCTGAGTGCGGGCGGCTGTGCTGAGTGCGGGCGGCTGTGCTGAGTGCGGGCGGCTGTGCTGAGTGCGGGCGGCTGTGCTGAGTGCGGGCGGCTGTGCTGAGTGCGGGCGGCTGTGCTGAGTGCGGGCGGCTGTGCTGAGTGCGGGCGGCTGTGCTGAGTGCGGGCGGCTGTGCTGAGTGCGGGCGGCTGTGCTGAGTGCGGGCGGCTGTGCTGAGTGCGGGCGGCTGTGCTGAGTGCGGGCGGCTGTGCTGAGTGCGGGCGGCTGTGCTGAGTGCGGGCGGCTGTGCTGAGTGCGGGCGGCTGTGCTGAGTGCGGGCGGCTGTGCTGAGTGCGGGCGGCTGTGCTGAGTGCGGGCGGCTGTGCTGAGTGCGGGCGGCTGTGCTGAGTGCGGGCGGCTGTGCTGAGTGCGGGCGGCTGTGCTGAGTGCGGGCGGCTGTGCTGAGTGCGGGCGGCTGTGCTGAGTGCGGGCGGCTGTGCTGAGTGCGGGCGGCTGTGCTGAGTGCGGGCGGCTGTGCTGAGTGCGGGCGGCTGTGCTGAGTGCGGGCGGCTGTGCTGAGTGCGGGCGGCTGTGCTGAGTGCGGGCGGCTGTGCTGAGTGCGGGCGGCTGTGCTGAGTGCGGGCGGCTGTGCTGAGTGCGGGCGGCTGTGCTGAGTGCGGGCGGCTGTGCTGAGTGCGGGCGGCTGTGCTGAGTGCGGGCGGCTGTGCTGAGTGCGGGCGGCTGTGCTGAGTGCGGGCGGCTGTGCGGAGTGCGGGCGGCTGTGCGGAGTGCGGGCGGCTGTGCGGAGTGCGGGCGGCTGTGCGGAGTGCGGGCGGCTGTGCGGAGTGCGGGCGGCTGTGCGGAGTGCGGGCGGCTGTGCGGAGTGCGGGCGGCTGTGCGGAGTGCGGGCGGCTGTGCGGAGTGCGGGCGGCTGTGCGGAGTGCGGGCGGCTGTGCGGAGTGCGGGCGGCTGTGCGGAGTGCGGGCGGCTGTGCGGAGTGCGGGCGGCTGTGCTGAGTGCGGGCGGCTGTGCTGAGTGCGGGCGGCTGTGCTGAGTGCGGGCGGCTGTGCTGAGTGCGGGCGGCTGTGCTGAGTGCGGGCGGCTGTGCTGAGTGCGGGCGGCTGTGCTGAGTGCGGGCGGCTGTGCTGAGTGCGGGCGGCTGTGCTGAGTGCGGGCGGCTGTGCTGAGTGCGGGCGGCTGTGCTGAGTGCGGGCGGCTGTGCTGAGTGCGGGCGGCTGTGCTGAGTGCGGGCGGCTGTGCTGAGTGCGGGCGGCTGTGCTGAGTGCGGGCGGCTGTGCTGAGTGCGGGCGGCTGTGCTGAGTGCGGGCGGCTGTGCTGAGTGCGGGCGGCTGTGCTGAGTGCGGGCGGCTGTGCTGAGTGCGGGCGGCTGTGCTGAGTGCGGGCGGCTGTGCTGAGTGCGGGCGGCTGTGCTGAGTGCGGGCGGCTGTGCTGAGTGCGGGCGGCTGTGCTGAGTGCGGGCGGCTGTGCTGAGTGCGGGCGGCTGTGCTGAGTGCGGGCGGCTGTGCTGAGTGCGGGCGGCTGTGCTGAGTGCGGGCGGCTGTGCTGAGTGCGGGCGGCTGTGCTGAGTGCGGGCGGCTGTGCTGAGTGCGGGCGGCTGTGCTGAGTGCGGGCGGCTGTGCGTGGCACTGCTGGGTGTGGGCGGCTGTGGGTGGCTGTGCTGGGTGCAGCAGCTGTGTGTGGCTGTGGGCGGTGGCTGTGCTGGGTGCGGCGGCTGTGCTGGGTGCGGCGGCTGTGCGCGGCTGTGCTGGGTGCGGCGGCTGTGCTGGGTGCGGCGGCTGTGGGTGGCTGTGCTGGGTGCAGCGGCTGTGCGTGGCTCTAGGCAGCTGTGCGTGGCTGTGGGCGGCTGTGCGTGGCTGTGCTGGGTGCGGTGGCTGTGCTGGGTGCGGCGGCTGTGGACGGCTGTGCTGGGTGCGGCAGCTGTGCGTGGCTGTGCTGGGTGCGGCGGCTGTGCTGGGTGCGGCGGCTGTGCTGGGTGCGGCGGCTGTGCTGGGTGCGGCGGCTGTGCTGGGTGCGGCGGCTGTGCGTGGCTGTAGGCGGCTGTGCGTGGCTGTAGGCGGCTGTGCTGGGTGCGGCGGCTGTGCTGAGTGCGGCGGCTGTGCTGAGTGCGGGCGGCTGTATGTGGCGCGGCTGTGCGTGGCTGTGCTGGGTGCGGGCGGCTGTGCTGGGTGCGGCGGCTGTGGACGGCTGTGCTGGGTGCGGTGGCTGTGCTAGGTGCGGCGGCTGTGCGTGGCTGTGGGTGGCTGTGCGTGGCTGTGGGCGGCTGTGCTGGGTGCGGCGGCTGTGCGTCGCTGTGCTGGGTGCGGTGGCTGTGGTGGGTGCGGCGGCTGTGCGTGGCTGTGCTGGGTGCGGCGGCTGTGGACGGCTGTGCTGGGTGCGGTGGCTGTGCTGGGTGCAGCGGCTGTGCGTGGCTGTAGGCGGCTGTGCGTGGCTGTGGGCGGCTGTGCGTGGCTGTGCTGGGTGCGGCGGCTGTGCTGGGTGCGGCGGCTGTGCGTGGCTGTAGGCGGCTGTGTGTGGCTGTAGGCGGCTGTGCGTGGTTGTGCTGGGTGCGGCGGCTGTGGACGGCTGTGCTGGGTGCAGCAGCTGTGCTGGGTGCGGCGGCTGTGCTGGGTGCGGCGGCTGTGCTGGGTGCGGCGGCTGTGCTGGGTGCGGCGGCTGTGCTGGGTGCGGCGGCTGTGCTGGGTGCGGCGGCTGTGCGTGGCTGTGCTGGGTGCGGCGGCTGTGCTGGGTGCGGCGGCTGTGCTGGGTGCGGCGGCTGTGCTGGGTGCGGCGGCTGTGCTGGGTGCGGCGGCTGTGCTGGGTGCGGCGGCTGTGCTGGGTGCGGCGGCTGTGCTGGGTGCGGCGGCTGTGCGTGGCTGTGGGCGGCTGTGCGTGGCTGTGCTGGGTGCGGCGGCTGTGCGTGGCTGTGCTGGGTGCGGCGGCTGTGCTGGGTGCGGCGGCTGTGCGTGGCTGTAGGCGGCTGTGCTGGGTGCGGCGGCTGTGCGTGGCTGTGCTGGGTGCGGTGGCTGTGGTGGGTGCGGCGGCTGTGGGTGGCTGTGCTGGGTGCAGCGGCTGTACTGGGTGCGGCGGCTGTGGGCGGCTGTGTGTGGCTGTGGGCGGCTGTGCGTGGCTGTGGACGGCTGTGCGTGGCTGTGCTGGGTGCGGCGGCTGTGCTGGGTGCGGCGGCTGTGCTGGGTGCGGCGGCTGTGCTGGGTGCGGTGGCTGTGCTGGGTGCGGTGGCTGTGCTGGGTGCGGTGGCTGTGCTGGGTGCGGTGGCTGTGCTGGGTGCGGTGGCTGTGGACGTAAGTGGCGTAAGTAACAAATAGCTGTGGCATGAAGTGCCACAGCCTCATGGCACAGCAATTTGTTACTTGCGGAGGGTGAGTATACTTACCTGTCCCGTTCCACCGACGCCATTCCGGGCCATGAATATCCCCCTGCTCCCGGAATCGGCGCCTGCGCAGTCCGCGCTTTCCGGCGCCATTTTCTTGAAGACACATTGCAGTGTGTCTTCAAGAAAATGGCGCCGGAAAGCGCGGACTGCGCAGGCCCCTTTTCCGGCACCAGGAGGACAGATTTTCTGTGTCCTCCTGGTGCCGGAAAAGGCGCCTGCGCAGTCTGCGCTTTCCGGCGCCATTTTCTTGAAGACACACTGCAATGTGTCTTCAAGAAAATGGCGCCGGAAAGCGCGGACTGCGCAGGCGCCGATTCCGGGAGCAGGGGGATATTCATGGCCCGGAATGGCGTCGGTGGAACGGGACAGGTAAGTATACTCACCCTCCGCCTCCTGGCTCGTCCCTGTTTCTCTGTTGGAGATCGCGGTGTGCGTTCAGCGCTTACGCATACCGCGATCTCCTGGGAGCGTCGCTCTGTGGGGTCCAGACTGCGCCGGCGCTTGCGCTTGCGCAGTCTATAAAGGCTTCGGACAGAGTGACGCTCCCAGCGTTATATTATAGATACCAGTGTGTCATCTCCTCCTGTATATAGTATATACCTGTGTCATCTCCTCCTGTATTTAGTATGTACCTGTGTCATCTCCTCCTGTATTTAGTATATACCTGTGTGTCATCTGCTCCTGTATATAGTATATATCTGTGTGTCATCTCCCCTGTATATAGTATGTACCTGTATGTCATCTCCTCCCGTATAAAGTATGTACCTGTGTCATCTCCTCCTGTATATAGTATATATCTGTGTGTCATCTCCCCTGTATATAGTATGTACCTGTATGTCATCTCCTGTATATAGTATGTACCTGTATGTCATCTCCTCCTGTATATAGTATGTACCTGTATGTCATCTCCTCCTGAATATAGTATATACCTGTGTGTCATCTCCCCTGTATATAGTATATACCTGTGTGTCATCTTCCCTGTATATAGTATATACCAGTGTGTCATCTCCTCCTATATATAGTATATATCTGTGTGTCATCTCTGTATATAGTATGTACCTGTATGTCATCTCCTCCTGTATATAGTGTATATCTGTGTGTCATCTCCTCCTGTATTAGACCTTGTTCACACGTTATTTGGTCAGTATTTTTACCTCAGTATTTGTAAGCTAAATTGGCAGCCTGATAAATCCCCAGCCAACAGGGAGCCCTCCCCCCTGGCAGTATATATTAGCTCACACATACACATAATAGACAGGTCATGTGACTGACAGCTGCCGTATTTCCTATATGGTACAGTTGTTGCTCTTGTAGTTTGTCTGCTTATTAATCAGATTTTTATTTTTGAAGGATAATACCAGACTTGTGTGTGTTTTAGGGCGAGTTTCATGTGTCAAGTTGTGTGTGTGGAGTTGCGTGTGGCTACATGCATGTAGCGACTTTTGTGAGATGAGTTTTGTGTGGCGACATGCGTGTAGCAACTTTTTGTGTGTCGAGTTGCATGTGAAAAGGTTAGTGTAGCAAGTTGTGTGCAGCAAGTTTTGCGCATGGCGAGTTTTGCGCGTGGTGAGTTTTATGTGTGGTGCGTTTTGAGTATGTGCAAGTTTTGCGTGAGGCAACTTTTGTGCATGTGGCAATTTTTCCGTGTGTGCAAGTTTTGCGTGTGGCAAGTTTTCAATGAGGTGAGTTTTGCACGTGTGGCGAGTTTTGCGTGAGCCTAGTTTTGCATGTGGCGAGTTTTGCGCGTGGCGAGTTTTGAGCGGTGACTTTTGTGTTTCGACTTTTATGTGGCGAGGTTGGTGTATGTGTGGTGAAATGTGTGCTGAGGGTGATATATGTGTTCAAGCACGTGGTAGTGTGTGGTGCATTTTGTGTGTGTGTTCATATCCCCGTGTGTGGTGAGTATCCCATGTCGGGGCCCCACCTTAGCAACTGTACGGTATATACTCTTTGGCGCCATCGCTCTCACTCTTTAAGTCCCCCTTGTTCACATCTGGCAGCTGTCAATTTGCCTCCAACACTTTTCCTTTCACTTTTTCCCCATTATGTAGATAGGGGCAAAATTGTTTGGTGAATTGGAACGCGCGGGGTTAAAATTTCGCCTCACAACATAGCCTATGACGCTCTCGGGGTCCAGACGTGTGACTGTGCAAAATTTTGTGGCTGTAGCTGCGACAGTGCAGATGCCAATCCCGGACATACATACACACATTCAGCTTTATATATTAGATTTATATATACACACACAAACACACGCTGAGCACCGTGGCAATCGGGTGCAGGTATCAGCTATATGTGAGACCGCAACGCCCACGATTGGTGCTAGCACTGATCGCAGACATTTTTACCCCAGCCAGCATCTGCCATGTATAGTGAGGGCTCAGTTTCTTAGCCCACACCATACATCTGCCGAGCCCATATGACTTAATTTTACATTGGGTGGTCACAGAGGGGTTAAGCCATACTTCTAATATGCCATAAACCATCAGTCAACAAACCCCCAGCCAGTCCAGGAGTGTTTTTTGTTTTTCTAAGCACAGCTGATGAAAATAATGAAGTCTTCAATTTCTCAAGTGTGCTTGAGACAACACCTGATTTGTAAATGTGTGTTCTTATAAGGGATTGTGTCCGGAAGGATTGAACAAGGTCAGATCCAGACAGCCATATTTCACAGTCTATACATGTATCGCAATGCATGAACTGACCTCAGGTCTCCCAACTTGAACTTACGGCCTCATAAATAGATATTAAGGCGGCTGTTGTGTCAGAAGACCCGAAGTCAGTCCGCACGTTGCGATCCAGATATGGACGGTGACATACTACCTGAAGCTTGTTTAATTCATACACAGACGCAGAAGTCCAAAAAAGTGGAAGTTTTTGCAAAATTTGTTGAAACTCTTTGTTATGTTTACTGTACTGCCCTATTTTCACTCTTTCAGTTGAATTATTGCTTATTTGCAAATAGAGATAGACGAATCCAAATAGTAAAGTTCGGCGTCCGTACCGAACACCATACACGGACTTCACCAGGAAGTCTGTGTTAGGCTATGTGCACACGTTCAGGATTTTTAGCGTTTTTCGGCCGTTTTCAGCCAAAAAAGCTAAAAAAAACCCCGCTTACATAAGCATCCCATCATTTTTAATGCATTCTGCATTTTTTGTGCACATGCTGCGTATTTTCCAGCGGCGGAATCGCAGTCCAGAAAAAAAACGCAGCATGTTCATTCTTTGTGCGGAATCGCAGCGATTCCGCACACATAGGAATGCACCGATCCGCTTACTTCCCACATGGGGCTATGCCCACCATGCGGGAAGTAAGTGGATCATGTGCGGTTGGTACCCAGGGTGGAGGAGAGGAGGATCTGTAGCATCGCTTGGAAAACTGATTGACAGGTTGGTCACACTTGTCAAACATAGTGTTTGACAAGTGTTACCAACTTTTTACTATTGATGCTGCCTATGCAGCATAAATAGTAAAAAGATATAATGTGAAAAATAATTAAAAAAACTCGTGATATTCTCACCTTCCGACGGCCCCGGCAGCCTTCTCGCTCCTCGCTATGCTCCCGTTCCCAGTAATGCCTCGCGACAATGACCTGTGATGACGTAGTGGTCTCGCGAGACCGCTACGTCATCTGGGGTCATTGCCGCGAGGCATTACTGGAACAGAAGCTGCCGGGAGCATCGCGAGGAGCGGAAAAGGCTGGGGGGGCCGCCGGAAGGTGAGAATATCACGATTTTTTTTAATTATTTTTCACATTATATCTTTTTACTATTGATGCTGCATAGGCAGCATCAATAGTAAAAAGTTGGTAACACTTGTCAAACACTATGTTTGACAAGTGTGACCAACCTGTCAGTTTTCCAAGAGATGCTACAGATCGCTTGGAAAACGCTAGCATTCTGCAAGCTAATTAAGCTTGCAAAGCGCTAGTGTTTAGTGGAAATATGCATGCCAATTCTGCATGCGTATTTCCCGAGGCAGGGAGTTGCAAAAATTCCAGCGGAAATTTCCACAGCAATTCTGCAACGTGTGCACATAGCCTTACTGTTTGGGTTCGCCCCCCCAAACACCTGGTGTGCACATGACAGCGCGGCAAACACCGCTTCTGATCAGCGGTACAATAATCACTGCCGGTCAGACAGCCGCAGTTCACACTCTGTGAAATGACAGCGTGAGCATGCAGCTGTGATCGGAGGTATAAAGTTTACCTCCAGTTATTGGTGTCGGCTAATGGGACTACTATGCCTCCGATCACAGCTGTCGTTTGATAGCGTGGGAACCGCGCTGTATGACCGGCGGTGATGATTTTACCGCAGATCAGAAATGGCGTTTGCCGCGCTGTCATACACATGACAGCATGGCAAACACTGGATGGTCGGGCACCCGGTCAAGTTAATGGGGTGCGAGTTTGGGTAATGTTCTGGTACCCAAACCCAAACTTTTCGTAACTGTTCTGCAAAACCCGCCCTACCCGAACATCCAGGTGTCCACTCATCTCTATTTGTAAATTTTCCTAATAAACCTAATTTGGTGGCTGAATAATTTTGACTGCAGCGTTAGCTAACACTACCACAGAGTAAGATAAACTGGTCATACAAGTACTTAAATATCACTGGATGAAGCATATAAACACACCTGAGCAAAACACTCCACAGAGCCCACCAAAAAGATCAGATCCTTCACAAGGTCAGACACTCTCATACGAAATTCTCCAAAATCATCCGTCTCTTCCGGTACTCCCTCCTGGAAATGTAAAAAAAAAGGAAGGTGTTTCACAAAATGTAACACTGAGGCTACGTTCACACGATCCGGATTTTGATCCGGATCCGTAGCGGATTTTCAGCTGCGGATCCGGATCAGTTTTCCATGTTGGTTACAGTACAATGTAACCCAATGGAAAACCAAAACCGCTGTGCTAACGATCCGTTTTTCCGCTGGAAAATCCGCGCGGATTTTCCAGCGGAAAAAAGAAGTAGCATGTCAATTCTTTCAGCGGATTCCGCACTGGTTTTCCAGCAGCTCCAATAGGAAACTGCTATTGGAAACCCGCAGTGGAAAACGCTGAAGAAAAAGGATCAGAAAACGCAGCTCAAATTCACTGCGGAATTTAGCTGCCGTTTTCCAAAAACGGGCAGGAAAAAAAAAGGATGTAAATCCTGATCGTGTGAACGTAGCCTAAAAGCTAGTACTTGCCTTGAAGTTAGATCAAGTGCTCTATTACCTGTGCCTTCAAGACAACAAGAGGCTGAACTATTGCTACCCATCAGAATACTTTTTTACAGTATTGTTACGGTCACTTATTTATTTTGTGTCACAGTGGAAACAAGCAATTCCTAAAATAAAATGGGCTGTCAGCATCAGGTGTAGCACACTTCTCCTCCAGTCACCACCTAGTAAGGTATATGGACAGGGAGGAAACCTCAAGCCAATTGTAGAGTACAGAGGGGCCAAAATCTGACATAGGGGCATTCCTCTGCAGTCACCTAATGCAGATACACCAAGGTTACTTACCGGTAGCCGGTTTTTCCGGAGCCCATGACAGCACACATCAGAGAGGGGATCCGCCCAGTCAGGACAGGAAACCTACTGAAATAAAAGGGCGGTACCTCTCCCTTGCTTCAGTTGGTTTTCAGAGCATGAGAGGCCCCCCCCGGTTAGTACACATGGTAATCTACCACCACATCATAATAATAACAAAAAACACCCAACTAAAAAGTGCACACCAAAGGGTGAAAAAAGAAGGGAGGGAATATACAGGTGCTGTCATGGGCTCCGGAAAAACCAGCTACCGGTAAGTAACCTTGGTGTTTTCCCGTCTCCCATGACAGCACACATGAGAGATTTTTGGAGAAAGGAACACCTTAGGGAGGGACCACCGCTTGCAGCACCCTTCTACCAAAGGTAAGGTCAGTAGAGGAAGATAAGTTCAGTCGGTAGTGTTTAAAGAAGGTAGACGGTGAGGACCAGGTAGCGGCTTTACATATGTGATCAATCGATACCTCTGCTTTTTCAGCCCAGTTAGTAGCCACGGCCCTGGTGGAGTGAGCCTTGATGCCTTCAGGGATCAGAACGCCACATGCAGCATAGGATAAGCTAAACCTCCCTAATCCACCTGGCAATAGTACCTTTGGACACCCCATGACCTTTCCTGCTACCCTGGAAAGCTACAAATAGAGACTGATCTTTCCTCCACTGACTGGTTAAGGATATGTACTGTAACATAGACCTTCTTACATCAAGAGTGTGAAACCTCTCCTCACCTGGATTTTTTGGATTAACACAAAATGAGGGTAATACAATCTCCTGACTCCTATGAAATTTAAGAACTACCTTAGGTAGATAAGCCGGATCTGATCTTAGAATCACCCTGTCGTCATATATCTGAGTGTATGGAGGACAAACGGACAGGGCTTGCAAGTCACTCACCCTACGTGCGGATGTCAAAGCTACCAATAGCACTGTTTTTAGAGTGAGAAATTTTATCGATAATTCTTGCAAAGGCTCAAAAGGACTCTTAGTTAGAGCATCTAAAACCAGATTTAAATCCCAGGGAGGAATTTTCTGAATTACTACAGGTCTAGACCTACTACATGATTTAATGAAACGGGCAACCCACTTATTGGAGGCTAAATTACAATGATATAAAGCTCCTAATGCTGACACTTGAAACTTAAGTGTATTGGTAGCCAATCCTAGCTGTAAGCCTGCTTGCAGAAACTCTAAAATAGCACCCACAGGAGCCTCATCCGACAAAGGTTGTCCTAAAAACTCTAGAAACCTCTTCCATGTCCTACCATAAATTCTCGATGTAATCGGCTTCCTACTTTTCAGCAGGGTGGAGACTAGCCCTGGCGAGAATCCCTGTCGACTTAGTAATGCCCTCTCAAATTCCAGGCTGCCAGATGGAAGCCCTTCACTTGAGAGTGGCATACTGGACCCTGGGTAAGCAGGTCCGGGACCTCTGGTAGGATCCATGGATCTGTTACCGACATTTGTCTTAGGAGAGAAAACCATGGTCTTTTTGGCCAAAATGGAGCAATCAGAATCACTCTTGCCTGCTCCATCCTGATCTTCCTCACTACAACCGGAATTAATGATATCGGTGGAAACACGTAAGCGAGGCTGAACTTCCACGGTATTCGGAGGGCATCTACTGCAACCGGGTTCCCCCTCGGGTCTAACGAGCAGAACCTCTCCACCTTCCTGTTGTGAAGCGTGGCAAACAAGTCTATTACCGGTTCGCCCCAGGCCTGCACTATTTGTTGGAACACCCTGGGATTCAGCGACCATTCTCCCTGTCTTAGCTTTTTGCGACTTAAGTAGTCCGCCTTTGTGTTTTCGACCCCCTTTATGTGCAGAGCTGTGAAGGACAGTAGGTGAGATTCTGCTAACTGAAGAAGCGCCGATGTTGCCCTCATGAGTGAAAGGGACCTCGTTCCCCCCTGATGATTAACATAGGCTACTACTGCGTAATTGTCGGACATCACTCTGGTATGACGACCCTGAAGGATTGGAAGGAAATGTCTTACTGCCCTTTCTACAGCCCATAACTCTCTTATATTGGATGTTTGATATTTTTCTGTATGGGACCAGGACCCCTGTATGGAAAGGGTCCCTAGATGTGCAGCCCATCCTGTACCACTCGCGTCCGTTGTGATCACGTCTTCTATCGGAGTTAGCCACTGAACCCCTGAGCTCAAGTGATCCCTCACTGACCACCAGACTAGGGAATCTCTGACGCGTAACGAGAGATGAACTTTTCCCTCTAAATGCCCTTCTAACAACCTTTGTGTTGACAGGACCTCCCACTGCAATTGCCTCATGTGGAACTGTGCCCATTTTACAGCGGGAATACAGGATGTTAGTGACCCTAGCAGAGACATCGCCTTTCTTAGCGTCATCACAGGCTGATGTATCGCCAGTTCCACAAGACTTTGTATTTTGGATATTTTGCTCTCCGGCAGGAGACAGAGTTGACGCGTGGAGTCCAGAACCAACACCAGGAAGGATTGAACCTTCTCTGGTGTTAATCTCGACTTGGCGACATTTACCTCCCAACCTAACACTGCTAGGGTTGAAGTCACCTCTTCTATTTGTGCAAGACAGTGATCTACTGATCTGCCTATCACCAGGAAGTCGTCTAGGTACGGAACAATGACTATGTCCCGGGAACGGAGGAAGGACATGACCTCTGACATTTTGTAAATATTCTTGGCGCTATTGATAGACCAAATGGAAGGGCAGCATACTGGTAGTGTTTGAGTTGTCCTTGGACAATCACTGCTACTCTCAGAAATCTTTGATAGTCCCGATGAATTGGGACATGGTAGTAAGATTCTTTTAAGTCTATAGCTGCCATGAAGCAGTCCGGGAACAGTATCTTTATCGCTGAGCTTACAGACTCCATCTTGAAGGAGTAATTTTTTATTGACCGGTTGAGTTTTTTTTAAGTTGACAATAGTCCTTAGTGAGCCATCTGGCTTTCGTATCAAGAAGAGAGGGGAATAAAACCCTTCTCCTTCCTCTTCCTTTGGAACTTCTACTAGGACCTTTTTTAGAACTAGCCCCAATACCTCTGTTTCCAGAGCTAGTTGTTCCTCTGGAAGTTTTCTGCATGGTGTCAACACAAAAGTCTGTCGAGGTGGATGAATAAATTTTATTTTTAGTCCGTCGCCGACAACATTCAACGCCCAACGACTGGGGGAAATATTTAACCAGGCGTGAAGATAGAAAGAAAGCCTTCCCCCTACTTTTAGCTTGGCGTCATTGGGAGGGCTTTTTTTGTGGATGTGGAGGGGCCCTTAAACATGTACCCCGATCCTTTTCTATCTCTATAGTCCCAGTTCCTTCTATCTCTCGGAGGGGGACCTCTATTGAATTTTCCTCTCCGAAAATAAGGCCGTCTGATATCCACTGGAAAACGAGGAAAACCTTTTTTCTTGTCACCAGCTTTTTCTAAAATGTCCTCCAGTTTCTGACCAAAGAGGAATTTGCCATCGCACGGAATGGAACAGAGTCTATTTTTTGAGGGTAAGTCCCCTGGGCACCCCTTCAACCACAAGGCACGTCTTGCCGCGTTAGACAATCCTGCTGCCCTAGCTGCAAGTCTTACAGAGTCTGCTGAAGAATCAGCTATAAAGGCTGCCGCTCCTTGTGCCATTGCCATATTGGCTAGGACCTCGTCTCTCGGCACTCTAGATTTCAACTGATCCTCTATTTGTTGCAGCCAGACAATAAGGGAGCGGGCAACACATGTTCCAGCTATTGCCGGTTTTAGACCTCCTGCGGCTGCTTCCCAGGTATGTTTTAAAAAAGCATCCGCTTTTTTATCTAAAAAGTCTCTTAGGACGCCTGAATCCTCCAAGGGTAGGGATGACCTTTTAGATGACCTAGCCACCGCACCATCAATTTTAGGGGCTTTATCCCATACTTCTGAATCCTTTTCCTCAAAAGGATAACGTCTCTTAGAAGCTGAGGGAAGACTACCAGACTTTTCAGGCTTCTTCCACTCTTTTTCTATAAGGGTTTTAACTCTAGTATTTACTGGGAAGGTACGCTTCCTCTTCTCCTCCAAACCACCAAACATAACGTCCTCTACTGATCTGGACTCCTTCTCATCTTTAAGGCCCATTGTAGCCCTAACTGATTTAACCAGTTTATCTGTATTCTCAGTTAGGAAGCATGGTCGGCCCCAACATCGCTATCCGAAGAGGAGCCAGAGAACACAGAAAAGGACGAACATGGAGACAGAGGTCCTTCTTGATATTCCTCAGATTGAGGGGTACCAGAATCCGAAACAGTCTCTAGGATCTTGCTACTTTTCTTTTTAAGGACTGATTTTAAAGACCCTTTAACCTCTGCTCTAATCATGGCCCTGAGGCTAGCGGCAAAGTCAGGGGATTCATCCTGAATAGTTTTTTGGATGCAGTCCGCACAGAGGCTTTTCTGCCATTGGACTGCTAGTGGGGCTTTGCAGAGGGCACATTCTTTGTTCTTGGACTTGGCACTAGCCTTCCTCGGCGCCTCACAAGCAAGCAGAGAAATGTAGCCCATTACCACCAATGTGACATTCACGAAGATCACTCACCACCCGCTGACACTCAAGGGTACCGGATTTTGAGGCTGATCTGGAGTACGGATAACATCCCTCCTAGAAGCTGAGGAGTCCTGCGACCTTCGATCCGGACGACTGCCGCTTCTCCTCTTAGCATGCTGGTGAGCAGACATAGCAACTGGTAAGCTCTCCTGCTGCTGTGGTGATGACTGTTGTGAGTGCTGCTCCATACAATCCTCCATAGCGGAGCTCTGTAGATGTGAGCACTTTTCCTGTGGACTCACCCCCTTTTGAAGGGTGATCCACTCTGCTCACCGCCTCATCCGGTACTAAACTCTGCTCCTCCCCCACCTCTGCGCCCACCAGGAGACCCAGGAGATCCCTGTGACGCTGCAGCGTCTGTCTATGGGCGCCGCCATCTTGGATCCGGCGCGCAGCAGCGACGTCACGCGGGCACGCCCATTCCCAGCGTGCACTGCGCGCATCACCGCCGCGCACCCGGAAGCCAGACCAGAGCCGACGGCAGCAGCTGAGGGTGCACAGAGAGCGGCGTGGCAGCCGCAGAAGAGCCACAGGACTCCGGACTGCGCTGCCCAACGCCCGCACGTGCGCAAAGGCCCCAGGACCTGCGAACGGCGCTTCCACACCCTAAAGGCCGGCATACAGGCATGCTGCCTGTTCTTCCAGTGCCGGGACAGGAGTGGGTGAGTGGAATCTTCAAGCAAGAAATACCGCCGTGACTTCAGCACAAGGGTTCCCATCAGGACAGGAAACCCAACTGAAGCGAGGGAGAGGTACCGCCCTTTTATTTCAGTAGGTTTCCTGTCCTGACTGGGCGGATCCCCTCTCTCATGTGTGCGGTCATGGGAGACGGGAAAATAGAAGAATAGAGCCTAAAGCCTTTTCCATATTTTCGACCCTACAACTGGATCCTCTCGTGTTCTGCCAGGAGACTAAACAGAAAGGGCTGCTTTTCATAACCGTATTTGCAGTTTTCCAGTTTCTACTCTGTTGCCAAAGTCACATGCAGTTCTCTAGAAAACCTGTAGGGAACTGCAAGCATAAATATGCCCAAAAGGTTTCTACCCGTGGGTACGAATGTCAACTAGTGATGAGCGAGTGTACTCGTTGCTCGGGTTTTCCTGAGCACGCTCGGGTGATCTCAGAGTATTTGTTAGTTCTCGGAGATTTAGTTTTTGTCAACGCAGCTGCATGATTTACAGATGCTAGACAGCCTGAGTACATGTGAGGATTCCCTAGCAACCAGGCAACCCCTACTCTAGCAACTACCTGTACTCAGGCTGGCTAGCAGCTGTAATTCATGCAGCTGCGTCAACAAAAAATAAATCTCCGAGCACTAACAAATACTCGGAGATCACCCGAACATGCTTGGGAAAATGCGAGCAACGAGTACACTCGCTCATCACTAATGTCTACACATTCCTACAAGTATTAGATGCCTTCCACAATGACAATCCATCGTCTGAGAATTACATTACCTAACAATGTTACTTACATGATCTGGATCGAGCTGACAGTGTCGGGCTAAAGCATGCAGGAGCCTCTGGATGTAAGGCTTAAAGATGCTGTGCAGAACAGCGTCATTTATTTTGTAAAGATGTTCTCCAAGTCTATACCAAAAGTTAAATGAGATTTCGACTACCTGCAGGAGAAAAAATAGCAATGTGAAAACAGAGTTTCTGCGCTTTTATATATAGATGGATTGTAATTCTAAAAAAAAATAATAATTTCGATTTATGTTCTTGAGAATAACTAAGGACACCCTCTTTGAATTTTGTGGCTTTCCATATCAGGACATAATAAAAAACAACATCTGGTCCTAAGAAACGATTGAGATTGGGTAAATACAACCTCAGAAGACAAACAACACTTGACAAATTACAGTGTCATTATCAGAAAGTAGGTCAAATTGCAGAAGCAATGCGTGAATAACTAAGTACGTCCCATGATTCAGTAGCTTGTAGAATCAATTACAGCTGCAATAACTGTGAAGTAATCATTTTCTGTATGACTTATCAGCCTAGTACATCATTCCAGAGGAATTTAGGCCCACTCTTATTTACAATGTGTTTTAAAAGGGTTGTCAGGACAAAAAAAAAAATCTCTGGTGGCTTGGTATGTTAAAAAACAAGTAATGCTCACTCATGTGGAACAGGCTGCCACGAGAGGTGGAGAGTTCTCCTTCAATGGAAGTCTTCAAACAGAGACTGGACAGACATCTGTCTGAGATGGTTTAGTGAATCCTGCTTTGAGCAGTGGGTTGGACCCTGGAGGTCCCTTCCAACTCTTAACCTTCTATGATTCATTTCCGGGGATTTATCAGGATCCAGGGAAGTCGCTCTGTGGTCTTCGTTCACTCCAGCAGGAAGTCGTCACTGTTCCAAGTCTAGACAGGACCGTTGGCACCTATGATTGGCTACCATGGTCAGGCGACTTCCACAGCCTGCCAATCACCATTGACGCACTGCAGAAGTCATCTGACTGCGAGTGTCAATCACAGGTTCTGCTGCGAATTTTAGTCACAAACTCCTTCCTGCCGGTGTAACCGCAAACCATGGTGCAACCTACACTGGATCCTGGGAAGTACTGGTATGTGACTACACTTTCCTTTGTTGTTTGTCATCATATCAAGCCACTGGGGAAACTTTATTTTGTATGAACAACCCCTTTAAACTCATTTGTGGGCTTTTGTGTATGCCGAGCTTACCTAAGGTCCCGTCACAGCATATCGGGTGAGGTCTGGACTGTGACTGGACCATTGCAACAACTCGATTCTTTCTTTTTCAGCCATTCTTACATAGATTTGCCGTTGTGTATGGGTTCATTGTCCTGTTGCAGGATTCCGTTTCAGCCAAGCTTTCACTTTTGGATAGATGACCTCACATTTTACTCTACAAAATGTTGGCACACTGAGGAGTTCATGGCCTAATAAATCACTGCAAAGTACCTAGTGCTTGTGGCTACAAAATAAGCCCAAATCAACCCTAACCACCATACAGTTGGTACAAGGTGTTTGTGCTGATATGGTGTATTTGGTTCTTGCCAAATTTGCACCAGGCATTATGGCCAAATATCTCCATTCTGGTCTCATCTGCCCAAGAGACATAGCAGGAGATTCAGCAACGTGAAAGAAATCTGGTGTAAAACACTTTGAAGAGTTGCAAATTGCTTACACAAACATTTTGCGACTTTCGGTGTTTTTCACAATGGTCTCAAGCAGCAACACCAAAATGGGTGGAGAAGTGGAAGAGACAGCGCGTTACCACGTCCGCCTGTCAAATTAATTGAAAATGGCGAAATACATTACCAGTTCACGACTGGAGTAACATTTTTTGCGAGGTACAAGTCACCAATAAGATACGCCAAATTCATTAAGTGGCATGCACCTGTTAATAAATTTGGCACAACTTATTCTTGCATTCCCCTCATTAGCACAAAATGCCAGTCATAATGAACTGGGGTCATTGTTCCAGAAGCCTTATGGTTTGCTCACATACAACATCACATACTTTAGATGTACTGCCATGTAATTATCAGAAAGAGGAGACTTTCTCTTGGCAATCCACCCAAGGAAGCCATACTTGTGCACTCTTTTTATAATTGAACTGTGACCAACTTGAACATTTAACATGCTGAGGTTGAGCTGTGGTTCTGAGATTTTTACAATTTCACTGAGCATTGCAAAGTTTCATCTTGGGTTTAATTTTCAGGGACTTCCACTCTTGGGAAGATTGTCCACCATCTTGAATGTTTTTGAGAGATTGATAGACAGCAACAATTGCTTCTTTAATATCATTACTGATGTTTCTCCTTGGCATTGTGTTGAACACATGTCTGAATGTTCCAGACCAGCAAACTACCACAACTTATGCTTTTATAGAGGCGGCCACACTTGCTGATGAACAATTAATCAAGGGCATTCATTAGCAGCATGTGACTGCTACTTACAGGAGGTGAAATAAGTATTGTACACATCACCAGTTTTCTAAGCAAATGTATTTCTAAAGATGCTATTGACATGAAATTCTTATCAGATGTCGGTAACAACGCATCCAATACACACAGGCAAAGAAATCAAACCATAGATGTCCATAAATGAAGTAGTGTAATAATGAGCACAGACAAGGAAAAGGTATTGAACACAAGAAAGAAAGGTGCAAAAAGTCATACCACCAGCTGAAATCTATCAGTAATTAAAAAGCACTGACACTTAAGAGAAAAATATCAGCTAGTTCAACTGATGGCCTATAAAAAGATGTCTCATTACCAAGGTGCCACACAAGAAACATCTCATGATAAGTAAAACTAGCGAGCTGTCTCAAGACCTTCACAATCTTATAGTTGCAAAATGTAATTTTCATGCAATTCCTACATTTTAGCCTAGCTTTTATTGCATAAATAATGACGTGTAATATCATCTGTTGTTGTTCATAAGACCTTGTATTTACTGAATCTGGACTAGACATAGTAACATAGTTATTAAGGTTGAAGGAGGACTTTTAGGCTATGGGTAGAACTAGATGAACTAACCTAACATGCCCTAACATGTTGATCCAGAGGAAGGCAAAAAAAACCCATGTGGCAAAGAGTAAGCTCCACATTGGGGGAAAAAATTCCTTCCCGACTCCACCTACGGCAATCAGACTAGTTCCCTGGATCAACGCCCATCAAGGAATCTAGTATATATACCCTGTAACATTATACTTTTCCAGAAAGGCATCCAGTCCCCTCTTAAATTTAAGTAATGAATCACTCATTACAACATCATACGGCAGAGAGTTCCATAGTCTCACTGCTCTTACAGTAAAGAATCCGCGTCTGTTATTATGCTTAAACCTTCTTTCCTCCAGACGTAGAGGATGCCCCCTTGTCCCTGTCTCAGGTCTATGATTAAAAAGATCATCAGAAAGGTCTCTGTACTGTCCCCTCATATATTTATACATTAAAATAAGATCACCCCTTAGTCTTCGTTTTCCAAACTAAACAGCCCCAAGTGTAATAATCTATCTTGGTATTGCAGACCCCCCAGTCCTCTAATAACCTTGGTCGCTCTTCTCTGCACCCGCTCCAGTTCAGCTATGTCTTTCTTATACAGCGGAGACCAGAACTGTGCACAGTATTCTAAGTGTGGTCGAACTAGTGACTTGTATAGAGGTAAAATTATGTTCTCCTCATGAGCATCTATGCCTCTTTTAATGCATCCCATTATTTTATTTGCCTTTGTAGCAGCTGCCTGACACTGGCCACTAAATGTGAGTTTGTCATCCACCCATACTCCCAGGTCTTTTTCATTGACGGTTTTGCCCAGAGTTTTAGAATTAAGCACATAGACATATTCTACTAGCTTACATAGAGCCTTTAATTTCAACAGCAACTATTAGACAGACATTTTAATATAAACATTTTCATACATACTAACATTATTGGTTCCCCACTGGTAACAGTCATAGGGATATTGTAAAATGGCTTTAGTCTGTCACAGAACTACATAACTTTAAGATACATGTTGCAAGAACCAAAAGTGAACAGAACCTATAATAGATACTGCACCAGTACAATAACAATAAAGGGGTATTCCCATCTTCAAGATCATATTCCAGTATATGTATCTGGTGTAATAAGATTAGCAAATACCTCCAATTAGAAACGTTTTCCTGATTAGCTATATCTCTTTCCTCATGCGCAGGACCTTAGGTATCCATGATTACGACCACTGATATAGTGACAATTAGTTAGCTAGTTACTAGTGGTCATAACCATGGATAGCTAAGGTCCTGCAATGCCGGCAAACGAGGAAAGAGACAGTGAACCAGAAAAACTATACTACATTTCTAATTGGAGGTATTTGCTAATATTATTACATCTGCTAAACATTGAGCTAGGATCTTGGAGATGTGAATACCCCTTTAAGTATTAAGCTATGTTCATGCTGAGCTTCGCTCCCCACAGTTGAAGCCTACAACGTGTAGGCCTAACTTGCATACGGGATATGGCACTCCTACGCTTAAAGGTGCCCAGGTAGGATGCTACTCCATCCAGACAATTATAAACCAGAGCCTGGACACTTGTGACGCGTCTGCTTGTGGTTTATATATGTCGCATCCCAAAAACACAATCATTGTAATGTTTCTGTTCCAATAGCACCTTCGCTACATGATCAGATTATTACAGAAACACAAGAATTAGGTAGCGCTGAGGAAAACCAGGAGCTGGACCTACCCCATTATGTGATTTTGTGGTAATCTGATTGTCAGACAAAGAAGCGATTGGAACAGAAACATGTAACAATTGTATTTTGGGGATTGAAGCGTGACAAGAACTGTGTAGGCCTAAGGAGCCATTAGCTGCATAGTGTGTAGGACAGCGAAATGCAGTAATTCTATACAACAAATAAGTTATTCCACCACGTAGCAGAATGCCATACGTCAGGCTGCTGTTATTTTGGTGTCACCAGGTGAATGGAGACCTAACAGTATGGTCAGGGCATGTGATGGAGCCCTTCCATGTGCTGAATGTGGATAACCCATGCCATGTGAACACAGCCTTGACATTGTATTTTGGGCACCTGAAAGCAAATAATCTGATAACCATGTACTGCTCAGTGTAACAGGACAACTTTTTATGTCCCTGGTGGGACTCACACTACCTCATATTGTGGGTGACCAGCACAAATCAAGAGAAGGTCCAGCGTTCGGAGGTCTCCCAGCTCGTGACCTGGAGTAGAAACGATCTTCTCTAGAAAGGTTTCACACAGTTCTGTAAACATCCTGCAATAGTTTAACACCCTGAAATGTACAAAAAAAAAAAAAAGAAAGAAAATTAACTTGTGGAAATTTACACAAGCCATGTATCACTTAAAAGGAGAAGCAAAGCTTCCTAAACCATTAGCCGCAGAGATTACACATATCGAGCCGCAGTCATGCTGCCTCACTATTATATCCTGCAGATGTGAACCCAAGTTGTCCTCCATTCCTGGTTCCAGTAACACAAGCTAGTCTGAACAGAAGCTGCATTCCTGAATGATTGATGTGCTGCCTGCGCCCTGGAAGGATCATGTGGCCGATGTCCTCTGTGCTGAGCACATCTAAGGTTCCTTCTGAATAGCAGACACTCGAGGCAGCGCAAGTTTTGCCACAAAAGGGCAAGGAAGGTGGTAGGGAAAGTGGGTAACGTACACACTCCATGCACTCCACAAGCAACAGACTGCACAACCGAGTTGTCTGAAGAAGCAAGTTTTTCTCATGGCTGACCAGACAAATCAGCATACTTCTAGATAACAATTTAGAGGAAACGGTCATCTCTTAATAGCTCTTCTGATTATTAATCAGTTAGAAAGTTATTCTCATCTGAGCAAGTAATCAATTATCCACAGATTATCCCCGAGAACACATGCCCGCCACCGTGCCCTTCACTATCTATAGGATTAGCAGACATATCCTACCTGTGGGACCTGTGGAGGTGAAAACTTGCTCACATGAGATATGAAACCTGTCACCAGTTTAAAACTGGCAAGTGCTAGCGTTTTGCACTTGCTTTATTCCCGCTACGCCCCGAGTACTGTGCTTTTTGTGTGTGTGTTTTTTTGGGTTTTTTTTAATACATCCGCCATACAGTTCCAGAGATAGTGGACATTTTATTTAGGTTGAATTTTTATAGTCTTTCCAAGGGGGCGTGGCTCACAGGATTCTCTGGGGGCATGTCTTTAGGTTACTCCGCATAATTATCCTGTAAACAGCGCCCCCTTGGTAACATTAATAGAATTTAGGACATTGGGCACACTACACTGTGTGCATAATTATTAGGCAAGTTGTATTTTAAGGCTATGTTCACACGCTGCGGGTTTTGCTGCGGACCCGCAGCTGTTTTGCAGCTGCGGGTCCGCATCCTTTTTCCATATAGGTTACAGTACAATGTAACCTAATGGAAAACAAAACCCGCTGTGCCGACGATCCTTTTTTTCTGTGGATTTTCTGCAGAAAAAAAGAAGGACCATGTCACTTCTTGGTGCAGAATCGCAGCGATTCTGCACCCATAGAAATGCATTGAACCGCTAACTTCCCGCATGGGGCTGTGCCCACGTTGCGGGAAGTTAAGCGGATAATGTGCGGGTGGTACCCGGGGTGGAGGAGAGGAGACTCTCCTCCAGGCCCTGGGAACCATATTTGGGTGTAAAAAAAAGAATTAAAATAAAAAATAATGCTATACTCACCTCTCAGCGCTGCCCGCGGCGTCCGGTCTCAGTTGCTGTGCCGAACAGGACCTGTGGTGACGTCGCGGTCACATGACCGTGATGACGCCGCGGTCACATGACCGTGACGTCACGAAGGTCCTTGTCGGCACAGCCGCTTGCAGCGCCGGGGAGATCGCGACGTCAGAGGGTGAGTATAGCCAATTTTTATTATTTTTTACATTACTATTGATGTTGCATATGCAGCATCAATAGTACAGCAGTAATCCCGCAGCGGAAACCGCGGAACAAACCGCGATAAATCTGCAGGGATAACCGCAGCGGTTTTGCCCTGCAGATTTTCAATTCCGCTGCGGGATTAACCCGCAGAGGAACCCGCAGCGTGTGAACGTGGCCTAAAGGATTATTTTTATTATTGATCAACAACTATGTTCTCAATCAACCCAAAAGACTCATAAATATCAAAGCTTAATATTTTTGGAAGCTGGAGTGGGTTTGTTTAGATTTGGCTATCTTAGGAGGATATCTGTTTGTGCAGGTAACTATTACTGTGCAGAATTATTAGGCAACTTAATAAAAACCAAATATTTTTTGCCCAACATGTTTCTTGCGACCCTGTTGGCTATTTGACATGAAACGCTTGATTGTTCGGTGATCACGCTTCAAAGGTTTGGCAATTTCAAGACTGCTGCATCCCTCTGCAAGACATCTCACAATTTTGGACTTTTCAGAGCCCGTCAAATCTCTCTTCTGACCCCTTTTGCCAAAGGAAAGGAAGTGGCCTAATAATTACGCACACCTTATATAGGGTGTTGATGTCATTAGACAACACCCCTCCTCATTACAGAGATGCACTTCACCTAATTTACTTAATTGGTAGTTGGCTCTCAAGCCTGAACAGCTTGGAGTAGGACAACATGTATAAAAAGTATCATGTGATCAAAATACAACTTGCCTAATAATTCTGCACACAGTGTAGATAAAAGGACCCACTCCTCTGCAAAAAATACATACAAATTCTCAGGCAGGAGGGGTAGCCGGAATAAGATAAGTGCCAAAGTTGGCCACTTTTGACCTGGTAACCGGTCCTCTTTAAGATGCCCATACACTTTGCAACGGGCGTTTTTCCTGACAGCTATTCTTCCTAACTCCCCAATACACATACCACAGTCAGCTACTCCACGCATACATGCGTACCATTGTGTAACAGAAAATAAGCTGCTGCCAAAAACCTCTGGTAGCGGCCTACCTCCCAGAAAACAAAAGGATTAAGCATGATGAAACCCAACATGCATGACCCTTCTTACCCTCGGATATCTGCTGAGTATGGGTGAGAGAAAGAGTCACCACAGCCTCATACACAGAAGACACTTGGCCAATATAACCAAAATTGGCTGGTTTGGCCAAGTTGACACTTTACTTTAGTGAACTAAAATGTGTGGTGTGGAATTATGATATAAACAGAAAGCTGAGAAATGAACAAACTCCACAACTCATAGTAAGTGATGAGCACAAATGTTGGTTACACAAGTTTGCCTAGGGTGCTGGGTATGCACCGAGTATCGCGGGTGCTCGAGTGACATGCTTGTGTCCCTGCGGCCACGTGTTTCATAGACGGTCACAAAACAGGCGGGGATTGCCTGACAGACACGGGCGTGCACGTGCACTCATCCCTAATCATTGTATCATAGTAATGATGTACGAGACAACATGATGGCTAACAGCATCCGATTCCAAATAATAGATTCCATTTAGTAAAGAAAGCAGAAGTTAAACCTTTAAAGGGATTGTCCCCTACCAGAAAACGTTTCCGGATAGTTATAGTTAAAGAAAACCTAAACACAATCTGCTTCACTTACACTCTGGAGGTCCAGCACAGTCATTCCACTGCTGACCCAGTTTCTGCTATTTGGCTGCAGGAGTGGCATCATGTCCCCATCGCTTCATCCGTGTAAATGGTGCGGATCGCCCAGAGCCGCTGAGCACACCAATTGGCTGCAGCGCTTCAGACTTCATACCACTGCAGCAGTGGCAAAGAACTTGTGTTGTACCACAGGAGGGGAAGTAAAGTACAATTTCTATTTTCACAACCAGGAAAAGCTTTCTGAATGGGGACAATCCCTTTAAGCTTACAACTGGGTGACCGCATAGAGAAATGTGAAACCAACCATGTGTGCACTGCACGGCTCAGATTATGCTGTAAATGTCGTGTATGATGCCAGCACATACCATTGAGGAGTCTTCCTTACAGGAAGTCATATGAATCTAGTTTTATTACAGAGAAGAAAATGCATTGCACATGGATTACACCTGCTGGATTATGAAAGCTGCCATGCCTTTTACGCCAACCTAGGCGTCGTCCCCTTGTTCCTGTTTTCTCACTGCATGAAATTGCTGATCACCACAAAAGAATAGAAGAGGATTTTTCTCACTCACATTCTCAAATTGGATGACTAAGACCCAATGCCATCACCCAGCATAATATGGAAGTAGACAAATGAATGGGGCTTAAGAAAAGCCTGAGTCAGCTGGCAGACAACCACCAAACCATCTGTCAGATTTCACGTTATCATTGATGCATTAGCTTACATAAAGGACTCAATGAAACTAAGAGACTAAATATCTACAACAATTTTAGATGATATTAATATACCGTCATCACACAGAGAAAATCTTAGAAACTGTACTCCCATGAGCAGATGCACCCCATGCAAGGCCAGTCATAACCATAACTAGGGGAGATGTCCTCCAATGTTCACAGTCACTTGACAATGTCTTAGATATGTTGGGTATTATGTCCAATCCTCCAGTCGCAGTAAAGATAAGCTGCAATGACTATTTGATTAACATGTTTAGAAGGCTGGTTAGGCCCAAGATGTTCATTCTCCACAGCTGTATCCGCAGCCTTTCTCAAATATAGCCACTTACTATTCCAATAGATCCAGGTAATAAGACACATGGCAATGGCGGCTTATCTCCTGAAAGACCTTGACCGGCCATGCTAGATTGTATTTATTGATCCTCTATCAGAGGTCAAAATACAATACACGCAAGATTGTTGCCTGATGCAACTTAAGGCAAAAGTTCTGTTAACTTTAAAGGTGTAATCAGGAATTACAAGAAACTAAACTAATGGAAATATTAAAAATACATTTAATTAGCAAATCACAATCGTTTTGTCTAGGGAGCGAATCACTATAAAATTAAAATGGTGTCCGACTTGTTACATTGACCGAAACCGTTCTCCAAGTGAATATTCTGATTAATACTGAAGAAACCAGCAGTGATGAGGTAAGAAGAGGCTTCTCAAACTGCTGTCCATCTTGTCTTTCTAACCTAATACTGGAGATACCAGCAGTGCTGAGGAAAGAAGAGACCTCTCATTTCTGTCCACCCTGTCTTTCTGATTTAATAATAGAGATTCCAGGGGTGCTGAAGTAAGAGAAAGCTCTTTCCACCATGTCTATCTAATCCTTAAGGTCTCAGGGGTGCTGAGGTAAGAAGAGGCTGCTCTCTCTGCTGTCCACTCTACCTTTCTGTTCTAATACTGGATATGTCAGGAGTGCTAATTAGTGATGAGCGAATATACTCGTTACTCGAGATTTCCCAAGCACGCTCAGGGGTCTTTTGAGTATTTTTTAGTGCTCGGAGATTTAGTTTTTCTTGCCGCAGCTGAATGATTTACATCTCTTGGCCAGCATAATTACATGTGAGGATTCCCTATCAACCAGGCAACCCCCACATGTACTTATGCTGGCTAACAGATGTAAATCATTCAGCTGCGGTGATGAAAACTAAATCTCCGAGCACTAAAAATACTCAGAGGACACCCGAGCATGCTCAGGAAATCTCGAGTAACGAGTATATTCGCTCATCACTAGTGCTAATGTAAGAGGCTGCTCTCACTGCTGTCCACCCTCCCCCTTTCTGATTTAATACTGGAAATGCCAGAAATGCTGGTGGTAATAAGAGGCTGCTCAAACTGCGGTCCACCCTGTCTTCCTCATCTAATACTGGAGATACCAGCAGTGCTGAGGCAAGAAGAGGATGCTCACACTGCTGTCCATTCTGTATTTCTGATCTAATAATAGAGATACCAGGAGTGCTAAGATAAGAGACCTCTTTTTTCTGTCCACCCTGTGCATCTGATTCACAGCGGGGAAAAAAGTATGTAGTCAGCAACAAATTGTGCAAGTTCTCCCACTTAAAAAGATGAGAGAGGCCTGTAATTGACATCATAGGTAGCCCACAACTATGAGAGTCAAAATGAGAAAACAAATCCAGAAAATCACCTTGTTTGATCTGGCAAGATTTATTTTGCAAGCATTTTACGCACGAGGACGGGAATACTCTGGACCTGGTTTTCTCCCGTCCCGGATCGCTGCACGACTTTACTAACTCCCCTCTCCCGCTTTCAGACCACAACCTTCTTTCCTTCTCTGTCGAGAATTGTCTCCTCACTCGGGACACCCCCACTTACCACACTTATCGGAATACACGTTCCATTAATACCCAGCAGCTTATGAACAATCTCCACACATCTTTAGCCCCCATCTCCTCCCTCTCCTGTCCAGAGTTAGCATTGTCACACTTCAATAATACACTGAAGAATGCCCTAGATGAAGCAGCACAATCTACACGCAGAAAGACCCGACACAGACAACGGCAGCCCTGGCACACTATGCAAACACGCTTTCTTCAGCGTTGTTCAAGGTGTGCAGAGCGGCAGTGGAGAAAGTCTCTCTTAGCAGAAGACTTCATCCACTATAAGTTCATGCTCAAAACCTATAACTCTGCCCTTTATCTGGCCAAACAATCCTACTTCACCACCCTCATCACCTCACTATCCAACAACCCAAAACGACTTTTTGAAACCTTAAACTCCCTCCTGAAACCTAAAGTACAGGCCCCCATCACCAATCTCAGTGGTGAGGATCTGGCCACTTATTTCCTAGAAAAAAATCAACCACATCCATCAGGATATCTCAGCCCAATCTCCTCAGTGCCTGGATCCCCTTCCCTGCCGCACCTCAAGCTCACTAGACATCTTTGAGCCTGTCTCAGAAGAAGAAGTTTCCAAGCTCCTCGCTTCTGCTCGGCCTACAACCTGCAACAGTGACCCCATTCCTTCACCTCTCCTGCAGTCTCTCTCACCAGCGGTCACCACTCACCTGACTAAAATATTTAACCTCTCTCTTTCTTCAGGTATCTTTCCTTCCTCATTTAAACATTCCATCATAACCCCTTTACTTAAAAAGCCATCCCTGGACCAGAACTGCACTGCTAACTACAGACCTGTCTCTAACCTTTCCTTCATCTCTAAACTCCTGGAACGCTTGGTCCACTCCCGTCTAATCCGCTATCTCTCGGATAACTCTCTTCTCGACCCCTTACAATCTGGTTTCCGCTCTTTACACTCCACTGAAACTGCCCTCACTAAAGTCTCTAATGATCTAATAACAGCTAAATCCAAAGGTCATTGCTCCCTGCTGATTCTCCTGGATCTCTCTGCTGCATTTGACACTGTGGATCACCAGCTCCTTCTCACTATGCTCCGCTCCATAGGCCTCAAAGACACAGCCCTCTCCTGGTTCTCCTCCTACCTCTCTGACCGCTCCTTCACTGTATCCTTTGCCAGCTCCTCTTCCTCTCCTCGTCCCCTTACTATCGGGGTTCCGCAGGGCTCAGTCCTAGGCCCCCTCCTCTTCTCTCTATACACGGCCCCTATTGGACAAACAATCAGCAGCTTTGGGTTCCAGTATCATCTCTATGCTGATGACACCCAATTATACACTTCTTCCCCTGTCATCACCCCTACCCTAATTCAAAATACCAAGGATTGTTTGTCTGCTGTCTCTAACATCATGTCTTCCCTCTATCTGAAACTAAATCTCTCCAAAACGAACTTCTTGTGTTTCTCCCTTCTTCTAACCTCACTCTTCCCAACATCGAAATTACTCTGGAGGGTTCAACCATAACTCCCAAGCAGCATGCCCGCTGTCTTGGGGTCATATTCGACTCCGAACTTTCCTTTACTCCCTATATCCGATCACTCACTCGCTCTTGTCACCTACATCTTAAAAACATCTCCAGAATCCGACCTTTTCTCACCTTTGAAACTGCTAAGACTCTTACAGTCGCTCTTATTCATTCTCGTCTGGACTACTGCAACTCTCTTCTGATCGGTCTCCCTCTTACCAAACTTTCTCCTCTCCAATCCATCTTGAATGCGGCAGCCAGGGTCATATTTCTGTCCAGCCGCTTCACCGATGCCTCCATCTTGTGCCAGTCATTACACTGGCTACCCATTCGCTACAGGGTCCAGTATAAACTCATCTCTCTCACCCACAAAGCCCTCCACAGTTCTGCACCGCCTTATATCTCCTCTCTCATCTCTGTCTATCGCCCTACACGTGCCCTCCGTTCTACAAATGACCTAAGACTAACATCCCCCGTAATCCGAACCTCACACCTCCGTCTACAAGACTTCTCTCGTGCTGCTCCAGCTCTCTGGAATGCACTTCCCCAGACGATCAGACTGATACCTAGCCCCGACCTATTCAAGCGCGCTCTAAAAACCCATCTCTTCAAACAAGCCTACCACATCAACTACTCGGTAAACTAACTTTGCCCTGTTCCCTCCTTCCAAATATTATTCTAAATCTGCACCCTACTATTCATCTGTCTCCACACCCTCCATGCTCATGATAACTGCACTTGATACTTGACTATTGCACTTAAACAGACGGGCTGATGACCGGATCATGCAGCTTTATATGAAAATCCCTATTTATTATAATTGCCAAACCTGAAACAACAAGCACTTTTCACCTATTGTGTCCCCCCATTTCCTTGTAGATTGTAAGCTTGCGAGCAGGGACCTCACCCCTAATGTCACTGTTTAAATTGTCTTAACTTGTATTGAATTTGTCTGTATATGTCCCCACTTAATTGTAAAGTGCTGCGGAATATGTTGGCGCTATACAGGTCCTTCTCAAAAAATTAGCATATAGTGTTAAATTTCATTATTTACCATAATGTAATGATTACAATTAAACTGTCATATACTATAGATTCATTATCCACCAACTGAAATTTGTCAGGTCTTTTATTGTTTTAATACTGATGATTTTGGCATACAACTCCTGATAACCCAAAAAACCTGTCTCAATAAATTAGCATATCAAGAAAAGGTTCTCTAAACGACCTATTACCCTAATCTTCTGAATCAACTAATTAACTCTAAACACATGCAAAAGATACCTGAGGCTTTTAAAAACTCCCTGCCTGGTTCATTACTCAAAACCCCCATCATGGGTAAGACTAGCGACCTGACAGATGTCAAGAAGGCCATCATTGACACCCTCAAGCAAGAGGGTAAGACCCAGAAAGAAATTTCTCAACAAATAGGCTGTTCCCAGAGTGCTGTATCAAGGCACCTCAATGGTAAGTCTGTTGGAAGGAAACAATGTGGCAGAAAACGCTGTACAACGAGAAGAGGTGACCAGACCCTGAGGAAGATTGTGGAGAAGGACCGATTCCAGACCTTGGGGAACCTGAGGAAGCAGTGGACTGAGTCTGGTGTGGAAACATCCAGAGCCACCGTGCACAGGCGTGTGCAGGAAATGGGCTACAGGTGCCGCATTCCCCAGGTAAAGCCACTTTTGAACCATAAACAGCGGCAGAAGCGCCTGACCTGGGCTACAGAGAAGCAGCACTGGACTGTTGCTAAGTGGTCCCAAGTACTTTTTTCTGATGAAAGCAAATTTTGCATGTCATTCGGAAATCAAGGTGCCAGAGTCTGGAGGAAGACTGGGGAGAAGGAAATGCCAAAATGCCTGAAGTCCAGTGTCAAGTACCCACAGTCAGTGATGGTGTGGGGTGCCATGTCAGCTGCTGGTGTTGGTCCACTGTGTTTCATCAAGGGCAGGGTCAATGCAGCTAGCTATCAGGAGATTTTGGAGCACTTCATGCTTCCATCGGCTGAAATGCTTTATGGAGATGAAGATTTCATTTTTCAGCACGACCTGGCACCTGCTCACAGTGCCAAAACCACTGGTAAATGGTTTACTGACCATGGTATTACTGTGCTCAATTGGCCTGCCAACTCTCCTAACCTGAACCCCATAGAGAATCTGTGGGATATTGTGAAGAGAAAGTTGAGAGACGCAAGACCCAACACTCTGGATGAGCTTAAGGCCGCTATTGAAGCATCCTGGGCCTCCATAACATCTCAGCAGTGTCACAGGCTGATTGCCTCCATGCCACGCCGCATTGAAGCAGTCATTTCTGCCAAAGGATTCCCGACCAAGTATTGAGTGCATAACTGAACATTATTATTTGATGGTTTTTTTGTTTGTTATTAAAAAACACTTTTATTTGATTGGACGGGTGAAATATGCTAATTTATTGAGACAGGTTTTTGGGTTATCAGGAGTTGTATGCCAAAATCATCAGTATTAAAACAATAAAAGACCTGACAAATTTCAGTTGGTGGATAATGAATCTATAATATATGAAAGTTTAATTGTAATCATTACATTATGGTAAATAATGAAATTTAACACTATATGCTAATTTTTTTAGAAGGACCTGTATAAATAAAGATTATTATTATTTTGCAAATTTTAGTGGAAATTAAGTATTTGGTCATTAACAAAAGTTCTTCTCAATATTTTGTTATATATCCTTTGTTGGCAATGACAGAGTTCAAACGTTTTCTGCAAGTCTTCACAAGGTCGGCACCCACTGTTGGTGGTATGTTGGCCCATTCCTCAATGCAGATCTCCTCTAGAGCAGTGATGTTTTGGGCAACACAGACTTTCAACTCCCTCCAAAAGGTTTTCCATGGGGTTGAGATCTGGAGATTGGCTAGGCCACTCCAGGACCTTCATATGCTTCTTATGAAGCCACTCCTTTGTTGCCCTGGCGGTGTGCTTGGGATCATTATCATGCTGAAAGACCCATCCACGTTTCATCTTCAATGCCCTTGCTGATGGAAGTAGATTTGCACTCAAAATCTCACGATACATGGCCCCATTCATTCTTTCATGTACATGGATCAGTCGTCCTGATCCCTTTTCAGAGAAACAGCCCCAAATCATGATGTTGCCACCTCCATGCTTCACAATGGGTATGGTGTTCTTTGGATGCAACTCAGCATTCTGTCTTCTCCAAACACGACGAGTTTTGTTTCTACCAAACAGTTCTACTTTGGTTTCATCAGACCATATGACATTCTCCCAATACTCTTCTGGATAATCCAAATGCTCTCTAGCAAACTTCAGACGGGCCCGGACATGTACTGGCTTAAGCAGGGGGACACGTTTGGCCCTGCAGGATATGAGTACCTGGCAGCGTAGTGTGTTACTGATGGTAGCCTTTGTTACGGTGGTCCCAGCTCTATGCAGGTCATTCACTAGATCCCGCCCCCATGTGGTTCAGGGATTTTTGCTCACCGTTCTTGTGATCATTTTGATCCCACGGGGTGAGATCTTGCGTGGAGCCCCAGATCAAGGAAGATTATCAGTGGTTTTGTATGTCTTCCATTTTCTTAATGCTCCCACAGTTGATTTAATCACACCAAGCTGCTTGCCTATCGCATATTCTGTCTTCCCAGCGTGGTGCAGGGCTACAATTTTGTTTCTGGTGTCCTTTGACAGCTCTTTGGTCTTTACCATAGTGGAGTTTGGAGTGTGACTGTTTGAGGTTGTGGACAGGTGTCTTTTATACTGATAAGTTCAAACAGGTGCCGTTATTACAGGTAATGAGTGGAGGACAGAGGAGCCTCTTAAAGAAGAAGTTACACGTCTACGAGAGCCAGAAATCTTGCATATTTTTAGGTGACCAAATACTTATTTTGCTCCATAATTTGCAAAATAAATATTGCCAAATCAGGCAAGGTGATTTTCTGGATTTGTTTTCTCATTTTGACTCTCATAGTTGTGGTCTACATATGATGTCAATTACAGGCCTCTCTCTTTCTTTTTTAAGTGGGAGAACTTGCACAATTGGTGGCTAACTAAATACTTTTTTCCCCACTGTAATACTGGAGATACCAGGAGTGCTGATGTATAAAGAGGCTTCTCACACTGCTGTCCACCCTGTCTTTCTAATCTAATAATGGAGATACCAAGGAGGCGGAGGTAAAAAGTGGGCGCTCACACTGAAGTCCACCCTGTCTTTCTGATGTATTACTGGAGATTCCAGGGGTGCTGAGATAAGTGGAATTGTGTTACATTGCTGTCCACCAGATCTATCTATTACAATTTTTGGATTCTCAAGGGTACGGAGGTAAGAAGTCTACTCACACTGCTGTCCACCCTGTCTTTCTGATCGAACACTGGATATACAAGGAGAGCTGAGGAAAGAAGAGGCTGCTCACACTGCTGTCCTCACTACCTTTCTGATCTAATACTGGATATATCAGGGAGTGTTAAGGTAAAAAGAGACTGCTCACACTGCTGTCAGTCCTCCCCCTTTCTGATTTAATGCTGGAAATACCAGAAATGCTGAGGTAATAAGAGGCTGCTCACACTGCCGTCCACCCTGTTTTTCTGATCTAATACTGAATATAGCAGGGATGCTGAGGTAAGAGGAAGCTGTTCTCACTGCTGTCTACTTTGCCTTGTGAATGACAAGACAAGGAATATGTTATGTCCAAATCACTACAGTGGAGCTTGTTACGGACATGCTCACAGAAACGTCTTGACATTCTAGGACAGGTTTCTGCTGGTGTAACGGGATGGAGGACAGTTGTATTCTACAGTGTTCACTAGATACATAGAAAACTATTGTGATTTGCTAATTTTCGTAAATGTATCTAGGAATATAGTATGACATTTCCATGGTTATTTTTTTTCTATTCCTGGAGAACTCCTTTAACTTGTGTTTGGCCAGCTTTAGCATAGATGATATACTTTTTTTTTGTACTTTTACTTTATTTCTAAATGTCAAAGAAAATATGCAAACCTTTGGCTTGACTGGGAAAAAGACCATGATCGATGAACTTTGCAAATAAAGCTTCCAAGAGCTCAAATAACTGGGGGTCTCAAATTCTGAATCTCCACCTGAACTTACAGTACTTTCTTTTCTGACATGATAGAAGCGAGTTAACGTGCACAAAAATCTAACTGAAAAAAAAAAAAAAAAGAAGTGTACAACTCTTTAACATATGTGTTGGGAACACGATTTTGTAGAATTAAGGGCTTACACAGACAGGAGTATTTTGTGCTGTTTGTATGCAAAACAGGGTACCGGCAGTAAATGGACCAATGCAAGGCAGTAGGGTAGTTCACATGAATGGTTTTTACAAATGGACTGGTAAACTTCTTATTAAAAATCCCAGTAGACACTACTTTGATAATTTTTTTGGATCACGCTTGCTCAAACTAAACTCAATAGGGGCATTAAAACAAATGGATGCCATATGAACACTACCCATGTGACAACCGTTTACTATGGGTGCAACTCAATTAACAAAGGAAACTAAGCTTGGCCATTTTCACATTTTTAGGAAAGGGAATTTTTTTTATGCATTTTCACTTATTCCTCATCTTTTATTTTTTCTGTCTACAGACATGTCAGGGTTTGTTTTTAGTGGGACAAGAGTAGTTTAAACTGGCACGCTTCATTTCACCCAATAATGAACTGAATGAATGAACGAACTGAAAAACAGAGAAAAGATTCCAAGTGTGTTGAAGTGGTGGAACAAATGCAGTACCGCCATTGCTTTTAGGGTTTTGCTTTTATGGAGTTCACTGTGTGATGGAAATGATCTGGAAATATGCTTGTCAATCTTGGTTACGGCAGTACCAAAAATGCATCGATTTTTTTTTGTAAAAAAAACCAACACTGTTTCACCATTTTCACAAATCCATAACATTTTTTTTTCTGTTGATGGGGATGAGTTAAATTTTGCGGTGCGCCAATGTTTTTATAGATTCCAATTTTGTGTATATTTTGATGATGTGATTACTTACTATTCCATTTTTTGACAGAGGTGAGGTGCCCCCCCCAAAAGATGCTCTTCTGGAGTTTTGATTTTCTCTTTATGTCGTTTACAGATTGTGTTAATTTCATATTTTAAGAAAATAGAATTTTACAAATGCAGCTATAAGAAAAATATTTATATTTTTGCCTTTATTTTTGATGGGGGAAAAGTGCCATGATTTGAACTTATGTATTTTTTTAAAAAAATGCTTTTCTTTATTTTTTTTTTAGATTCTTTTGTAGTTCCCTTAAGGGACTTCAACCTACAGTATTGCACTATACAGTGAAAATCTCAATCTCCTATGGAGCTCAGCCTTCAGCAGAGCCATAGATGTCATAATAGTCCATGGGACCCCCACGATCGCGTTGCCGGGGAGCAATGGGAACCGGAGTGCGCAGGCACCACACGCATTACATTTAAACAATTTAAATTATTTTTTAAATTGTTGATGTATAATGTGGATGCCATGCAAACAATAATATGGTTGACTAATGGACGATTTGCAGATTTTCCTCCTGCACTCGTTAGGACAGCCACCCTCAGACTGACACTACACATGGGAAAGATGTAACCGGACGAGGGTGACGGATGGGTCTGGTCACATGCTGCTCCATCAGCAGCCAATGTATAAACAGGAGAGCTGTGTAGTCTGTGAGGAAAGCTACACTAAATTCTGTGGCACGTAAAAAGGCAGAGAAACAGTGACATATATATATATCAGTGACATAAAAACATGTCCCCCACACATTTTGTAAAATATAAGTAAAGTAGTCTATCCTTTGGTATTTCTGACTTTCCCACTCAATACATAAGTTAGTAATCCAAACGGTTAAAGGGGGACTTCGATTTTCAGCAAGGTGGAGCCCAAATGTTGGCAGGCACGTAAAATACAATCAGCTATTGCTACCCCTCCCCTGCGCCGGCACTTACGCTGCTCGGTCACTGCGTTTTAGCTGCAGTATTGAACTCTCCCAATGTGGATGTGATGTCACCGCTGCAGCCAAATTAGTGACAAAAGCAGCGGTGGAGAGCAAGCGAGTGTCATTTGGCTTTATATGCCTTTCATTGTTTGATGTCCACTTTACTCTAAATGGGAAAACTCCTTTAAAGCAGTGCATTAAAGGGAATCTGTCAGCAGGATTTCACCTCCCCAAACTATTTATATGTGCACGCAACTTTCAAAGGCAAGCCCAGCAATACACTTACATGGCCAGTCCATTCCAGAGTTGGATGTGCAAATGAGGTAGAGTAACTTTTTGTAGATCTGTAGCCATTGGCACTCCAGCTCTATTTCCTGCCCAGCGCCGCCGCCTCCGGCTGACTGACAGCCTCTATGCAGTATAACTTCAGGCAAAGAGAGCCGTTAGTCAAGCAAGAAAACAGGTCGCTGGGTAGGGAGTAGAGCTGTAGTGACGCAGGCTTCAGATCTATCATAGCCGTTTGAGTTTCAATTCAAATGCTGGTTTCTCAGTAGTGGAGGAATGGCCTGGCCATGTAAAGGTATTTCTGGAGCACAGAAATATTTTGAGGGGTGAAATCTTACTGACAGATTTCAATTAGGTGCAGAAATTCTCTAACTTAGCCTTACACACTGTGTCTGCTATGTGCGGGAAACCTTGGATGCACACAGGTGACAGTGTGGAAAAAACCTTACAGATGTGAGCATTTCTGCAATAATGAACAACAGCGATACTGGCCGTCATGTTTACACCATAGTAAAGTCGTCCCATTTCACTGGACACACTGGCAAAGCGACATTCTGAGCTACCAAATCATAGGTGACGACCAAGAGAAAATAATTTTATATCCTTTAGTGTTCATTATAGCACACTTCCAGGTCAAATGCTGAGATACTGGGGAGAGTTGCCCATAACAATCAAATGCTAGACGTGGAAGAAAAAGAAAACTATACCAGCAATCACGTCTTTGCTGTAATGTTACTTTGAGAAGTTTCTTTCCCTCTGAAAATGAGAGATGGCATCTCCTCATAAGGCATCAACGTGAGACATCCCAGGCAGGATCGGGCAGTAGTGCAGAGATGCCAGGACAGAAGTGAGCTCATAAAATGGTTGGTTATCACAGTTGTAATGTACACAGATCGTTATTTTATATATAACATCTGCTAAGTCACCTGTACATTACTCCTTCACCAAGTCAACACCCAGCCTGTTACTGTATTCTGTATCTTACTTGTCCATGTCCTCTCGGGCCACCGCCATGTGATATGCTGGTTCAAGTGTGAGCACTCCCTGGAAGAGCTGCCTTCCCAGGTTCAGGTGGATCTCAATATTTTCAATAGCGTAGAGTGCAGAACAGACACAGTCAGAAGCAGCTTCATGAAGATTGGAAGGGGTCTGGTCCTGTTGCTGCAAACACAAGACACATCAATGTGATCAAGAGTGCAGGCTAAAGCGAAAACGGAAATCGATATTTTTGGGACACTGCCATCACAGTAAGAGCTATGAAGCACACAACTCGCCATGTCAGTGATATACAGGTAAGCTACATCAGGTGCTGGGTAACAGTCAGCAGCAGCCAGAGGCTGATAAAAATTATAGCAAGCTTTGGTCCTGTTCTCATCATGTCATGGGCATACACTTCTTCCATATGCTGGGAAAAGCATCCAACGTACACACCAAATGTATCCATAGTGGTTCATTTGCCCAACGGAGGTCAAATGGGGCCAGTAAACCTTACACTTGTCATTTTATTGCTTCAGATATAACAAGCAATTTTATACAGTTTTAATGCATTAGTTTGATTCACTATTTTCCCCATATGTACCATGGTTGTGTGTGTTTCGTACTCAGCGCTGTACTGGCTGAATACGGATATTTGATGAGGGTCAGGTCTCACTCCCTATATATATGAAGCTATGATGGCTCGCACACGACAAATTTGGAAGTGACGGTGCTAGTGAAAGGAGCACAAAGTTCCGAATATACTAGATATGAAGATCACTGCACACGTACAAGTTGAAGGTATGCTTAGGGTGGAAATTTTATTTATAGTGGTTTTTTGGAGAAAGCGACTGGTAAGCGTTGACGTTTCGGCTAGTATATAGCCTTGGTCACAACGTCGCTAAAATATGAAGAGTCTCTCTTGATTTGAGAAATGGTGATGTAGAGCAAGGAAATTTATTATCCCTGACAATTTGGTTGATTGTCATATATCATAGGATATTCTTTGCCTATTTTAGCGACGTTGTGACCAAGGCTATATACTAGCCGAAACGTCAACGCTTACCAGTCGCTTTCTCCAAAAAACCACTATAAATAAAATTTCCACCCTAAGCATACCTTCAACTTGTACGTGTGCAGTGATCTTCACTCCCTATATACACTGTCTCAGTACATGCTCGTCCTCCGTTAGAGCAGCATGTTGTGTTTCCTGGGGTGATCTCTTCGTCCTTGTACCTGTTACTCTATGGTTTGTTGGTAGTGCTGGTTAGGGATGGGACACCTCACGAACAGTTTTGGCTGTGTCTGGATTGGACTGTAGCCAATGCGCACTCCCGAGCAAGCAGCGCTGCCTGAAGGAAAGTGAGAGCAAACAGCGCCATGCAGAGAGTGCTGGCAAACAGCACAGTAGGGAGGTCTCGCCCCAGCAGCTTTGCCACCCAGCGATTCTGAAGAGGCACAACAAAAGTTCACGCAGCAAAAACGAAAAGTTCATTAGACTCCTTTGAGTATTCAGCACCGAGTACTGCTTACAATGGAAGCCTAAAGGCAGCAGAACTCACGGGTAAGGACATTGGTCAGCCCTCCGTCAGAGCTATGCGTGTGGTAGATGCATCAAGAGGAAGCTCAAAACATGAGTGTGGAGGGCCATGACACGTACGCAGACAAGCCCCTGCATTAAATGGGTCTCTGTCATTACTCACCAGGACCTGGAAGAGGAGCAGCAAGAGTCGATTGTTTGCCATGAAATTGCTGTCTAGGACCCCCAAATTAAACCAGCTACCCAAACATCTGAAGGTTTTTATCAGCATTTTCTCATTGCCAGCAGATTTTTCTACGCAGTTCATCTAAAGAGTAGAAAAAAAAGTTATCATGCACCGATGCGTATAAAAAACAAAGCGAAGCTGTAACAAGCGGTGCAGTCAATAAAAAAGCCCAAGCAATAATTACAGGGAAAGACATGGAAAATTCAGGTCCACATAACATTGATATAAACAGGCTGGTATTTCATTTTTGTGTGGAACTACCCTGCTCACTACGAGGACCACCAGCAGTAAAAGGCATCCAACACCAAATTAAAGGCACATTTCCTTTAAAAAAAAAAGTGATGGCATGCTAAAGCTGCCATCACTTTATGGTGGGTCCACCCTCTGGCACACCACCAAACGGGGATGTAGCTACACCACTTGCAATCCCCTCAATCAATAGGATAATAATAATCTTTATTTTTATATAACGCTAACATATTCCGCAGCGCTTTACAGTTTGCACACATTATCATAACCTTGCGATATGCCATAATTTTATGGGATGGGAATAACATCCATGACCGGCTTGTACTTTAAGGGTATGTGCACACGTTGCAGATTTGGCCCTGCAGATCCACAGCAGTTTTCCATGCGGTGTACAGTACCATGTTAACCTATGGAAAACCAAATCCGCTGTGCCCATGCTGCGGAGAATTCCGAGCAGGAACACAGCGGTTTATTTTCCGCAGCATGTCAATCCTTTGTGCGAATTCCGCAGCGTTTACACCTATTTCATTATAGGAATCCGCAGGTGTAAAAACGCAGGTGAAATCCACACAAAATCTGCAGGGAATCCGCGGAAAATCCAAAATGGAATCCACAACGTGTGCACATACCATAAAAGACACACACACACACACACACACACACACACACACACACACACACACACACACACACACGCACTCCCAGTAAAGGGGCCAAATTCAGTTTCAAGAAATATGTTCACCCCCAAAAAGAGAGATGGTATACCAGAATATAAATACAAAATAACAAAAGATTATCGGTAATGCTTTTTTTTTTCCAACATAGTGTCAACATCCTACAGGTAAGGACCTGCATCAACACAGCAATGAAAAGAATTCCCATACCAGAAGAGAAACCACAGTGCTCGAGTAAAACGCCAGGTCCTCAATGATCTCAGCACGACGATTAGCACCGATTCGCAGGGATCGGCTATGCACCTCCTCAGGCAGCACAGTAAGGATCTCCAAGAGGAAGGGTAATGACGAGACATCATTACTATACCTGGCGGAAACATCAGCTTAGTGAGGAACAAGACATCATTGTGCAGGACAGAGAGGGACATAAAGGGAGGGCCAGAGGCAAGTACTTACGTTTCTACAAGTGTTTGCACACAGCCTTTCCAAGAAGCCATCTGCAGGGCCAGATCTGCTATTGCTAAAGCCAGCTAAACGACAAAAGCAAACATAGTTTAATTTCTTACCAATCATAAATAGGTATTAATAAGGAGTTGTGCCCCAAATGTGGTCATAATATTCTATGCTTCTTGGTGCAGTTCACAGTCAGTTCTTATAGCACGATGGCATGAGAATCAGCAGAGCGGGAGCCAAGTGTCATTAACATCTCGCATCCGATGCTATATGCTCGTGTGACCCCCGGCCTTATAGAGAGGATACCAACTGCTGAGGCGCTGCCTGGTTTACATGACAGGAGTTAAGAGATGCTGTGCTATAGTAGTAGGATTTTTCGTCATTGAAGTTAGAGGACATATCTTTAACCAAGTTGAATATTTGACCTTCTCTCAGAAGTAAATGGGTGGCCTGACATGTGCCACACAACTCCAATGGTAAAGGTGGCAATCTTACAAAACCAGTTCAAAAAGAGAAACAGAACATTTGCCCATAGCTCATACGAAGGCCGTAGACAATAAAAAGAACAGCAATCGATAAGAGAACAAATTTGGCATTACCAGGACACCTCCCTGTCGGGCACAGGACAGACACTGTGGAAAATTGAAAATGTGGTGCTCAATTTGACTAAGTGGCCAAAATTGGAATAGTTTTATTTTCTCAACATGAGCGTGAAAAAGCAGGGTGCATTATGGACGACTGGCGTTTTGCGTATTACAGCACTTCCACAGGTCTTTTGGGGACCCGTATATTAATGCAGAAAATAAAAGGAACAGCTCATTGGTTACCAAGGAAGACTGCTTTAGTTTTCCACTACATCTGCAATAAGGGTGGTCATACAGAAACTGTCTTTTGCACCACTGTTGTAAAAAAAAAAACTGTGGCAGTTTTGCTTCAATTACAAAAATTATGGCAAAAATGATACCTGAAAATACACTACAGCCCTGATTCATTAAGACTGAAGATGGGATGTGCAGAAATCAGATGCATCCGATTCATTGAGATGGGCATGTCTCCTCATGAAGCGGGAGCATCTGATGAGTGGCATGCGTAAAGAACGACACAGCTCGTCATGAAGCTGACGAGCTGTGGCATCAAGCCCTTACTTTGCTCCTTTCCAGACATTTTGGAGAAACGAACGCAAAAACACCAAAAGTCAAAGTGTGCAAGAATTTTGCAACTTTTCAAAGTAAATTACACAAGATTCACATGAAACTGATTTGATAAATCGGGCCCTACAAGTATTCCACTTACTCTAGTTGATGCCTGGCATTGCGCCATGTAAACATAATCAACGTATCTCCTGACGACAGTTCTTGTACTGATGCATCAGGATGAGACTTGATAATGAATGCCATGTCAGTGCCGATCTGAACATTTCTACTTTACAACAGTACTCGCAGTTATCTGGGGCAGCGGCAGCAGAAAGTTCATGAGCTAACTATGATGGAATGGTGACATCCTATGCCACCCGGAAGGTCATGGGTGTGGCTGAAACACCAGAACCTACCAATTATAAGGGTGTCCACATACTTCTGGTCATGAAAAATAATCTGGAAGGGAGCGTCCTCAGCTGTGTCCATATATTCATTCATTATCAGGACATTCTCTGACATTTTTTTCTTGCAATAAGTGGAATAGCCTGATTTACTCTCAGAAGATGAAAGACTGTACCTAAAACTACTGCATGTTTGCTGCACAGTATTCAGCACAAGCAAATCTCTGTATGCTAGAAAACATTTCAGACCAGCATTAGAAAACGCTATGCTGCTGTATTAAAGGAGTTCTCTACTTTTTAATTATTTTTGTGTTGCAAACATGCAAATTACTGGTATATTCCAAATGCTACAGTAGCTCCAATGTCCCCTTTCCACAAGTGCTGCCCCCTCACCGAATGGCACTAGTCCGCAATAAGAAGCACAATCAAAAGGTTTTGCCTCTGGTATGGTACCAACATAATAAAATCAATTGTTAATGGATTGGCTCTCTTGCATTTAACTTGGGTACCCTACACAGGACTGTAGTATGTCCCACGCTGAATATCATAAAAAGAAGGAAGCGCACAAGGAAACAAATATATGAACAATACATTTTTATTACATATACCGAAAAAAAAGGGGGCGGGAGAGGTACAGGAGTATACAGTATATGGTGAGTGGTGGCTAAAAGCCAAGAAATTAGGGCACCATGGATTGGCATGGAATAGGTACGTAATACTATAATGCAAGTAACATTACTTACATATTAATGCATTAAGAGTCATGATAATACAAAATGAATAGAGGCTGGCATTTTCCTTGGGTAATGAGCCATGATACATAAGATTCCTGGAAGATTATATATTTCACTGCTGCTGGAATCTGGCTTATATTGTAATTCATTAGTGTTTGCACTATCCTGGCCTCAATGATATATTAGCATCTGATTTTAATAATATAATTTAACTGTTGCCAGATTACTGGTCTTTATATAATTTGCACTTAGCACTTTATTACATACTTCAGGCCATTTTTAGTTTTCAGGAATCTTATGTATCATGGCTTAAAACCCAAGGAAAATGCCAGCCTCTAATATTTTCTGTATTATCATGACTCATTAATATGTAACCAATGCTACTTATAGTACTACGCACCTATTCCATACCAATCCATGGAGTCCTAAATTTATTGGCCTTTAGCCACCACTCACCTTTTATATCCCCCTGTACCTGTACCTGTCCTGCCACCCCCCCCCCTTTTTCGATATATGAAATTAAAATGTACTTATAAATTTAGTTCCGTGTGCACCTCCTTCTTTTTATATGATATTAGACCGGAATATGGCAGCTTTATAGGAAAACTGTGACCAGGCGTCCACCAGCGGCCTGCAGTAACACTGTATGGCACTGGTAACTAGCACATGAGCAGTGCTGTAGGCAGTGTGATTATATAGGTATATGATGGACAGATGCGAAAAAGGAAAAAGTGAAAAAATGCTTCATTACACAATGATAGATCCCTTTTAGCCTGTGATTCCGGGTACTTGGTGCTGCCACGTGAGACACCGTTACAGCTTCCTGAACCAATCAAGTGTTGAGACAAAAATACTAAATAAATTTAAGAGACGAGGCGCAAGGCCATATAACTGATGAGGATCGCAATGCAATGCTCAGACTGGCTGTCGGCTCTCCTGACCCAAGTGTTGCAGCTGCACAAAAATAGATGCTGTGCTGCTCGGGTGGAGAAAGCCGTCGGCCATTCTCAGCATTGCAATCCACGTCCAGGTTATAAGACCGTCTGACTGCCCTCTAAGGCAGAGCTCAGGTCAGGTTCACGGCAGAGGACAGTCCGTAATGCAGGTACTGACAGGGGGCCTCCCGAGCCACCTCACAGCCTCTTATACACCTGTGAGACTGTAAGCCTGGATCAGGGGGCCCGAAATCACTATGTGAATTGTGGTCCATATAGACAGGAAATTACCGCCATCTTAACACAGCCTAAGAAACAGTATTTGGGCATCAAGAGGAAAAAAAGGAGATTTCCAATTATTTCTGCAGTTTTCGTTGTTTTAAAGTGGGTGAAAAGGGAACCCAATCTAGAAAAGGAAAATGTGCGCTGCAATAGACAGACCTTCTCTGTATTTGTGGAACTAGGGTATAGGAATTTTATCACAGGTTTGACAAGGTATTGTGAGAAACGGTAGCACAGACTGGCGAGGGGTCTACAGCTTTCCCTCATGTTTCCAGTCTATGGTGCATAGAACTGTACCTGAGTTACAATGACAGGTGACATGTCCTTCAAGTTCTGTATATGGGACAACAAGGAGTCCCGCAGGGAAGCATGGGAGTCTGCGGGCAGTTCATAAAAAGAGGTCTGAATCTTCATTTTCATGGTTTGTGCTGCAAAGTAGCAAGACTCCACATCCTGGTGAATCTGCAGCAGCTGGTCCGAGATCTCCCAAGCAAACACCTATGAACGAGACAGTAAAGACAGTCAGACAATATTTCCTGCATGCTTTATCAACTGTACGAGATTTACTGAGCCATAGGATGACTGACATGTCTGCCGCTGGTCCGCAGACCAGGCTGTAAAACACTGTGAATAAACCCAATGTAAACATGTCCCAAAGGAGAACGACTGGAAGAAAACTATAAAAGGCCAGGGACAGCAAATGGGATACATGAAAACAGTGCAGAATATCTACCCCAAGATAACATTCACCAGGCCCGATCCTGAGGCTGCACTACTACACACATCTCCCTCCCTGCGCACTTCTGTCATGGAGAAAGAGACCATCATTCCCATCGAGGTCAACAAGAGTAATGGCAGGTAAAGGTCTGATCTATCCTCGGCGTACGAGCCAGGGAGGTGTAAAAATGGATCAACAGGTGCCGGGAGTCGGGAGGTCGGCACCAACAGTCTCCTGGATCAAATGGGCCCATTTTAGACACTTCCGATTCCTACAGGAGAAAGATGGTGGCTGAACCCATTTAACCCCATAGTTGCTGGGGGATGGCTGTGTACAGGACTGATGGTCTGTATGGCGGGCGAGCGGACCACTGCCAGCCTGATGTGACAACGCATCTGGTCCTGTGCGGACCCGTCTGTCTGAGGACCAGGACAGACATCTGCCCAGTCCAGGAGGCCATCTCCAGGGGCTCCACTCTATGTGTGTGGCTGCAGGGGACACGGCCGGTGCCTACATGCCAGCTCTCTCCAGGACAGCCAGCTCTCTCCAGGGCAGCCATCCCGAGCACCCGGCTGCACGTCGTTCCCCTGTCCCCCAGGAATAGTCCATGAGGCCTCTCACCGATCTCTGCAGCTCTCCCAGCCAGAGCGATGCCCTCTCTTTTCCGCTGGGGTCCGGGTCGTGGTAGAGCGCCTGCACGGCCTGGTAGACGGTCTGCAGGGCCGGCTTCTCCATAGCTCAGCGTGCACGCTAGATCTCGTAGTGTCTTACAGCCGCCGCTCCCCACGACTCATCCTCTTCCTCGGCCGGAACTGAGATTGTGCACCAGCAACGTGTCCGACCAGCAACTCGTTCTCAGCGCGGCGCCGTTCCGCCTGCTCTCCCCGGGGATGGCAGAGAGCAGGAGCCAAACAGGGTCGTGCACAGCAGCAGCAGCGGGTGTTCTCACCCGTCACACGCAGCCTCCCCACCTCTCCAGCACCTCAGGAAGGCGGCTGCTTCCCGGGCAGGACGTACGTCAGCAGCCACTTCCTGTCAGTCCGCCGCTCATCAACGCCCCCCAGCTGTACGGAACTAAGAAAGCGGAAGCAAGTGTTACTCACTGTGTAGGGGTGAACCTGGTGAGAGCCGAGCCCGAATCCCTCAGCACAGCTCATATCCGCAGTGGTAGCAGGAGTGACGTCCCCACGGAACTGGCACTGAGCGGACTGTGTGTCTCTCACTGACCGGACTGTGTGTGCCGTGGGCTCAGGGTGGCACTGAGCGGACTGTGTGTGCCGTGGGCTCAGGGTGGCACTGAGCGGACTGTGTGCCGTGGGCTCAGGGTGTCACTGAGCGGACTGTGTGCCGTGGGCTCAGGGTGGCACTGAGCGGACTGTGTGTGCCGTGGGCTCAGGGTGTCACTGAGCGGACTGTGTGTGCCGTGGGCTCAGGGTGGCACTGAGCGGACTGTGTGTGCCGTGGGCTCAGGGTGGCACTGAGCGGACTGTGTGTGCCGTGGGCTCAGGGTGTCACTGAGCGGACTGTGTGTGCCGTGGGCTCAGGGTGTCACTGAGCGGACTGTGTGTGCCGTGGGCTCAGGGTGTCACTGAGCGGACTGTGTGTGCCGTGGGCTCAGGGTGGCACTGAGCGGACTGTGTGTGCCGTGGGCTCAGGGTGGCACTGAGCGGACTGTGTGCCGTGGGCTCAGGGTGTCACTGAGCGGACTGTGTGTGCCGTGGGCTCAGGGTGGCACTGAGCGGACTGTGTGTGCCGTGGGCTCAGGGTGGCACTGAGCGGACTGTGTGCCGTGGGCTCAGGGTGGCACTGAGCGGACTGTGTGCCGTGGGCTCAGGGTGGCACTGAGCGGACTGTGTGTGCCGTGGGCTAAAGGTGTCACTGAGCGGACTGTGTGCCGTGGGCTCAGGGTGTCACTGAGCGGACTGTGTGTGCCGTGGGCTCAGGGTGGCACTGAGCGGACTGTGTGTGCCGTGGGCTCAGGGTGGCACTGAGCGGACTGTGTGCCGTGGGCTCAGGGTGGCACTGAGCGGACTGTGTGCCGTGGGCTCAGGGTGGCACTGAGCGGACTGTGTGTGCCGTGGGCTCAGGGTGGCACTGAGCGGACTGTGTGTGCCGTGGGCTCAGGGTGGCACTGAGCGGACTGTGTGTGCCGTGGGCTCAGGGTGGCACTGAGCGGACTGTGTGTGCCGTGGGCTCAGGGTGGCACTGAGCGGACTGTGTGTGCCGTGGGCTCAGGGTGGCACTGAGCGGACTGTGTGCCGTGGGCTAAAGGTGTCACTGAGCGGACTGTGTGTGCCGTGGGCTCAGGGTGTCACTGAGCGGACTGTGTGTGCCGTGGGCTCAGGGTGTCACTGAGCGGACTGTGTGTGCCGTGGGCTCAGGGTGTCACTGAGCGGACTGTGTGCCGTGGGCTCAGGGTGTCACTTGAGCGGACTGTGTGCCGTGGGCTCAGGGTGTCACTGAGCGGACTGTGTGTGCCGTGGGCTCAGGGTGGCACTGAGCGGACTGTGTGTGCCGTGGGCTCAGGGTGGCACTGAGCGGACTGTGTGTGCCGTGGGCTCGGGGTGTCACTGAGCAGACTGTGTGTCTTGTGGGCTCAGGGTGGATCCTTGCAGAGAGGCAGGTGATGGACAGGCATCCCATACTTGAGTGGACAGATGTGCAGCTCCATCTGTGGCATTCCAGTCATCTGCATGGTCACATTCATGTGGTCTCGCTGGGAACCGTCCTCATCATTTTTCTTTCATAAATCAATATTCCACATGAAAATAAGAAACTTTATAATATATCTGATCAGAGGAATCCGCTTCATTCTCCGCTAGGGTTGAGCAACTAAGGGTTAAAATCTGCATCTAGTGCAGACAGATTTCCCTATTGCCGAGGCAGGAGATGGCGGCTCACTTTAGTGCAGAGATCACGGTACCTGGGCTGCACTTGTGTGAAAGAAGAATCCTCAGTGGTATAAAATGAAGGTCTTTCTTACACCAACGTGTTTTGGCGCCAATTCCAAGGCAAAAAAAACATTACATTTGCTATTTTCCCTTCAAAAAAGGCACCGAAACGCGTTGGTGTAATAATCTTAATTTTACACCATCGAGGATTCTTTATTTCTGCAAGTGAAGCCCAGGTACCCTGATCTTTGCACTGAAGTGAATTGCTATCTGGAAGAATTTTTCCTCCAGCCATGGGGCGGCAACCGCGGATGCTAAGGCTGTTATAGGTGTTTTGTCCATACACCAACCCCCCAGGTGAGCACAACCATCACTCTCTTCTCTCTCATTTCTCTTGCGGTATTGCCCTTTTGTGTGCGTCTGTCCCAATCTCACCTCACCAGATGAGTTAGTGCTTTTAACCCCTTCGCGCCGCAGCCCTTTTTCACTTTTGGTTTCTGATTTTCGCTCCACTTCTTCCCAGAGCCATAACTTTTTATTTTTCCGTCAATATGGTCATGTGAGGGCTTGTTTTTTGCGGGACGAGTTGTACTTTTGAGCGACACCATTGGTGTTACCATATCTTGGTACTCAAAAACGTGAAAAAAATATTCCAAGTGCGGTGACATTGCAAAAAAAAGGGCAATGCTACAACGTTTTTTGGATTATTTTTTTTTTACCATGTTCAATAATGGTACAACTGACCTGCCTTTATGATTCACCAGGTCATTACGAGTTCATAAACACCAAACATGTCTAGGTTCTTTTTTTATTTAAGTGGTGAAAAAAAAATCCAAAGTTTGTTAAAGAAAAAAAATCCATTATTTGTGATCTCGGGTTGGTTAAGGGCTTATTTTTTGAACACCGAGCTGATGTTTTGAATGATACCATTTTGGTGCAGATGCGATCTTTTGATCACTCGTTATTGCATTTTAATGCAATGTTGCGGCGGCCAAAAAAACATACTTCTGGCGTTTTGAATTTTTTTCTCGTTATGCCGTTTAGCAATCGGGTTAATTTTTTTTTATATTGATAGATTGAGCGATTCTGAACGTGGAAATACCAAACGTGTACAGTACATACCAAAAGTTTGGACACACCTTCTCATTTAAAGATTTTTCTGTATTTTCATGACTATGAAATTTGTACATTCACACTGAAGGCATCAAAACTATGAATTAACACATGTGGAATCATATACTTAACAAAAAAGTGTGAAACAACTGAAATTATGTCTTATATTCTAGGTTCTTCAAATTAGCCACCTTTTGCTTTGATGACTGCTTTGCACATTCTTGGCATTCTCTTGATGAGCTTCAATGAGTCACCGGGAATGGTCTTCCAACAATCTTGAAGGAGTTTCCAGAGATGCTTAGCAGTTGTTGGCCCTTTTGTCTTCACTCTGCGGTCCAGCTCACCCCAAACCATCTCGATTGGGTTCAGGTCTGGTGACTGTGGAGGCCAGGTCATCTGGCGTAGCGCCCCATCACTCTCCTTCTTGGTCAAATAGCCCTTACACAGCCTGGAGGTGTGTTTGGGGTCATTGTCCTGTTGAAAAATAAATTATGGTCCAACTAAACGCAATCCGGATGGAATAGCATGCCGCTGCAAGATGTTGCGGTAGCCATGCTGGTTCAGTATGCCTTCAATTTTGAATAAATCCCCAACAGTGTCACCAGCAAAGCACCCGCACACCATCACACCTCCTCCTCCATGCTTCACGGTGGGAACCAGGCATGTAGAGTCCATCCGTTCACCTTTTCTGTGTCGCACAAAGACCTGGTGGTTGGAACCAAAGATCTCAAATTTGGACTCATCAGACCAAAGCACAGATTTCCATTGGTCTAATGTCCATTCCTTGTGTTCCTTAGCCCAAACAAGTCTCTTCTGCTTGTTGCCTTGGTGACTCTTGGTCTTCCTTTCCTGGGGCGGTCCTCATGTGAGCCAGTTTCTTTGTAGCGCTTGATGGTTTTTAGCCACTGCACTTGGGGACACTTTCAAAGTTTGCCCAATTTTTCAGACTGACCTTCATTTCTTAAAGTAATGATGGCCACTCGTTTTTCTTTACTTAGCTGCTTTTTTCTTGCCATAATACAAATTCTAACAGTCTATTCAGTATGACTATCAGCTGTGTATCCACCAGACTTCTGCACAACACAACTGATGGTCCCAACCCCATTTATAAGGCAAGAAATCCCACTTATTAAACCTGACAGGGCACATCTGTGAAGTGAAAACCATTCCCGGTGACTACCTCTTGAAGCTTATCAAGAGAATGCCAAGAGTGTGCAAAGCAGTCATCAAAGCAAAAGGTGGCTACTTTGAAGAACCTAGAATATAAGACATAATTTCAGATGTTTCACATTTTTTTGTTAAGTATATAATTCCACGTATGTTAATTCATGGTTTGATGCCTTCAGTGTGAATGTACAATTTTCATAGTCATGAAAATACAGAAAAATCTTTAAATGAGGTGTGTCCAAACTTTTGGTCTGTACTGTATGTTTGATTTTTTTTATTATTATTATTACTTTGAATGGGGTGAAAGGGGAGTGATTTGAACTTTTATATTTTTTAGGTGATCTATTTCAAGTGTTTATTTGTGTTAATGATTTAGGCTTAGAATGACTTTTGGGCTTTCATTGTATCAGTAAATTAGAATAATTTGACAAAAAACACCTGCAAATGCTTCCTAAGCATTTAAAAAAAGGCCTTTAGTTTGTTTCAGTAGGCTCCACAATCGTTAAGCATCAGATTCACATGTTTATCCTATGCTGAGCACCACAATCTGCATAGCTGAAAATATTCAGTTAAATAAAAGGCCATTTCACTTCTTTTAGGGACTAACACCATCTCTAGTGCAGTTCACTTTTCTCTTGTATGGAACAATCATGGGGAAGACTGCTGACTTGACAGATGTCCAGAAGGCAGTCATTGACACACTCCACAAACAGGGTAAGCCACAAAAGGTCATTGCTAAAGAAGCTGGCTGTTCACAGTGTGCTGTATCCAAGCATATTAATGAAAAGGTGAGTGGAAGGAAAAAGTGTGGTAGAAAAAGGTGCACAAGCAACTGGGAAAACCGCAGCCTTGAAAGAATTGTTAAGAAAAGGCCATTCAAAAATTGGGGGGATATTCACAAGGAGTGGACTGCTGCTGGAGTCATTGCTTCAAGAGCCACCACACACAGACCTATTCGGGACATGCTTTGTACAACAAGAAAAAAAAAGGAGCATGAACCGCACCTCCAAAAATCATACGTTGATCTAAAGCCGCTAGGCAAAAATTTATATTACTGAACATGAGGTTTTCAGTTTAACATTCTGATCAGACTGTATGAAGCCCACTGCCACTTCACGGCAAATCTCGTAGTGGGTCCTACCGCCCTAACGGAGCGGAGCCATGCACCAACTACCGCCACAGCGGCAATGCACCAGCAGGGCGGACGGCCTGTTGCCCCACAGCACCCATGCTGCAAGACAGCCCCCATGACTCCAGACCGCGCCGCCCCACCAGCACAAAGCCACGGCAACAATGGCCGCCACACAGCACCAGCACCAAAATGAAAGGAGCACTTAAACTCACCTTCCTCCAGCTCTTCAGTGAGAGCCAAAATGGGCTAGACCCCTTACTTTGCAGTCTCCTGCCCACTACGAGGTTTGCCGTGAAGTGGCAGTGGGCTTCATACAGTCTGATCAGAATGTTAAACTGAAAACCTCATGTTCAGTAATATAAATTTTTGCCTAGCGGCTTTAGATCAACGTATGATTTTTGGAGGTGCGGTTCATGCTCTTTTTTTTCTTGTTGTACAAAGCATATTCGGGACATGGCCTACAAGTGTCGCATTCCTTATGTCAAGCCACTCATGACAACGCCAGAAGCGTCTTACCTGGGCCAAGGAAAAAAGAACTGGACTGTTGCTCAGTGGTCCAAGGTGTTGTTTTCAGCTGAAAAGTAAGTTTTGCATTTTATTTGGAAATCAAGGTCCCAGAGTCTGGAGGAAGAGTGGAGAGGCACACAATCCAAGCTGCTTCAGGTCTACTGTGAAGTTTCCACAATCGGTGATGATTTGAGGAGTCATGTCATCTGCTGGTGTAGGTCCACTGTGTTTTATCAAGACCAAAGTCAGCGCAGCCGTCTACCAGGAAATGTTAGCGCACTTCATACTTCCTTCTGCCGACAAGCTTTTTGGAGATGGAAATTTCATTCTCCAGCAAGACTTGGCACCTGTCCACACTGCCAAAAGTACCAATAACTGGTTTAAAAGCAAAAGTATCACTGTACTTGATTGGCCAGCAAACTCGCCTGAGCTTAACCCCATCGAGAATCTATGGAGTATTGTCAAGAGGAAGATGAGAGACACCAGACCCAACAATGCTAACGAGCTGAGGGCTGCTATCAAAGTAACCTGGGCTTCCATAACACCTCAGCAGTACTACAGGCTGATCGTCTCCATGACACACCACATTGATGCAGTAATTGATTCAAAAGGTGCCCCGATCAAGTATTAAGTGCATTTACTGAACATACATTTCAGTAGGCCAACATTTTGAATTTTACAATTATTTTTCAAGCTGGTGTTATAAAGTAATCTAATTTACTGAGATAATGACTTTTGGGTTTTTATTGGCTGTAAGCCAATAATCATCAACATAAACAGAAATAAACACTTGAAATAAATCACTCTGTAATTACTATATAATATGAGTTTAAATTTTTGTATTGAACAACTGAAATAAATTAACTTTTTGATGATATTCTAATTTTGTGAGAAGCACCTGTATGTTGTGCACCATAGACAAAGGAACATCAAGATCTCTGGTGATGGACTTGAGATTATTGATATTTTTCAACAAATTTAGTTCTCAAGTCCTTATACAGTTCTCTTTCTGTTTTCCATGCTTAGCGTGTCATGCTGGGTGAGGAAGGAGTAAGAGCACTGTAGCGCCCACATCTCTGCCTGCAGTCCCTCTCTAGATGCAGAGACATCAGCGTACTCCCCGCCAAGGCTCCCGTCCTGCCCCTTCCAAGTCTACTGCTGCCCGGGGTGCACTCACTTCTAGCAGGTCTCCAGGCACTGTGCGTAGAGCATGCTCGTGCACCCTTCCTCTTAAAGGGGCTACGTACTTTCCTCTAAAGTGTCCCCAGCCAATAGCTGGAGGTCTCTATTTAAACCGCCTCCTCCAACTTGGAGGTGCCTGTGTAATGTTGTGAGTTTGTTCCTAACACACTTGTCAGTTTCTCAGGTCCCTTTACTTGCATCTGAGTCTGCTGTACCAGCCAGTGCTTCCCTCAACGGCAGCAGAGCCAGCTACACCCGCTGGTGCTCACCTCAATGGCAGCAGAGCCAGCTGCACCTGCCAGTGCTCACCTCCACGGCAGCAGAGCCTAAACGTCATTATATAGGTTCTGCCCTTATCTCCAAGCAAGAACCTAATCCCTGCCTCACCCTAGATAGGCCTTGGTTAGGGAGAGGACAGGGTTGCACTAGTCAGTCCCCACTACAACTAAAGACAGAGAGGGTAGATGAACAAGGATAACACTTAGCTTGAGCAGAATCCAGAGAGATAACACCAAACATCCAACAGCACCAGAAAGGAAGTAAGCTATAGCGCCAAGCCTTCACAAGGGAAAATGTGAATATCACTGGCAGCTCCCTGAAGCATACTGGGAGTCTATAAACACCCAGGGCCAGGTGTATCAATTAGAGGCGGAGGGAGGTTGTCACTGGGTCCGAACGTCAGAAGGATTCAGAAGACGTCTGCAATGCCAAACGCAGAGACCTTCAGTCAGATGCATAGGTTCCACATATTTCTTGAGTAGAGACCTGTGAAAGACATTGTGGATCTTAAGGACCTGGGGTAGGTCAAGACAAAACGCTGTTGGGTTAATCACGGCGTTTATTTTATAGGGGCCAATATTTCTAGGACCCAGCTTCCAGGAAGGAACCCTCAACTTGATATTCCTGGTAGACAACCACACAGTCATTCACATTCATGTCCGGACTTTGCAAGCGTTTTCTGTCAGTCATACATTTGTACCTGTCTCCCATGATCTTCAAATTACTCAGAACCCCCAGCCACACGAAAAAGAGTGACAAAGCGAAACGATTCTCCTCAGAAACTCCCGAAGCCCCTCCCACACTAAAAGTACCATACTGTGGATGGTAACCGTATGCACCAAAGAACAGTGATCTGCCAGTAGATTCTTGTCGATGATAGCAAATTCTGCCAGCGGTAAGTAGGATGCCCAATCCTCCTGATTGTAGGAGACAAAACACCTGAGGTAAGTCTCCAAATTCTGATTAACGTGCTTAGTCTGTCCATTCGACTGGGGGGTGGAAGGCAGAGGAAAAGGACAACTGCACCCCCAGTCTAGAACACAATGCCCTCCAGTACTTGGAAACAAATTGGGTCCCCCGAAATGACACAACATCAGACGGAACCCCATGAAGCTTCACAATCTCATTTATAAATGCCTGAACAAGAGCCTTGGCATTCCAAAGTGCCAGTAATGCAACAAAATGAATCATCTTACTGAACCTATCTACAACCACCAAAACCACAGTCTTGACTGCAGATACCAGTAGATTAGTAATAAAATCCATGAACAAGTGTGTCCATGGCCTGATATGCGATAACTTAGAACGCGCAGATACTAAAAGCAGATAAGTGTTCAACCACATCCCGATGCAACCCCGACCACCAAAAATGATGAGAAATGAGTTCCGCAGTTGCCTTACTACCTGGATGGCCAGAAAGCACAGAGTTGTGATGTTACTTTGCGACGCAGATTAGATGGTACAAATAACCTTACTGAAGGGCAGGACACCGGGGCCTCCAAAACCTCACCCTCCAGCTCAGGGTACAATGCCGAAATGACTACCTTTTTCTACAAAATCAGGGCAGGGTTCTCATGGTCACCACGACCAGAGAAGCTCCGGGACAAATCATTAGCCTTGACGTTTTTGACCCCTGGACAGAAAGTGACAACAAAATTGAACCTAGTGAAAACAGACCATCTAGCTTGCCTATGGTTGAGACATTTAGCCGATTGAAGATAAGAGCGGTTCTTATGGTCAGTAATAACAGTAATGGGATAGACAGCCCCCTCCAACAAATGTCACCATTCTTCAAATGCCAATTTACAGTTAAGTCCATATATATTTGGACAGAGACATTTTTCTAATTTTGGTTATAGACATTACCACAATGAATTTTAAACAAAACAATTCAGATGCAGTTGAAGTTCAGACTTTCAGCTTTCATTTGAGGGTATCCACATTAAAATTGGATCCCATTACTGTACAAATATATATTATTTAATATACTTAACTGTAATCTCCAAAAGTTCCCTATTGCCCACATCATAATTTCTATTGGTCGAAGACAATTTCTTAGAAAAGAAAGCCTATGGATGCCATTTACCTGGGGACGGACCCAGAGACAACACAGCCTCAGCCCCGACCTCCACAATAAAGGGCTGGGAAACAGTATAGGGGCGGTGGCAAAACAGCTCTTTAAGGAGGAAAAAGCCTGCAGGGCATCATCCGACCATTTGGAAAAATCAGACCCCTTGTCATGTCAGGGGTTTCACAACTACAGAATAATTTTTGATGAATTTCCAGTAAAAAACTAGTAAAGCCCAGAAAACGTTGTAGAGTATTCAGGTTCTCGGGACAGTCCCAATCACGGACCTTCTCTGGATCCATCCGAAAACCCAAAGATAACAACAGGTACCCCAAAAACTGTACCTCCTGGACGGCAAAAACACATTTTTTTAGTTTGGCATATACAGTTGTGCTCAAAAGTTTACATACCCTGGCAGAATTTTTGCTTTCTTCGCCTTTTTTCAGAGAATATGAATAATAACACTAAAACTTTTTCTCCACTCATGGTTAGTGGTTGGGTGAAGCCATTTATTGTCTAACTACTGTGTTTTCTCTTTTTAAATCATAATGACAACCCAAAACATCCAAGTGAACCTGATCAAAAGTTCACATACCCCATTTCTTAATACCGTGTATTACCCCCTCTAACATCAATGACAGCTTGGAGTCTTTTGTGGTAGTTGTGGAAGAGGTTCTTTATTTTCTCAGGGTAAAGCTGCCCACTCTTCTTGGTAAAAAGCCTTCAGTTCCTGTAAATTCCTGGGCTGTCTAGCATGAACTGCGAGCTTGAGATCTCCCCAGAGTGGCTCAATGACATTGAGGTCAGGAGACTGAGACAGCCACTCCAGAACCTTCAATTTGTTCTGCTGTAGCCAATAACAGGTCAACTTGGCCTTATGTTTTGGATCATTGTCATGTTGGAACGTCCAAGTATGTTCCGGGCTGATGAGGGCAAATTTACCTCCAATATTTGCTGGTAACGTGCTGCATTCATCTTTCCTTCAGCTTTGACCAAGTTTCCTGTGCCTTTGTAGCTCACACATCCCCAAAACATCAGTGATCCACCTCCATGCTTTACAGTAGGAATGGTGTTTCTTTCATCATATGCCTTGTTGACCTCTCTTCAAATGTAATGTTTTCGGTTGTGGCCAACAAGTTCAATTTTTGTTTCATCACTCCAAATTACCTTGTTCCAGAAGTTTTGAGGCTTGTCTCTGTGTTGTGTTGCATATTGTAGCAGAGATACTTTGTGGCATTTGCGCAGTAATGGCTTTCTTCTGGCGACTTGACCATGCAGCCCATTTTTCTTGAAGTGCCTCCTTATTGTGCATCTTGAAACAGCCACACTGCTAGTTTTCAAAGAGTGCTGTATTTCAGCTGATGTTATTTGTAAGTTTTTCTTTGCATCCCGAACAATTTTTCCGGCAGTTGTGGCTGAAATTTTTGTTGGTCTATCTGACCGTGGTTTTGTTTTTACAGAGCCCCTGATTTTCCATTTGTTAATCACAGTTTGAACGCTGCGGACTGGCATTATCAATTCCTTGGATATCTTTTTTTTATCCCTTTCCTGTTTTATACAGTTCAACTACCTTTTCCCGTAGATCCATTGACAATTCTTTTGCTTTCCCTGTGACTCACAATCCAGAATCGTCACAGGTGAGGATGTTACTTTTAGTAGCTATTCAAACCCATTTGTGTCAACTTCTGCGCATGTTATCAGGCCAAAATCACCAGGGTAAGTGAAATTTTGCTCAGGGTCATTTGGATATTGTGAGTTGTCATTATAATTTAAAAAGAGAAAACACATTATTTTGACATTAAATTGCTTCACCCAACCACTAACCATGAGTGGAGAAAAAGTTTTGGTGTTATCATTCATATTCTCTGAAAAAAGGCCAGGAAAGCAAAAACTTTGCCGGGTATGTAAACGTCTGAGCACAACTGTAGTTTGTTATCCCTTAATATTTGCTACACCTATTTACCATGCCCCCGATGTGTCTCAAAATCCAGTGAATAAATCAAAAATATCGTCCAGATAAACCACCACAAACCTGCCCACCAAATGAAAAATATCATTAATGAAATGTTGGAAAACCGCAGGTGCATTGGTCAGACCGAAAGGCATGACCAGGCTTTCAAAATGACCCTCAGGGGTATTGAACGCTGTTTTCCATTCAACCCCTTCTTTGATTCTAACCAGGTTGTAGGCCCCTCTTAAGTCCAACTTGGAGAACACCTTAGCTCCTACGACCTGGCTGAACAAATCCGGAATCAGAGCAAGAGGGTATGGATCTCGGACGGTAATCAGCTTTATTACCGGAAATCTAAACTGGGACATAGACCGCCATCTTTTTTTCTTCACAAAGAAGAAAGCTGCCGCCACATCTTGGGTGGGAAGACCGTCCAGGACATAGCAAGAAATGTCGCAATGAATCGACCCCACCCTCAGTCTTACATTATGTACAATCTGAGTCAGAGCTTTCTGTGCAAGTGGAACTGAGTCGATGGTGAAGATGGGATTGGGCTTAGGCAAGCCAGCCCATGAGTTCTAGCAAACGCAGCATCAATCATGCTGACTCCAGCTCCACTGTCAACAAACACATAAATCTCGGATTTGCTCTCCAGCACCACCTCTGCTGTCAAGACAAACTAGGAAATGCAGCTTGACGTTAAATGCACCCTTTGCTTATTCAACTCCAGACTACCAAGGGTTAAACGAGTCTTTTGCTTACGCATCAAAGGACAGGCCCCAATAAAATGTCCTTTTTCCACAAAAAAACACACTCCTTTCTTTTTGCAAATCTCCGGGGAAATGTACGATGCAGAGGCCCCCCCTAACTGCATGGTTTCCTCCACCTTCCCCAGAACTGGTACACCGCCAGACCGCTCTCCTGGCAAAGGGGCAATACACCGAAAAAGATGGTCCCAAGAAGGTGGTCTTACCCACCTATCCCGAAGGTGTCTATCATCATATAGCCAATGACATAGCAGCCTCCAAGGACTCATTGTTTCATACACTGCCAAATCATCCTTCAACCTTTCAGTAAGGCCCTGAAGAAATTGGCTTCTGAGAGCCGGGTCATTCCATTTGATATCAGTTGCCCATCTGTGGAATTCGGAGCTATATGTCTCCACTGGCCGATTTCCCTGCTGAAGGCGTCCCAACCTGGACTCAGCTAACGAGACTCGGTCAGGGTCATCATAGATAGAGACTAGAGCCAAAAAAAATCCTTCCACAGACGAGACAAACCGAATCCTGTGGAGGTTGCCATTGGGTCCAACCTTTCAGACGGATTAAGAAGGCGTCTGCAATGCCAAATACAGAGACCTTCTGCAGCCATATGCAGAGTGACTGTAGCATCTGGCACGCCCGTGACATAGTGTGACACACATAGACACACAATGCAAAGATTGAGTCAACTCCCATTTTTATCTGGTTTCAGGTGTGATTTTCATGTTGACCACACCTGTTAGTTGCCACAGGTTAGTTTGAACAAGCATCACATGCTTGAAACAAAGTTGTTTACCCACAATTTTGGAAAGATGCCAACAATTTTGTTTGGCCCATTTTGGGTGAAATGACCCCCTTGAGACTCTGCCCAGGCTCCACCCCAGGTCTGCATCGACCCTGCCAACCTTCCACAGTCCACCCACTCTTGGAAAAACTCCACTTCTCTACCATGTCCCCACCAATGACACATTAACAGTTCACATCAAACACCATAACACATACCTAGCCATCAGTTTTTGTTTTGGCTAAAATATTTTTTAAAGCTGCCACTACAAACGGCAGACTTTTTTGACATGGCCCTACTCTAAGCTATTAAGCATTTCTCAAAATATCCAATACTCTTTTTAGTTATATTTTTATTTTTCTTTAAGGGAAGGTGTCACGTGCATTTTTTTAAAATGACCAATAATATCACATACAAGGAGCAAATACCTCCACACCATGGCCAGACTACATATTACCATCACATAACCGAATAATACCACATACAAGGAACAAATACCACCACACCATGACCAGACCACATATTACCACCAAATAGTGACTGAATACTACAATAGTAATATTACCATAAGTGCCTCATATACAGGAGCTCTGTACATAGTATATAGTGTCAGTGTACAGGTAATAGTGACTCACCAGTGACATTATGCACAGGAGCTCTGTACATAGTATACAGTGTAAATGTACAAGTAACACACTGACTCACCAGTGATGTCCCTAGTTGAAGATATTCATCTTTGTTTTGCTTCTTCATCCAATGAAGATTGCCATTACTTCCAGCCAGGACTCATCTCTGCAGAAAATAGCACATCTAGAGCACTTTCACCAATTTTTCTCCAACTTCTACACTACGCCAGATGAAGAAAACAAGCAATAGTGTTACCCTGCACAGTAACAAGACCTCCCCTCCCCCAAAAACAGTATCCTCAAAAATAACAATATATCACAGCAGTAATAATATCCCTTAATTAGCCACTACAGTAATAATGTAATTACATCCTGGCATCTTTCAGTAATAACGTCACGACTCCCCCATCTTGGCCTCCATGTGTTTCATTCCTGGCCCCATGTGTCTCCATCCTGCTCTCATATGTTCTCCCATCCTACCCCCCCATATGCGCTCCCATCCTGGCCCCATATATATCCTGCTACCCATATGTCTCCATCTTGCCCCCCATATGTTCTCCCATCCTGCCTCCCATGTCTCCTTCCTGCACCCTTATATGTCTCCATCCTGCCCCCATATACAGTATATTCTCCCATCCTGCCTCCCCCTATGTCTCCATCCTGACCCCCATTTATGCCCTCTAATCCTGTCCCCATATGTCTCCATGCTGTCCCCTCATATGTCTCCATCCTTCCCCCCATATGGCTGTCTTGCCTCCCCATATGTCTCCATTTTGCCCCCTCATGTCTCCATCCTGCCCCCCAAATGATCTTCCATCCTGCCCCCTCATGATTCTATCCTGCCCCCATTTATGTCCTTTAATTCTGCCCCATGTCTCCATCCTTCCCACTCATGTCTCTATCCTGCTCCCCCATGTCTCCATTCTGCCACCCCATATGTCTCCATCCTGCTCATGTCTCCATCCTGCTCCCCCATATGTCTCCATCCTTAACCCTCATATGTCTCCATCTTACCCCCATATGTCTCCATCCTGCACCCCCATATATCTCCATCCTGCCCCATATGTCTCCATACTGACCTCTCATATGTCTCCATCCTGCCATCTCATGTCTCCATCCTGCCCCATATGTCTCCATACTGCCCTCTCATGTCTCCATCCTGCCCTCTCATATGTCTCCATCCTGCCCCCTCATATGTCTCCATCCTGCCCTTTTCCCCATATGTCTCCATCCTGCCATCTCATATATCTCCATCCTGCCATCTCATGTCTCCATCCTGCCCCCCATATGTCTCCATCCCACCCCCTATGTCTCCATCCTGCCCCATATGTCTCCATACTGACCTCTCATATGTCTCCATCCTGCCATCTCATGTCTCCATCCTGCCCCATATGTCTCCATACTGCCCTCTCATGTCTCCATCCTGCCCTCTCATATGTCTCCATCCTGCCCCCTCATATGTCTCCATCCTGCCCTTTTCCCCATGTCTCCATACTGCCATCTCATATGTCTCCATCCTGCCATCTCATATATCTCCATCCTGCCATCTCATATATCTCCATCCTGCCATCTCATATGTCTCCATCCTGCCATCTCATATATCTCCATCCTGCCATCTCATATATCTCCATCCTGCCCCCTCATATGTCTCCATCCTGCCCCCCATATGTCTCCATCCTGCCCCCTCATATGTCTCCATCCTGCCCCCCATATGTCTCCATCCTGCCCCCTCATATGTCTCCATCCTGCCCCCTCATGTCTCCATTCTGCCCTTTCCTCCATATATCTCCATCTTGCCATCTCATATGTCTCCATCCTGCCATCTCATGTCTCCATCCTGCCCCCCATATGTCTCCATCCTGCCCCCCATATGCCTCCATCCTGCCCATTTATGTCTCTATCCTGCTCCCCCATGTCTCCATCCTGCCCCCCATGTCTCCATACTGCCCTCTCATATATCTCCATCCTGCCCCCTCATATGTCTCCATCCTGCCCCCTCATATGTCTCCATCCTGCCCTTTCCCTGATATGTCTCCATCCTGCCCTTTCCCCGATGTTTCCATCCTGCCCCCTCATGTCTCCATCCTGCTCCCTGATGTTTCCATCCTGCCCCCTCATATGTCTTCCTCCTGCCCTTTCCCCGATATGTCTCCATCCTGCCCCCTCATATGTCTCCATCCTGCCCCCTCATATGTTTCCATCCCGCCCCCTCATGTCTCCATCCCGCCCTTTCCCCCATATGTCTCCATCCTGCCCCCCCATATGTCTCCTCATATTGCAGATTTCAGTTTATCTATACTGTATATATATATATATATATATATATATATATATATATATATATATACATACATACATACATACATACACATTCCCCTTACCTGGCTGTGTTCCAGTGGCTTCCTCTTCCTGAACCATCTGAGGCGTGTAAGTTCAGTTACTGAAAGAACGGCCGAATGCTGTCCCAGGGGCCCGGCACGGAGGGATGCACGGACTGGGTTCCCCCCCTCCTCGCCAAACCCAATTAATCAGTAAGACAGTAATGCTCTGATGGCAGCTCTTAGTACACACATACACTGCTGCCATCCATGTGCTGTCAGTGATGTTCACAGACTTGCATGGCTGATTTTCATCCGTGACTTGGATCAAAAACAGACATGTCGTCAAGAATTTTTGTGGACATGTGAACAGTCCCATAGACTATAGTGGGTTCTCTTCACGAAAAACACAGAATACAAATGTGACTGACGGACATCTGAATAAGGCCTTAACACAGACCGTGGATGAGGCCCTCTCCCTTATGGCAGACCTCCCATTTATCCAGACCATACCATAGACCAAAAGTACAGATTCTCTGCTGTTCCTACTTTTCTAGGTGTCCAGAAGTTTCTTATTCTTTAAGTCTCCTCGATGTTATGGGAATGTTGGCTTGTGTGCCTTTGTTGTAAAGATCTTTTGTAGAACTCATTGGCAAGTGTCATTTAAGGCAACAACTCTTGACTAATAGCAGATTATTCTGCAGGTCAGACATTTATTGGACATTCTTCTCTAGTAATAATTGCCATAAATGAGACTTAAGTGTGAAAGGGTTTTCTGTAGAGAAGCAGTCATACAGTTTTATGGTAAAGATTATGTATGGACTGTGGTAAGAGTAGTGTAAGGAACTGTATCTATGTGTGGTGCAAGGTCTTGGTGAGACTGGTCTCCATCATTCTCATGCCCATTAACATCTAGATTTCAGGGTTAATATGTGGCGACTGGCGAAAGGTCCAGAATGTAATGAAATGAGCATCTTAATTCAAGTCACATGGCTTAGATCACTATTGTATACATAATGAAAAAAAGAAATAAATTATACTGGTGGCAAGGCCATTTCGAAAGACAACACAGAAAAAATATGCTCCAGGAAAACCACTGCCGGCAGTCTCCTAAAGTGTTTTTTGCTTGAAAATCTTGATGGAAACATTGGTGGAATAAAGAAAGTGCATGTCACTTGTTTGAAGTGGGTCCTGAAGGAAACCTCTCTAAACTAGGCACTTTACAATCAAAAGGTTCCCAAAACATTTCATATGTACCAGTGCTCAATATTAAATAGATGAAACTTTTGATCTTAACGCCCTCATTTTTGGACATTAGGACATAGTCCCATTTTTCAGATCTGGGATGTGTCTCTTTACAAGGTCATACCTTTGGAATGCCTGTACTGTAAGGTGATTCTGTCATAGTTTTTTCATGACACATTGTACTTTACATTAATAGTAAATTTAAATCGATTTGTTTTTGAGTTTATAAAAAACCAAAAAGCTGAAAAATCCTAGAAGAGTTAGCAATTTTCAAACATTTAATGTTTCTGCCTTTGATACACAATTATATCACACAAAATAGTTCACAATTGCCATCTTTTATATCTCTACTGCATGTGTGCAAACTTTTTTTACCCACGCATTTGTTTTTCATGGATACTAACTGGTTTATAGTTTTAGCAGTAATTTTTCACATTTTCCAAAACTTAGCTAGAGGAAAAAAAAAAATTGGCTCCACCCAGATTACGCCGCCGGCGCCTGCGGAGTAGCATCTATCGGATCACCAATAGATGCTTCTGCTCAGTTGCCACTGGCGCCATCTTGGTGGAGACAATTGTTTTCCTCTAGCAAAATGGTGCCGCCGGCATCTGCACAGTAGAATCTATTGCCATTTTGAGAATTTTTTTTTTCAGAATCAATGTATATGACTAAATAAAACAATTTAATGAACATTATACATGCGATCATGCTGCATCATAACATAATTCACCATGACTAATGCAAAACCCAGTCATAGATTGCTGTTTGGGCATATGGGAGGCCTCAGAAAGGAAAGAGCAAAAATTTTGTTGGAATGGTTTTTGATCACAGTATTGCATTTGCAGAGCCCCTGATGTATTAGTACTGTAGAAATTTCCCATTGAATCAATTTTGGAAGCTACACTCCTCATGACTGTAACGCACGTGTTAGTGGAACTACTGTTCTGTGGACCGAGGAAAGCCTGGAGAGGCGTGACTAGGCTAACACTTGACTCTTTGCTACAGACCATGATGGTGGGGTTGGACTTGGCTTCAGATGCTACTCCAGGACAGACCTCAGACACGTCAGCTGACCACAAAAGGGGTAAGAAGCTGGTAGGGCCCGGAATGGATGGCACAGGCAGGCGCTGGGCAGGTACAGGCCGACACAGCTGATATATAGGTGGACATGGCAGCTACTGGCAGGCACGTCTGGTAAATAGTCACGGCAGGTGTTGGCAGATATGGCTGGTATACAGACTGGCATGGCAGGTGATGACGGACACCGCTGGTATACAGGCAGGCACGACAGGTACTGTTGGACATGGCTGGAATACTGATAGGCACGGCAGGTGCTGGCAGACAGGGCTGGTATACAGGGATATGAGCAAAGGTGACCAGACATCTAGCAAGCGTGCAGACTAACTGAACACATTACTCAGGCACCTTCCAACAGGTGGAGGTGCCTTAAATAATAAGTGTCTGGCAGCTATTGGTAAATGTGTGCTGCCTCTTTAAGAGACCGGGAGTGCGTACTCCCTAAGCATAGTGCCTGAGGATCTGGCAGACATGCGCAGACCCCGGGAGACTGCTGCAGCAGAAGGAAGCAAGGGCTGAGGGCTGGGACGGTGAGTTGGCGTCCCTGCCAGAGGAGAGGACAATACACGGCAATTCTTTAATTCTTTAGTTTGGCCTTAATGACCTTGCCGTTTTTTGCAATTCTGACCAGTGTCCCTTTATGATGTAATAACTCGGGAACGCTTCAACGGATCCTAGCGATTCTGAGATTGTTTTTTCGTGACATATTGGGCTTCATGTTAGTGGTAAATTTAGGTCGATAATTTCTGCGTTTATTTGTGAAAAAAATGGAAATTTGGTGAAAATTTTGAAAATTTTGCAATTTTCACATTTTGAATTTTTATTCTGTTAAACCAGAGAGTTATGTGACACAAAATAGTTAATAAATAACATTTCCCACATGTCTACTTTACATCAGCACAATTTTGGAAACAACATTTTTTTTTGCTAGGAAGTTATAAGGGTTAAAATTTGACCAGTGATTTCTCATTTTTACAACAAAATTTACAAAACCATTTTTTTTAGGGACCACCTCACATTTGAAGTCAATTTGAGGGTTCTATATGGCTGAAAATACCCAAAAGTGACACCATTCTAAAAACTGCACCCCTCAAGGTGCTCAAAACCACATTCAAGAAGTTTATTAACCCTTCAGGTGTTTCACAGCAGCAGAAGCAACATGGAAGGAAAAAATGAACATTTAACTTTTTAGTCACAAAAATGATCTTTTAGCAACAATTTTTTTATTTTCCCAAGGGTAAAAGGAGAAACTGGACCACGAAAGTTGTTATCCAATTTGTTCTGAGTACGCTGATACCTCATATGTGGGGGTAAACCACTGTTTGGGCGCACGGCAGAACTCGGAAGGGAAGGAGCGCCATTTTACTTTTTGAATGAAAAATTGGCTCCAATCTTTAGCGGACACCATGTCGCGTTTGGAGAGCCCCCGTGTGCCTAAACATTGGAGCTCCCCCACAAGTGACCCCATTTTGGAAACTAGACGCCCCAAGGAACTTATCTAGATGCATAGTGAGCACTTTAAACCCCCAGGTGCTTCACAAATTGATCCTTAAAAATGAAAAAGTACTTTTTTTTCACAAAAACATTATTTTAGCCTCAATTTTTTAATTTTCACATGGGCAACAGGATAAAATGGATCCTAAAATTTGTTGGGCAATTTCTCCTGAGTACACTGATACCTCACATGTGGGGGTAAACCACTGTTTGGGCACAAGGTAAGGCTCGGAAGGGAAGGAGCGCCATTTGACTTTTTGAATGAAAAATTATCTCCATCATTAGCGGACACCATGTCGCGTTTGGAGAGCCCCTGTGTGCCTAAACATTGGAGCTCCCCCACAAGTGACCCCATTTTGGAAACTAGACCCCCCAAGGAACATATCTAGATGCATAGTGAGCACTTTAAACCAACAAGTGCTTCACAGAAGTTTATAACGCAGAGCCGTGAAAATAAAAAATAATTTTTCTTTCCTCAAAATTGATTTTTAGCCCAGAATTTTTTATTTTCCCAAGGGTAACAGGAGAAATTGGACCCCAAATGTTGTTGTCCAGTTTGTCCTGAGTACGATGATACCCCATATGTGGGGGTAAACCACTGTTTGGGTGCACGGCAGGGCTTGGAAGGGAAGGCACGCCATTTGGCTTTTTGAATGGAAAATTAGCTCCAATCATTAGCCGACACCATGTCGCGTTTGGAGAGCCCCTGTGTGCCTAAACATTGGAGCTTCCCCATAAGTGCCCCCATTTTGGAAACTAGACCTCCCAAGGAACTAATCTAGATGTGTGGTGAGCACTTTGAACCCCCAAGTGCTTCACAGAAGTTTATAACGCAGAGCCATTTTTTTCTCAAAAATTTTTTTTTAGCCCTGAATTTTTTATTTTCCAAAGGGTAACAGGGGAAATTTGACCCCAATAGTTGTTGTCCAGTTTCTCCTGAGTACGCTGATACCCGATATGTGGGGGTAAACCACTGTTTGGGCACACGTCGGGGTTCGGAAGGGAAGTAGTGACGTTTTGAAATGCAGACTTTGATGGAATGCTCTGCGGGCGTCAGGTTGCGTTTGCAGAGCCCCTGATGTGCCTAAACAGTAGAAACCCCCCACAAGTGACCCCATTTTGGAAACTAGACCTCCCAAGGAACTAATCTAGATGTGTGGTGAGCACTTTGAACCCCCAAGTGCTTCACAGAAGTTTATAACGCAGAGCCATGAAAATAAAAAAAAAATTTCTTTTCTCAAAAAATTTTTTTTAGCCCTGAATTTTTTATTTTCCAAAGGGTAACAGGGGAAATTTGACCCCAAGAGTTGTTGTCCAGTTTCTCCTGAGTACGCTGATACCCCATATGTGGGGGTAAACCACTGTTTGGGCACACGTCGGGGTTCGGAAGGGAAGTAGTGACGTTTTGAAATGCAGACTTTGATGGAATGCTCTGCGGGCGTCACGTTGCATTTGCAGAGCCCCTGATGTGCCTAAACAGTAGAAACCCCCCACAAGTGACCCCATTTTGGAAACTAGACCCCCAAAGGAACTTATCTAGATGTGTGGTGAGCACTTTGAACCCCTAAGTGCTTCACAGAAGTTTATAACGCAGAGCCGTGAAAATAATAAATACGTTTTCTTTCCTCAAAAAAATCAGGACTAAAAAAATTTTTTTTATTTTCCCAAGGGTAACAGGAGAAATTTGACCCCAAGAGTTGTTGTCCAGTTTCTCCTGAGTACGCTGATACCCCATATGTGGGGGTAAACCACTGTTTGGGCACACGTCGGGGTTCGGAAGTGAAGTAGTGATGTTTTGAAATGCAGACTTTGATGGAATGCTCTGCGGGCGTCACGTTGCGTTTGCAGAGCCCCTGATGTGCCTAAACAGTAGAAACCCCCCACAAGTGACCCCATTTTGGAAACTAAACCCCCAAGGGAACTTATCTAGATGTGTGGTGAGCACTTTGAACCCCCAAGTGCTTCACAGAAGTTTATAACGCAGAGCCGTGAAAATAAAAAATAATTTTTCTTTCCTCAAAAATAATTTTTTAGCCCGCAATTTTTTATTTTCCCAAGGGTTACAGGAGAAATTGGACCCCAAAAGTTGTTGATCAGTTTCTCCTGAGTACGCTGGTACCCCATATGTGGGGGTAAACCACTGTTTGGGCACACGTCGGGGCTCGGAAGGGAGAGAGCACCATTTTACTTTTTCAACGCAAGATTGGCTGGAATCAATGGTGGCGCCGTGTCGCGTTTGGAGACCCCCTGATGTGCCTAAAAAGTGGAAACCCCTCAATTCTAACTCCAACACTAACCCCAACACACCCCTAACTCTAATCCCAACCCTAACCACAACCCTAACCCCAACACACCCCTAACCCTAGTCTTACCCCTAATTCCAACCCTAACCCTAAGGCTATGTGCTCACATTGCGGATTTGTGTGGATTTTTCCGCAGTTTTTGAAAAATCTGCAGGTAAAACGCACTGCGCTTTACCTGCTGATTTACCGTGGATTTCCAGTGTTTTTTTGTGTGGATTTCACCTGCGGATTCCTATTATGGAGCAGGTGTAAAACGCTGCGGAATTGCACAAAGAATTGACATGCTGCGGAAAATACAACGCAGCGTTTCCGCGCTGTATTTTCCGCACAATGGGCACAGCGGATTTGGTTTTCCATAGGTTTACGTGGTACTGTAAACGTGATGGAAAACTGATACGAATCCGCAGCGACCAATCCGCTGCGGATCCGCAGCCAAATCCGCACCGTGTGCACATAGCCTAATTCTAACCCTAATTCCAACCCTAATTCTAACCCTAATTCTAACCCTAAGTGCAACCCTAGCCCTAAGTGCAACCCTAGCCCTAAGTGCAACCCTAGCCCTAAGTGCATCCCTAGCCCTAAGTGCATCCCTAGCCCTAAGTGCATCCCTAGCCCTAAGTGCAACCCTAGCCCTAAGTGCAACCCTAAGTGCAACCCTAGCCCTAAGTGCAACCCTAAGTGCAACCCTAGCCCTAAGTGCAACCCTAAGTGCAACCCTAGCCCTAAGTGCAACCCTAAGTGCAACCCTAGCCCTAAGTGCAACCCTAAGTGCAACCCTAGCCCTAAGTGCAACCCTAAGTGCAACCCTAGCCCTAAGTGCAACCCTAAGTGCAACCCTAAGTGCAACCCTAGCCCTAAGTGCAACCCTAGCCCTAAGTGCAACCCTAAGTGCAACCCTAAGTGCAACCCTAGCCCTAAGTGCAACCCTAAGTGCAACCCTAGCCCTAAGTGCAACCCTAAGTGCAACCCTAAGTGCAACCCTAGCCCTAAGTGCAACCCTAAGTGCAACCCTAGCCCTAAGTGCAACCCTAAGTGCAACCCTACCCCTAACCCTACCCCTAACCCTAATGGAAAAACAATAAAAATAATTATATTTTCTATATTTTATTATGGGGGTGATAAAGGGGGGGGATTTATTTACTATTTTTTTTATTTTGATCGCTGTGATAGAACTTATCACAGCGACCAAAATGTGCAGGAACGAATCTGCCGGCTGGCAGATTCGGCGGGCGCACTGCGCATGCGCCCGCCATTTTCCAAGATGGCGGCGCCCATGAAGAAGACGGCGGACACCGGGAGGGACATCGGAGCTAGGTAAGTATGGGGGGGTGGGATTGGAACACGGGGGGGGGATCGGAGGACCTGGGGAGCGGACAGGAGGACCGGGGGAGCCGACAGGAGGGAGGAGGGGAGCGGAACGGAGATCGGGGCAAAAAGGACGACTGGGGAGGTGATCGGTGGGGTGGGGTGGGGGCAGATCGGGGTCTCCAGCCATGGCAGATGCTATTGCAGCATCGGCCATGGCTGCATTGTAATATTTCACCATTTTCATAGGTGAAATATTACAAATCGCTCTGATTGGCAGTTTCACTTTCAACAGCCAATCAGAGCGATCGTAGCCACGGGGGGGTGAAGCCACCCCCCCTGGGCTAAAGTACCACTCCCCCTGTCCCTGCAGATCGGGTAAAATGGGAGTTAACCCCTTCACCCGATCTGCAGGGACGCGATCATTCTGTGACACAGCATATGCGTCACAGGTCGGATTGGCACCGACTTTCATGACGCATACGCTGTGTCACAGGTCGGGAAGGGGTTAATTAACAATCTCTCAAGAAGGAGACCATAGTAGTAGCAGTAGTACCCCAGCCTCCATGATGACATGGTCGCATAGCAATGGGGCTAATGGTTGACATAAGTGACCCCAAACCCTGAGTCTGTAACCACTTTAAATACTGCTGTCAGCGATTACCATCAACATGTAGTGAGTTACACAACAGTGACTAGATCTAGCTGTTAAAGGCAGGTTCTGGCTACATAACACTTCTGTACCTGTACAACACATGCCGGGAAGATGTTATAGAGGCCACTACTTTTCCATTGATGACCTATCCGATTCAATTCTGAACAGCCAATCACAATGTTTTCAGTGTTTCAGGCCATGAAATTGCTTGAAACACTGATGTCCAGCCTATTATTGGTGCTGTAACTACAACGTTCATAGACTGGAGCCTAGAAACACAAGTGTCACCAGTGCTAGCTCTGATTGGCACAATTGAACGATGACCAATCAAAGTGCACAGAGGCGATCTGACCTCAGAATGACAGCCCTGTACTTCCTTATTCTAGCTGTGGACTTGTGCAGGGCGGTCATACTGCTTTTCTGTTACACTGTGCTGTGCCTCGTGGTGCCACAGACTTTTTGAAGCCTGTGCCTTCACTGCTGGTGTTGCTGCTGTTGAAGAAAAAAGTTCCTGATTCTTCCCTGATCCATTCCTGATATTTCCTAGTACACTCCAATCCCCATCTCCCCCACTTTTTCCCCCTCTACCTAACCCCCTCCCCACCCACCATCTGCTGGCAAGCGCTGATCAGTACTTGATTGCTCGATTTTTGGCAGTTTTTTTGTTCGTGGGTCCTGCAGTCGCTGAGTGCTTATCAGAGACACAATCCACTGATCTGCGTCTGTGCACGTTGTTTTCCAGAATTGTTTTTGTCCCTGTCTATCCCCCTCCCTTTGCACTACCTCCATGTGTGTGTCTTACAGCTGCCGAGCCGCAGTTCAGATGCACATGACTGATTGGTACCTGTGCTCACTGTTTGTTTGTTTTGGGTTTTTTCTCCTCTTTTTACATCACATCCATGTGTGCGTCCTACAGTCATTGAGCACTAGTCCAGTTGTTGTTTTTTGTATGTGAAAAAATAATAAGGAAATAATAATTTAGATTAGTTGATAGGACTAGATTAGGGACAGTAAAAATATACCTTAGTAATCAGCAACTACTACAGTATTTTTTAGTTAGGGTTAGTGTCAGATAGTCAAGCGGAAAAAAAGAATCACATCTGTGTCAGGGTTAGAGTCAGATAGTTGTGGCCGCTCAGTAATTTTTCTTTTACTGACGTACACTTAATAAGTTTGTTTTTGATTTAACCAAACTTTTATATTATTTTTATTTTATTTCTTTCTCTTCCTTTCTAGATTCTTTTGTTATTTTTTTCTGTTCTAAATAAAACATTTTTACACTAAACATTAACATAACACACACCTGAATAAAATTCACCATACGTGAAAAAAGGTTTCGCTCATCCCAATCACGGTATTTAGCGGAGGAGACAGACGCCTTCTTTGCCTCCAACACTGACAATAAAAGAGAGGATGCCACCTTCCTTTATTTTTCATCCACCTCCTCAAGTGACACTGAACCACCATGCAGACACCCCAGGACAGAAAATGAACCAGCGCCCACTATTACTGACCCCGTATGGACCTCATTCCCGAAGATTAAGAGCCACTGACTCCTTATTTTGTGGCACAATCAGGAATCTAATTTGACACCACCGGCCTCACAAAAATAGACTTTATCAAAGTCTTTTTCTCTGAGGATTTTGTAAACACGGTACGTCTGAACTTTCTCCTAATCTGGAATACCCACTGCACCCCAGAATCCCATGTACTTCTCTCCCTCTGTTCTAACTGGTACATCTGAACTACCTCCTAATCTGGAATACCCACTGCACCCCAGAATCCCATGTACTTCTCTCCCTCTGTTCTAAATGGTGCGCTGCTGCTTTTTCCCTGACATTAATTCCATGTATCATACTTCAAATTTACTGAATGCACATTGATATGTACATGCTCCTCACACCTAGCCCTATCCTTCCATCTTATCCTGCCTCTTTCTCCAGCTTTTATGCTAATCAAATGTTCTATTAACTGCAATCTGTTAATTACTCCCTGGTGTGAACTGTCCACCTGCTCCTTCCTCCTCCCCTCTCTGTCTCTCTCACCTGGCTTCATTTCATGGACACTTGAATGGTGTAAGTTGAATGGAGTGGTCAGATATGACATTGGTCAGATGTGACATCATTTGAAGTGTGACATCAGAAATATACCAGAAATAGTCCAGAAATTGGTCAGAAGGTAAGAATAATCACTATGTTCTAATTTTACTAGCCTTTCTTTTATTCCCCTTCTCTTTAACTATGCTCACATTTGCACTCACCGTTTTTGCTTCACTAATCCTCACTCATCTTCGCTATCCCCAAGCCCCTACACCCTCGAACCAAATAACTATCTTCCCCTCTCATTTACCCCCCTACCTCACTTCATCTGCAGACCCGCTCCTTAACCTCAGACCTCTCCTACTAAAATATAATATAACCCGATCACTCTCCTTCACCCACCTGCTTTCCCTTTCTCTGCTCCTTCTCACTGCTGGTGACATATCCCCCAAACCTGCCCCCCCCCCCCCCGCATTATACATCACACTAGTCCTCACCTCTATCCTTCTCACACTAAGAGAATCTACCGCAATCCCGCACACTTAAAATCTGTGCCACTAACCCCCACTCCCCCTGCTTCCTCTCTCTGGGGAACTTTGGAATGCCCGCTCTGTCAGCAACAAGCTCCACATGATCCACAATCTCTTTACTTCCCGCAACCATTCCTTCCTGGTCCTCACTGAGATGCTGCCGCCCGATGACACAGCCTCCCCTGCAGCACTGAGTTACGGTGGCCTCCATTTTACCCAAACTTCTCGCTCTGGCAACAGACATGGCAGAGGAGTGGGTTTCCTTCTTTCTAAAAACTGCTCCTTCAACCCTTTCCAACCCCCACCCTCCCTTATCCTCCCTTCTTTTGAGGTTCACTCTGTCCATATCTACTCTCCCTCTAATCTCCAAATGGCTGTCATATACCGACCACCGGGCTCAGCCACTGCCTTCACTGACCAATTCTCCACCTGGCTTCTTCACTTTCTCTCTGCTGACTTCCCCACCATCATCATGGGTGACTTCAATATCCCTACTGACACTGGCCAGCCAGCAGCCTCCAAACTCTTGTCCCTTACTTCATCCTTTGGACTTACTCAGTGGTCCTCCACAGCCACCCACACAGATGAACATATACTAGACCTCATCTTCACCCGCCTCTGTTCCCTATCTAATCTCACAACCCCTCCCTTCCCCCTATCTGACCACCATCTACTCACCTTCTCATCATTGTCCTCCTCACCCGCCCCCCCATGTCCAGCCACTAGAACATCCTCACAGAAACCTCGCACACCTAGACATTCACAGACTCTCAGACTCTCTTCTACCTCTGTCCTCCATATCTTCACTCCACGACACGGACAGCACCACCGCTTTCTATAACGCCACCCTCACATTAGCTGTAGAATCAGTCGCCCCTCTCATGCATGGCAAAGTGCGATGAATCTATAGGCAACTCTGGCACAACAATCTCACCAAAAAACTTCGACAAGCATCCAGGGTCGCAGAGCAGCGTTGGAAGAAAACACACCTGCCAGATGACTTCACTGCTTTCAAACAAGCTACGCCTGCCTTCAAATTAGCCCTCACCTGTGCTAAACAGACCTATTTCACAAACCTTGTATCTTCATTATCCTACAACCCAAAACAACTGTTCAGAACATTCAACTCTCTCCTCCGCCCACCACTGCCACCTCCAATTCCCCTCATCTCTTCCGAGGACTTTGCTACCTACTTCAAAAATAAGATTGACCAAACAAGGGAAACCCTTACTGTTCCACCACCCCAACCACTCCATATACCAGACTATGAATATGGCATGTTTTGAGTATATACCTAAAAGGTCCATGGCTTTTCAGACACACGCTGGGGGCTTTTCCGACCCCCCCTCTTCACTCTGCCTAGAAAGCTCTTCACTCTCTTAGCCTGCAGGCAACTCCCTCCCCCCTGCTGTATAGTGTAATGTGAGACCAGCTGCCAGGAATTTTATGGCTTTGTGCTGCGAAAGCAGGTCTCTGTAAACCCCTCATTCCCCCTCCTGCCTAATACTAGCCAAAACTGGTACAAAAGCTGCATGGGATTCTTTTGTTCTCTTAAAGTTATGTATACTGGCACCGATCCGGGCTATATAAGAGATATAAGGATTATATATTCGAGATGTCCATCGAGAGAACTATAGCTCACTGAAATCGCTAGGAGCTAAACCCAACGAGTTGCAAGGAGCAGATTTCTCCATAAGCGGGTCATGTAACTACACCATGTTTATACTTAGAAGAACCCCCCTGACGTGGTGAACATCTTGATCATTGTGTCGTTCTCATACGAAGTTCATACAGCGAGTTATGTAGAGAAATGGTTTGTCATAACTGTAAGAAAGGGGAGGATTCAGCCTCTGAGTGAGGTCACCACAGGGGGAGTGCCTTGGTTTTAGGCTGGGAGATAAGTGAATGAGACTGCAGGCTTCACCTGTCTTTGTCCTGGGTCTAGCTGCGAGACAGATGTGTGATATGCATCTAAATACATGCCCCTCCTCCACAGCACAGATGAAATGATATGAACGAAATGTAAGGGGTTTTTTTTCCAATTTAATCCCATTTTATTTGTAATTGTACTGTACCTACGATACTTGTCTTCTTTATAATATCTTTTTATACTTCTGTAAACACTGCCTACCTATTTTTGAGTAAAATATATAAAATTACTAGCTTTGTCTCTCCTTGCTCTATAACGTACTGTCATGTCCTCTGAGGTGAATTACGCTACTAATTTGGGTGGGCTCTGGACCCGTTATAAATTAAGAAATCGGAGCTGGTGGCAGCAGATTTGTCCTGTGAATTTGGGGGGCTTTGTAGCGACTGGCGGCATTGATAATTATTGTTCCCACCTGAGTGGGAGTAGTTATATCGCCCTCACTGCAGCGTGCCCATTAGCCAGTACAAAGTAAGGCAGCCATTTCTGGCGACTAATTATCCCAAGTGCAGTACCCTGTCTGACCTGAGGGTAAGGGGGCACCAGAAAGCTGCAAGTTCCAAATTGGAACTGGGAAGTGGGATATAGATAAATCCCCTTCAAAAAGAACCAGGGGCAACCAAACAACCCCGGTTCATGACAAATTGGTGTCAGTGGTGGGGATGATAAAGATATCCTCCCCGTGAACCATGACACTCAGACTCTCCTCTACCTCTGTCCTCCATATCTTCACTCCACGACACGGACAACACCACTGCTTTCTATAATGCCACCCTCACATTAGCCATAGACTCAGTCACCCCTCTCATGCATGCCAAAGTGGGACGACTCAATAGGCAACCCTAGCACAACAATCTCACCAAAAATCTTCGACAAGCATCCAGGGTCGCGGAGCAGCATTGGAAAAAAAACACGCCTGCCAGACGACTTCACTGCTTTCAAACTTCACTACACTACACTACACTTGCCTTCAAATTAGCCCTTACCTGTGCTTAACAGACCTATTTCACAAACCTTGTATACTCATTATCCTACAACCCAAAACAACTGTTCAGCACATTCAACTCTCTCCTCCGCCCACGACTGCCACCTCCAACTCCCCTCATCTCTTCCAAGGACTTTGCCACCTACTTCAAAAATAAGATCGACCAAACAAGGCAAACCCTTACTGTTCCACCACCCCAACCACTAAATATACCAGACCTCTGTCCTTCCCTAATAACTTCCCTCTCCAAAATCACCGAAGGAGAGCTCAGTCACCTCCTTTCCAAATCACACCTCACCACCTGTGCACTTGACCCCATCCCTTCCCACCTGCTCCCCAACCTCACTAACGCTTATTCCAGCCCTAACCCATCTCTTCAACTTATCGCTATCTTCCCCTCTGCCTTCAAACATGCCACCATCACACCCATCCTCAAAAACACACCTTGACCCAACTGCTATGCCCAGCTATCGCCCCATATCACTGCTCCAGCTTGCTTCAAAACTCCTTGAGTAGCATATCCATGCTCAACCACCTCTCATCTAACTTTCTCCTTCACAATCTTCAATCTGGTTTCCGTCCCCACCACTTCACCAAAACTGCCCTGACCAAAATTACTAATGACTTACTCACAGCCAAAGCCAAAAGACAGTTCTCCACCCTCTTCCTTCTTGACTTGTCTTCTGCCTTTGACACAGTCGACCACTGCCTACTGCTACATATTCTTTCTTCCCTTGGCATCAAAGACCTTGCCCTGTCCTGGACTGCCTCATACCTTTTAGACTGCACATTTAGCTTTTCCACTCCCACACTACCTCCTCATCCTGCCCTCTCTCTGTTGGTGTCCCTCAAGGCTCTGTCCTGGGGCCCCTACTTCTTTCCATCTATACCCTTGGCCTAGGACAACTCATAAAGTTCTATGGCTTCCAGTAGCACCTGTATGCGGACGACACTCAGATCTACCTCTCTGGTCCAGATGTCACCTCCCTGCTGTCCAGAATCCCGGAGTGTCTATCAGCCATATCCTCCTTCTTCACCTCTCGCTTCCTAAAACTCAATGTAGACAAAACCAAACTCATCATCTTTCCTTCATCTGACGTATCTCCCATACCCAATCTATCTATTATGGTAAACGGCATTGCGCTCTCCCGCACCTGTAATCCGCTGACTAGGAGCAACTCTTGACTCTGCCCTGTTTTTCAAACCGCATGTCCAAACTCTTGCCACCTCCTGTCACCTCAAACTCAAAAATATTGCCAGAATCGGTCACTTCCTCAGCCCTCAATCTACTAAAACTCTTGTGCATGTCCTCATCATCTTCCGCCTCGACTACTGCAACACTCTTGTCACGATGTGACTATCCTGGTGTAACACGACCTGGCGGGTCGGTCACAAAACGGCAAAACACACAAGGGTACAGCGGGGACACTTTAACAACGGTGGGTCCTGTCGGTAGGGAACGGGGAATGGGCACCTCCTGCACTCACCTGAGGCTGTGCCCTGATCTTGCTACCGTCCCTATACGGGTTCTTTCAACCCGTCGCCGACCAGGATATCTTGTCCCTCACTTGCCCTGCTCTAATCCCTATGTAGGGAACTGGCAGATGAGAGCACTGGTCCCACCACTGCACTAATACAACACAAGGAAAGTTACACAACAAAGGGACAAAAAGAAACAATAACACCACACTTACCTTTCTCTGCTGCAATGCACCCCACAGCAGAGTAAGGCACCTGGAATGAGTATTCAGCTGTAGAACCACGGCACTCAGCAAGCTCCTATTCCAGCAAGGTTGGTATCCAAAGGACCTGTATAACCAACAGTCAGCTGACGCACCAGGTGACCTTTTAAAGGACGGTGGGAGTGGTCACCACCCACATTAGCAGAACAAGCAGCAATGCAATTACACCAGCGGCCACCAGGGGAAAAACTGCATTAACCCTTTCATGACATGCGCAGTAATAGTACGGCGCATGTCGTGTCTCCCCCTTTGATGTGGGCTCCGGCGGTGAGCCCACATCAAAGTCGCGACATGTCAGCTGTTTTGTACAGCTGACATGTGCGCGCAATAGCGGCGGGTGAAATCGCTATTCACCAGCCGCTATTAACCTGTTAAATGCCGCTGTCAAACGCAGACAGCGGCATCTATCTACCGCTTCCGGCCGGGCGGCCGGAAATGACCTCATCGCCGACCCCTGTCACATGATCGGGGGTCAGCGATGCATCAGGATGGTAACTATAGAGGTACTTGAGACCTCTATGGTTACTGATGCCGGCCTGCTGTGAGCGCCCCCCTGTGGTCTGCGCTCACAGCACACCTGCATTTCAGCTACATAGCAGCGATCATCAGATCACTGCTATGTAGCAGAGCCGATCAGGCTATGCCAGCTTCTAGCCTCCCATGGAGGCTATTGAAGCATGGCACAAGTAAAAAAAAAATGTTTTTAAAAATATGAAAAAAATACAAAAAATATAAAAGTTTAAATCACCCCCCTTTCGCCCCATCCTAAATAAAACAATAAAAAAAAATCAAACCTACACGTATTTGGTATCGCCGCGTTCAGAATCGCCCGATCTATCAATAAAAAAAGCATTAACCTGATCGCTAAACATAGTAGCAAGAAAAAAATCTGAAATGCTAGAATTACGTTTTTTTGGGTCGCCGCGACATTGCATTAAAATGCAATAACGGGCGATCAAAAGAACGTATCTACACCGAAATGGTATCATTAAAAACATCAGCTCGGCACGCAAAAAATACCACCACCATCCGAGCTGCCGCCTCACCACCACCCGAGCTGCTGCACCCCCAACCTTCTGTCTCTTTCCCATTATCCCGTAGAATGTAAGTACGCAAGGACAGGGTCCTCTCCCCTCTGTACCAGTCTGTCATTGTAAATTCATTTACTGTAAATGATATCTATAACTCTGTATGTAACCCCTTTCTCATGTACAGCACCATGGAATTAATGGTGCTATATAAATAAATAATAATAATAATAATAAATCTCATGGTGGCCCAAACAAATTTGTACGCCTGCAATTTTTGACACAAAACCGACCTTCATCATTTTATAACTGGACCACTGTAGACACAGTAGAAATGATGATATTTTGAGGCCTGATTCTTCACATGGGGATAGTGAAGAAGCCAGAGCTTCGGCAATATTGGAGTGTTGACATTAGCTGACGTGTTAGTTCTCCAAAGGAACATCTGTGTGGATGAGTCCCTAATACATTTCAAGGGGAGGCTCAAATTCTGGTAATATCAGCCTAATGAGAGGGCCAGGTATGGAATTGAGCTGCACAAGCTGTGCAAGAGTACTTCAGGGTACACCCACAGGTTAAGAGTTTATGAAGGGAAAAACACCCAGATTCAACCCCCCTGTCCTGAGAGTGATTGGTAAAATTATGTTCGATTTGGTGTTCCCACTGCTGGATCAAGGTACTCACCTCTATGTAGATAACTTTTATACCAGCATCCCCTTAAGTCCCTCTCTGCATGAGCTACAGCAGCTTAGGGTACCGTCACACAGTGCCATTTTCATCGCTACGACGGCACGATTCGTGACGTTGCAGCGTCGTATAATTATCGCTCCAGCGTCGTAGACTGCGATCACACGTTGCAATACACGGCGCTGGAGCGATAATTTCATGACGTATTTGCGATGTAGAAGCCGTTGGTTACTGTGTGCACATCGTATACAACCTGTGTCACACGATGCAATCATGCCGCCACAGCGGGACACTAGACGACGAAAGAAAGTTTCAAACGATCTGCTACGACGTACGATTCACAGCGGGGTCCCTGATCGCAGGAGCGTGTCACACACTGCGATATCGTACCTATATCGCTCGAACGTCACAAATCGTGCCGTCGTAGCGATCAAAATTGCACTGTGTGACGGTACCCTTACAGTATTGTCTGCAAAAATCAGAGAGGCATCCATTATATGCTAATTGGGCAGCTGCTCAGGAAGAGTGAGAGCAGAGCCCAATGTAGCGACAACATGCTGGTGGTCAAGTACAAGGAATACAGGACTGTGCTTTTCTTGACCACTATACATGGTGATGGCAGCACGCTCACCGCTGAATGAGGTACCCCTACACAGTTCCACAAATCAGTCTGTGTAATTGGGTACACTAAGAACATGGGGGCAGTGGCTTACTGCCAATGGGGACCGTGAGCAGGGGGGCCCGGTATTAGCGCCCACAGCTGGCCACCCTCCTCCTGTCAGTGCCCGCACTTCGCCTGTCAGCGCCCGCGCCGGGCCCCCCCTCCGGCCGTCAGCTCGAGCAATGATGATGGAGAAGGGAACGTCAGCAGATGCTTCCATCCCCATAATTCTGCCTTCTCTCTGATCAAGTCTTCCAGTCGTACAGTGCCATGAGAAAAGCCAAGGTGTGGTACAAGAAGCTGGCCGTGCACATTATACAGATGGCCATGTACAACTCTTACGTGCTATGCTATCATGATGTGCAGACCAGACCGGTATGTACCTTCAGTTCCAGGAGGTAGTAATCAAGGCCCTAATCTTTGGAGATCAGGAAGGAGCGGTCGCCAGTACTTCCAGAACTTAAGGTGCTCATATTGTACCAGGCCAATGGAGCGCCCCCAGACGCAGGGCCGCGGGGTACCCGGTACCGGGCCTCTCTATCTCTGTCTTGGGGTCGTCACGGCGGCTAGACCCGGTCCGTGACCCTGCTAAGGGGCGTCCAATAAAAGGGATGATGATACGTGGTGCAAGACACGATGAATAACGAGGACACAGGGTTGCAGTCTCTTTACCTTTTTACTGAAGGCTTCGGGGTCCGCAATCCAAAGCACTGTTAACAGGGCTGGCTGAGACCGGCCGGTCCGAAGGCAAATCCAGAGTTCCCTTTGCAGGTGGAAATCAGTGCCTGCCTCCTAGCGCCTGTGTGTTGTAGTCCTTCCCTGCTGAGCACCACGGGATAGTCCTCACAACTGTCGTGTATGTTTCTGTTCTTTCTCTCTCCGTCCCCCAGATGATATGGCTAGGACGCACCCGTATGACGGGGTAGGCCTGGAGTTATTTTATAGGGACCCTAGAGACGCCCCTCTCCCACAGTTGCCTCCTCTGTCTTCGTTAGGTGAAAAGGGTGAGACAGCCAACCTATAATTAACTGTCCTGCCGCTGTTTGAAGTAATACGTAGAGTCTGTTACTTCCTCGGTGCTCCGGCCACCGGCTACGCGCCTCAGAAGGATGTTGCCACGGTCTCAAGGGCACGACTCCTTCTCGTTCTCTCGCCTCTGTGCTATGATCTCGCTTCTCACTTCTCCGCAATATACTCCGCTTCGTGTCCTTTCTAAAGAGCCTGCCGCTATACCTTACAGGCACAGCTCCATAACGATCTGTCCTTTTCGCTAGGCCGCTGTCAGGATCCCAGCCCTGACAGGTCCTCTCCCGAACTCTCCCGGGCTGCTTTCTCCCTAACTTCCTGTCCAACCCCCAGTTTTACCAGAGTGTGAGGAGTGGCCTAATAGATAGAACCACCACCCCTGGTGGCCGGAGTGTGGAGTGTAGTGTGTGTCTGTGATACCTGGTCAGGTGAACTCCTTTAGTGCAATCAGACGTAACATCACTCCCCTTAGTGGCAGAGCGACATTACTGCAACGACCAGGACTCTGGGGCGCTGCACTCCCCCCCGGTTAAATCCAGTACTCCCGGACTGGGAAAAGAAGAACAACATTACATGTTATTAGAAAACACACAAAATTTTGAAATACTATAAACAAGTAAATGCTATGAACAAGTAAATATATAACGGTGCTTCCCTTTATGGGAGGTGAGGACGCTTGAACGTTGCAAAAGTTTGGTCATGCACAGTTCATGACTCCCAGTTTAGTAGGTGCAACCTTGAAACAGCAGGGACCCCGGGTAAACAAAGGGGTCCCCGTGAAAGTTTTGGAGCAATTCACTGTCCATCACTCCATTGTCCATTTTTAAACCTGTAACAAAGAGATTTACACAAACATTTTCAACCAAATAGCAGCTAGCATTAGTATCTCCAAGTTTTGTAGCGAAGTGGAGTTTGATTCCTGGTGCTGCGTGTAGACCTCCACAGCGCAGGGGTTGCTATTGACCTAACAGGGCCCGCTATACCTGCTACCCGCTGGTGTAGTGCACTGTCTTCTAACTACACTTCTAGTGAGTCTGGGTAGCACTGGCAGGCTGGAGCTCTCAGGGCTGCTGCTACCGGTGGGCATGGCAGATTCACCGATAGCAGAGGGAGGACTTGCCGGTCCAACGGTTGGCATGGCATCCTCCGGTGGGGTTTCCTGTGGTTGCGGGTCCGGATGACCTGGCTCCACATTTAGTTCTGGCGGTGTCAGTTGACGAAACGTTAGGACAGGTACCACAATGGCCTGGTTTATTTGAGTCCAAGACTGGGGAAAATCGCCAAGAACAGTGTGTATCATCTTCTCCTCTTCCATGGGCGGAGACGTCCCGGGGTCTGTTTCCCCATCTCTCAGCTTATCAGGGCATATCTTAAGGTGGTCTCTGGATATTGCCGTTGAGGTTTCCCCTCCATCTTTGCTGATGAGACAGACCTTTGTATTGTCGAAATCAGATGGCAGAATGGTATATGGTTCCGCTTCCCATTGATCATCAAGCTTGTGCAGTCTCCGCTTCCATTTGAGTACCTGCTCCCCGGGTGACAAGGGAGTCGCAGGAGCATGCTGGTTGTAATCCCTTTCTTGTTTTTGTCGGGCTTGGGCGAGACTTCTTTCCACACATTCTTGTACTTTGCGGTACCTTTGCTGCCTCTCTGTATCCCAGTCCGCATCTGGCGAGATATCTTCGGGGGTCAGGACCCCCATGTCCAGATCAACAGGTAACTTGCTAGACCTCCCTTGCATCAGGTATGCTGGAGTGCAGTTGGTGGAGTTCACTGGAATGTGGTTGTACATATCCACCAAGTCTGGTAACTTTGTGGGCCACAAGTTCCGTTCCTCCACAGGTAAGGTCTTCAGTAGGTCGATTACCACCTGGTTCACCTTCTCGCACATCCCGTTGGTTTGTGGATGGTATGGCGTGGTTCTGATCTTCTTACATCCATACAGATTGCAGAACTCCTGAAACACTTTCGCTTCAAATGCTGGCCCCTGATCGGTCAGTACCTTCTCCGGGTACCCATGGGGTCGACAGAAGTACTGCTGGAAGGTTTTGGCGGCCGTTTTAGCCGTTAGATCTTTGACCGGCACGACTACCAGGAATCTGGAGTAGTGGTCCACGATGGTGAGAGCGTAGATATAGCCTGACCGGCTGGGTGTTAGCTTCACGTGATCCAGCGCGACCAACTCGAGCGGCCGTTTGGTGATGATGGGCTGCAAGGGAGCCCGCTGGCTGTCACGATCCTTCCGGCGTAGGCTACATGGGCCACACTCTCGGCACCACTTCTCGATGGCTTTCTTCATACCAATCCAGTAGAACCTCCCTCGGAGCAGCTTCTCCAGCTTTCTCCATCCGAAGTGTCCTGCCCCATCGTGGTACGCTCCCAGGACCATTGGCACATCTTGTCTTGGGACCATGATCTGCCATACAAATTCATGAGTGCGTGGGTCAATGCTCCTCCGGCACAGCTTACCATCGTGAATAAACAGTCTGCCCCTTTCCTTCCACAATTGTAATGCCTCTGGTGGATCATCCGGGCTGGGATGCAAACCTGCCTGCGTCAGGAGCTCTTTCACCCGACGGACAGCAGTGTCACCATCCTGGTTCTCTGCCCACCCGTGATGGGGCAGGGGATTCAACGGGGCGCCCTGTTTATTCTTGCACCTGTTCGCCACCTGATGGGAACTGTTGTGAATTTGGATTCTGGGCTCCCCCGGTGGCCGCTTGTGGAATTGGACTTGTCATCCTCTTTCCTGTTTCACCTGATTCCATCAGTAGTGGGTGTCGCTATTTAAGCTCATTTCTCTGGTGGTTTCTTGCCGGTCAACAATGTTATCTGATGCCTCTCAGTGCTTGTTCCTGCTTCTAGACAACTACTGATAAGTTGGACTTTTGTCCATGTTTTGTTTTGCCTATTTGTTCCAGTTCGCAGCTGAAGTTTTGTTACTGTGTCTGGAAAGCTCTCGTCGATCAGGGATTGCTACTCTGGCGTTATGAGTTAATGCCAGAGTTTAAGGTAATCTCTGGATGGTGTTTTGTTAGTATTTTTCTGCTGACCATGAAAGTATACTATCTGTCTTCTGCTATCTAGTAAGCGGACCTCAAATTTGCTAAGACTATTTTCCTGCTGCGTTTGTTGTTTCATCTGAACTCACCGTCATTATATGTGGGGGGCTACTGTCTTCTTTGGAATATTTCTCTAGAGGTGAGCCAGGTCTTATATTTCCCTCTGCTAGCTATTTAGGTCTTAGGCCAGAGCTGGGCATCTAGCGATAAATAGGAAATGCTACCTGGCTATTTCTAGTTGCGCGGCAGGCTTAGTTCATGGTCAGTATAGTTCCATCTTCCGAGAGCTTGTCCCTCTATAGGCTTGCTATGATCTCTGCCTGCAGAGATCATGACAGGGAACACTGGGTGGCCTTGGGACAATGGAAAGCGGGCAGCTCTACCTCTTCAAATGCTTCTGGATCTTCCCTCGTTTTGGGCAAGTGAGGCATTCGGGACAATGCATCGGCATTCGCATTCTTGTGCCCAGCCCGGTACTTGATAGTGAAGTCGTAATTGGACAACCGGGCCATCCACCGCTGTAATAAGGCGCCGACTTTTGCTGTGTCCAAGTGTGTTAGTGGATTATTATCCGTGAAGACGGTGAATTTTGCTGAGGCCAGGTAGTGCTTGAACCTCTCCGTCACGGCCCAAACGATGGCGAGGAACTCCAGCTTAAAGGAACTGTAGTTGTCAGGGTTCCTTTCAGTGGGGCGAAGTTTTCTGCTGGTGTAAGCGATTACCCTTTCCTTGCCTTTCTGGACCTAGGACAGCACGGCTCCCAGCCCCACGTTGCTGGCATCCGTATACAACACAAACGGTTGGTCATATTCAGGGTAGGCCAGTACCTCTTCTCCCGTCAGCGCCGACTTTAAGCAGGTGAACGATCCTTCCAGTCCGTCGTTCCAATCAAATGGGGTATTCTTACCCTTGGGTTTCTTGGATTGGCCCACCAACAGGTCCTGCAACGGCGCGGCCTTCTTGGTGAAGTCCTTGATAAACCTCCGGTAGTAGCCCACCAACCTGAGGAATTGCCGGACTTCATGGAGGTTACCGGGCTTCGGCCAGTCCTGGATCACTGTGACCTTGTCGGGGTCTGGGGCCACTCCTTCGGCACTCACCACATGGCCCAGATACTGCACTTTGGGTTTTAGCAGATGGCATTTGGACGGTTTCACCTTTAAGCCAAAGTTGGACAGAGCTTCAAACACCTCGGCCAGGTGTTTCAAATGGTCTTCATAGGTCTTAGAGAAGACAATGACATCATCCAGATATAGCAGCACGGTTTCAAAGTTCTTGTGTCCCAGACAGCACTCCATCATCCTCTGGAACGTCCCCGGGGCGTTACACAATCCGGAGGGCATGTAGTTGAACTCGCAGAGACCCATCGGCGTCATGAAGGCCGTCTTCTCCTTGTCCGCCTCTGCCACGGGAACCTGCCAGTACCCACTGGTGAGATCCAAGGTAGAGAAGTAGTTAGCAGACTTCAAAGCAGCCAAAGACTCCTCTATCCTGGGCAGGGGGTATGCATCCTTATGTGTAATGCGGTTTAGTTGCCTATAATCCACACACATCCTCATGGTGCCATCTTTCTTCCTAACGAGGACCAATTGAGCTGCCCAGGGGCTACAGCTGTCTCTCACTACCCCAGCCTCCTTCATCTCTCGCAACATGTCCTTGGCACACCGATAATGAGCTTGGGGTACAGGACGGTATCTCTCTTTAATGGGTGGGTGATCTCCCGTGGGGATATGATGCTGAATCCCTTTTACCTGCCCGAAATCTAGGGGGTGCTTGCTGAATACCCGCTCATACTCATGAACCACCCTGTAGGCCCCCTGTGTCTGGTGAGATGGGGTAGAATCAGTGCCCACATATAATTCCCGACACCAATCTTTCGAGCCGTTGTTCTCCGCCGGATTGAACGGGACCAAGGGCCCGGGTGCCTGTATCACACTATTATTAACAGTAAACAGCTTGGCAAGTGTGACATATTTGGTTAGGTGAACTTCTTCCTCCCCACAGTTAAGAACACGTACTGGCACCCTCCCCTTGCAGACGTCGACCACCCCTCTGGCTGTCAGGAGGGTAGGCCTATTATTTGAATACACAGGTTGTACCAGGGCCTGATAGTCTTTACCCCTAAGGTCTATGGCTGCCCGACACCATATTAACATTTCACTCCTGGGGGGTATCGCAATGGGGTTCGCATCACTCACTGTGACCCAGCCAATTTCACCACCAGTCAACTCCACCTGCTGTCTCTGCATCAGAGCTCTGATTTCTTTCTGCAAGGCACGTTGTTCACTGTAACCAGCTGTTTCGGCTACCTGCTGCAACAAGACAATAACTTCTGCAAGACAATTTTCTATGACATTAGTGCCGATGGTCATCATAGGGTTACATTCACATCAGTCAATATCAACAATGACAATCCCCTGGGCCTCCAATTCTACCCGCCCCACCTTAATGGTGACCTCCAGGGGCATAACTACCGCGGTCGCAGCGGTCGCCATTGCGACCGGGCCCGGCGGGTCAAGGGCCTGGCAGGTCAGAGCAGTGGCGTATCCGGGGGCGCAGCCGACAGCGGGCCGCCTGATGATGCGGCGGTCCAAGGAGGGGGTTGGCAGGGCCAGGGAGTGGGGGCTGTCTAATTATACTCACCTACTCCTGGCGCGGTCCCTGCAGGTCCCTGGCTGCCCGGCGCCCCGGCTTCTTCCTGTACTGAGCGGTCACATGGTACCGCTCATTACAGTAATGAATATGCGGCTCCACCTCCCATAGGGGTGGAGCCGCATATTCATACTGTAATGAATGGTACCATGTGACCGCTCAGTACAGGAAGAAGCAGCAGCGCCGGGGAAGCAGGTGAGTATAACGGGGAGGGGAGCGCAGAGCTGCGCGATATTCACCAGCTCCTCGTTCCAGCCGCCGCTCTGTCTTCTGCTGTGATGCTGAGGTCAGAGGGCGCGATGACGTAGTTAGTGCGCGCCTCTGCCTGAGCGTCAGTGCGGAGGAGGCGGAAGATTGAGCGGCGGCTGGAACGAGGAGTGGTGAATATTGAAAGTGCCGGGGGCCTGAGCGACGGAGAGGTGAGTATGTGTTTTGTTTTTTTTTTATCGCAGCAACAGCATATGGGGCAAGTGTCAGTATTGGGCCATAACGTTTGTGTAGCATTATATGGGGGCCATAATGTTTGTGCAGCATTATATGGGGGCCATAATGTTTGTGCAGCACTATATGGGGGCCATAATGTTTGTGCAGCACTATATGGGGGCCATAACGTATGTGCAGCACTATATGGGGGCCATAACGTTTGTGCAGCACTATATGGGGGCCATAACATTTGTGCAGCACTATAATGGGGCAAGTGTCTGTATGAAGCATCTATGGGGCCATAACATTTGTGCAGCACTATATGGGGCAAGTGTCCGTATAGAGCATCTTATGGGGCCATAATCAACGTTCCTGCAGCATTATATTGGGCAAATGTGTCTATGGAGCATCTTATGGGGCCATTATTTACCTTTATGCAGCATTATATGGGGCAAATGTACCTATGGAGCATCTTATGGGGCCATTATTAACCTTTATGCAGCATTATATGGGGCATATTTTAATATGGAGCATCTTATGGGCCCATCATGAACTGTATGGAGCATTATATGGGGTTCCTGATTCATTATGGATATTCAAAAACACTTAACCTACTGATGTCTCAATTAATTTTACTTTTATTGGTGTCTATTTTAACATTATGGAGATTCAGGAATGTACCTTGGCTTGGTCATACAGTTTCAATAGAGTTAAGGCTCAAATGGGGGAGGTTTTTTGGGGGGGCCCTATTTGAAAGTTCGCACCGGGGCCCATAACTTTGTAGTTACGCCACTGGTGACCTCTTTATACCACACTTGTGGCAGTGGCTGACCATTACTAGCTATTATGGTGAAATCATGATCGGGGCCACGGGTAATGTCGGTGTCCTCCCAATAACGTTTATAAAGGATGTAAGGCATAGTCGTCACCTGGGAACCGGTGTCCAGCAAAGCGTTCATGGGGATACCGTCGATCACGATAGGGAGGACCGGTCGCCCTCCGATGTACTTGGCTCTCCAATTTTGCGGGCCTGACCGTCCTACTCCTGGGGGTTGGCCCTCTGCCCCAGGGGTTGATCGTTTAAATGACAGTACCTTGCAAGATGGCCCACCTGGTGGCAGCGGCGGCAGATAGGTCGTCCGTCCCGATGAAAGCGATCGTCGTCTCTGCCTCTGGTCGATGGAACCCTCCTCTGTCGCTGCCAGGGGACATCTTCCGGTCTGGAAGCCAGCTGGATCTTCTCCTTGGGGGCCTCCTGTAGGGACTGGACGGTCCGGGCTAGGGCGGAAACGCTCTTGGTTAGCTCCTGCATCTGGAGGCGTAGTCCTGCAGGGGAATCATCTTCCAGGGTCTGGGCATCGGCCTCTGCGGAGACGGTTGCTTCCGGCGCCACCTCCTGGTGGTACGTGACGGCTTGACACCTGGGAACTACGGCACGGCTGGGCTGTCACTCTGGCAGCGCCTGGATGGCTTTATCTTTGAATTGCGCAAAAGTCAGGTCTGGATTCCGCATGGCCAGGAAGTGTAGCTGGGCCCTTTGGTGACTGCACAGGAGCCCCTCGATGAACCGCTCTTTCAGGAGTTTATCTTCATCTTGCATGCTGCTTGGGTCACTCTGCTTGATGGCCCGCAGTGCCTCCTGAAGATTAAGGGCATAGTCCCGTAAGCTATCCTGCGGCCTCTGCTTGCACCCATAGAACGTCAATTTAATTTCTGTAGCGGTGCGGGTGTCAAAGGTGGTTTTAAGCTTTGCAAAGACCTGTTGTGCAGTTCTCTTATCTGCGGCGGGCCATGACTTCATTTCTCTCAAAGCCGCTCCAAAGAGTTGGCCTGTTATCATATGAACTTTCTGAGGCTCTGTCAAGGGATAAAACTCGAGCAGGCTACAAATCCCCTCTTTAAAGTCAGTTAACGTATGGGATTCTCCAGAGTATCGCGGGAGCCAGGCGGCTCCGGGTAGATATGGCATGGAGAAGGGCATTATGGCTGTCATAGCTGTGGCAGTGTCCGGCTGGCTAATTGGAGCAGCAAGCCCTGCGGCATCCGGCAGTGATGCAAGGCCCGCGGCTGCATCGACTGCGGGGTCTGGAAGTGCCCCCGAGTCTGCGGCTGCGACCGCCGCCTCGGCTCCTCCGGGGTCCGACATGGCCGTTCCGCCCCCTGCTAACCTGTCCAGGGGTCGGGGTTCCTCTTCCGGAATTGGCTCCTCCCCTCGTGCTCCACACGGCGCGGCGATGGCTGATTTTGGCGGCACTTTTGGCGGCAAGTGGCAATACACAGTCTTTGCAATAAGTCACAGTTCAAGCACAATTCAGACACAGTTCCAAGGCACACATGACCTGATTCTTCAGGCTTAAGTAGATCCTGTTCGTGACGCCAAGTTGGAGCACCCCCAGACGCAGGGCCGCGGGGTACTCGGTATCGGGCCTCTCTGTCTCTGTCTTGGGGTCGTCACGGCGGCTAGACCTGGTCCGCGACCCTGCTAAGGGGCGTCCAATAAAAGGGATGATGGTACATGGTGCAAGACGCGATGAATAACGAGGACACAGGGTTGCAGTCTCTTTACCTTTTTACTGAAGGCTTCGGGGTCCGCAATCCAAAGCACTGTTAACAGGGCTGGCTGAGACCGGCTGGTCCGAAGGCACATCCAGAGTTCCCTTTGCAGGTGGAAATCAGTGCCTGCCTCCTAGCGCCTGTGTGTTGTAGTCCTTCCCTGCTGAGCACCACGGGATAGTCCTCACAACTGTCGTGTATGTTTCTGTTCTTTCTCTCTCCGTCCCCCAGATGATATGGCTAGGATGCACCCGTATGACGGGGTAGGCCTGGAGTTATTTTATAGGGACCCTAGAGACGCCCCTCTCCCACAGTTGCCTCCTTTGTCTTCGTTAGGTGAAAAGGGTGAGACAGCCAACCTATAATTAACTGTCCTGCCGCTGTTTGAAGTAATACGTAGAGTCTGTTACTTCCTCGGTGCTCCGGCCACCGGCTACACGCCTCAGAAGGATGTTGCCACGGTCTTAAGGGCACGACTCCTTCTCGTTCTCTCACCTCTGTGCTATGATCTCGCTTCTCACTTCTCCGCAATATACTCCGCTTCGTGTCCTTTCTAAAGAGCCTGCCGCTATACCTTACAGGCACAGCTCCGTAACGATCTGTCCTTTTCGCTAGGCCACTGTCAGGATCCCACCCCTGACAGGTCCTCTCCCGAACTCTCCCGGGCTGCTTTCTCCCTAACTTCCTGTCCAACCCCCAGTTTTACCAGAGTGTGAGGAGTGGCCTAATAGATAGAACCACCCCCCCTGGTGGCCGGAGTGTGGAGTGTAGTGTGTGTCTGTGATACCTGGTCAGGTGAACTCCTTTAGTGCAATCAGACGTAACATCACTCCCCTTAGTGGCAGAGCGAAATTACTGCAACGACCAGGACTCTGGGGCGCTGCACTAACATTTGCCCGGTGTGGTCCCTCAAACCACAAAGAAAGGAAGGTTGCAAAAGAGTTGCCAAGTGTGTTACAGAAGGGGGATACGCAAGGACACCACTTATCAATGCGACCCTCCCCCGACAATCCTGGCCTGTCTATAAAAGAATGCTTCAAACTGTACCACACAGTCATTGACTACAGATTAATTTCTGACTTACACAACTCACGTATTCCAACCTGACATACACTATACAACTCACTTATGCCAACCTAGCGTACCCTACATAACTCACATATGCCAGATTGATGTGGAGCGGCCCCCAGACGCAGGGCAGCGGGGTACTCGGTACCGGGTCTCTCGGTTCTAGGGATGTCATGGTGGCCCAACCCGGTCCGTGGCCCTGCTAAGGGGCGCCCAATAAAAAGGTGAAGGTGATGGTGTAGGTTGCGGTAAATAACGAGGACACAGGGTTGCAGTCTCTTTACCTCTTTACTGAAGGCTTCGGCATCCGCAATCCAGAGCACTGCTAACAGGGCTGGCACAGACCAGCCGGTCCGAAGGCACATCCAGAGTTCCCTTTGCAGGTGGAAATCAGTAGCCTACCTACTAGCGCCTGGGTGTTGTAGTACTTCCCTGCTGAGCACCACGGGATAGTCCTCACAACTGTCGTGTATGTTTCTGTTCTTTCTCTCCGTCCCCCAGATGATATGGATAGGACGCACCCGTATGACGGGGTAGGCCTGGAGTTATTTTATAGGGACCCTAGAGACGCCCCTCTCCCACAATTGCCTACGTTGTCTTCATTAGGTGTAAAAGGTGAGACAGCCAACCTAAAGTTAACTGCCCTGCCGTAGTTCGAAGTAATGCGTAGAGCCTATTACTTCCTCGGCGTTCCGGCTGCCGGCTACGCGCCTCAGAAGGATGTTGCCGATCTCGGGGCACGACTCCTTCTGGTTCTTTCACCTTTGTGCTGTGATCTCGTTTCTCACTTCTCCACAATATACCTCGCTTTGTGTCCTTTCTTAAGAGGCCGCCGCAATGAGGTGCAGGCACGGCTCCGTAACAATCTGTCCTTTCACTAGGCCTCTGTCAGGATCCCACCCCTGACAGGGACCCCCCCTGAATCTTCCCAAGTAATGTTCTCCTCTCACTAGATGTTACCTGGGCAAAACCCAGTCAGCTTCTCCCTAACTTCCTATCCAACCCCCAGTTTTACCAGAGTGTGAGGAGTGGCCTAATACATAGAACCCTTTGCTCTCCCTGGTGGCCGGAGTGTGAAGTGTAATGTGTGACTGTGATACCTGGTCAGGTGAACTCTTTTAGTGCAATCAGACATACCATCACTCCCCTTAGTGGCAGAGCGACGTTACTGCAACGACCAGGACTCTGGGGCGCTGCACTCCCCCCTGGTTAAATCCAGTACTCCCGGACTGGGAAAGAAGAACAACAATACATGTTAGCAAAAGACATACAAAATTTTGAAATGCAATAAACAAGTAAATTTAACAGTGCTTCCCTTTATGGGAGGTGAGGACACTTGAACGTTACAAACAGAAACATATTTACATAGCGCTTAAGATTTTAAATAACATTTATTAAAGGGAACCTGTCACCACGTTTTTGGAAGATGGGATAAAAATAGCGTTAAATAGGGGCAGAGGTGGGCATTACATTAGTGTGTTTGTTATGCGTTTATTACCCACCTAAGTTGCCGAAATACCTTTGCAAAGTCTCCGTTTTCGCCTGTCAATCAGGCTGGTCTGGTCAAAAGGGCGTTGTCTTCCCCCAGATTTTGCGTAGTTTTCCGTTGGTGGCGTAGTGGTGTGCGCATGCCCAAGGTCCCGAATCCTCTGCCAGGGGATTTAAAAGAGCGCGCTGTTCGTTTTCATTGGTGATCGGTGGGCGCGGCCATCTTCCTTTGGCCGCGCGTGCGCAGAAGCGGCGCTCTGCTGGCCGCGGCTTCAGGAAAATGGCCGCCGCGATATCCATCTGCGCACGCGCGGCATCCCGCGGCCATTTTCCTGAAGCCGCGGCCAGCAGAGCGCCGCTTCTGCGCACGCGCGGCCAAAGCAAGATGGCCGCGCCCACCGATCACCAATGAAAACGAACAGCGCGCTCTTTTAAATCCCCTGGCAGAGGATTCAGGACTTTGGGCACGCGCACACCACTACGCCACCAACGGAAAACTACGCAAAATCTGGGGGAAGACAACGCCCTTTTGACCAGACCAGCCTGATTGACAGGCGAAAACGGAGACTTTGCAAAGGTATTTCGGCAACTTAGGTGGGTAATAAACGCATAACAAACACACTAATGTAACGCCCACCTCTGCCCCTATTTAACGCTATTTTTATCCCATCTTCCAAAAACGGGGTGACAGGTTCCCTTTAAATAACTGACTATAAATAACCATTATTACCCAGCCGGGCATTCCATCTACTAAGTGCAAATTCCGAACAATAATTTAACTTTTTCCTTTAAGGGCGTAAGGGCAGGTACCCACTAAAGGCATACTATAAAACACTATAGTACAAATTAACTTTTCTTTATTTTCCTAAGTACAAATTCACCAACCATCTTCTTATGGCTTTCCGGAGGACTCATTAACCCCTACGGGTTCACTTTATTGAAACTCAGTTTTCAACTTTCCTTCGTCCTCAATCTCTAAAGAACATCATTAAACATTTTCCTATTACTATCTATCCAACTACATACTATTAATATGTAACATTATCTCTAGTTAACTTCTCTTAAGGCAACATTATATTTTGGCTAAGTGCAACAGTAAACATTCCCTTTAAGAGGGACATCTCAAGTCTCTTTGAGGTAGTGCAAACTATCGATTTGCAAGTCTGGTAAAGGAAGAACTTCAGCGCTGTAATCCGGAACAGTCTCTTCAAAAAGCTCTTCTTTTTGTAAAACCAGTAGGGGGCACCTTTAAGAAGGTGCAAACTATATACAATATCAGTTTGTGAATCATTCACCGTCCATGATTCGGCAGTCCTTTAAAACAGTGATGAACTCTGTGCAAAACATAAAACTTCATGGATCCTGGGTCAACTAAGGGATCCCTTTAAGAATCACCCTGGTCGGGTTTTAGCAGCAAAAAACAGGAAAACAGTTTTAAAGAACTATTTACAGTTTCATGGCTCCGAGGTTCACTTTTGCTCGGGCGGCCGCAGCTCCACAGGTAGCAATGGATGAGGCCACCCGCCCAGATACCTGCGGCTACTAGATGTTGTCCCAGGAGCTCCCCCACTCCAGTCAGGGGTCTGGGTACCCACAGTTTTGGATCCCGAGATGGTCGGGGCACTAGCCATCACTGCGGTCAACTCCCTAGCCACCACGGTGGTGGTAGTGGCAACGGTACAAGTGATAGTCTTAACGATGGTGCACGTCGGGGTAGCAACGGTGGTCTTCGTAGTAACCGTAGCCTGACCGCGAGGGGGTGCAACAGCCACGGGAGACGCCTCCATTGGCGCTTCAGGGGGACGTGCTACACGGTCTTGCTTTTTGTGCACGTTCAGCGCAAACCAGCCTTTCTCCCCGAAGTGCCTGGTATAGGTGACAATGTCTCCCGGGTGGAGATCCCGGTCCGGGTGGCCTTCTCTGAGGTGGGACTCCACATCTCGTCGGTTGACAAAGACCTCAGCATACAAGTCTGGTTCTTTAATGAAGCCCCATCCCCCACGGAGTCTAAAGGCTACAACGGTGCCTTGCCGGCGCGGGGCCTGGTGGGTGGTGCGGTCTTTGCGGGCCCGGTCCTTCACCGCTAGGTCCCGCTGATGATAAGCCTCCCGCCGGGCCTGGTACTCTTTCTCCTCCTTCTCCCACCATTGGTCCAGCTGGGCCTGGTATTCCTCCCATCTAAGGGCTTCCACCATCTCCCCTTCATGCGTCTTCACCCCGGGGAACCCCATGAAGTCTATTCCTGGATTCACCCAGCGGCATACAGTCCGCTCCGCATAGACCTCACCCGACACGGTGGTTGGTGACATCGGGGCCTTGAGGAACTGCTCCATACCCGTGGCCTGATCCCAGGGTGGAAAGCGCTGGAGTCTATGGGTCCCCGGGGGAGGGGGTGCTGCGACGGGGCCTATCAGCAAGTCCTCGGCTGGCGGGGCAGGGTCAGCGTGCTTACCGGCCGGCGCGTCGTCCTCCATCACAGCTGGCTGTGACATCGGTGGAAACATCGGCAGCAGCTCTGGCAGCGGTGGAGGGACCGATGTCGGGGAATCCTCCACTGGTGTCTCCTGGTATGAGGTCTTGGTTTCCACCCGTAGTTGGAGGAGCTGCTCAATCAATTCCTCCATCTTGATCTGCAGGAGGCCGGTTCCAATCGTGGAGATCTGGCTGCTGTGCTCTTCCGGGTAGCTGGGGGAGTCCTCTGCTTCAACCCCGCATTCTGGGTCTGAGCGACTGGCCATAGCGTCCTCCACGTGGCTCGCTTCCTGGTCTTTTTCCCGCTCTCTCCTTCGTGGGCTGTTTCGCTTTCTCTGTCTTTGCCCTCCATTGAGGATCAGGAAGTAGATCTCGGCTGCTGACGGACACGTCCTCAAGATACAGAAATATTTAGACTGGGCGGCCATTGTCCTTCGCGCTCTTCAGTTTGCCGACGCCCACAAATCCATGCCCTTCTTCTTCTCCTGCGCTCCGCGTTGCGCTGTAATGTCGGCGGTTTTGGCGGGAATTTTTGGCAGCAAATAGCAATACACAGCCTTTGCAATAAATCACGGTTCAAGCACAATTCAGTCACAGTTCCAAGGCACACATGACCTGATTCTCAGGCTTAAGTAGATCCTGTTCGTGACGCCAAAATTGGAGCGGCCCCCAGACGCAGGGCAGCGGGGTACTCGGTACTGGGTCTCTCGGTTCTAGGGATGTCACGGTGGCCCGACCCGGTCTGTGGCCCTGCTAAGGGGCGCCCAATAAAAAGGTGAAGGTGATGGTGTAGGTTGCGGTAAATAACGAGGACACAGGGTTGGTCTCTTTACCTCTTTACTGAAGGCTCCGGCATCCGCAATCCAGAGCACTGCTAACAGGGCTGGCTGAGAACTCCTCGGCGTTCCGGCCGCCGGCTACGCACCTCAGAAGGATGTTGCCGATCTCGGGGCACGACTCCTTCTGGTTCTTTCACCTTTGTGCTGTGATCTCGTTTCTCACTTCTCCACAATATACCTCGCTTCGTGTCCTTTCTTTAGATGCCGCCGCAATGAGGTGCAGGCACGGCTCCGTAACAATCTGTCCTTTCACTAGGCCTCTGTCAGGATCCCACCCCTGACAGGGACCCCCCTGAATCTTCCCAAGTAACGCTCTCCTCTCACTAGATGTTACCTGGGCAAAACCCAGTCAGCTTCTCCCTAACTTCCTATCCAACCCCCAGTTTTACCAGAGTGTGAGGAGTGGCCTAATACATAGAACCCTTTGCTCCCCCTGGTGGCCGGAGTGTGAAGTGTAATGTGTGACTGTGATACCTGGTCAGGTGAACTCTTTTAGTGCAATCAGACGTACCATCACTCCCCTTAGTGGCAGAGCGACGTTACTGCAACGACCAGGACTCGGGCACTGCAGATGCACTTTACACAGAGCTGGTTTTAGGCAAAGTGGGGCCCTAGGCAAAAGTTAAAATGGGGCCCCAAATGCTAACATATTGCACATCACACAGAAGCATTTCTGTTGTATTTACATGTGCTGAGTTTAGGCCGTTAAATGAGTGTGATCGACAGTGCTGAAGTCATTCGACACTTGTTTCCCGGCATCTTTACACCAACTGAGAAAGAATGGAAAGAATGATGGGAACAGAACAATCACTATTAGATCAATCTGTCCCCATACAGTATTATGTTATCAGCAGCACATCTACAGTTTACACCGGCGATGTCCTGCTGACAACAATGATTTCTGTTCCGGCATAAACAATCCAATCACTCGATGAATATGCAGCATTTTGCTTGTTTAGTATAATACACCCCATAGTCCTCCATATATTATAATGTGCCCCATAGTCCTCCATATAGTATAATACACTCTCCATAGTCCTCCATATAGTATAATACACTCCCCATAGTCCTCCATATATTATAATGTGCCCCATAGTCCTCCATATAGTATAATACACTCTCCATAGTCCTCCATATAGTATAATACACTCCCTATAGTCCTTCATATATTAAAATATATATGTGTTCCCCATAGTGCTCAATAGAGTATAATGCAGCCCACATATAGTATAATGCAGCCACCCCACAGAGCATAATGCAGCCACCCCAGAGTATAATGCAGCCCCGCCATACAATATAATGTAAACCCCCCATAGAATATCATGCAGCCCCCCTCATATAGTATAATGCAGCCCCTCCAAAGAATATATGGTAGCCCCCTCAAAGAGTATAATGCAGCCCCCCACAGAATATAATGCAGCCACTCCATAGAATATAATGCAGCTCCACTATATAGTATAATGTAGCCCCTCCATAGAATACAATGTAGCCCTCCTCATAGAGAATAATGCAGCCCCAATAGAATATAATGAAGCCCCCCATAGAATATAATCTAGCCCCCCCATAGAATATAATGTAGCCCTCATAGAATATAATACAGCCCCCATAGAATATAATACATCCCACTCATAGAATATAATACAGCCCCCCATAGAATATAATGTAACCCCCCATAGAATATAATACAGCCCCCCAATAGTATATAACACAGCCTGCCCCATAGAATATAATGTATAATGTACCCCCCATAGTATATAACACAGCCTCCCCCATAGAATATAATGTACCCCCCATAGTATATAACACAGCCTCCTCCATAGAATATAACCCCTTTCTGACATTAGACGTACTATCCCGTCGAGATGGTATGGGTACGTATGACCGCCGACGGGATAGCACGTCTAACGCGATCAGCCGTGCTCACGGGGGGAGCGCGGCCGATTACGGCCGGGTGTCAGCTGGCTATCGCAGCTGACATCTGGCACTATGTGCCAGGAGCGGTCAGTGTCCCTGGAACACTGCGATCAAAGATGATCGCAGCGTTCCGTCGGCATAGGGAAGCATTGCGCAAGGAGGGGGCTCCCTTCGTGCTTCCCTGAGACCCTCGGAGCAAAGCGATGTGATCGCATTGCTCTGAGGGCCTTCTACCTCCTCCTCCCTGCAGGCACGGATCCAAAATGGTCACGGGGGCCTTCCGGTTCCTGCAGGGAGGTGGCTTTCAAGCGCCTGCTCAGAGCAGGCGCCGGGAAGCCTCCCTGCAGTGCCTTTGTGATTGCTGATCTGACACAGTGCACTGCAAAGTGTCAGATCAGTGATCTGTCACTATAATGTGATGTCCACCCCTGGGGCAATGTAAAAAAGTAAAAAAAATTATATTTACATGTGTAAAAAAAAAAAAAAAAACTAAATAAAGAAAAAAAATATATATATTGTTCCAATAAATACATTTCTTTATCTAAATAAAAAAAAAAATGAAAGTACATATATTTAGTATCACCACGTCCGTAACAACCCAACCTACAAATCTGTCCCACTAGTTAACCCATTCAGTGAACACCATAAAAAAAAAAAAGAGGCAAAAAACGACACTTTATTATCATACCGCCAAACAAAAAGTGGAATAACACGCGATCAAAAAGACAGATATTAATAACCATGGTACCGCTGAAAACGACATTTTGTCCCGCAAAAAACGAGCCACCATACAGCTTCATCAACGAAAAAATAAAAAAGTTATAGTCCTCAGAATAAAGAGATGCAAAAATAATTATTTTTTATATAAAATAGTTTTTATCATATAAAAGCGCCAAAACATAAAAAATTATATAAATGAGGTATAGCTGTAATCGTTCTGACCGGAAGAATAAAACTGCTTTATCAATTTTACCAAACGTGGAACGGTATAAGCGCCCCCCCAAAAGAAATTCATGAATAGCTGGTTTTTGTTCATTCTACCTCACAAAAATCAGAATAAAAAGCGTTAAAAAATGTCACATGCCCAAAAATGGTATCAATAAAATCGTCAACTCATCCCACAAAAAACAAGACCTCACATGACTCTGTAGACCAAAATATGTAAAAATTATAGCTTTCAAAATGTGGAGACGCAAAAACTATTCTTTGCAATGAAAAGCGTCTTTTAGTGTGTGACGGCTGCCAATCATAAAAATCAGCTAAAAAACCCGCTATAAAAGTAAATCAAACCCCCCCTCATCACCCCCTTAGTTAGAGAAAAATAATACAATTTTAAAAAATGTATTTATTTCCATTTTCCCATTAGGGTTAGGGTTAGGGTTGGGTCTAAAGTTAGGGTTAGGGTTGGGGCTAAAGTTAGGGTTAGGGCTACAGTTAGGGTTGGGGTTAGGGATGGGGTTAAAGTTAGGGTTAGAGTTGGGGCTAAAGTTAGGGTTAGGGTTGGGGCTAAAGTTAGGGTTAGGGTTGGGGCTAAAGTTAGGGTTGGGGCTAAAGTTAGGATTTGGATTACAAAAACGGTTGGGATTAGGGTTAGGGGTGAGTTTAGGGTTATGGTTGGGATTAGGGTTAGGGGTGTGTTTGGGTTAGGGCTTCAGTTAGAATTGGGGGCTTTCCACTATTTAGGCACATCAGGGGCTCTCCAAACGCGACATGGCGTCTGATCTCAATTCCAGCCAATTCTGTGTTGAAAAAGTAAAACAGTGCTCCTTCTGTTATGATCCTTAGTGGTTGAGGATCACAAATTACTCCAGCTAAGTAACAAAACATAGGACAAGCTCTAGGGAGGTGGCAAACTGGACTGACCGCAAATCTGAACCTATCCAAACACACTAGAAGTAGCCGGTGAACGTGCCTAAAAATCCTAGACGTCTCTAGCCAGCCTGAGGAACTAACTACCCCTAGAGAGAAAGAAAGAAAGACCTCTCTTGCCTCCAGAGAAATAATCCCCAAAGATATAGAAGCCCCCAACAGATAATAACGGTGAGGTAAGAGGAAGGCACATACACAGGGGTGAAAGCAGATTCAGCAAAAGAGGCCCACTAATTCTAGATAGCAGAAAATAGCAAAGGGGTCTATGCGGTCAGTAAAAAACCCTTACAAAATATCCACACTGAGATTTCAAGAACCCCCACACCAACTAACGGTGTGGGGGGAGAAAGTCAGTCCCCTAGAGCAACCAGCAAGTAAGAAATCACAATTTAGCAAGCTGGACAAAAAAACATGATGAACGCTGATAATCAGAAAATGAACAAACAAGGACTTAGCTTGTCTTGGAGAGACTGGGAGCAAGGTAATCACAAGGAATCTGAAGAGCACTGAATACATTGATAGCAGGCAAGGAACTGAGTATCCAGGTGAGTTAAATAGGAAATGAACCAAGGATAACGAACCAGCTGATGCAGCCAACCTGCAGAAGACAACACTACACAGTACCGCTTGTGACCACTAGAGGGAGCCTAAAAATAGAGTTCACAACAGTACCCCCCCCTTGAGGAGGGGTCACCGAACCCTCATCAAGACCCCCAGGGCGATCAGGATGAGCAGCGTGGAAGGCACGAACCAAATCGGCCGCATGAACATCAGAGGCGACAACCCAGGAATTATCCTCCTGACCATAGCCCTTCCACTTCACCAAATACTGAAGCCTCCGTCTAGAGATACGAGAATCCAAAATCTTCTCCACCACGTACTCCAATTCACCCTCGACCAGCACCGGAGCAGGAGGCTCAACAGAAGGAACCACAGGTACCACATACCTCCGCAACAAAGACCTATGGAACGCATTATGAATGGCAAACGATGCCGGGAGATCCAAACGAAAAGACACCGGGTTAAGGATTTCCAAGATCTTATAAGGACCGATGAAGCGAGGCTTAAACTTAGGAGATGAGACCTTCATAGGAACATACCGAGAAGACAGCCACACCAAATCCCCAACACGAAGTCGGGGACCCACACCGCGGCGGCGGTTGGCAAAGCGCTGAGCCCTCTCCTGTGACAATTTCAGATTGTCCACCACATGGCTCCAAATCTGATGCAACCTATCCACCACAGAATCCACCCCAGGACAGTCAGAAGACTCAACCTGACCCGAGGAAAAACGAGGATGGAAACCAGAATTGCAGAAAAAAGGCGAAACCAAGGTAGCAGAACTAGCCCGATTATTAAGGGCAAACTCGGCCAATGGCAAAAGTCACCCAATCATCCTGATCAGCAGAAACAAAACATCTCAAATAAGTCTCCAACGTCTGATTAGTTCGCTCGGTTTGGCCATTAGTCTGAGGATGGAAGGCCGACGAAAAAGTCAAATCAATGCCCATCTTAGCACAAAAAGTTCGCCAAAACCTGGACACAAACTGGGATCCTCTATCAGACACAATATTTTCAGGAATACCGTGCAAGCGAACCACATTCTGAAAAAATAGAGGAACCAAATCGGAGGAGGAAGGCAGCTTAGGCAAGGGCACCAAATGGACCATCTTGGAAAAACGATCACACACCACCCAGATAACAGACATTTTCTGAGATACTGGAAGATCCGAAATAAAATCCATGGAAATGTGCGTCCAAGGCCTTTTCGGGACAGGCAAAGGCAAAAGCAAACCGCTGGCACGAGAACAGCAAGGCTTAGCCCGAGCACAAATCCCACAAGACTGCACAAAGGAACGCACATCCCGCGACAAGGAAGGCCACCAGAAGGACCTAGCCACCAAATCCCTGGTACCAAAAATCCCAGGATGACCCGCCAACACCGAAGAATGAACCTTGGAAATAACTCTGCTGGTCCATCTATCCGGGACAAACAGTCTCTCTGGTGGACAACGGTCAGGTCTATCCGCCTGAAATTTCTGCAGCACTCGTCACAAATCTGGAGAAATGGCAGACAAAATCACTCCCTCTCTGAGAATACCAGCCGGCTCAGAAACTCCCGGAGAGTCAGGCACAAAGCTCCTAGAAAGTGCATCAGCTTTCACGTTCTTCGAACCAGGCAGATATGAGACCACGAAGTTGAAACGGGAGAAAAACAACGACCAACGAGCCTGTCTAGGACTCAGGCGCTTGGCAGACTCGAGGTAAATCAGATTTTTGTGATCAGTCAGGACCACCACACGATGTTTAGCTCCTTCGAGCCAATGACGCCACTCCTCAAATGCCCACTTCATAGCCAACAACTCCCGATTACCAACATCATAATTTCGCTCGGCAGGCAAAAACTTTCTTGAAAAGAAAGCACACGGCTTCATCACAGAGCCCTCAGAGCTTCTCTGCGACAAAACAGCCCCTGCTCCAATCTCGGAAGCATCAACCTCGACCTGGAAGGGGAGAGAGACATCTGGCTGACATAAGACTGGAGCTGAAGAAAACCGGTGCTTCAGCTCCTGAAAGGCCTCCACGGCCGCAGGAGACCAATTAGTCACATCAGAGCCCTTCTTGGTCAAATCCATCAAAGGTTTAACCACGCTAGAAAAATTAGCGATGAAACGATGGTAAAAATTAGCTAAACCCAAGAACTTCTGAAGACTCTTAACAGACGTGGGCTGAGTCCAGTCATGAATCCATCTCCACAGAAGAAGGAGAAAAAATAAAACCCAAAAAGGAGACCTTCTGTACTCCGAAGAGGCATTTTGAGCCCTTCACAAATAAAGCATTAGCACGCAGGACCTGAAACACCATCCTGACCTGCTTCACATGGGACTCCCAATCATCAGAAAAGACCAAAATGTCATCCAGATAAACAATCATAAACTTATCCAGATATTCTCGGAAAATGTCATGCATGAAGGACTGAAACACAGAAGGAGCATTAGAGAGTCCAAAAGGCATCACCAAGTACTCAAAATGGCCTTCGGGCGTATTAAATGCTGTTTTCCATTCATCTCCCTGCTTAATGCGCACAAGATTATACGCACCCTGGAGATCTTTCTTGGTGAACCAACTGGCACCCTTAATCAGAGCAAACAAATCAGACAATAGTGGCAAAGGATATTGAAATTTGACTGTGATTTTATTCAGAAGGCGATAATCTATACACGGTCTCAAAGAACCGTCCTTCTTGGCCACAAAAAAGAATCCTGCACCAAGAGGGGAAGAGGATGGACGAATATGTCCCTTCTCCAAAGACTCCTTTATATAACTCCGCATCGCGGCATGCTCTGGTATAGACAAATTAAAAAGTCGTCCCTTAGGGAATTTACTACCAGGAATTAAATTTATAGCACAGTCACAATCCCTATGAGGGGGCAGGGCACTGGACCTGGGCTCATCAAATACATCCTGGTAGTCAGACAAAAACTCAGGGACCTCAGAAGGAGTGGAAGAAGCAATAGACACCAATGGAGTATCGCCATGAATTCCCTGACAACCCCAACTAGACACAGACATAGCTTTCCAATCTAAAACTGGATTATGAGCCTGCAGCCATGGCAGACCCAAAACGACAACATCGTGTAAATTATGCAGAACAAGAAAGCAAATCACCTCCTGATGAACGGGAGTCATGCACATGGTCATTTGCGTCCAATACTGAGGTTTATTCTCAGCCAATGGCGCAGCATCAATTCCCCTCAGAGGAATAGGAAATTCCAAAGGCTCCAGGACAAAACCACAGCACCTGGCAAATGACAAATCCATCAGATTCAGGGCAGCACCCGAATCCACAAAGGCCATAACCGAGTAGGACGACAAAGAACAAATCAAAGTAACAGACAAAATAAATTTAGGCTGTATAGTACCAATGGTGACAGGTTTAGCGACCTTTTTTAAGCGTTTAGAGCATGCTGAGATAACATGAGTAGAATCACCACAGTAAAAGCACAACCCATTTTGACGTCTATGACTTTGTCGCTCAATTCTGGTCAGAGTTCGATCACATTGCATAGACTCAGGTCTCTGTTCAGAAAATACCGCCAAAGGATGAGCAGATTTGCACTCCCGCAAACGCCGATCAACCTGAATGGCTAAAGCCATAGAATCACTCAGACTTGTAGGGGTGGGGAACCCCACCATAACATCCTTAATGGCTTCAGAAAGACCTTCTCTGAAATTTGCAGCCAAGGCACACTCATTCCATTGAGTAAGCACTGACCATTTCCGAAATTTTTGACAATACACCTCTGCTTCATCCTGCCCTTGAGAGAGGGCCAGCAACGCTTTTTCTGCCTGACTCTCAAGATTAGGCTCCTCATAAAGAAGTCCAAGAGCCAGAAAAAACGCATCCACATTAAGCAATGCAGGATCTCCTGGCGCCAGAGAGAAAGCCCAATCCTGAGGGTCGCCACGCAACAAGGAGATAACAATTTTTACTTGCTGAGCGGAATCACCAGAGGAACGAGGTCTCAGAGATAGAAATAACTTACAATTATTCTTAAAATTCTGAAACCTAGATCTATCTCCAGAGAACAACTCAGGAATGGGTGTCTTTGGTTCTGACATAGGGCTATGAATAACAAAATCCTGAATACTTTGCACCCGTGCAGCAAGATGATCCGCACTAGAAGTCAGAGTCTGAACATCCATGTCTGCAGCTGAGCTCAAAACCACTCAGAGTTCAAGGGGATGAAAGAAGCTAGACAGACTGCAGCACAAAAAAAAAAAATGTACTCAGGTCTTCTTTTAATCCCACTTCTGCGATGCATTAAACACTTTTTGGCCTGCTATACTGTTATGATCCTTAGTGGTTGAGGATCACAAATTACTCCAGCTAAGTAACAAAACATAGGACAAGCTCTAGGGAGGTGGCAAACTGGACTGACCGCAAATCTGAACCTATCCAAACACACTAGAAGTAGCCGGTGAACGTGCCTAAAAATCCTAGACGTCTCTAGCCAGCCTGGGGAACTAACTACCCCTAGAGAGAAAGAAAGACCTCTCTTGCCTCCAGAGAAATAATCCCCAAAGATATAGAAGCCCCCAACAGATAATAACGGTGAGGTAAGAGGAAGGCACATACACAGGGGTGAAAGCAGATTCAGCAAAAGAGGCCCACTAATTCTAGATAGCAGAAAATAGCAAAGGGGTCTATGCGGTCAGTAAAAAACCCTTACAAAATATCCACACTGAGATTTCAAGAACCCCCACACCAACTAACGGTGTGGGGGGAGAAAGTCAGTCCCCTAGAGCAACCAGCAAGTAAGAAATCACATTTCAGCAAGCTGGACAAAAAAACATGATGAACGCTGATAATCAGAAAATGAACAAACAAGGACTTAGCTTGTCTTGGAGAGACTGGGAGCAAGGTAATCACAAGGAATCTGAAGAGCACTGAATACATTGATAGCAGGCAAGGAACTGAGTATCCAGGTGAGTTAAATAGGAAATGAACCAAGGATAACGAACCAGCTGATGCAGCCAACCTGCAGAAGACAACACTACACAGTACCGCTTGTGACCACTAGAGGGAGCCTAAAAATAGAGTTCACAACATCCTTCCCTTCCGAGCTGTCCCGTGCACCCAAACAGGGGTTTACCCCAACATATGGGGTATCAGCGTACTCAGGACAAATTGGACATCAACTTTTGGGGTCCAATTTCTCCTGTTACCCTTGGGAAAATACAAAACCGGGGGCTAAAAATAATTATTGTGGAAAAAAAAGATTTTTTATTTTCACAGCTCTGTGTTATAAACTGTAGTGAAACACTTGGGGTTCAAAGTTCTCACAACACATCTAGATAAGTTCCTTGGGGGTCTAGTTTCCAATATGGGGTCACTTGTAGGGGGTTTCTACTGTTTAGGTACATCAAGGGCTCTGCAAATGCAACGTGACGCCTGCAGACCAATCCATCTAAGTCTGCATTCCAAACGGCGCTCCTTCCCTGCCGAGCTCTGCTATGCGCCCAAACGGTGGTTCCCCCCCACATATGGGGTATCAACGTACTCGGGACAAATTGGACAACAACTTTTGGGGTCCAATTTCTCCTGTTACCTTTGGGAAAATACAAAACTGGGGGCTAAATAATAATATTTGTGGGGAAAAAAAGAATTTATATTTTCACGGCTCTGCGTTATAAACTGTAGTGAAACACTTGGAGGTTCAAAGTTTTAACAACACATCTAGATAAGTTCCTTAGGGGGTCTACTTTCCAAAATGGTGTCACTTGTGGGGGGTTTCAATGTTTAGGCACATCAGAGGCTCTCCAAACGCGACATGGCATCCCATCTCAATTCCAGTCAATTTTGCATTGAAAAGTCAAACGGCGCTCCTTCCCTTTCAAGCTCTGCCATGCGCACAAACAGTGGTTTACCCCCACATATGGGGTATCAGCGTACTCAGGACAAGTTTTACAACAACTTTTGGGGTCCAATTTCTCCTGTTACCCTTGGTAAAATAAATCAAATTGGAGCTGAATTAAATTTTTTGTGAAAAAAGTTAAATGTGTATTTTTTTAAACATTCCAAAAATTCCTGTGAAACACTTGAAGGGTTAATAAACTTTTTGAATGTGGTTTTGAGCACCTTGAGATGTACAGTTTTTAGAATGGTGTCAAACTTGGGTATTTTCTATCATATAGACCCCTCAAAGTGACTTCAAATGTGATGTGGTCCCTAAAAAAAAAATGGTGTTGTAAAAATGAGAAATTGTTTGTCAACTTTTAACCCGTATAACTCCCTAACAAAAAAAAATGTTGGTTCCAAAATTGTACTTATGTAACGTAGACATGTGGGAAATGTTACTTATTAAGTATTTTGTGTGACATATAAGTTGGAAAATTGCGAAATTTTCAAAATTTTCGCCAAATTTCCATTTTTTCACAAATAAACGCAGGTAATATCAAAGAAGTTTTACCACTATCATGAGGTACAATATGTCATGAGAAAACAGTGTCAGAATCATCAGGAGCTGTTGAAGCGTTCCAGAGTTATAACCTCATAAAGAGACAGTGGTCAGAATTGTAAAAATTGGCCCAGTCATTAACCCCTTCCCGCAAACCGCAGTACTAGTACGGCAGCACGATCGCGCGGTCTCACAGCGAGTACGGCGGCGATTGCGTGCGGGTGTCAGCTGTATGTGACATGTATGTGACATGTATGTATGTGTGTATGTATGTGACATGTATGCTGTATGTGAGCTGTATGTCTCATGACCGCTAAGTCATCTGGGTAATTTTGCAATGCATCTCTGGGAACGGAAGCTGCCGGCCGCATCGCGAGGAGCGGGACAGCTTCGGTGGACGACGGAAGGTGAGTATATAACTATTTTTTATTTTAATTCTTTTTTTCACAGGTATATGGTGCCCACACTGCTGTATACTACGTGGGCTGTGTTATATACTATGCGGGCTGTGTTATATACTACGTGGCTGCTATATACTACGTGGCTGCTATATATTACGTGGCTGCTATATACTACATGACTGCTATATACTACGTGGCTGTCTGTGTTATATACTACATGGCTGCTATATACTACGTGGCTGTGCTATATAGTACGTGGGCTGTGTTATATACTACGTGGCTGCTATATACTACATCGCTGTGCTATATACTGCGTGGCTGTTCTATATACTACGTGGCTGCTATATATTACGTGGCTGCTATATACTACGTGACTGCTATATACTACGTAGCTGTTTTATATACTGTGTGGCTGCTATATATTGTGTCGCTGTGATATATACTACGTGGGCTGTGCTATATACTTCGAGGCTGTGCTATATACTACGTGGCTGCTATATATTACATGGCTGCTTATACTACGTGGCTGTGTTATATACTACGTGGGCTGTTATATACTACGTGGCTGCTATATACTACATCGCTGTGCTATATACTACGTGGTTGTTCTATATACTTTGTGGCTGTGCTACATACTACGTGGCTGCTATATATTACGTGGCTGCTATATACTACGTGAATGCTATATACTACGTGGCTGTCTGTGTTATATACTACATGGCTGCTATATATTACGCTGCTGTTATATACTACGTGACTGTGCTATATACTACATCGCTGTGTTATATACTACGTGCCTGTGCTATATACTACGTGGCTGTGCCATCTACTGCGTGGGCTGTTGTATACTACATCGCTGTGCTATATACTATGTGGCTGCTATATACTACGTGGCTGTGCTATATACTATGTGGGCTGTGTTATATACAACATGGCTGCTATATACTACATTGCTGTGCTATATACTACGTGGCTGTGCTATATACTACGTGGCTGTGCTATATACTATGTGACTGCTATATACTACGTGGCTGTCTGTCTTATATACTACGTGGCTGCTATATATTACGTGGCTGCTATATACTATGTGGCTGTCTGTTATATTCTTCGTGGCTGTGCTATATATTACATGGCTGCTATATACTATGTGACTGCTATATACTATGTGGCTGGGCTATATACTACATGGCTGCTATATATTACATCGCTGTTATATACTACGTGACTGTGCTATATACTACATCGCTGTGTTATATACTACATGGCTGTGCCATCTACTGCGTGGGCTGTTATATACAGTACTACATCGCTGTGCTATATACTACGTGGCTGTGCTATATACTACATCGCTGTGTTATATACTACATGGCTGTGCCATCTACTGCGTGGGCTGTTATATACAGTACTACATCGCTGTGCTATATACTACGTGGCTGTGCTATATACTACATCGCTGTGTTATATACTACATGGCTGTGCCATCTACTGCGTGGGCTGTTATATACAGTACTACATCGCTGTGCTATATACTACGTGGCTGTGCTATATACTACATCGCTGTGTTATATACTACATGGCTGTGCCATCTACTGCGTGGGCTGTTATATACAGTACTACATCGCTGTGCTATATACTACGTGGCTGTGCTATATACTACATCGCTGTGTTATATACTACATGGCTGTGCCATCTACTGCGTGGGCTGTTATATACAGTACTACATCGCTGTGCTATATACTACATGGCTGTGCTATATACTACGTGGCTGCTATATACTACGTGGCTGTGCTATATAATACGCGGCCGGCCGCAACCCATCAGCAATATTGCCGCGGGATTTAAACACCGCTTCGGTGATTAGTCGTGCCCGGCCAACCGCGACCAATCAGCGAAACGCAGTCCGGCCACGAATTGGTGCGAGATTTCAACCACACTCACAGCGCGACGTACATACATATTCTAGAATACCTGATGCTTTAGAATCGGGCCACCATCTAGTATAACATAACAAGAAGGGATCCGTAAAATCCTCTGCTACTCAGATGTCCGTGTGGGAGACGTTTTAAACCCCTGCCATGAGCTCTCCTGCAAAGCGGCACTAGCGGCCTGTACGTCACATCACAGCCGGCAGGGGGCGCTAGTGCTGTGCGGTTCATACAACTCTATGATCAGCGGCAGGAACACGTGACTGTGATAGTACAGGACCAGACGGAGTCAGACGCTTGACTGCACGCTCAGCGGGTAAGTACGGGAGCGGTGATCGTACATGTAGGGAGCAGCCTGGCGTTACCGGGCACTGCTGGGTGTGAGGAGTGCGCGGTACTGTGTCTCTATGTAATGGAGCCTGTATATGTGTAATGTCTCCATGACAGGATGGACGCTGCGCCCACGTGTTTCTGTTCGGAGTCTGACTACTGCTCAGACTGTGGCTCGGTGCTGCCCCCTCCTGGTGCGCAGGATACGGTCACCTGCCGGTCCTGCGGCCATAGCACACTGGTGACAGGTGAGTGCTCGGTGCCTGCAGTCTTCTGCTTCGCCTGCAGTGGGCGTCACCTCTCTTCTCTCTTCCAGAGTTCCTGGGGAAGTACGTGCACAGATCGGTCATATTTAATCCCCTGGACGCCATATCGCTGACCAATGAGGCAGAGGAAGATGGAGCTTTGAAAGGACCCCTGGTAATATATATATTGGAGGTGCCGATATCTGCCTGACCCTGCAGCTGCTGCGCACAACACTGCGGTGAAGGCTGTATGAGCAGAGCACAGGTTCCTTAGGCTACTTTCACACTAGCGTTGTGCACTGCACGTGGCAATGCGACGTTGCGGCCCACCGACGCATACTGTGGAAGCGCCGCACAAAGGGGGCAGCGGATGCTGTTTTTCATCGCATCCGCTGCCCCATTGTGAGAGGCGGGGGCGGAGTTCCAGCCGCACATGCGCAGTCAGAAATGGCAGACACGACGCACCAAAAAACGTTTCAAGCAACGTTTTTTGGTGGCGACGGTCCGACGCAACCATCGCACCACGGTTGCGACGTGTGGCAATGCGTCGCACTGCGTCGTTAATGCTAGTCTATGGAGAAAAAACGCATCCTGCAAGCAATTTTGCAGGATGCGTTTTTTCAACAAAACGACGCATAGCGACGTGCAGTGCACGACGCTAGTGTGAAAGTAGCCTAAATCACCCCATTGGTCTGCACAGGTTGTGTATGCGAGCCCATACCCTTAGACTAGAGTCGGCAGAACCCCCCTAACAGCAACGGGTTTGACTTGTGTGGGGAGCCGGGCGGCCGATGAGATGTCAGTCGCACATGTCCGCTCTCACACTGCCAATTGTCCTCCCGGATATTCGCCAGCTGATGTGTGATCCGTCGCCTGTCTCATAGCGCACCCAGGGGAGCTCGGCCGAGTGGCCGTCAGCCAAGTGCTGGCCTATCATTCGTCTGCCAGCCTTCTAATGTGTGTGGCAGCCTCAGTATTGAGCCCGTACACCACACTGTGTGCATATGTGTATTGTGCGTCCAGTAGGTGGACCAGGACTCTGACACCCCCCAACTATTGTCAGAGTTAGAACAGGTACACTCAAATCTGCTTTAACTCCTTCATGACCTTTGAAATACTAATGCGTCAAAAGTCGTGTCCCTGCTCACTCGCATCTTTCACTGCACATGATGGCTGATGTAATAGAAAGTTGAGTTAAATTCTACCTCTATCTGTGATCTGATATTTTGTTCCAGTGAAATCCGGGTATTTCTATGGGTCGGACACTGATTTCCCTGAGAATCTGCCTCCAGAGATTATTTTAAATGAAGGGGACGTTACCGATGTGAGACATGTAGTGACTGACAGTCTGCTCACATAATCACATACCACTCTGTACAGAGATCAGAACTAACAGCATACAGCAGACCTACCACATGTAAGGCGATGTGCACACGTCGAGTATCTGAGTATTTTACCTCAGTATTTGTTCCACTCCTGTTTTTGGCTTACAGTCAGAGGAAAATAATAGAAACACGTCACCACTTCTGTATTTTTCACCCACTCCTGGTTATGGCTCACAAACCAAACACTTCGGTAAAAAAAAATCTCACAAATGCCCAACATGTGGACGTGGCCTTATGAGACAAAGTTTACTTCTGTTGTGCTTTGTTAGTTCTGATCTCAGTACAGAGCTGTGCGAGATTATGAGAACAATGTGTCAGTCATTACATGCCTCACACTGGTAACACCTCCTTTCATTTAAAATAAGCTCTGGAGGCAGATTCTCATGCAGATCAGTGACCGGCCCATAGATCTTAAATCGAATCTGTCATCAGGTTTTTTTTACATAATCTGAGAGCACCATGATGTAGGAACAGATACCCTGGTTCCAGTGGTATGTTACTTTCTGGGCTGTATTTTGTTGTTTGAATACAAACAGTGTTTTATAAGCAGGAGATGATCACTATAGGACAACTGGCCTCTCGCCTGGTAGTCCAACCAGGCCCCCAGCACTGATTAGCAGCTCTGTCCCTATACAATATACACAGAAAGCTGGGGTGTTGCACACGGCTCAACAATTGAGGTCTGCTATCAAAATTGCTGTACTCAGTAAACTAAGTGATACATTGCTGGAATCAGGGTCTCTGTCAGATTACAGAACTAAACTGCTGACAGATTCCCGTTAACACCTCATTTATGTTTAAGAAAAGCATGGATTTCTCTGGAATAAGACATCACATTGCAGATATCAAGGTATGATTTTATGCCGTTTCCTATGACTTGTGATTTTCATCATGCGTAAAAACATGGACCATTGTTCATCAGTGGTTTGGGTCCGATTGTCATCCGTGTTGGTCAGCGAGTCTGTTTTTATAATCAGTGATTATTCATGGATGGAGAAAGGGAAAAAAAACTGCAAAGCTTCTAATGTTATTCACAAACAGCAGACAGATTGTACAATCCCGACCGTGTGCTGTCAGTGACCCAAAGACTTGATCAAAAGCGGACTTGTCTCTGTGGTTGGGAGGGGAAAAAAAAAAACCTGGTCATGTGAACAGTCCCTTGGACTATGATGAGTACGTGTTGTATCCATGAAGAACCTGAGACCTTGCACGTGACTCATGGACCTCCTAATGAGACCTTGGTGGAGTGGCTGAGGTGTGGCCATGAGGACGGGTGCTGTTGTTTTTTTCCCCAATTTCCTTTACATACTGCTATTTACTATGCCATTGAAATCAGTTGGCCATCATGTGAGTCTCCTTTCTTTCAGATCGATCGGCGCTGCAGCCGCTGCGGGTGCGAGAAGATGGTCTATCACACCAGGCAGATGCGCTCCGCAGATGAGGGGCAGACAGTGTTTTACACATGTGTGCAGTGTCGGTGCGTACCTTTTTGTACTTTTAGTTGTATGTTATGTTATATGTGAGCGTGAAACGGGGCAGTTTTATTAAAACCACCCAAAAGGAAAACTTTTTGTTCCCCAACAACCAATCACAGCCCAGGTTTTTAGTTTACCAGAGCAACTTACAAAATGAAAGCCCCTTTTTTATATATATTTGGCGCTTTAGATGCCTTATTCACACACAGTATGGAAACCACAAGACCCCTTTCAATAAGTATCCAAGGGAGATAAACCAAAAATGTGTATATGTGTGCATCATAAGTGTGCAAGGAAATCTTCTTAGATTTGTTAGTAATTGTGACTACAGATGCTGTAATTGGGACAGATAGAAATTTCTCATTTGCATGTCCTCCCAATTCTACCTAATGGCAGAGATGATCGGGAGACCTGTAAGAAGTGCGGGTATATGGGCACGTACATGGCACACGTTCGTAGAGATTAGTCATTCCTTAAGGTACCATTACACTAAACGACTTACCAACGATCACGACCAGCAATACGACCTGGCCGTGATCGTTGGTAAGTCGTTGTGTGGTCGCTGGGGAGCTGTCACACAGACAGCTCTCTCCAGCGACCAACGATCAGGGGAACGACTTCGGCATCGTTGAAACTGTCTTCAACGATGCCGAAGTCCCCCTGCAGCACCCGGGCAGCCAGGGGAAACATCGGGTTACTAAGTGCAGGGCCGCGCTTAGTAACCTGATATTTACCCTGGTTACCACTGTGACCGCCCCCTGACGAAGCCAACGCGAAACGCGCGTTGGGGCGACGGTGCGGCTCGGTCCTGGTGCCTGTAGTCTGGTAAGCATCCGGGGATATGGGTGTGCTATGATATATGAAGAGTCAGTGTACAGGGCTCTATCAAACACTTATACTCGTAATTAGGCTCCCCCCGTGTACTTACCAATATATGATATTGCACTTGGCATATAATTGGTGTATTTCTGGCACCAACCCGAGGGCCGCACCGTTTTCTGTCTTTCTGTGCTATAGCCATTCTTGTCTAGCCGGTTCTATTTTTATGCTTAAATTATTACAATATAATGTGTTGTTGTGATATTTTTTGGTAATAATAAATTATTGAGACTTTTCAAGTATTTTTGTGGACATTAACTCCATTTTTTCGTGTTGTATTAGTGATTATAGGAGTGTCCCCTCTATTCGCTCTAGAAAGCATGCCTCCCTGATAGGCTCCCCCACTGTGGTTGTGAGCATGTGGAGGAGTAGTGCACTATTTTCTTTCATTTTGGGTTGTTTCTATTACCACTGTAAAAGTAAAAAACAACAACAAAAAAAACACTACATACTCACATTCTGATGTCTGTCACGTCCCCCGCCGGCGTCCACAGGGTTAAAACTGATTTCGGCAGGAGCGCTTGCTAATGCTGCGCTGCTGCCGAGAGCTTCCTGCACTGAATGTGTCAGGGCCGGCAGTAACAGCGGTGACGTCACCGCTGTGCTCTGCTTTACGGCCGGCGCTGACACAGTCAGTGCAGGAAGCTCTCGGCAGCAGCGCAGCATTAGCAAGCGCTCCTGCCGAAAGCAGTTTTAACCCTGTGGACGCCGGGGGACGTGACAGACATCAGAATGTGAGTATGTAGTGTTTTGTTTTTTGGTTTTTTTACTTTTACAGTGGTAACCAGGGTAAATATCAGGTTACTAAGCGCGGCCCTGCACTTAGTAACCCGATATTTACCCTGGTTACAAGTGAACACATTGCTGGATCGGCGTCACACACGCCGATCCAGCGATGACAGCGGGTCATCAGCGACGAAATAAAGTTTTGGACTTCTAGCTCCGACCAGCGATATCACAGCAGGATCCTGATCGCTGCTGCGTGTCAAACACAATGAGATCGCTATCCAGGACGCTGCAATGTCACGGATCGCTGTCGTTCTCGTTGGAAAGTTGCTCAGTGTGAAGGTATTTTTAGCCACCCGTGGTCACTTGTCCCATTTGTTAATAGTACAGTCACACACGTGCAAACAATGAAGGGTCCTGCAAAAGCCCCATGTAACATCTTTTTTCTTTTCTCTTTACAGCTTACAGGAGAAAGAAGATTCTTGATCCAGCGATTTCTGTATTATTTAAAAAAAAAAATTGCATACAGAATTTTTTTTTAATTAAAATATTTTCTCTTGTTTTGCACGCTTTCTTCTTGGTTATTGGTAACTGTTTTCCTTTTGGCTATAACCAATTTGGTATCCCTGCATGCTGCATTAGGAAGCTGTAGACACCTTTCTAGGTCAAGTTCACAACTGATTTGTGGTGCGACTTTTGCTCTGAAAATCCCCAGGAATTTACAGTACAATAGAAGTGAATGGGATTTTCAAAATCCTTGTCTCCCATTGCGGGGACAAAGTAGCACACATGAATGCGTGGTGTGGATTTCGCACTTATATCATGCTCAGTAATATACGGATGTCATTACGGTATTTAACCTGTTCAGCGTTTACTACATAGAGTACCGTGAAATCCGCAAGTATCACATGCAAAATTGTAACCAAATCCGCAGCGAATATTTTCTGCAATGTGTGAACATAAAAAAATGCAAACGCCATGCCGCCTCATCAAGGCGACTGTAATTGGGACGGTCCTAACTCTAATATTAATAACCTTACCATTTGTCAAGTGACAAGCATGTAGAGAAAGGCTGAGACGGACCGGGCCCAACTAGTGGACACACAGCCAAGGGAGACCACATCAATAATGCCCAGCTCAAAAGAAAGGCAGGCCTTTCTATGCACATGATGCGGACTGAACTGGTGTATAAACTGGTGTGCATGCAGCATGTAAGCACACGTTCACACTGGGTCCCCACTTGGCATTTTCTGTGCTTTGCTACCTCACAACCTGGAATTTGATGGTGTTTCCTTTTTTATGAGGGTTTGTATCAGTTCATGTAAAGAACATTGCAAAGACAAAAAACGCTCAAATATCCTGGGTAGTAGTGTTCTGCCTTCAGCATCTTTGTGTGCTGACTGATGTTAGATCACACGATTCTGATGTCACTCGTCACATGATGCTGACGCAGCCGGGCATTCCGGTTACCATGGTGATGTCACATTCAGTCCGCGTCGTGATTCTATTGGCTGCAATTCCCTTTTTATAGCCTCCTCTCTACCTGTGCTGACCCCTGAGGAAGGCTTTGCCAAAACGTGCGTTGGGGTGTGTGCACATCCATCCAGGAGCTTGACCCCCTTGGTATATTTATTTGTAGGTAACTATATATTCAAAGTATTTATTTCACTTATAATTATGCCTTGGATATTGGACCATAGGTATTTTGGGGTTGTGCATTATTTTTATGAGACCCATGTCTGGGATCTAGGATTTAAGCATATTAGAGCCATTTGTCATGCACCTGGACTTGCTGTGCACCTATTTTGTATGTGTGCATATATTTTCCCTCCCCTTTCCCTGTTATCTGATTCTTTGAATAAACTTTTGTATTTAACTGTTACCCAGGACGCTTGGACGTTTCTTTTTGTCTTTGTAATGTATTTTCAACGATTTGCCTGATATGTTTTAGTACGGCCTTATAGAGTGCATGTTATCTCCATCACTGGGTTATTACTTTACATCAGACATGCAATATTTTCCTTGGAGTTATTTGACATGTAAAGAACATGCCAACAACTGTGAACCTTTACTGGTTTTATTTTTTATTGTGAAGCAAAGAAATAGGACAAAATGGCTGAAAACTTCAGTGTGCATAACTATTCACCCCCTTAAAGTCAGTACTTTTTGTAGAGCCTCCTTTTGCAGCAGTTACATCTGCAAGTCGCTCTGGATAAGTATCTATGAGCTTTCCACAACTTGCCCCTGGGATTTTTGCCAATTCCTCAAGGCAAAACTGCTCCAGCTCCTTCAAGTTAGGCCACCTTCACACATCCGTTTCTGTGTTTGTATGTGGTCTGATTTTTTATTTTTTTTTTAAAGGCCACAAATACGGACATACCCACATACCCACACCCATTGTATTCAATGGTGGTGCACACGTGTCAGGTTTTTCACACAGTCCGTGTGAAAAACCTGCAGTTTTCTTTGTGCAGTACGGACAAAATGCGTGCTGCACATGTGCAAAATGATGACAGATGGATGATAGCTTAAGGCCATGTTCACACTTTGAGGGTTTTACCGCGGATCCGCGGCGATTTTGATGCTGCGGGTCCGCAGCAGTTTCCATAGCGTTTACATGTAAACCCTATGGAAACAGCAATCCGCTGTGCACATGCTGCGGGAAAAACCGCGCAGAAACGCTGCGGTTTACATTCCGCAGCATGTCACTTCTTTGTGCAGAATCGCTGCGATTCTGCACCCATAGGAATGCATTGATCCGCTAACTTCCCGCATGGGGCTATGCCCACGATGCGGGAAGTAAGCGGATCATGTGCAGATGGTACCCGGGGTGGAGGAGAGGAGACTCTGCTCCAGGCCCTGGGAACCATATTAGTGTAAAAAAAAAAGAATTAAAATAAAAAATAATGATATACTCACCTCTCAGCGCTGCACGCGGCCGTCCGGTATCAGGGTTGGTGTGCGAGCAGGGCCTGCGGTGACGTCACGGTCACATGACCGTGACGTCACGAAGGTCCTTCTCGCACAGCATCCCTGGAACCGGACCGCCGCGTGCAGCGCCGAGGAGATCGGGACGTCAGAGGGTGAGTATATAACCAATTTTTATTATTTTTTACATTACTATTGATGCTGCATATTGCTGCATATGCAGCATCAATAGTATAGGAGTAAACCCGCAGTGGAAACCGCAAAACAAACCGCGATAAATCTGCAGGGATAACCGCAGCGGTTTTGCCCTGAAGATTTATCAAATCCGCTGCGGGAGAACCCGCAGAGGACGCCGCAAAGTGTGCACATAGCCTGACATGTACCGGCGCCTGGGAAGAAGCGGTACTGTTTGTGCTGTTCCCAGGGGCCGGCTGCTGTCATTGTCTCCTGCTCGCGCTGATCTTGACAAGGAGACGATGGGAGTTGTATTCAGCAGCAGCTGTGTAACTCCTGTGTAAAATAAAGAAATTAAAAAAAAAACACCTGAGGGGTCTCCCTTGCAATTTTCATAACCAGCAGAGGAAAAGCCCATGGCTGGGGGCTGATTTTACTAATATGGGAAAAGGGGCAATATCCCATAAGGTTCCCAGACTATTAATAACAGCTGTTTACTTAGCCTTTCCTGGTGAATTTATGGGAAATGCCAGAAAAAAAATGACGGGTAAAATATGGCACTTGGCCTCGCTTTTCCCACTTGCCCTGTGGCAAGTGGGGTAATAGGGTTGGAGTTGATGACGCCCCTATTAGTAACCCCATAGTAAATTTGGAAATAAACACATAGCAAGAATAAAGTCCTTTATTTGAAATAAAACAAAACACCCTGTTTCTCATTTTTTTTTAAATTAAGCACTGTTATACTCGCCTTACACCTAAACAACTTTATTAAGCACCAAAAAAACAGTACACGATAGAACAATCTTTTTTTGTCCCAGATTAACAACGTCAGCCATGGGCTTTCCCTCTGCTGGTTATGAAAATTGCACAGGAACCCACAATGTGTTTTAATTCTTTGTTATTCAGCTGCTGCTGAATACAACTCCCATAGTCAGTATTTGGTCAGTATTTCACAACTGTATTTGTAATCCAAAACCAGGAGTGCAACAATCAGAGCAAAAGTATAATTGAAACACTTCACCACTTATGAATTTTTCCCCCACTCCTTTTTTTTTTGGCTCACAAATACCGATGTAAAATACTAACGTGTGAACGTAGCCTTATTGAACTCTGCAGCTCCTTCAGGATTACCTTTGGTCTCTGTGCTGCCTCTCTGATTAATGCCTTCCTTGTCTAAGCTGAGAGTTTTGGTGGGAGGCCCTCCCTTGGCAGGATTGTCGTGGTACTGTGTTCTTTCCATTTGATAATATAATGGTGCTTTGGGGGATCATCAGAGATTGAGATTTTTTTTATAGCCCAACCTTGAATTATACTTCTCAACAACTTTGTCTCTGACTTGTTTGTAGATCACCTTGGTCTTCATGGTGTTTGGTTAGTGGTGCTTCTTGCTTAATGGTGTTGCTGCCTCTGTGGCCTTTCAGAAAAGGAGTGTACAGTTGTGCTCAAAAGTTTACATACCCCGGCAGAATTTTTGCTTTCTTGGCCTTTTTTCAGAGAATATGAATGAGGCTGCCGTCACACTAGCAGTATTTGGTCAGTATTTTACAACAGTATTTGAAAGCCAAAACCAGGAGTGGGTGATAAATGCAGAAGTGGTGCATATGTTTCTGTTATACTTTTCCTCTAATTGTTCCACTCCTGGTTTTGGCTTACAAATACTGATGTAAAATACTGACCAAATACTGCTAGTGTGACCGCAGCCTAACACCAAAACTTTTTCTCTACTCGTGGTTAGTGGTTGGGCGAAGCCATTTATTGTCAAACTAATGTGTTTTTTCTTTTTAAATCATAATGACAACCCAAAATATCCAAATGACCCTGATCAAAAGTTAACATACCTAATTTCTTAATACAGTGTATTGCCCCCGCTAACATCAATGACCTCTTGAAGTCTTTTGTGATAGGTGTGGATGAGGTTCTTTATTTTCTCGGTAAAGCTGCCCACTCTTCTTGGCATAAAGCCTCCACTTCCTGTAAGTTCTTAGGCTGTCTAGCATGAACTGCGTGATTGAGATCTCCCCAGAGTGTGTCAATGATATTGAGGTCAAGAGACTGAGATGGCTACTCCAGAACCTTCACTTTGTTCTGCTGTAGCCAATGACAGGTTGACTTGGAATTGTGTTTTGGATCGTTGTCATGTTGGAACATCCACGTACGTCCCATGCGCAGCTTCTGGGCTGATGTGTGCAAATTTGTCTCCAGTATTTGCTGATAACATGCTGCATTCATCTTTCAACTTTGACCAAGTTTCCTGTGCCTGTGTAGCTCACATATCCCCCAAAACATTAGCGACCCACCTCCGTGCTTTACAGTAGGAATGGTGTTCCTTTCATCATAGGCCTTGTTGACCTCTCTCCAAATATAACGTTTATGGCTGTAGCCAAAAGTTCAATTTTGGACTCATCACTCCAAATTACCTTTTCGAGAAGTTTTGAGGCTTGTCTCTGTGCTGTTTTGCATATTGTAGGCAAGCTACTTTGTGGCATTTGCACAGTAATTACTTTCTTGAAACAGCCACACCGCTAGTTTTCAGAGAGTCCAGTATTTCGGCTGATGTTATTTTGGGGTTTTTCTTTGCATCCCGAACAATTTTCCTGGCAGTTGTGGACGACATTTTCGTTGGTCAACCTGACCGTGGTTTTGTTTTTACAGAGCCTCTGATTTCCCATTTGTTAATCACAATTTGACAATAAATGGCTTCACCCAACCACTAACCATGAGTGGAGAAAAAGTTTTGTTATCATTCATGTTCCCTGAAAAAGGGTCAAGAAAGCAAAAATTCTTGACGGGGTATGTAAACTTTTGAGACCAACTGTATATACTGACAGACACTGTGACACTTAGTATACATGTGGACTTCTGTTCACTAAGCATGTGACTTATGAAGGTAATTGCTTGCACCAGAAATTTATAGGGGCATCATAGCTAAAGGGGTGAATAGATATGCACATGCAAATTTTTAGTTATTTGATTCCATAAATTTCATTTATGTTTATATTTTTCTATCTTCACTAACTTGCACTATTTAATGCTGATGCATCACACACAAATCTGATTACAAAGATATTTAAACACAGGTTGCAATGTAAGAAAATGGGTAAAAAGCCAAGGGGGTTTTGGGGTGAATACTTTCGCACACCACTGTATGTGTTCATTCACCAAACTGAAAAGTTTGTGAAGAACATGACACTTGTAGCTTGTCAGGGCTAGTACACATGGCTGTATTATGGTCTCATTTTTGGAGTAATACTTCAATAGAGGCATACAAAGGTTTATTTTCTCCTGCTAAAAAGGCCTTTCCTAATGTTGACAATATCTCTGTAATAGGTATGTGAGCCCTTAGTGTAAGAATGGAAAGGAAGTATTAGTAGGGGTGACCAGTCTCTGCTCAATCCACTTCATTACTTATAGAAGTGGTTCTGGACTATTGATGACTTACCCACGATATAGGTCACCAATATCAATCGGGAACCTCACTGACAAGTCGATATTTTCATGGGTGATAGCTTCATGTAAAACATGTAAAGAGCCAACTATGCAAATTGTCTCTTCAGAGAGGAAGAGGACTAGAACTCTAGTGCCACCTATTGGAAGGTAGCAATCCTACAAGTCAATGTTGACCCTTTAAACGAGTCTTGTCACATGACTTAGGATAATAGCTAAACCAGAATCTCATTTTGCAGACACTGTGTTTCGGGGTACTGTCCCGCGTCAGTGCAAAGTGGAGATCTGGTTTGGCTGTGTGAGAGGCATCAGACCGTTTTCCAAGAAGTATTGTTTCTCCATGCCGAGATGAGGAGACTTAAAGCCGCAATGCTCCTCTGGGTAATATGCTAATTATGCAAATTGTCTCTTCAGAGAGGAAGAGAGCTAGAACTCTAGTGCCACCTATGTAAAGAGCCAGGACAGTGCAGCTCTACACTGCTTAGTGGCCACTGTCGGGTACTGCAGCTTCTATTCAAGTATATGGGACCTCATCTCTAGCTCTTGGGAGAAGCCACTAAACAGTATATGGAGCCATGCTGTGTCGGTTCTGTACATTTACATCCAGCTGCCGCCGGAGTAGATATCAGCTGATTGATGTGATACCAGTTGCGGAATTGATATTGATGAACTATTAGGATAGAATAGGTCATCAAAATGCTAGTCCTGGAAGCAATGGTTTAAAAAGCCACACATATACCCTAAAATGATTTCCAAAACATGGAACTGTCTAATAATACACTAGTGCTTCTCACTATTACAATAACACCAAAAAGATAATTTATTTCAGTTCTTCAATTCAGTTCTTAATGTTGATGATTATGGCTTAGAGCCAATGAAAACCCAAAAGTCAATTATCTCAGTAAATTAGAATACTTTATAACACCTGTTTGAAAAATGATTATAAAATCTGAAATGTTGGCCTACGGAAATGTATGTTCAGTAAATGCACTCAATACTTGGTCGGGACTCCTTTTGCATCAATTACTGCATCAATACAGCATGGCATGGAGGTGATCAGCCTGTGGCACTGCTGAGGTGTTATGGAAGCCCAGGTTGCTTTGATAGCAGCCTTCAGCTCGTCTGCATTGTTGGTCTGGTGTCTCTCATCTTCCTCTTTACAATATCCCATAGATTCGCTATGGGGTTAAGGTCAGGTGAGCTTGGTGGCCAATCAAGGACAGTGATACTGTTGTTTTTAAACCAGGTATTGGTACTTTTTGCAGTGTGGACAGGTGCCATGTCCTGCTGGAGAATGAAATTTCCATCTCCAAAAGCTTTTCGGCAGAGGGAAGCATGAAGTGCTCTAAAATTTCCTGGTAGACGGCTACGCTGACTTTGGTCTTGATAAATCATAGTGGACCTACACCAGCAGATGACATGACTCCCCAAACCATCACTGATTATGGAAACTTCACAGACCTCAAGCAGCTTGGATTTTGTGCCTCTCCACTTTTCCTCCAGACTCTGGGACCTTGATTTCCAAATGAAATGCTAAATTTACTTTCATCTGAAAACAACACCTTGGGCCACTGAGCAACAGTCCAGTTCTTTTTCTCCTTAGCCCAGGTAAGATGCTTCTGGCGTTATCTATTGCTCATGAGACCATGATTAAGACCTCACGGTCGAAACGCAGGGGCTGCTAGCCATCCTGGGCTTCCAGGTGTATCAACTATATGTCCTTTTAATGTTTCTACAATAAACGTGAAGATTTATTCCTGACCATATGTTTGTTTGTGGTGGCTCTTGTAACAATGACTCCAGCAGCAGTCCACTCCTTGTGAATCTCCCCCATATTTTTGAATTACCTTTTCTTAATCCTGTCAAGGCTGCGGTTATCCCGGTTGCTTGTGCACCTTTTTCTACCACACTTTTTCCTTCCACTCAACTTTCCATTAATATGCTTGGATACAGCACTCTCTGAACAGCCAGCTTCTTTAGCAATGACCTTTTGTAGCTTACCCTCCTTGTGGAGTGTGTCAATGACTGCCTTCTGGACATCTAAGTCAGCAGTCTTCCCCATGATTGTGAAGCCTACTGAAACAGACTAAGGGACCTTTTTAAACACTTAGGAAGCCTTTGCAGGTGTTTTTGTTAATTATTCTAATTTACTGAGATAATGACTTTTGAGTTTTAATTGGCTATAAGCCATAATCATCAATATTAACAGAAATAAGAAGTGAGGTTTCTGGTGGACATTACGCCACAGCTTGTCATGAATTAGAAGAGCTGTGGCATCTCGCCCATTTTGGCGGAGCTGTTTAGGCGTTGCGCCTAAATTTTGAGACACTTCAAAGCTTTTACTCCAGAATTCTGGCCCTAAAATGTTTTTTACCCACTGGAGATGTCAGAACAACCAGAACCTTTACCTTAATTGACAGTGTATAGGTAAGAAAACTCAGTCTAACGGTCTAAGATAAAGCTGTATGTTGCCCGTCAGCTTTATTGTATACCGGGTTCAGTACACACTTCACATACACACCACTCCTTTGTTGCTGTACATAAACTAAATTAATGTTGGAAAAATGAATATATCCTTTAAAAATGGAGCTATGCTGCAATCCCTTCGTGTATCATTGACCTTGTAAAGAGCATCCGTAGCTTTGGGGAACATGCGAAGCTTTATAAGCCGCTGTCAAAGCCCTGTGTGTCATGCAATTACTGTTGTAGCAAATAAAGGCGTTCTGCTCCGGCTACAATAACACATTATAGCGCTGAGCTCGGGGAGACATAGGACTAATACAGTAATGTGGATGCAGATGCGCTGGAACCTGGCCTTTTATTCACAGCTGGTATCCGAAGTGCGGGGAACACTAAAGGGACTCATGCTCCGGTTGCCAGCACACATTTCTCAGTTGCCAGGGTAACCTAGGGACCAGGATTTGTCCAGCCCTTGTATATAGTCTTCTGATTTAACTGTATCACTACTTCATATTCCTGAGCTCGTACAGTGACAGCACCTTGGTACGCTCACATCTACCGCTGGCATATAATGGCCTTACACCATTCATTGCTCTCTGACCAAGCTGTGTTAGCGTGGAGAATCCTTTCCAGACGTTGGTCTCGGGCTCTGTTAGCATTTATATGATGTTTTCTGCCTTTACATTATGTTTTCTGCCAGGGTTTCTGGTCATTTTTGATGCTGCAGCTTTTTTTTTGGCTGAAGAAGACAAGACTTGATAGTAATGCGAACAGATTTTAACAGCATTTTTCAACCTAGTATCATTGAGGCTTCCTGCAGGTATAAAAGAGTCTGTCATCCTCAAAATTTAGTTATTGAAATATTTATAAAAAATCAGACCAAAAATGTTCATTTTAATGCTGCAGATAAATTCTATCTGAATTTGCATACCCTTAGCGTGGCCGGTGGCTTGGTGCACCATTACATCCTCCGATTCGTATATCTTGTATTGGTCCTGGTCTTGATTGACAGCGCTGGCTTTCTCACAGCAAGTGCTACCTAAACTCAAACCCCTGTTCCTGTGCTTGCACACTGGAGAAACCTAGCAGTACTCGCACAGTGTTGTCAGGCGTGCACTCCTGACAGTCTGTTTCCCACCTCTCTCTATACCCAGGAACGTAGCGAGCGGCTTCAGAGCGGAGCAAGAGATCAAAATGTGCCCACCCTGACACTAAGCACACCGCTGGGCTCCTCTAGTGTCAGTGTGCACGCACGGTATTGAGGATCAAGCGCATACTATTACAAGCATAGTCGATAGTGATGAGTGAACATGCTGGGATAAAGTGTTATCTGAGCATGCTCAGGTGCTAACTGAGTGTCTTCTGCATGCTCAAATATGTTAGTGTTCCAACACCTGCTTGTCTCACAGCCGTGACTCATCCAGGGATTGCCTAACAGCCATGAGACATGCATGCGCAGGGTCTCGAGCATATTATTCGAGCACTGGGTTAGCACCTGAGCATGCTCGTATAACACCTTATCCGAACACATTTGCTCATCACAAACTGTCAGTCAAGGCCAGGGCCAGTCCTGGTTATGTAGATCAGGAGGGTGTAACAGTGCACTGAGCTGTGGATACATAAAGAGTGCATTCATGTGCGCTCATTTGCATATGGATTTAAAGTTATGATTTTTATAGGCGCTAAATTCACTATATACATTTTTAAGCAGCTCAATTTTCATTGTTGGTGGGTGATAGACTCCCTTTAAGTCTGAGCCTTTTTGTGATTTTGGCTATGATACAGGTCGCTGAGCCATAGATAACTGTATGAATACTTTTACATTGGTCGAATATTGAAAACAAGTGTTTCTAGGAACGCTTTTTTAAAATTGTCCGCTATAAACAGGCTGCCAATCACCCGATGAACAAGCCAAATGATTGTTTAAAGCACCACTCTGGTATTTTGTTTTATTTCACCCTGGACTGGTATAACTAATGTATTTTCCCTTCCTGTAATAAAATATTTACCAACCGTGGTCTTCTGCTCTTCTTGGCTCTGCTCCGGTCAGTCTTTTGCTAGTTGTGGTTAGCCGTATCGCTACGATGTTGTGCAGAGCAGAAGTCACTTCTCAATATAAGTGTATGACAGCCAAAACAAGGCTCTCACAGGCTGACACTGAGAGCTTGTGACTGGTAGCTTTGACTTCTGGTCACTTAGGAGCTGCGGTCAAAAGATGGCTGAACAGGACCAGAGCGGTGGCAAAAAGAGAAGAACGCGGTGGTTAGTTAGTATTTCACTACGAGCTGGGAACAAACATTAGTGATCCCATTGCAGCAGTGAAATAAAAAAAAAACAGCAGTTCTGTAAAAATGACGATTTTTGGTAGCACATCTTTCTGTATAAACAGGACTTGTGCTGTCGAGAACAATGACAGCCTATGTGCACAGAAACAATCCATTACCGAGTGTTTAATGTGCAAGGGAACTGCAGTCATTTAATAGCTGCTGTCCACTAGTATAAAGGCACATTATGCCACTGCAGGTGAATGGGGTTGCAACAAGTAACAAAAAATCTAAATGATTCTGAATTTTTGCAACTTCATTTTCAAGAACACTTTACATTGTGAGTTGCAACGTGACTACATTAACTTGCACAATGCTGTGATGCATACTGCGACCTTTGGCCATGTGACATGCGTCGTGGTCAAAATCTTAGAATCATAGAATGGTAGAGTTGGAAGGGACCTCCAGGGTCTTCAATGTGCAACTCCTATTCAATGCAGGATTCACTAAATAATCTCAGACAGATGTCTGTCCAGCCTCTGTTTGAAGACTTCCATTGAAGGAGGACTCACCACCTTTCGTGGTAGCCTGTTCCACTTATTGACCGCCCTCACAGTTGATGTAGCGCCACGCCAAAGGGGAAATGTAATATTAGGTGGGGGACATTCACAAGGCCCTGAATATGGCTTATAAATAACGGAACCATGAGCCCTGAAGTGGCACATGGAAATGGGAATGTCTTAGGTCTCATTCAGACTGTCGATTTTTGCATATGAGTGCTATCTGTGATTTTCATGGAGAGCACTCGTACCTATGATAGTCTATGGGGCCACTCACGTCCCATTTAGTTCCTCGGACTAGTGGTCCATGGAAAATATTGGAGACGTCCGATTTTCATCTGAGGGTCAGGTCAATAATAGGTCTGTGAAAAAAAAAAATCGAACTGCCTTCGTGAGACAACCCCTTTTGAAAATGATCTGCCACCGGCATCAGCTGAACTATTCTGGCTATTTTCACACTTTTTTTTCCACATTTCCACAATTTTGTCACATGAAATACACATTTTTGGAAAACATAAACAAAACCAAACTGTTTTTAAAAGTCACCTATAAAAGAAATGTTCTAAAAAATAATTTTTTTATCTTTTACTTTTTTTGTTGTTATATTGCAAGATCACAATAAAAATAGAAAAAAACAATTTACATAATTTATCTTAATTACAGGCTTTACATGACAAAAAATGCAAATTTAACAAGTTTGTATGGACTTTTTCTATTTCCAACCTCAAGGCTTACATTATTCATTATAAAACATCTTCACATTTGCGTATGCCATCCAGTTATCGGTTTTTTTTTTCGTTTTTTTTATCTTTCGCATAATAAACCTAACTAAAGAATTACAGTTCTTTAATATGTATCTGGCTCTTTTTAAAGGGACCAAAAGTAATTGGACAATTATTAACAAACTGTAACACTTTGGGACACAAATTTTCATACAGTTCCCTAGTAAAAATATTACTAAATGTTTTTTTTATCTGTTCTAAGCTGCTGTGTCAGCTGGAGGTATATGATACTTTGTAAGGGCATATATAACTGTGGCTTTAAAAAACTGGTCCACACCCAAGAAGGGGGACTATAGAGTGCAAAAATCTAAAACACTATATCAATATGGCATCTACCATACATCTCCATATATACATTTTTTTTTTATATAAATGTGCCCCTTTGGAGTTTTTAACCCTGTATGTTTAAAACGCAGATATGCAAATATGTCCAAAAGAAAGCAAAATTTATTATTCTTACTGTTTAAAAAAAATAGTCTTTTAAAGATGGCAATTTAATGATTAAATACTGTATATAAAATACATAGAATGAAATCTAAATACATTTTTTCTTGATACTCTAGAATTAAAAGCACTCTCATATATAAGATACCAGTTATGACAACCACATCTGCCCCATAAATGTGCATCATATGTGAGATGTCTTCTTGACACATTTTTTCCAGCCAGCATTAGCAGAGTGCTTTTATATGTTTCTCTATTTCAATACTGCATTTCTTAATTTAATTTACAAGTCAATGGTATCACTGCAAACGCTTAAAGCATCAATGGGTCCAAAAACATCTATCAAGTCTTCTCTTAGACTACATCCTTGCTTAGCTGTAGTATCCAATGACTCCTGTGATGCTGGAGTCAATGTATGGTATACCGTTTTTGATTTGCAACTTGGCTCCTGCTTTCCTTCATGGTTGCAAGTTGAGGGAGCTACATGTTCGGTACTGGAACAAAGCACCAAGGATGATCCATCCAATGACATTTTACACAAAGAGCTAGTTGTGCTCTGCTCTCCCTTCCATACCCCTGGAGAGGAGGAAGTTGGCGTGTCATGCCTAGTGGTTGGCATAGGCTGTATTATAGGAAGTCCAGCTTCTACCTCAATGCAAGATGAAGTTCGATATAGTCCCCTATCGGAGGCCTTTTCCTTAAAGACACAGTCTTCCATTTGTGTAGAACTTTTTATAGTAAGAGACAAGCTACTAGACAAGGTGGTACCATGAAAGAGACTCTTGGGTATCAATGACTCGCTGAAAAGTGCCTCATCAATGCTACGTCTCAAGTTGATTGGAGATGGGGGTCGAAAATCAACAGTTGAGTCACTGTCTATTTGGACGCTAATATATGATGGTGTGTTGGAACCATGAGGAAGGCTTAAACCTTGAACCTCCAAGCTTTTGTTGCTGTGGTAAATTAAGCTCAAGTCCTCTCCATGACTTAGGCGTTTTTCCACTAGAGTATAGAGTGGAAAGAATTCCGAGTCACTCCTAGCAATGGTGTCACAGACAAGCAGCTTTTCATGTTGAGAAGAAGCCCATTGATGATTGGTTTGTAAAATAGGTGCCTTCATTGTAACATGGCCAGGAGATAGGTGAAATATCTGTGTCCAGCAATTGGTTCTTCCAATCTCATTGGCACAAAAAATTGGGTAGGCTCCTATGAGTGCGAGAGGTAAACATATTCCGACTTCACAGAGACTTGAGCTTAACTGGAAAGCCCACCAAGGCCAAGGGCCAAAAACAATGGTACCACCATAGCCCATGGCATACAGTACAGTATACAGCTGTAAGCCAGCATTCAAAATACCAAAGCAGGCAGACAAAAGAACAACGTGGGTTGCTCTGCACCAGTCTTTAAGATTTGCAAAAGGACATCCACCGATATATTCTGTAGGGGGAGCAGAACTTTTGAGGTCATAGATTTGTGTGCTTTGGGTTCTTGCAATGCAACAAAAGATGAAGAAAGCAAAAGACAGTATAACAGTGAATACAATGTAAAATCCTCTAGAAATGAGAAGAAGGAAGGGAAATTGCTGTAAAAGGTCAACAACTACAACTGCTCCTGCTGCAGAGATAAAGTGAAGTAATGCTGCAGTAGCTAAGAGGCAGAGTCGTGGAAAACTTGGAGATGAGTGTTGAAGGCGGCATCTTGAACATAGCAATAGGAATGCAATGCTAAAACTTGAAGTCATACAGGGAAATGCTAAGTCATGCAGAAGTAAAGCTGTAAAAGCTGGGAGACGATCCTGGTGGCCATAGGCATCATAAAACAATGAAAAAGCTCGGCTGCTGCCTAATGCTATCAACAGCAGGTGTAAAAGTGAGAAATAAAAACCACCTGATGGGCATCTAAAGACAAGGCAAAAAATGGAAAGTAAAGCAAGTAGAGCCACTGAACCATATAGTCCAACCGAGCCATATACCAGGGCTTCCCAAGCAATGCCCCAGTCAGCTACCGATGTATTCCAGTCAGCATGCAGTGTAATGAAGATGGGTGGAGAAGAAAGAAGTGGAAGAGTTGGGTCAATATCATTCGGAGTTGGCCTTGGAGTCATGCTGAAATCGCATTTTTCTGAACCAGAGTGAGTGCAATCCCAAGAAGCTGAATCTGTTGAGGATGGTGAAACATGTGAAATAAGATCAGCATCTGTGAAAAAAAAAAAAGTAAATGGGTAAATATATATATTATGAAGTATATCTGCATTTTCTTCATTTAAATCTCTTATGTGAAGTATACAAATCTTGAGAATACAATTTTTGAGGTGTTTCTGTTGACTACTGTTGCTTGGAAACAAGATTCCGCATCTTTTTTTTTCCCTTTTGTGCTACATTGCTCTATTGCAGAGCTATTGACATTTATTGCTTTTAGAAAGTAAGATGTGAAATTTCTGTTTCCAGCCCAAGTGCTTCTTCAGAGTGGTATCTGGGGGCATGTGCTTTCACTTCTCCCTCACAAACACTGTCAATCACAGCTCGGCAGCATCAGAGAGTGCTAGACTAGTAGATCAACTGTCTATCTGAGATTGGAAGGGTCTAGGAGGAAGAGATGAATGCATACACCCTCAGAGAAGACTACGAAGAAATGTTCAATTGGACTGCAAGCAGAGATTTCACATGTTGCTCTCCAAAAGCAACAAATGTGAATATATCTGCAAAGGAGCAAGCCAAACATGATGCAGTGCAAAATGTGAAAAAGGCAGTAAAATCAGGGGAGTTCAGGGATTTTTACAAACCTTGTTGAACAAGTGACACGTCTTTGTTTTTAGAAACAAGAAGCAGTTAAAAGATGTTTAAAAGCCTGAACATATGAAGAGTATATTTTTTCTACAGAAATGCATGTTCATTTTTATGAACGTTTTCTGACACGTTTTTCAAGTAGCTTCACTTTTGTGTCACTGGTGGATCCACCAATGTTTTTCTCGGCAGAGAAGCTTCAGGAAAAAGCCGTCAGTCTTTTTCCTGAAGCTGCTTAGCTGGCGAGTTTGTTGTCCTATTTGCTTCCTCTGTTTGGTGGTCTTTTTTAATGATTTTAACTATAACAAGCGGAACCGCCTGAAGAATTAACATGCTACTTCTTTTAATTGCTTCACAGTTTCCGATCCCCGAAGCAGTTAAAACAAGTAGCAAGAGATTGAACATGTGCACAGCAATGTCATTTTTACATTGCTGTGCATTATGTTCACTTTGGGGAAGCTTTTTCAGGCTGTCTCCAGACAAAGACGTTATGTACACTTACTTGTAGTTCAGTTTTTTTTCCATAAGAAAAGCTTGCCACTATAAATGACATACCGCAAAAGGCCATTCAGATCTTATTTCCAGAATGTGGCCCTGTCCTCATCCTCTGTCACTCATTGCTATTACAGCTCACAATAAGTTAAAGAGTGGGTGGTTTGGCTCTCAAGAAAAATACACATTTTTTTCCTGAACAAACACTATTACTAATGAAGACTTAAGGGAAAATTTCCTGGTTTAGTGCAGTTTGTACCCTACATTAAGAAAATCCCAAAGGGTCTTACTGACAACAATCCTCCTTGTCTGCCATGTTTCATATTAAAACTGCTGTGTTTATGTTCTAAGTTACTGCAGAATTGACTGGATTCTCAACATGAAAACTTAGTTTTCTGCTTTTTTTTGTCTTGCAATTCCAATATTACATGGCAGTCAAAACAAAATGTTCTGCTGTTTCCATTTTAATAAACTAAGTGCCCCCCCCCCCCCCCTATTTTTGATTTCCAGCCAAGGTAAAGCAGACAGCTGTGGGCTTATATTATCAGGCTGGGAAGATCTATGGTTATTGGGATATTCCCAGCCTAAAAATACAATCCTGCAGGAGCCCCGGAATTGAAGCATCACATTAGATGTACCAATTCTGGCACTTTGCCTGGCTCTTCCCGATTGCCCTTGTGTAGTGGAAATCATAGTAATGGTATTTAGGATTGATACCAGCTGTGAAGACTCCCCAACACTATAGGCCCCGTCTCACATAGCGAGATCGCTAGCGAGATCGCTGCTGAGTCACAAGTTTTGTGACGCAACAGCGACCTCAGTAGCGATCTCGCTATGTGTGACACGTACCAGCGATCAGGCCCCTGCTGTGAGATCGCTGGTCGTGTCGGAATGGCCTGGACCTTTTTTCGGTCGTTGAGGTCCCGCTGACATCGCTGAATCGGTGTGTGTGACACCGATCCAGCGATGTCTTCACTGGTAACCAGGGTAAACATCGGGTTACTAAGCGCGGTGCCGCGCTTAGTAACCCGATGTTTACCCTGGTTACCAAAAAAAAAAAACAGTACATACTCGCCTTTCGGTGTCCAGGTCCCTCGCCGTCTGCTTCCTGCTCTGACTGAGTGCCGCCGTACAGTGAGAGCAGAGCGCAGCACCGCTGACGTCACCGCTGCGCTCTGCTCTCAGTGTACGGCGGCACTCAGTCAGAGCAGGAAGCAGACGGCGAGGGACCTGGACACCGAAAGGCGAGTATGTACTGTTTGTTTTTTTTGGTAACCAGGGTAAACATCGGGTTACTAAGCGCGGCCCTGCGCTTAGTAACCCGATGTTTACCCTGGTTACCCGGGTCCTGCAGGGGGACTTCGGCATCGTTGAAGACAGTTTCAACGATGCCGAAGTCGTTCCCCTGATCGTTGGTCGCTGGGGAGAGCGGTCTGTGTGACAGCTCCCCAGCGACCACACAACGACTTACCAACGATCACGGCCAGGTCGTATCGCTGGTCGTGATCGTTGGTAAATCGCTATGTGAGACGGGGCCTTATCCCTCGATCACCAAGACAGAAATAAAGACAATAGACCCTCCCTCGTTCACCAATTTATTAGCCAAAATGTTAATAATAATAATCTTTATTTTTATATAGCGCTAACATATTCCGCAGCACTTTACAGTTTGCACACATAATCATCGCTGTTCCCGTTGGGGCTCACAATCTAAATTCCCTATCAGTATGTCTTTGGAATGTGGGAGGAAACCGGAGAACCCAGAGGAAACCCACACAAACACAGAGAGAACATACAAACTCTTTGCAGATGTTGTCCTTGGTGGGATTTGAACCCAGGACTCCAGTGCTGCAAGGCTGCTGTGCTAACCACTGCGCCACTGTGCTGCCCATGTTGCCTAGTAGATCCAATGTAGTCCACGTTCCTCAAATCTGTTTCCAACGTCTGTGAATAGCAGTACAGTTCCTGCTATTTACAGGTAGTGACTACAACTCTCATCTGAGAAGCCAGGTATCACTGCACTCAGCGAGACCCTGCTACAATGATGAGTGTTGATGTCACTAACTGGCGCCTGTGAATAACAGGAATGTTCATGCTAGTCACAGATGCTGGAGACAGGATCTTAAAATGTGGACTACATCGGACCTGTGTGGCAACATTTTGAGAAATAAATTGGTGAACGAGAGAGTGGCTATATATGTCTTTCAGGTAGCCTTTTCTGCTACTTTGGATTCATTGGATTACTTCAGACCTGAATGGAATTTTTTTTTTTTCAATAAATTGGTGAACCTGTGATCGTGGGGGGGAGTCTTTATTTAAATAAAGTGTTTCTTTTTTATTACCGGGTTAGTAATAAGGGAGTCTGATAGTCACCTCTCCATTACTATCCCCAGGGGTTGATGGCAGATGTGATTTTTGACAAATCACAGTGGTCATCAAACCCAACTACCATTACCCTGATTGCCACTGCATCTCATGTGATGCGTTAATTCTGGAATGGCTGCTGGTTTATATTATTAGGTTGGGAAGGGCCCAATAACCATGGACCTTCCCAGACTGATAACATAAGTCAGCTCCTGTCTGCTTATTTGAAAATTTAATAAAGTTATGTCTCTGTGCTACAAAGTGTGGATACAAGCAGTGTTAGCTCTGATATATACCAGGGCGAGTACGACCCTATCGGGACTCCGTACACGAGCAAAGAGTGACGTCACACGGTGACTACTCATATACACGGCACAGACCATACCAGGGGAGTCACTGGCCAGGACTCCAATGTATTGAGGTTTGGTGCAACGAAACTCTGGGATTTTTCTTGTGGACTGGTGGAAGTATTTTCCTTACCTCAACTGCAATTTGCATGCGAAGGTATTTGGCACATGAATATCTTGCTCTTATCCATCAATGATATAAGTATTGTTTCATGCACTGCATATTTATGCCTGGGATTCTACTATCAAAAACAATTACATGAAATCTACGATCACCACAGCCTTTTAAGGTATATACTTGATACAAGATCGTGTGCAGATCTCACAGCATTATCCTTGGTTAAAAGTTTGTAACTAGGGTTGATCGAATAGCTTTGGATAACTGCTTATCCGAATAGCTATAGCGCTTCCCGAATGTATGGAGAGCCTGTGTGCTGTGACAGTCACCCAGCCGTGACACATGCAGCTGCAGTGCTGACCAGCTGATTATCGGGAACACTCCAGGAAGCCGGGTTCCGGAGGCAGCTTATTCGGTAAGCGCTACATTTCTGATACAAAGAAACCTTCACCTTTCACGAACTTATCATTTGGGCGTTGCCACTCCCTGCCTTGCCCTTGTTTTTCCCCAGCTTCACCCACTTTGGCGGAGCTGGCCAAAAGTAGTGTGAAAATGCTAAGTGTTGCAATTGTTTTGCATAACCCTGCATTGTGTAAAAATGTTGACCTTAACGTTCAGGTGTTGCGGCTACTTCGAAGTGCAATACAAGTGAATTGGGGTGTATTGCGACCCCAAGTGAACTGAAACTGGGACAAGTAAGTCAAAAGAAATCTGACGCAGCTGGACTACTTGCAACTTGCTTGTCACAGTGACAGCCAGCATTGCCAAACTTGATTTTTTTTCTGGACAGGTTATCAGAAAATCATGGGCAGACAATATTTTTTACAGAAATATTCGAAAACCATAATAAATCATTATAATTGTAAGTGATCCATGTCTACAGCCTATAATTTTGTTATGTAGACATCAGCGGCATTCACTGCAAAATGATACCGTAATTAAAGTCAAAATGATCTGTGTACATTTCTTTAGCTTCAAAATATTTATGAATGCCTTCAATTTTTTTACGGACAGAACAAAAAAGTGCCTTGTTTTAACGTATTGTCCAGGATTTTCTGTACAGTTGGCAAACCTGGTGACAGCACCTTCGAGGTCAGAATGTGACCCCATTCACTTGTGTTGCGTGGCGATATAGCAACCACACTTTGAAACTTTTGGCTGTGCGATATGTGTCATGCCCAAAGTTGCCATGTAACCCCAGACTAAGGGCTCATACTCACTTGCAAGAAACTCGGATTAGTCTCGCACGGCAATACCCGCCACTGCACCTAGCACTCAGGCGTGGAGCGTGCGGCTCCATGTATTCCTGTGCGGCCACACGCTCCGCTCCTGAGTGCCGGCAGCAACGCCGGGTATTAACATGTGAGACTCATCCTAGTTTCTCGCAAGTGAGTATGAGCCCTAAAGGGAACTTATATTTCTTTTTTGTTTTGGAGGCAATCTCAGCTTTGCGTGAAAAAAAAACTATTAAGACCACACTGTAAAACAGACCTAGTACAGCAAAATCTGAAATCGGCATGTAAAAGTTTGGGTATAACCCTAACAGGCTAATTAAGGTCTGAAACCTTGGTCAATGTTATCTGAGCACACAAGTCTCTAAGGGTGCCCAAACTTTGACATAGGACCACTTTCCTTTTTGTAATTTTTAAAATCTAAAAAATGACGGTATATATTTTTTTCTAGCCTAAAATACAAAGGAAATGGGTCATCTTAAACTGTAGGCCTTTTAGAGATCATTTGATCTTCAGCTTGCTTAACTGTTCACAATAAAAGTAATTTTGACCAGGGACGCAAAAACTTTTACATGCCACTGTTTGGTGCACACCATGGATTACAGGGGTTGTCCTTGTATTACTAAGATGGCCATTCACCTGAAAGGCTGCCATGTTATACTACAGTGCCTGGACTTGCTGATGCCAAGAACCGGGAGGAGCCCAGGGGATCAGCCCAGGGGCCACATTTTGCAAGAAGTTGTCTGTGATTAGATAAAGCATTTAGGGACTATACAGAATGAAATCATACTTTAATCACTTTTATTTGATGTATGTTTAAAAGCGTTATTTTTGTACAGCAGCACATTGCAAAGGCACATTGCCAGCCCCCTGATAGCGCCATAAGGATGGCTTGTTATATCTGTCTATGCTGAAGATTATTTTTATTTCTGACAGTATTCTACTCCCTCATTTCTACTAACTGAAGAGAGGGAAAAAAAAAGAAACATAGCAGATCGCAATGATGTGATCAGTCTCCAGGAAAACTCACGTGTACAATATATCAACATTAAAGAAAAAAGTAGTAATTTGATTCTCTTTCCTGCGAGACTGAGAAAATCTTGTTATCAAACAAGGCAAACTCCAATTTCCTGTGCGAGAGAAATCTTCTCCATGTGGATAGTAACAGCAGCAAAGACAGTAACTGGATCAGATAATATACAGTGGATATAAAAAGTCTATTAAAATGCCAGGCTTTTGTCACATAAAAAAAAAATCAAACCAAGAAGAATGAGTTTAGAACTTTTTCTACCTAAAGTAGGGAAAATAAGTATTGGATACACTGCCAATTTTACAAGTTTTCCCACCTACAAAGAATGGAGAGGTCTGTAAATTTTATCGTAGGGTACACTTCAACTGTGAGAGACAGAATCTAAAAAAAAATAAAAACACTGAAAATCACATTGTATGATTTTTACATAATTAAATTGCATTTTATTGCATTAAATAAGTATCTGATCACTTTCCAACCAGCAAGAATTTTGGTTCTCACAGACCTGTTAGTTCTTCTTTAACCCCTTAACTACCAGGGCTATTTCAGTTTTTGAATTTCTGTTTTTTGCACCCCTTGTCAACATGGCCATATGAGGGCTTGTTTTTTTGCAGGACAAGTTGTACTTTTGAATGACACCATTGATTTTAACATATCGTGTACTGGAAAATGGGAACAAAACTCCCAAGTGCGGTGAAATTGCAAAAAAAAAAGTGAAAAAGTTCTGTTTTTCTATTGTATCAAAGGCAATCAAATGCAAATTAATTATGTAAAAATTATACAATGTGATCTTATGTTTTTTTTTTTAGATTCTGTCTCTCACAGTTGAAGTGCACCTACGATAAAAATTACAGACCTCTCCATTCTTTGTAGGTGGGGAAACTTGCTAAATTGTCAGTGTATCCAATACTTATTTTCCCCACTGTATAGGGCTTGTTCACAAGACCATATTTTTGGTCAGTGTGCCGTCTGTGAAAAAAACACAGGACCAATGTTATTCAATGGGTCAATGCAGATGAGCAATTTTTTTTTTTTCACTGACAGGATTAACTCGGCCATTCATGTCTATGGCTGCCGTCACACTAGCAGTATTTGGTCAGTATTTTACATCAGTATTTGTAAGCCAAAACCAGGAGTGGAACAAATAGAGGAAAAGTATAATAGAAACATATGCTCCACTTCTGTATTTATCACCTACTCCTGGTTTTGGCTTACAAATACTGATGAAATACTGACCAAATACTGCTAGTGTGACGGCAACCTATAGGTTTCTCTGCACCAGGCCTTATGATTTGCAAAAGTACAGCATCTATTTGTTATGGATACATTGTAATCCTGTAATATGGCAAACTGTAAATGGTCCTGTACAAATAATTTTTGTGGGGAGAATTAAAATAAAAAAAAATTTAAATAATGTGGTTGGATAAATATAAACACTCTTACAGGGGTTATCCAGAACTTTTATTATTTTGTATATGTCCTAAGAACTAACAACTAGGTAGTTGCTAACTATCTGCCTTGTTCTGTACAGGGACAATCTCTGCTGACTCAGCCAGTGATTCACCTGCTTCTTTTCACCTTCCATCAACAGAGCAGCTTTCTTTCTTCAGCTCTACCCTGTAGACAGGGCGTCACAGCAGACGAAATGCTAATTCATAGCCGGCTACCTGCAGTTAGGTAGTGGGGAGCCAACTATCAATCAACGTGACATCAGCAGAGACGCCCTGTCCACAAAGCAGAGCAGAGGAGAAGACACTGCTCTGTCAACATGACGCTAGCAGGGAATTTGCCAGCAGTTGTCCGTGAGTCGGCGAAATTGTTGCTGAGCAAAACAGGCAGTTAGTAACTACCTGCCTGTAAGTTCTTAACGCCACATGCAAACATTATCCTAAGTCATGTGACAAGGCTCGTTATAGGGTCAACACTGACTGTTAGGATTGCTACTTCCAATAGGTGGCACTAGAGTTCTAGTCCTCTTCCTCTCTGAAGAGACAATTTGCATATTTCCCAGAGGAACATTGCGGCTTTAAGTCTCCTCATCTCGGCATGCTTAGCATGTCATGCTCCACAAGGAGAAACTATACTTCTTGGATCCCGGTCAGACGCCTCTCACTCAGCCAAACCAGATCTCCACTTTGCACTGACAAGGGGCAGTACCCTGAAACACAGTGTCTGCAAATTGAGATTCTGGTTTGGCTTTTATCCTAAGTCATGTGACAAGGCTCGTTAAAAGGTCGACATTGACTGTTAGGATTGCTACTTCCAATAGGTGGCACTAGAGTTCTAGTCCTCTTCCTCTCTGAAGAGACAATTATCATTGTCATTGGGGTATATTGTGCAAAAGTTTTTTTCTTTCAATATATAATATATCATATAAATGCTATTAAACCTAAAGTGCTAGTGCAAAAAAAAAAATAATTTATATATATATATATATATATATATATATATATATATATATATATATATATATGTAACAAAAAAATAAATTTAAATATACAAGACTCTCACAGCATATCCCTTTGCAATGACAGAAACAAGGATATATATAAAGTGCAATGTCACATGTTCCAGACCAAAGGTCCTATGGATGTTGTCAAAACATGAATGATACAAAACAGCAAGTCAAATTAAGCACTGCATATTTACCTCTAGAGTATAGGTATCCAGGTGCCCACCACACCTGACGTACGTTTCGCTCTCAGAGCCTTGGACGTCCTTGGACGAAGCTCTCAGAGCAAAACGTACGTCGGGTGTGGTGGGCACCTGGATACCTATACTCTAGAGGTAAATATGCAGTGCTTAATTTGACTTGCTGTCTTGTATCATTCATGTTTTGACAACATCCATAGGACCCTTGGTCTGGAACATGTGACATTGTACTTTATATATATATCTTTGTTTCTGCCATTGCAAAGGGATATGCTGTGAGAGTCTTGTATATTTAAATTTATTTTTTGTTACACACACATATATTTATATATATATTTTGCACTATCACTTTATGTTTAATAGCATTTATATGATATATTATATATTAAAATTAAAAAACTTTTACACAATATACCCCTTTGATAGCAGTCTATTTTTTCAGGTTGTTGTCTGCATGCTGCTCTGCTATTTCCAGGTATCCCACTTGTATCTCTGTCCCTGTATGCTCCCCCTATGGTACATTGTTATTATATTATTTTGAACATGATTATGTATTTTTGATATTGTGTATTAATAAAAATGTATTTTTTAACCCGCGTTTGGGAATGAGTTTTCCTTCTTTGGTGTAGACAGTCCATATAATATAATACACTCCCCATAGTCCTCTATATAGTATAATACACTCTCCATAGTACTCCATATAGTATAATACATTCCCCATGGTCCTCCATATAGTATAATGCACCCCCATAGTCCTCCATGTAGTACAATGCACTCCCCTTAGTATTATGCACCCCATAGTCCTCCATATATTAAAATACACTCCTCAGTCCTCCATATATTATAATGCACCCCCATAGTCCTCCATGTAGTACAATGCATTCCCAATAATGCACCCCATAGTGGTTTATATAGAAGAATACATTCCCCATAGTCCTCAATACAGTGTAATTCAGGTACCATATAGTATAATGCACTGCCCATAGACTGATAAGAGTACAATGCAACCCCCATATACTACAATGCACCCCATAATCCTCGGTAGAGTATAATGCAGCCCCCCTCTGAGAATAATGCAGCCACTCCATAATATAATGCAGCCACCCCACATAATATAGTACAGCCACCACAGAATATAATGCAGTCCCCCTCATAGCTTATAATGTAGCCCCCTCATAGAGTATAATACAGCCACCCCATAGAGAATAATGCAGCCCCCCTCATAGTATAATGCAGCATCCCTCATATACTATATTGCAGCCCCTTGTAGAATATAATGCTGTTCCCTCATAGAGTATAATACGGCTCCACCATAGAATATAATGCAGCCCCCATATAGTATGGTATAGCCCCCATAGAAAATAATGCAGCCCCCTCATGTAGTATATTGCAGCCCCCCTCATAGAATATAATGTTGACCCTGATAGAGTATAATGCAACGCTCCCCATAGAATATAATGCAGTCTTACAGTATTATGGGCATTGGCCACCACATACTCACTGATATATATATAACAAAATAAAATATTCACCTCTCCTCCTCATTCCCTCGCTGCTCCAGGCTCTGCAGAATGTCTCAGCAGCTCCATTGCCTGTCACATAGCATGGTGCGAGATGAAGTGCGTGGGAGCGATGGGTGCAGCACCAGGCCCCCCTGACTCACGGGCCCCATAGCTGCGCGTGGTGTGCGGCACGCCATTGGCTTGGGGCCCCTGGGGAGCGGGGCCCCTAGGCCACAGCCTACTCTGCCTGCCCCTAACTCCGGCACTGGTTACGGATAAGCTCTTTAAACCAATGCTTTGTTGAAGTACCCTTTGAATTTATCACAGCATTCAGTCTTTTGAGTAGTAGTCTATCAACATTGCACTTCTAGAATTGGCAGACTTTGCCCACTCTACCTTGGAGTAGCGCTCCAAATGTGTCAGATTGTGAGAGCATCTCCTTTGTACAGAGCCCTCCTTCAAATCATCCATAGACTGTTAATTGGACTCAGGTCTGGTCTCTGGCTGAGCTATTAGAAATCATTGATCTTCTGGTGAAACCATTATTTTGTTGATTAAGAGTAATGAATGCTTAGGGTCATTGTAGGTGAAAGGTGAAATTATAAAAAAGAGAATTTGGGCTTGACGCCCTAGCCAGCTCACCGACTGCCCCAGGTGCACGGAACTCCGTCAGGATCTGACGTGGATCAGCAAAATACCAAGGTAGACGTTCCAGCTTCTAAAACAATTTATTCTTCCAAAAGTTAAAACATGACAGACGGCAGTGTCCTCTTTACATGTGAATAGGCACACCAGGCACTGGCGGCCAAGCAAGCTTGGCCGCCAGTGCCTGGTGTGCCTATTCACATGTAAAGAGGACACTGCCGTCTGAAAGGTGAAATTCCCCATTATCTTTAGCTTTTGAGAAAATGCCTGAAGGTTTTTTTTTGCAAAATTGTTTGATATTTGGAACTCTTCAGAATTCCCTCCACCATCCCAGTGGCCTCAGTTCCCACTGTTTAAAAACAACCTTAAAGCATAATGCTGCCTCCACTATGTTTCACTGTGGGTATAATGTTCTATTGATCATACGCCAAACATACCTTTTAAAATTATGCTCAAAAAGCTCAATCTTGTTCTTGCTGAACATAACATGTTTCCCTACATGATTTTGGCAGACTAGATGTAGGCTTTGGTAAAAAGCCAGGCTTGGATGTTTTTCTTAGTTAGAAAAAGCTTCTGTCTTGTCACCCCCCACTTGTCAGACATATGAAGACTATGGTAGACTGTTGTCACATAGATTCAGGGGCAGGCTGGCAAATTTTAGCCTGGGGGGCAAGCACACACACACACACACACACAGCAGTGGACCATGAGCAGCAGGGCATCCTTAAAGAGGTTGTCCAGTCTTAAGCTACAAGTCTGCAGTCACTTAGGTGGCGGGTGGTCAATTTGCATACTCCCAGCCGGCCCCGCTCAGTACACTTGCATTGAGTGAAGCCATGTAAATCTAGTTGGTACGTGACCGTATGTGCGCAAATCACATACTTGCAGTCATTTGTCCACTGCTCTAGCACCAGAGAGTCACCACAGTGTGCAGTGCGCACAATGTGATGATTCACAAGTGTGTAGTCATACAGAGTGACTGCAGACTTGTAGCCTAAGGACCGAACAACACCTTTAATATGTATACTTCTGGCTGTTTCATAGACTATGTTCATATGACCGTACTGTTTGTCCAAGTGCTGCACGTGGAAAGAACTGACAGCACTATGACCAGTTCAGATGAGCGTTTGTACTGGCCACGTGCATTACACTTGTGCTTACTTTCTTTAAGCCTGATATGTTTTTAGATATGTAGTAAAGCAAGGTACACTGTGCTTTTCTACACTCCTAAAAAAACATCCTCAGAGTAATAGTTGTCACAAAGAAGCACAGGTCTACTAGATAGATACGTAAGAATATTACCAGATTTACACTACATTACATATAGGTTTAGGGAATGAAACATTTAGTGGGAATGCCTCTTGCAAAAAAAACTGTATTTGAAGTTTTCAATAAAAATTATTTGATTAAAAAAGAAACATATAGATATATTTAGTAGCAATGATAAAAATGATAAGATCTATATATATATATGCAAATGGGACTTAAGAGCTATTGGAGATCTGAAGCCTCTGTCACTCCAGTTTCATTCCCTGCCAAGGGCCGCCTGTTCCTGCTTGAGCTGGAGTGACAGAGGCTTCAGACCTACAATAACTCTTCAACCTCATTTGTATATCAATTTAAATGCTAATTTCCTAGTAATGGAGGAACAGACTGGCCATATAAAGTTATTGCTGTGCTTGTCTTTGAGCTTCATGTACAGTTGTGGCCAAAAGTATTGACACCCCCTGCAATTCTGTCAGATAATACTCAGTTTCTTCCTGAAAATGATTGCAATCATTAATTCTTTGGTATTATTATCTTCATTTAATTTGTCCTAAATGAAAAAAACACAAAAGAGAATGAAGCAAAACATTGATCATTTCACACAAAACTCCAAAAATGGGCCAGACAAAAGTATTGGCACCCTCAGCCTAATACTTGGTTGCACAACCTTTAGCCAAAATAACTGCGACCAACCGCTTCTGATAACCATCAATGAGTTTCTTACAATGCTCTGCTGGAATTTTAGACCATTCTTCTTTGGCAAACTGCTCCAGGTCCCTGATATTTGAAGGGTGCCTTCTCCAAACTGCCATTTTTAGATCTCTCCACAGGTGTTCTATGGGATCCAGGTCTGGACTCATTGCTGGCCACCTTAGAAGTCTTCAGTGCTTTCTCTCAAGCCATTTTCTAGTGCTTTTTGAAGTGTGTTTTGGGTCATTGTCCTGCTGGAAGACCCATGACCTCTGAGGGAGACCCAGCTTTCTCACACTGGGCCCTATATTATGCTGCAAAATTTGTTGGTAGTCTTCAGACTTCATAATGCCATACACACGGTCAAGCAGTCCAGTGCCAGAGGCAGCAAAGCAACCCCAAAACATCAGGGAACTTCAGCCATGTTTGACTGTAGGGACAGTGTTCTTTTCTTTGAATGCCTCTTTTTTTCTCCTGTAAACTCTATGTTGATGCCTTTGCCCAAAAAGCTCTACTTTTGTCTCATCTGACCAGAGAACATTCTTCCAAAACATTTTAGGCTTTTTCATGTAAGTTTTGGCAAACTCCAGCCTGGCTTTTTTATGTCTCGGGGTAAGAAGTGGGGTCTTCCTGGGTCTCCTACTATACAGTCCCTTTTCATTCAGATGCCGACGGATAGTACGGGTTGACACTGTTGTACCCTTGGACTGCAGGGCAGCTTGAACTTGTTTGGATGTTAGTCAAGGTTCTTTATCCAACATCCGCACAATCTTGCGTTGAAATCTCATGTCAATTTTTCTTTTCCGTCCACATCTAGGGAGGTTAGCCACAGTGCCATGGGCTTTAAACTTCTTGATGACACTGCGCACGGTAGACACAGGAACATTCAGGTCTTTGGAGATGGACTTGTAGCCTTGAGATTGCTCATGCTTCCTCACAATTTGGTTTCTCAAGTCCTCAGACAGTTCTTTGGTCTTCTTTCTTTTCTCCATGCTCAATGTGGTACACACAAGGACACAGGACAGAGGTTGAGTCAACTTTAATCCATGTCAACTAGCTGCAAGTGTGATTTAGTTATTGCCAACACCTGTTAGGTGCCACAGGTAAGTTACAGGTGCTGTTAATTACACAAATTAGAGAAGCATCACATGATTTTTCGAACAGTGCCAATACTTTTGTCCACCCCCTTTTTTATGTTTGGTGTGGAATTATATCAAATTTGGCTTTAGGGCAATTCTTTTTGTGTTTTTTCATTTAAGACAAATTAAATGAAGATAATAATACCAAAGAATTTGTGTTTGCAATCATTTTCAAGAAGAAACTGAGTATTATCTGACAGAATTGCAGGGGTGTCAATACTTTTGGCCACAACTGTACATATACATAGTTTGGGGGCATAAATCCTGCTGAAAAATTCCCATTAAAATGCTCTTTATTGTCAAAAACAGAGTTGTTTTTTTTTTAATTTTATTGTTAACTACTCATTGCCTAGGTTACTGGCTAGTTATGCGGGCTATATGCAGTGGCAAATCATGCCTGGTACTTATAAGCTGTTTTTAATAAAGCTTGTAAGCGGTGCTTTGAAGCTGGTTATATCGCTAAACTACACTGTTAGCTCCTGACCTGGCCACCTTCAATGCCACTGTGCTGCTGTGATGCTGCAGAGGCACAGTTGCCCCTGCTTGTAGCATTAGAGAAGTGCACAGTTCAGGCCACGGCCTTGACTATGCTGCCGGTCAGAACTTTCAATCAAGAAGCGAACCACCCCTGGCAAGCAGGAAGCTAGGAGGTAAAGTAGCAGTGAGATTCAAAGAGAACATGAGACAAGCCCTTTAAGTAAAAAAGGAAAAAAAAATTTTGCTGGAAAAAGTCAGCCTAAGGCCGGGATCACACACAGCGAGATACGGCCGAGTCTCGCAGGTTAAAACCAAGCTCTGGCACCGGCACTCCAGAGCGGAGCGTGCGGCCGCACAGCAATACATGGAGCTGCACGCTCCGCTCCGGAGTGCCGGTGCCAGAGCTTGGTTTTAACCTGCGAGACTCGGCCGTATCTCGCTGTAGTGTGACTCCGGCCTAAGTCTCTGTCCCCCAATGCCCCATAATTTACCTTGCGAATTGCGAGTCAATCACCCGATCTCAACCCCATCGCCCATACATATCACATGCTTAAGACAAACCCTAAGGCAGAAAGACCCTCAACAACAATTAAAGCATCACAAAGAAGGAAAACCCAGCATTTGATGACGTCCATGGCTTCCAAACTTCAGTCACAGCCTGCAAAAGATTCTCTACTAAGTATGAAAAATGAACATTTTGTCCATGATAAAGTTAATTTGTCCAATTACTTTTGAGCCACTGAAATGAGGAGGCTTTGTAGTAAAATGGTTGCAATTCCTAAACATTTCACAGGATATTTTTGATCAACCATTTTAACTAAAACTTAAAAGTCTACACTTCAATTGCATCTCAGAATCACAAAGATTCAGTCACTGTCCAAATACATCTGAACTTAACTGTATTCGCATATGTATATACAGTGCCTTGCGAATGTATTCGGCCCCCTGGAACTTTTCAACCTTTTCCCACATATCATGCTTCAATCATAAAGAAACCAAACGTAAATTTTTGGTGAAGAATCAACAACAAGTGGAACACAATTGTCAAGTTGAACGAAATTTATTGGTTATTTTATATTTTTGTGGAAATTCAAAAACTGAAAAGTGGGGCATGCAATATTATTCTGCCCCTTTAACTTAATACTTTGTTGCGCCACCTTTTGCTGCGATTACAGCTGCAAGTCACTTGGGGTATGTCTCTATCAGTTTTGTACATCGAGAGACTGAAATTCTTGCCCATTCTTCCTTGGCAAACAGCTAGAGCTCAGTGAGGTTTGATGGAGATCGTTTGTGAACAGCAGTTTTCAGCTCTTTCCACAGATTCTCGATTGGATTGAGGTCTAGACTTTGACTTGGCCATTCTAACACCTGGATACATTTATTTGTGAACCATTCCATTGTAGATTTTGTGTTATGTTTGGTATCATTGTCTTGTTGGAAGACAAATCTCTGTCCCAGTCTCAGGTCTTTTGCAGGCTCCAGCAAGTTTTCTTCAAGAATAGTCCTGTATTTGGCTCCATCCATCTTCCCATCAATAATAACCATCTTCCCTGTCCCTGCTGAAGAAAAGCACGCCCAAACCATGATGCTGCCACCACCATGTTTGACAGTGGGGATGGTGTGTTCAGGGTGATGAGCTGTGTTGCCTTTACGCCAAACATATCATTTGGCATTGTTGCCAAAAAGTTTGATTTTGGTTTCATCTGACCAGAGCACCATCTTCCACATGTTTGGTATGTCTCCCAAGTGGCTTGTTGCAAACTTTAAACAATACTTTTTATGAATATCTTTGAGAAATGGCTTTCTTTTTGCCACTCTTCCATAAAGGCCAGACTTGTGCAATGTATGACTGATTGTTGTCCTATGGACAGATTGTCCCACATCAGCTGTAGATCTCTGCAGTTTATCCAGTGATCATGGGCCTTTGGCTGCATCTCTGATCAGTCTTCTCCTTGTTTCAGATGAAAGTTTAGAGGGACGGCCGGGTCTTGGTAGATTTGCAGTGGTATGATACTCCTTCCATTTCAATATGATCACTTGCACATTGCTCTTTGGGATGTTTAAAGATTTGGAAATCATTTTGTATTCAAATCCGACTTTAAACGTCTCCACAACAGTATCATGGACTTGCCTGTTGTGTTCCTTGGTCTTCATGATGCTCTCTGTGCTTCAAACAGAACCCTGAGACTATCACAGAGCAGGTGCATTTATACGGAGACTTGATTACACACAGGTGAATTATATTTATCATCATTAGGCATTTAGGACAATATTGGATCATTCAGAGATCCACAATGAACTTCTGGAGTGAGTTTGCTGCACTGAAAGTAAAGGGGCCAAATAATATTGCACTCCCCACTTTTCAGTCTTTGAATTTCCACAAAAATTTAAAATAACCAATAAATTTCGTTCAACTTCACAATTGTGTTCCACTTGTTGTTGATTCTTCACCAAAAATTTACATTTGGTATCTTTATGTTTGAAGCATGATATGTGGGAAAAGGTTGAAAAGTTCCAGGGGGCCGAATACTTTCGCAAGGCACTGTAGCTAGTATAAATACAGTATATGTCCACATTAGCCACTGTATACAGATTTTTATGGATTTACAGCATCTACGAGAGTTGGTGGAAATTGTATGCACAGCATTTATATTTTTGTCCTTTGGTAGATATTACAGAAGCAATTATTGGAGTTGACCTGTAACTTTTTGATATATAGATGTTCAAACCTTTTGTTTCTATATACGATAATGGGATGGTTTTGCTTAACATTCTGACAACGGGGCTGTTATCGGTTATGAAAATACATACAGCCAGTACACCCTGCTGTCATGTGCAACTGGCTGCATACAGAGAGGAAAAAAAATGACCTTCATTTAATCAGACAGCTTCTTTCATATCCAGGCCACCCAGAAGGCTGACGGCAACCCTCGATAATATACAGTAAATAGTCATCTTGTCGCTCTCATGAAGGAAGGATTCATCAGCCAGACATAAGATGACAGCCTTGTCATAGACTGAATATCAACATTGCCTACTAACCTATTTTCCAAAACCTAAAACAATTCCTAAGAACGCCAATGCTTCTACAAATCACCACTGGTGCCTACCTTAATTGGTTGCTGCACACTTCAGACTTAATTGGTAAAAGAAATGAATGCGTACAATTTATCCAAAGAAGCATAAAGCAGAGGATGTCTAAGAATTAATAGAATTATATTAAATTAATGATAAAAATATATAACGAGGATATTATAATATCTAGTCACGTATAATTATAGCTAACAGCTGGTGGTGCGGCTGAAAATAGATATTAAAATTAGGAATTAATTAGAAATGGACCAGAGAAATGATAGGTAGCTTCTGCATATTAAAGGGGTGTTCCAGGCTCAACATAAATTTCAGTACGCCTTGCTGTTATCATTACGGCTGCTCATTAGCTGGAGCCCTCACATGATACACCACTCGTCACATCACCCTCCCGGGACCGTAGCACCAACACCGCCAGAACGGTGTCTTTGCAGGAGGTGAGTATAGACTTTTTTATTTTTATTGGGGTATTGACCTGATTAAGCTGGGGTTGTCCAGTAGTGAATAACCCCTTTACATGTATTACAGCCTCCTGTCACTAGTAATCCTCATTAGCAGCTATCATGATATATAGACTAATATTTGAAATAAAGCAGCACGGTGGCTCAGTGGTTAGCACTGTTGCTTTGCAGTATTGGTGTCCTGGGGTTAAATCCCACCAAGGACACCATCTGCAAGGAGTTTGTATATTCTCCCTGTGTTTTCGTGGGTTTCCTCCGGGTTCTCCGGTTTCTTCCCACACTCAGAAGTCATACTGATAGGGAATTTAGATTGTGAGCACCAATGGGGACAGTGATGATAATGTCTGTAAAGAGCTGTGGAATTAATGGAGCTATATAAGTGAGTAAAATAAATAAAGTAATATACTCATAACAAAAATAGAGTCTGTCCAACTAAAATAGACTGTCTATTATAACACTTTATATTAATTGCAAATAAAATATATATTTTTGCCTTTTTTCACTTCTGTATCTTCATAGTAACAGACTACAAACTTAGTGTAGCCTGATCATAAAGTCATACTCCATTCATTTAGTTGACCTAATTCTTACCAATTTACACTTGAAGTAGGAGGTGTGGACTTTCTTACAGAGATGTCGTACAGGAGGAGAGCGGCCTGGGAGCTGGGCAGCCATAGAGGTGAGCCAGCAAATCATCACAGATTTATTGTTTTATGTTAAATGCAATGGATCAAGATTGCCTCATAAGAGCAACTTTCCATCGACCTATCAGAGCATATGTATATTATACAATTTTTATCTGCCTGTTAGGCCACATTCACACAGCAGTATTTTGATCATTTTTTTACCTCAGTATTTGTAAGCCAAAATCAGAAAAGGAACAATCAGAGGAAAAGTATAATAGAAACACATCACCACTTCTGTATTCTTCACCCACTCCTGGTTTTGGCTTAGGCCAGTCTCACACGTCCAGATAATTCCGGTACCGGAAAAATCGGTACCGGAGTTCGGCACACGTGTGCTGCCCGTGTGCCGACTGGGTACCACACGCACCGTGCAGGAGACAGCGCTAGAGATAAGCGCTGTCCCCCCCACGTGGTGCTGAAGCCGCCATTCATATCTTCTCTGCAGCAGCGTTTGCTGTAGAGAAGATATGAATAATCTTTTTTTTTTTTGTTTCTCGTGTTTAACATAAAGATCCATGTCCCCACCCCCTGTGCGCCCGCCCGCTGTTATTAAAATACTCACCCGGCTCCCTCGCTGGCGCTGCTTCCTGTCCTGGCCGCACCTTCTACTGTATGAGCGGTCACGTGGGGCCGCCGATTACAGTCATGAATATGCGGCTCCACCTCCCATAGGGCTGGAGCCGCTTATTAATTTGTGTAATGGGCGGCCCCACGTGACCGCATACAGGAGAAGCTGCGGCCAGGACAGGACACTGCGAGGGAGGCGGGTGAGTATTTTAATAACAGCGGGCGGGCGGGCGCACAGGGGGTGGGAGGGGGGTGGGGACATGGATCTTTATGTTAAACACGAGAAACAAAAAACAAAAAGATTATTCATATCTTCTCTACAGCAAACGCTGCTGCAGAGAAGATATGAATGGCGGCTTCAGCACCATGTGGGGGGGACAGCGCTTACTGTAGCGCTGTCTTCTGCACGGCACACGGACTGCACACGAACAACGTCCGTGTGCGGTATGTGTTTTACACGGACCCATGGACTTTAATGGGTCCGTGTAATCCGTGCGCTCCCACGAACACTGACATGTCTCCGTGTTTGGCACACGGAGACACGGTCCGCAAAAAATCAATGACATCTGCACAGATGCATTGATTTCAATGTGTCTACGTGTGTCAGTGGCTCCGTTACGTGAGGAAACTGTCACCTCACGTACCGGAGCCACTGACGTGTGAAACCGGCCTTACAGATACTGAGGTAAAATACTGACCAAATACTGAACCTGTGAACGGGGCCTTGATGTGCTCAGTCCCTTCCTTCTCCCAGTCTTTCCCTGTCCTTTTCTCAGCTCTCCATGGCAGCCAATGATTGTGAGACAAGGCTCCCCTTCCATTTCTCTCACTGTGTAGAGATGTATGTAATTTCATGTATGCCTGTAGCTGTAGAGCTGTGCGCTGCCTAAGGGTATGTGCACACGTTGCGGATTTGCCTGCGGATCCGCAGCAGATTGGACGCTGTGGATTCGCAGCAGTTTTCCATCCAGTTTACAGTACCATGTAAACCTATGGAAAACAAAATCCGCAGTGCACATGCTGCGGAAAATACCGCGCGGAAACGCTGCGGTTTATTTTCCGCAGCATGTCAATTCTTTGTGCGGATTCCGCAGCGTTTTACACCTATTCCTTAGTAGGAATCCGCAGGTGCAAAACCGCAGGTGAAATCCACACAAAAAACGCAGTAAATCCGCAGTAAATCTGAGGGCAATACCTGCAGATTTTTCAAAAACTGAGAGGAAAAATCAGCACAGAAATCCGCAACATGGGCACATAGCCTTAATCTTCCCCTCCTGTAAGACGACCCATTACAGAGTACACGCTCGGAGTGTTCGAATACTCCATTATGGAAAGCAGTATGCCTGCACATTTTCATCCGGTGGCTCTCTAGCTGTTATGAAAGCTAAGCATGCCATTAAAGTTTGTGATAGCATATTGAGACTTGTAGTGCCACAACTGCTGGAGAAGCACAGAATGTAGACCGTTAGCAGTGAAATCTGTGAGAAACATAAATAACATAACTTCATAACGTATGTGAACAGGCAAGGATAGCTCCCCAGTGATCTAGGCATGCTGAGCAGTGTAGTTCAGTACTAATAAATGGAAGTGTTCCTTTCATAGCAAGGCCACGACCGCTACAATAGTGTTATGGCTCCTGTTTATAGCCAGGCCATGACATCTGTGCTGAATCATTTTTAACAGGATCAGTAGACCACAGTAACTTAAATTGGAATCTGTAAATTCTTCTTTGGGGTCCCACCACTTTTGATAACAAAAATAGCCCTGCAGACTAAAGGAAAAATACCCGCTACCTAAAATTACCAATGTGAACAGAGCCAAAAGGCTCATTTTGATGTATTTTGCATGTACGAGAAAAACGGACGGATTATTCTGATCAGACTTTGATCCGAGTGTGGTCCGATTGTTGTCCATTTTTCTTGTACATGGAGAAAAAGAAAAGTTTCTCCACCTTCTCCCTTCTGACAGTCTGTGATGTCACCCGAGTGTGGTCCAATTTTTCAAGGACCCATACACTTGCATTACAGATTTTGATCTGACGCTCAGATCAAAATCAGATATGTCTCTGATATTTTCCAGCCGTGCCATATTAGAGAATACCCCCTGCTGACCTGATCACACTAATACACCTACTAATAAAGGACATGTGAACACTCTTCTTTACATCTCACTAAGTTACCTACGATTTGCACTAATATTGCTCTATACAATCACGTTATAATGTCTGAGTTTCCTTTCTTACTTGTCTAAGATCAATGATTACCATGTACCAAGCACTTACCAGATCACTGCTGCCCCAGACAGCAGCCCCTTCTGCTACCAGTGCAGACCATTCGACTGTCATTATCTGTCACTGTCAAGACCCTAAAGCACTTGCTGAACAGCTGCACCCCATCATGTGACGCTTGTGGCACTCCAGCTATGCTGCCTCAAGTCCACCTTCCTATGGATTTAAAGCTTGTGAAATGAAAGACAATTCATTCCAAATTCCACATTTCAAGCTCTCTGAAAAGGAAAATGTTGTGTCTTGGCCTATTGCTTAACTGCTGGATAATGCACATGTTGTCAATGTGCTCTACTACTTGGCCCTAGTAGTGGAATCTATTAGGAAACCTCAGATTGAGTGAGAAGAACAGTGAAGGGTGGAGAGAAACAGTAGACGAGAGGGAAACCAGACACAAATGAGCCGGAGGACCGGAGAATGGGACCCAGATGAACAGGAAGGGAGATGATTTCTTACAGACAAGGATCAATGAAGGAGAGGGGGAAATGAAACATATCTCCATCTGGTCCACAGTGTTTAGGTCTGAATATATGTCTACATACATTGCTCAATCCAGTCATCCTAGCTAGAGATCCAAGACTTCCTCCAACACAGCCCATCACCAAGTTCAAATGTGTCATCTACATTATTCTGGGCAGTTTCATTCTGGTACTAAATATTCCGATAAGCCAAACTGGAAAAGCTGCCAAGAGGATGACACAATAGTGATATACAAGTGTGGTAAGTGGGCATAGTGTGCCCTAACTGTGCCACACTGCACCAAAGAAACTGCGCTGCCATATAGTGTTCAATTATGAGCACATACTATACATTCATCACATACACAAGTCACGTATACACATTAAAGAGAATCTGTCAGCAGTTTTTTTGCTATGTAATACAAGAGCATCATAGGGTATGGACAGAGACCCTGATTACAGCTATGTATCACTTAGTTTTCTGGGTGCAGTAGTTATGGTAGAGTCACAATGTAGATGTAGCAAAGCTCAGTTGCTGTGTACATTGTATAATGACAGAGAGCTGTTAATCGGTGATAAAGCAGTGTGGTTGGACTAGGATGCACAAGGTCAGTTGTCCTGTAGTGATTATCTCCTGCTGATAAAACACTAATTGTATTTAAATAGCAAAATACAGCCCAGTAAGTGACACATCCTTGTAATCAGGGTTTGAACTCCTACATTATGTTGCTCTCAAACTACATTGCAAAAACCTTCTGACAGATTTCCTTAAGGCTGAGACTTTGTGACTTTGGCAAGTGACACAGGTGATGCGACCAGAGATCACTGCATGCTGTTTCTACTTCGCAGTATATTGCAAGTGAATGCGGTCGCACTATGAACCACCATGACCAGTAATTCACAAAAACTTCAACTGGTTCTTTTCTTGTCACACTACCTTGTAGCTTGCAATGCGACCCCATTTTCCTGCATTATGCTGTGATGTAGAAGTGGCATACAGCGATCTTTGGCAGCATGACCTTTGCTGCATCTAATGTTGCCCTGTAGGCTCAGGCTAAAGCTGGAGCACACACCATTTACCGTCACTAGGTGAATACTGAGTCGTGACAGTTTGGATGTATTCTCATGTGACAGATTTGTTGCGGACTGTCCTGGTCATCTGAACGGAACTGCAGGAAGAAAGCACCCCATTCGGATGAATAAAATTGATTTTCAGGCACAGAAACTTCTGTTCTTGACAAGTCTGTGCATGCAGCCAAATTCTGATTGCAGGATCAATATAATCATTGATGTAGGAGTGTAATTTCCTTTGTAAATAAATTTGCTTTAACTTCATTCATCCAAAGTAAAGTTGACCATAGATGATGGAAATCAACTGAACCAGACGATTTTGTGTATGGATGTCCTTACCTTGCCACCCCCCATACCAAATGCCTGGAAAGAAGGATGACATACAACATGCCTGATTCTCAAGAGAGATAAGCCACCAACAGAGGTGTCTGACAGCAACGGATTCCCCTCTTAGGCCGGATGCACACCAGAGAGGAATATGGACGAGTGCTATGCGAGAAAAAATTGCATAGCACTCGGACCAATGTTAATCTATGGGGCAGTTCCCATCATCCGTTTTTTTTCTCGGCCGTATTATACCTGCGAGTGAAATCGCAGCATGCCGCAATTTGCACAGTATATCGGCCAAGACTCGCCAATGAAAGTCTATGGGTGCGAGAAAAACTCGCACACCACACGGACCATCAGTGTGACTTGCGAGAAATACGCACCGGTGTCCTTTCGAAAAGCCGGCAATTCAGGGCGCTGTAATGTAAAATCACACTGACAGGTTAAAATAGAATAGATAAAATAAATGTATACACATAGTATATATATATATATATATATATATATATATATATATATATATATATATATATATATATATATATACAGTATATATATATATCATTGACACATACACTCACCGGCCACTTTATTAGGTACACCTGTCCAACTTCTTGTTAACACTTAATTTCTAATCAGCCAATCACATGGCGGCAACTCAGTGCATTTAGGCATGTAGACATGGTCAAGACAATCTCCTGCAGTTCAAACCGAGCATCAGTATGGGGAAGAAAGGTGATTTGAGTGCCTTTGAACGTGGCATGGTTGTTGGTGCCAGAAGGGCTGGTCTGAGTATTTCAGAAACTGCTGATCTACTGGGATTTTCACGCACAACCATCTCTAGGGTTTACAGAGAATGGTCCGAAAAAGAAAAAAAATCCAGTGAGCGGCAGTTCTGTGGGCGGAAATGCCTTGTTGATGCCAGAGGTCAGAGGAGAATGGGCAGACTGGTTCGAGCTGATAGAAAGGCAACAGTGACTCAAATCGCCACCCGTTACAACCAAGGTAGGCCTAAGAGCATCTCTGAACGCACAGTGCGTCGAACTTTGAGGCAGATGGGCTACAGCAGCAGAAGACCACACCGGGTACCACTCCTTTCAGCTAAGAACAGGAAACTGAGGCTACAATTTGTACAAGCTCATCGAAATTGGACAGTAGAAGATTGGAAAAACGTTGCTTGGTCTGATGAGTCTCGATTTCTGCTGCGACATTCAGATGGTAGGGTCAGAATTTGGCGTAAACAACATGAAAGCATGGATCCATCCTGCCTTGTATGGAGCATCTTTGGGATGTGCAGCCGACAAATCTGCGGCAACTGTGTGATGCCATCATGTCAATATGGACCAAAATCTCTGAGGAATGCTTCCAGCACCTTGTTGAATCTATGCCACGAAGAATTGAGGCAGTTCTGAAGGCAAAAGGGGGTCCAACCCGTTACTAGCATGGTGTACCTAATAAAGTGGCCGGTGAGTGTATATATATATTTCATAGAGAGTTAGGTAGCAGAATAGCCGATAATTCAATTGTCGGCTTCTGTAAAATCATTGCAGAACAGGATATGAAACATGGTTTACATACAGTAAACCATTGCATATCAGTTAGATTTATATATGTCCCTGACTAATAATGTTAGTACTATGTGAGTGTTACATTTTGGAGATGTAGATGTTAAATTAACAAATTTATTGAGGGAAAAAAATTGAGTGGGAGCAATTGAAATAATTACACACAGGTTTTCCATCTTTATTACACTCCCAATCAAAGCGAAGCCCTCGTTCTTCTGTAAAAAATAAAAAATAAAAAAGCAACAATATCCCATACCTGTCAGCTGTACAGTCAAGTCCCACGCTGCAATCCATCTCAAGGGGTTAAATTAGCGTTGCTAATGCTACTGTCCCGGCTAAACCACTGTGTAATGAATGAAAAGTTTCAGTTTCTGAACTTTTTCCCACGCTGCCAAGTTCACCTCAGGTCAGACGGGGCCGCTGCGCAGCCTCAATGACTACTGCTGACGTCACTGAGCATGCGCAGACTCACAGCCTGACCTGAGGTGAACTCGGAAGAATGGGAAAAAGTTCAGAAACTTTCCCACACTAGAGAGTTCATGTCCGGTCAGGCAGGGAGGCTGCGCATGCAGCTTTTAATTCATTACACAGTGGTTTACAGCCCGGCCGGTAGCATTAGCAGTGCCCCCGGTTGTAAACTATTTAACCCCTTGAGATGGATTGCAGCGTGGGACTTGACTGTATAGCGGACAGGTATGGGATATTGTTGCTTTTTTATTATGGATTTTTTACAGAAGAACGAGGGCTTTGCTTGGATTGGGAGTGTAATTTTAATGGAAAACCTGTGTGTTTAATTATTTCATTAAAAGACTTTATTCTCAATGTGAGTGTATTATTTTTATCCCTTTCATACTATTGGATTAATAATGGATAGGTGTCTTATTGACACCTCTCCATTATTAACCTGGCTTAATGTCACCTTACAATAGCAAGCTGACATTAACCCCTTATTACCCAACATGCCACCACTACAGGGCAATGGGAAGAGAGAGGCTAAGTACCAGAATTGGCGCATCTTAGAGATGCGCCTTTTCTGGGTCAGCTGGGTGCTGGTATTTTTAGTCAGGGGGGTCAATATCCATGGCCCCTTCCTAGGCTATGAGTATCAGTCTGCAGCTGTCTGCGTAGCCTTTCTGGCTATTAATTATAGGGGGACCACACGCCATTTTTTTAGGGGGTCCCCCTATTAGAATAGCCAGTAAAGGCTAAATATACAGCTGCGGGCTGACATTCATAGCCTGGGAAGATCCATGGGTATTAACCCCTTCCCAGGCTACAAACATCGGCCCCGGCCGTCGGCTTTCCCACTCTGGCGAAAAAGATTGTGCGGGAGACCACGCAATTTTTTTCACTTGTAGGATGGAAATTGTGGAGCCAATAAATAGGCTTCCACATTATTTATTCATGATTTTCTGGTCCGGGATCCATTATATATCCATTTTGCAAGCCGGCGAGAAAATCTCGCCATACGGATGTCATACGGATGTCACACGGATGCTTAGATGCGAGAAAATCACATCCTCGCATTGCAAATGGATCACTTTTCAGGAACATTTGTGCGATTCTCAGCCGTGAAAAACGGAATGATTTTTTTATACGTTATGTGTGACTCCAGCCTTAACATTAGAAACACATGCTGAGCCTAGCATGGAAGTGTTTGTTGTTGTCAGGAGTAATATCAGTCACCAGACCAATCAGGTGACCAACAGTTATCTCTGGGGCATAGTTACCTGAATGCAGTTAATAGACCTGTCAGCAAACAATACTTAAACTAACGACACTGCAGTTTTTGAAGCAAAGCCAGAAATTGATGCAATTGAAGGAAAAGTAAAAGATCTTCCTTTTATTTCCAGTTCTTTTTTCATCCACTCCTGGCTCTGGCCCAGCACCTGCCACTCCACCCCCCCAAAAAAACAAACAAAAAAACCCACAAGTCATGTTTTTTTTCCAAAGGTTGTGTATAAAACCTTCCTTAAAGTGCTGTAGAGTGTCTCAGTGGTTAGCACTGTTGCATTGCAGTGCTGGGGTCCTGAATCCTGCCAAGAACAACATCTACAAGGAGTTTGTATGTTCTCCCCGTGTTTGCTTGGGTTTCCTCCGGGTACTCTGGTTTCCTCCCACACTCCAAAGACATACTGATAGGGAATTTACATTGTGAACCCCAATGGGGACAGCAATGATAATGTCTGTAAGGCCGGGGACACACACAACGTATAAAAAAAGGGTCCGTTTTTCACGGACGAGAATCGCACAAATGTTTCCAAAACAGTGATCCGTGTGCAGTGCGAGGATGCGATTTCCTCGCATCAAATTATCCGTGTGACATCCGTATGGCATCCGTATGGCGAGATTTTCTCGCAGGCATGCAAAACCAACATCTAATAGATTTTTCAGCTCAAATGTTCGTTTAAACATATATACAGTATATATATATATATATATATATATATGTAATTGAGACACACACATATATATATATATATATATATATATATATATATATATATATATATATATATATACTCACCGGCCACTTTATTAGGTACACCTGTCCAACTTCTTGTTAACACTTAATTTCTAATCAGCCAATCACATGGCGGCAACTCAGTGCTTTTAGGCATGTAGACATGGTCAAGACAATCTCCTGCAGTTCAAACCGAGCATCAGTATGGGGAAGAAAGGTGATTTGAGTGCCTTTGAACGTGGCATGGTTGTTGGTGCCAGAAGGGCTGGTCTGAGTATTTCAGAAACTGCTGATCTACTGGGATTTTCACGCACAACCATCTCTAGGGTTTACAGAGAATGGTCCGAAAAAGAAAAAAAATCCAGTGAGCGGCAGTTCTGTGGGCGGAAATGCCTTGTTGATGCCAGAGGTCAGAGGAGAATGGGCAGACTGGTTCGAGCTGATAGAAAGGCAACAGTGACTCAAATCGCCACCCGTTACAACCAAGGTAGGCCTAAGAGCATCTCTGAACGCACAGTGCGTCGAACTTTGAGGCAGATGGGCTACAGCAGCAGAAGACCACACCGGGTACCACTCCTTTCAGCTAAGAACAGGAAACTGAGGCTACAATTTGTACAAGCTCATCGAAATTGGACAGTAGAAGATTGGAAAAACGTTGCTTGGTCTGATGAGTCTCGATTTCTGCTGCGACATTCAGATGGTAGGGTCAGAATTTGGCGTAAACAACATGAAAGCATGGATCCATCCTGCCTTGTATGGAGCATCTTTGGGATGTGCAGCCGACAAATCTGCGGCAACTGTGTGATGCCATCATGTCAATATGGACCAAAATCTCTGAGGAATGCTTCCAGCACCTTGTTGAATCTATGCCACGAAGAATTGAGGCAGTTCGGAAGGCAAAAGGGGGTCCAACCCATTACTAGCATGGTGTACCTAATAAAGTGGCCGGTGAGTGTATATATATATATATATATATATATATATATATATATATATATATATATATATATACTGTATTTATATTTAATTCAGCGCTAGATATCCTAAAAGCCGGTAATTCAATTGCCGGCTTTTCATTTCTCCTTCACAAACCCAAACTTTTTCCCACTCTCGAGTTAATATGAGGACATCCAGCAGGGGGCGCATCACCGCGAATCAAGGTAACTACAGGACATTCCCCTGCACTCCATTCATTCACAACATTTTACAGACAGGAGCGGGTGCATTAGCACAGCTCCTGGCTGTAAAATGATTTAACCCCTTCAGATGGATTTACATCGTGGGACTGACGGAAGGATAGAAGGTATGGAATATTGTTGTTTGTTTTGGTTAACTTTGTTTCAGGTGACAAGGGTCTTCAGGTGGATTACCAGTATAATAAAATATTAAAACACCCTGTGTCTTTATTTCATTAAAATACTTTTAAATAATGTGTGTGTGTTTTATTAACCATTTCGTACTATTGGATTAATAATGGATAGGTGTCATAATTGATGCCTCTCCATTATTAATCTGGCTTAATGTCACCTTACAATAGCAAGGTGACATTAACTCTTCATTACCCTATATCCCACAGCTACACGGGAATGGGAAGAGAGAGGCCAAGTGCCAGAATAGGCGCATCTTCCAGATGTGCCTTTTCTGGGGTGGCTGGGGGCAGATGTTTTTAGCCAGGGGGGGCTAATAACCATGGACCCTCTCTAGGCTATTAATATCTGCCCTCAGTCACTGGCTTTACCACTCTGGCGGAGAAAATTGCGCGGGAGCCCACGCCAATTTTTTCTGTGATTTAACCCTTTATTTTACAAGCTACAGCGCCCAAATTTTGCACATACACACTACTAACATTAGTAGTGTGGAATATGCAAAAAAAAAAAGGGATATGAGATGGTTTACTGTATGTAAACCATGTCTCATATCATGTCGGGTTTGTGAAGGAGAAAGAAAAAGCCGGCAATTGAATTACCGGCTTTTCTATAGAACACCGCTGCGTATTTCTCGCAAGTCACATTGCTGGTCCGTGTGGAATCCGATTTTTTTCTCACACCCATAGACTTGCATTGGCGATTCTCGGCGGAGATACGCTGACAATCGCAGCATGCTGCGATTTCACTCGGATCCTGAATACGGCCGAGAAAATATCGGATGATGGGAGCTGCCCCACAGATTAACATTGGGTCGAGCGCTATGAGATTTTTTCTCGCATTGCACTCGTCCGTATTACGGTCTAGTGTTACCCCGGCCTATAGCAGATTACAGGATTGCTTCCATCATTATAGATGAATATTAGTGGATAGTGCTTGTAAAAGCAAAAACTTTTGCATTTTCTGCTTATTAAAATTTAAAGCCGTTCTTGACATGTCAATGATTTTTGCTCATTGCCTAGAAGACAGAATACCGCTGCTGACTATCTTGCAAGCACATTGGGAAAGCTGTCCAGGATTAGGAAGTAACAGCACGCTCCAGCAATCCTGCCCAGCTTCCACACAGTACTTACAGACTCAATTACTATTATTATTATTTATTATTATAGCGCCATTTTTTCCATGGCGCTTTACATATGAGAAGGGGTATATATAATAAAAACAAGTACAATAATCTTGGACAATACAAGTCACAACTGGTACAGGAGGAGAGAGGACCCTGCCCGCGAGGGCTCACAATCTTCAAGGGATGGGTGAGGATACAGTGGGTGAGGATACAGTAGGTGAGGATAGAGCTGGTCGTGCAGTGGTTTGGTCGATTGGTGGTTACTGCAGGTTGTAGGCTTGCCGGAAGAGGTAGGTCTTCAGGTTCTTTTTGAAGGTTTCGATGGTAGGTGAGAGTCTGATATGTTGTGGTAGAGAGTTCCAGAGTAGGGGTGATGCGCGAGAAAAATCTTGTATGCGATTGTGGGAAGAGGAGATAAGAGGGGAGTAGAGAAGGAGATCTTGTGAGGATCGGAGGTTGCGTGCAGGTAAGTACTGGGAAACGAGGTCACAGATATATGGATGAGACAGGTTGTGGATGGCTTTGTATGTCATGGTTAAGCTTTTGTTCTGGAGTCTCTGGGTAATGGGGAGCCAGTGAAGGGATTGACAGAGGGGAGAGGTTGGGGAATAGTGGGGGGGACAGGTGGATTAGTCAGGCAGCTGAGTTTAGAATAGATTGGAGGGGTTCAAGAGTGTTAGAGGGGAGGCCACAGAGCAGGAGGTTACAGTAGTCGAGGCGGGAGATGATGAGGGCATGGACTAGGGTTTTGCAGATTCTTGGTTTAGGAATGTACGGATTCGTGAAATATTTTTGAGTTGAAGGAGGCAGGAAGTGGAAAGGGCTTGGATATGCGGTTTGAAGGAGAGATCAGTGTCAAGGATTACCCCGAGACAGCGAGCTTGTGGGACTGGGGAGAGTGGGCAGCCGTTTACTGTAATGGATTGGTTCGTTGGGGGGGTCACGTGAGATGGGGGAAAGATGATGAATTCTGTTTTGTCCATGTTAAGTTTTAGAAATCTAGCGGAGAAGAAGGATGAAATAGGGGATAGACATTGAGGGATTCTGGTTAGTAGGGTGGTGATATCTGGTCCAGAGATGTAGACCTGTGTGTCGTCAGCATAGAGATGATACTGAAAACTGTGAGATTCTATGAGCTGTCCCAGGCCAAAGATGTAAATGGAGAAGAGTAGGGGCCCTAGAACTGAACCTTGCGGGACTCCGACAGATAGGTGGCGAGGTGAGGAGGTGGTGTTAGAGTGGGAGACGCTGAATGTCTGGTCAGTTAGGTATGACGAGATCCAGGATAGGGCTAAGTCTGTGATGCCAAGGGATGAGAGGGTCCGCAGCAACAGGGAATGGTCCACTGTGTCAAAGGCAGAGGACAGGTCCAGGAGGAGGAGGATAGAGTAGTGTCGCTTGCTCTTGGTTGGCAGTTAATAGGTCATTGGTGACCTTAGTTAGGGCAGTTTCAGTCGAGTGGTGTGACCGGAAGCCTGATTGTAAGCGGTCAAAGAGGAAGCAGGAAGATAAATGGGAGGACAGTTCAAGATGGACATGTTCCAGTAGTTTTGAGGCATAGGGGAGAAGTGATATAGGGCGATAGCTGGATATAGAGGATGGGTCAAGAGAGGGCTTTTTGAGGATAGGTGTGATTGAGGCATGTTTAAAGCTTGAGGGGAAAACACCAGTTAGTGATAGCTTGAAGAGATGGGTTAGGGTTGGGATGAAGACTGTGGCGAGGTTTGGGATGAAGTGGGAAGGGATCAGGTCAAGTGCACAGGTGGTGAGATGCAATCTTGAGAGTAGAGTGGAGAGTCGATCTTCTGTAATGGTGGAGAAGTTGGTTTTGGAGGTGGAGGGCTGGGTAGTTGGGAGGAAGGCCTCTGGGGGTTGTCGACTAAAACTGTCTCTGATGTTCTCAATCTTCTGCTTGAAAAATGAGGCAAAGTCTTCAGCTGAGATGAGTGGGGAGGGAGGAGGTGCTGGGGGATGGAGGAGAGAGTTGAAGGTGTTGAATAACTGTTTAGGATTGTGAGACTGGGAGGATATGAAAGATGAGAAGTAGGTTTGTTTTGCTGTGGCGAGTGTGGACTTGAAAGTAGTGAGGGACTGTTTGAATGCGATGAAGTGCTCGTTGGAGTGGGATCTTTTCCATCTCCACTCAGCAGCCCTGGAAGCTCGCCTCAGTTCTTTGGTCAAGCTGGTGTGCCAGGGCTGTCTGTTGATTTTGCGAGCTTTGGTATGTGTGAGAGGGGCAAGAGATTCCAAAGCTACAGCTATTGTGGTGTTATATAGAGCAGCAGCGTCATCAGCATTGTGTAGGGAACTTTTGTCTGTGAGAGGGAGGAGGGATTCAGAGAGTGAGTGTAGATCAAGGTGTTTAAGATTTCTGCGAGAGTGTGCAAGTTTGTGGGGTGGTGATTGCAGACTAGGAGTGGAGAGGGAAGAGAATGTGAGTAGATTGTGATCAGAAAGAGGAAGAGGTGAGTTAGAGAGGTTAGATAGGGAGCAGAGGCGGGTGAAGATGAGGTCCAGTGCGTGACCATCTTTGTGAGTGGCTGCAGAAGACCATTGAGTGAGGCCGAAGGAGGAAGTGAGAGATAGATGATTAGTGGCAGCTGAGAGAGAAGTGTCAATGGGTATGTTGAAGTCGCCCATGATGATAGTGGGGATGCCGCAGAAAGGAAATGAAGTAGCCAGGTGGTGAAGTGGTCAAAGAAGGTGGTGGCTGGCCCTGGGGGGCGGTAAATGACAGCCAGTTGGAGGTTGGAGTAGATGCGCACAGAGTGCACCTCAAAGGAAGGGAGGGTAACAGAGGGTGGCAGTGGGATTGGGGTGAAGGAGCAGTTATCTGACAGGAGAAAACCAACTCCTCCGCCATGCTTGCTGCTGGGGCAGGGTGTGTGAGAAAGGTGGAAGCCACCATACAAAAGTGCAGCAAGAGAGGCTGTGTGAGAAGGGGTGAGCCAGGTTTCGGTGATGGCGAGGAAGGAAAGTTTGTAAGTAATAAAAAGATCATGGATGTAGGAAAGCTTGTTGCAGACAGAGCGAGCGTTCCATAGAGCTCCTGTTAGTGGGACTGGGGAAGAGGGGGCTGGTATAAGGTTAGAGAGGTTACGGAAATTTGTGATACAGCATGGATGGGAGGTAGAACTGACTGTGGGGATGTGGTGAGGAGGACCAGGATTTGGAGAGATATCACCAGCAGTGAGAAGGAGCAGAGAAAGTGTTAGCAGGTGGGAGCAGGAGAGGGCATGAAGTGGCTGTCTGTGCTTGTAGACAGAAGATTGTATGTTGAGGAACAGTTCTGAGGAGGAGGTGAGATGGATGGGGAGGATTGAGTAAGAGATGAACAGTTCCTTACTAGGTGTAGGGATTAGGGGAGTTAGCAGAAAGTGAAGGATTATAGGGGTGAAAATGATCCAAGAAGTATCGTTTCTCCTTGCGGAGAGTGACATGATAAGCGTGTCGAGGTGAGGAGACTTAAAGACGCAATGCTCGTCTGGGAAATATGCAAATTGTCTCTTCAGAGAGGAAGAGGACTAGAACTCTAGTGCCACCTATTGGAAGTAGCAATCCTAACAGTCAATGTCGACCCTTTAACGAGCCTTGTCACATGACTTAGGATAATAGCCAAATCAGAATCTCAATTTGCAGACACTGTGTTTCGGGGTACTGCCCCTTGTCAGTGCAAAGTGGAGATCTGGTTTGGCTGATTGAGAGGCGTCTGACCGGGATCCAAGAAGTATCGTTTCTTCTTGCGGAGAGTGACATGATAAGTGTGTCGAGGTGAGGAGACTTAAAGCCGCAATGCTCCTCTGGGAAATATGCAAAGTAAAAACAAACAGAAACATTGTTTACAGTGACTGGCCAGTTCCCTTCTGGATCAATTCTGGTTTTAATTCTACATTAATCTTCACACTTCTATGACACACTTATAGGAATCATACTGCAGACTAAAGTCATTGCAGACGTGCTATGCAATATATGTACAACTAAGTGCATTCAGGTGTGAAGCAGAGAAGAGTGGTCTCTGTTCATCTTGGTCAGAGAATTAAGGGCCCCTTCACACTGTGCAATCAAAGTCTGAACGAGCGTTCGATTTGTGACGTTTATCCGTCCTCGTTCCGAGGTTGCAAAGTGTGACATGGCGTTACGATCTGCGACGCAGCCCAGCATCGTACGATGTGAAAGAAAGAGCAGAACTTTCTTTCGTCGTAAATGTCTCGCTGTGGCGGTCGAAATCGTAGTATGTGACGGCGGTCATACGAGCTCGTAATGCGACTACGTGGGTTGGGCTTCCGCATACCTGTCTCCTGATTGGGCGTGACGTTTTAGCACGCCCATGCTGGTAATACGTCACGCTCGGAGTCGTAGGACTATGGCGGTGTGAAGGGTAGCGTACGATTGCGACGCGTGACGTTCACATCGCAACTACGTCAGAAAAAGCGTTAACATCGTAGAGTGTGACCGCTGGCTACGAGCTCGTACTGCGATGTCGAATATGACGCAAATGCGTCGTAATCGTAGCAGAATCGACCAGTGTGAAGGGGCCCTAAGAGTGGACCAGATGCATACAATCAAGCCAAAGTAAACAAGGTCATAAATAACACTGGGGTAAGCTGGGGTTAGCTGAAAGGCATACCATGTGAATGCTAGGAGCAAAGGAAAGTCTGTGTGGAAAGTTGGGTGATGTGCTATATGCACTTCATAGACAGACAAGGCAGGAGAGCAGGCTGGAGAGCTGGGTGCAAAAATGTGAATGCTAGGAGCAGAGGAAAGTCTGTGTGGAAAGTTGGGTGATGTACTCAATAGAAAAGAGCTTGTAAGCACTGTGCATGTTCTGCTCTCTACCAGCAGTGATTGGTCTCCAAGGCAAACGATTTCTAATCAAGAGAACAGAAATGTGCTAATATCTTAAGAATGGCTACAAATTTGAATAAGAAGTACATTGCAAATGTGTTTGTATTTACTATCACTATCCCACTGATGATACCCATTTATGAAGATGGGAACAACCCTTTAAGGGAGGTTTCATACTAGTTAGTATGTCCTCCTACAACTCTTGCATGCAAAAGTTTAGTTGTGCGGAGTGTAGTTTGTATTTTGTCATCCAACAGCTGTGATGAAAAGGTCTGGGCTGATTGGGAAAAGAAAATGTGATCATTTATGCTTTTCAAAATTAAAAAAATTGTAATAATTGAATTGAAAATATTATTTAAAAAAAAACGGGGTTGTCCTATACATCAAAAATGATCTTACCATCCTATTGCATGTAACAAGGTTTAAAAAATTTGCCGTTAATAGAAGAAAACCTCCATGTGGTAAGACTTGCTAAATCATCAACCAAGTAATGTAATTTTAATTCAGAAAAATCGGATTAAACGTTTCAAAAAATCAAGTTGTAATAACCAATCTGAAAATCAGGCCTACAGCAACAGAGCGAGATTTATTGCAGCAGACGAATTCACCGGCTCTCACCATGAAGGTGCACATGGGCTCACACCCTCTACTCTCACAAATCTGGTTCCCATCTACCTTCTACTGTGTATTTATTGCATCTACTGGGAACTGTGTCTGTGTTTGCTCTAGACCAATTGAGGCCCATTCTTTCCACCTTCTCTCCGAGAAACTATTCAGGCCATTCCTAACATAACTCCACAGGGCATAATTTCACCCAGGGATGGACACCACCCATGGCCCCTCATTGTTTCATTTGCCCCCAGGACTTGGAAACATTGCAGTCCTCGCATTCCGGCCAACATCAGCCCCATCTGCAGATAACTCGGTCCATATTACCTTCACTAGCCCTTTCCATTCATCTTAATAATGTTAGATCCCATGTGCCTGTGTCATTATCACACAGCAATGGTTAGGACAGATCAATGGGTCTTAGGTCTTCTCGGAGTGTGTCACTGTGGTGACAGTGACAGATAGACAAAGAATCAGACCCTTCTGCCCTTTAATTACTGAGTCAGTAGTGTATTATAGTGCCATAAATGAGATTACTATATACAACCCATGTCTGCCGACCATCTAATTTAATTCTGAGTTTATTTTCAGATGCTCCAAACAATCATGTTATAATAATCAGGTTAATTAGACTTTTATCATCTAGTGTTGCGTGCAGCATCCTGGATACATCGGGAATAGAACATGGAAAGTGCTTTGATGATGAAACCTAAAGGACCTCGCTATTGTCACCGTGCTGGAGTTAGTATATTGTTGTGTTAGATCCCCATATCAACCACTGCTTATCTTGGTTTGTCCGGTCACATTTTGTAGGTACATGCATGTCACTAAATAAGAGAGTGAATGAATTCATGTACTGTATGTTGTTACTGTAATGTATCATGTCACCCAACTAGAGCCACAATGACTCCGTGTGTCATAATGGGGGCTTCTCTGCATGTGAATCTGTGAGAAAGCCACACTGTGCATCTATATAAAGGATCCATAATATAATCTCATGATAGCCAAATATGAGGCACACTGAAGAGCTGTGATTTTAAGGAATTCTCCAGTGCAGAGAAGTTTATCCATGGGATAGGTGATAACTCATAGATTGGTGGAGGACCTACACCGATCAGCCAAAGGGGGGAACTTTTACACCTCTTAGAAGGGAGCAGCAGTGCACATGCCAAACCGCCATTGCATTCATTTGTTAAGGGACTGCTAAGCGCTGCTTTTCCGACAGCCCTTTAGAGAATAAATGGAGCACCAGGGATAAAAGTTCCCTATTCTAACGATTGGAGCAGGTCTTAGTGGTCGGACCCCCACAGATGTATAAGTCATCAACTGTACTGTATGTAGAAAAGCCGCGGAGACACCATCACGTGTTTCTCAACGCAAGCAATGAATAGCCAGGTCTTTCACCGGGAAGGAACAACCACGGGAAGGGCAGCATCCATTAAATGAAAACCACCTATGCCAAAACATGGTATCCATCCACAGACAGCTGTTTCGGGGTATTTGCCCCTCATCAGTGTGGAGTAGGAAACTGGCTATTAGGAGCAGTGCCTAGTGAAAAGGCTATAAACGTAAGGATGAATGACCTCGTGGAGATCAAAACATCCAACACCGCGGAGACACTATCACGTGTTTCTCAACGCAGTGATCCAGAACACTGCCCCCATCCCTTATGGGAAGAATGGTCTTCTCCCGACTTTGCTCAGTGGATGATTTCACAAACACCCCTCTCCCGCTCTCTGACCACAACCTTCTTTCATTCTCTATCAAGAACTGCCATCCCGCTCAGGTCACCCCCACTTTCCACACTTATAGAAACATACAGGCCATTAACACCCAGAAACTTATGAAGAACTTGCAGTCCTCATTGGCCCCAATCTCCTCCATCTCATGTCCTGATTCTGCTCTGAACCATTACAATGAAACCCTGCAAAGTGCCCTGGATGAAGCTGCTCCTCCTATACATAGAGCAACTCGACACAGACGGCGACAACCGTGGCACACGCTGCAAACACGTTTCCTGCAGCGGTGCTCCAGGTGCGCCGAACGTCTGTGGAGAAAATCTAATCTACCCGAAGATTTCATCCATTATAAGTTCATGTTAAAAACATACAACTCTGCCCTTCACCTCTCCAAACAAACCTATTTCAACACCCTCATCACCTCACTGTCCAATAACCCTAAACGTCTCTTCGACACTTTCCAGTCCCTACTCAACCCAAGAGAGCAGGCCCCAACCACAGATCTCCGCGCTGACGATCTGGCCAATTACTTCAAAGAAAAAATTGAGCACATTCGACAGGAAATCATCTCCCAATCTCTTCATACCAGGCACTGTCCTCCCTCCCCCACTGCATCTAGTTCACTCTCTGACTTTGAACCAGTTACTGAAGAAGTAAGCAGGCTCCATGCATCTTCTCGCCCGACCACTTGCACCAGTGACCCCATTCCGTCACATCTCCTCCAGTCCCTTTCCCCAGCTGTCACCTCTCACATAACAAAAATATTCAACCTTTCCCTCACTTCCGGTATTTTTCCCTCCTCATTTAAGCATGCCATCATACATCCATTACTTAAAAAACCCTCCCTCGACCAAAACTGTGCCGCTAATTATAGACCTGTCTCTAATCTTCCCTTCTTCTCTAAACTCCTGGAACGCCTGGTCCACTCCCGTCTTACCCGCTATCTCTCAGATAACTCTCTTCTCGACCCTCTTCAATCTGGCTTCCGCTCTTTACACTCTACTGAAACTGCCCTCACTAAAGTCTCTAATGACCTACTAACAGCTAAATCTAATGGTCACTACTCCATGCTAATTCTCTTGGATCTTTCCGCAGCATTCTACACTGTGGATCATCAGCTCCTCCTCACTATGCTCCGCTCCATTGGCATCAAGGACACCGTTCTCTCTTGGTTCTCCTCCTATCTCTCTGACCGATCCTTCACTGTATGTTTTGCTGGTTCCTCCTCCTCTCACCTTCCCCTTACTGTTGGGGTTCCTCAAGGATCAGTCCTAGGCCCCCTCCTCTTCTCTTTGTATACTGCCCCTATTGGACAAACAATCAGTAGATTTGGGTTCCAGTACCATCTCTATGCTGATGACACCCAATTATACACCTCTTCTCCTGCTTTCACTCCGACCTTCTTAGAAAACACCAGTGATTGTCTTACCGCTGTCTCTAACATCATGTCCTACCTCTATCTGAAACTGAACCTGTCAAAAACTGAACTCCTCGTGTTTTCTCCCTCTACTAACCTACTTTTGCCTGACATTGCCATCTCCGTGTGCGGTTCCACCATTACTCCAAAGCAATATGCCCGCTGCCTTGGGGTCATCCTTGATTCCGAGCTTTCATTCACCCCCCACATCCGATCACTGGCTCGCTCTTCTTATCTGCATCTCAAAAACATTTCTAGAATTCGCCCTTTTCTTACTTTCGACTCTGCAAAAACTCTTACTGTTTCTCTTATTCATTCCCGTCTGGACTATTGTAACTCTCTACTAATCGGCCTCCCTCTTACCAAACTCTCCCCGCTCCAATCTGTCCTGAATGCTGCTGCCAGGATCATATTCCTCACCAACCGTTACACCGATGCCTCTACCTTGTGCCAGTCATTACACTGGCTACCCATCCACTCCAGAATCCAGTACAAAACTACTACCCTCATCCACAAAGCACTCCATGGCTCAGCACCACCCTACATCTCCTCTCTGGTCTCAGTCTACCACCCTACCCGTGCCCTCCGCTCCGCTAATGACCTCAGGTTAGCATCCTCAATAATCAGAACCTCCCACTCCCGTCTCCAAGACTTTACACGTGCTGCGCCGATTCTTTGGAATGCACTACCTAGGTTAATACGATTAATCCCCAATCCCCACAGTTTTAAGCGTGCCCTAAAAACGCATTTGTTCAGACTGGCCTACCGCCTCAACGCATTAACCTAACTATCCCTGTGTGGCCTATTAAAAATAGAAAAAAAAACCAAAACACATAATCAGGTTCCTTGCATCGTGTTCTCATACACTTTATGCAGTTAATAGCACTCTGTGTCTGTACTGCTACATACTTAGGCTGTTAACTGGTTCATGCAGCTTTACATGAACACCCGAGCCTTACACTATGGCTGGTCCAAATAACTAAAGCAATTGTCACCATCCACCTCTCGTGTCTCCCCTTTTCCTCATAGTTTGTAAGCTTGCGAGCAGGGTCCTCATTCCTCCTGGTATCTGTTTTGAACTGTGATTTCTGTTATGCTGTAATGTCTATTGTCTGTACAAGTCCCCTCTATAAGTTGTAAAGCGCTGCGGAATATGTTGGCGCTATATAAATAAAAATTATTATTATTATTAAATATGCAAATGCATGTAGAAAAGCCGCGGAGACACCATCACGTGTTTCTCAACGCAAGCAATGAATAGCCAGGTCTTTCACCGGGAAGGAACAACCACGGGAAGGGCAGCATCCATTAAATGAAAACCACCTATGCCAAAACATGGTATCCATCCACAGTATCCATAAGGGATGGGGGCAGTGTTCTGGATCACTGCGTTGAGAAACACGTGATGGTGTCTCCGCGGTGTTGGATGTTTTGATCTCCACGAGGTCATTCATCCTTACGTTTATCAACTGTACTGTGGCTAGGTGATAACTTATTTTCATCGGACAACCCCTTTTAGGCTGACAATTGCTTTTCTTTTCTGTTGCTGTCTAAATTTACTCATGATTGATTAACATGTACTTTTGAATTCGATATATTATACATATTAATGGCAAACAATCAAAAATAGAAGTTATTTTAGCCATCTAGCCACATGGGCATCTTGGCTCCTGGGCTTTTCTCAACCCTTCTTTATTAGTGGGACGGCTTTTTCAAGCACAGGGTACGAAGTGCTCCACTTTCTCTAAGGGTATGTTTCCACGTTCAGGAAACGCTGCTTGTTTGACGCTGCGCAGCGCTGCAGCGTCAAACAAGCAGCGTCCAGATGCTCCTGCATAGTGGAGGGGATTTGATGAAATCCTGTCTCCACTATGCGTGCAAACCCGCACGCGGCGGCCCTGCGACTACGGACATGCTGCGCGTCTTTTCAGATCGCAGCATGTCCGTACACCTTGCGGGGACGCAGCGTCCCCGCAAGGCATATCACAGGGCCCTATGGGAGAGAGCGATCATCCCGGATGTGAAGAGTTAACACATCCGGCATGATCGCGTCCCAGAAAGGGGGCGGGGCTTAGCGCCGAGCAGCTTCGCCGCTGCGGCGATACCGCCGCCCATCCGTACCGTGGAGACATACCCTAAGAACTGAAATAAATAAGTTCACAAGAAATGTAATTTGCAGGTTGCACGCTCAACTTCATTTATCAAGATTTGTTGAATCTGTGACAACAAAGACGCAATATGTACCACACAGAGAACAAGCCCAGGCAGGCAGGAAAGCAATGCAGGGGGCAAATTAGTTCAGACACTGCGTGGGTCAATGTATCATTCTCCATTCAAGAAGAAAAGCATAAAATACAACTAAAGCTATGTTCAAATGTTCATTAATTGCTCAAGTATACAAAAAAATTTTTTTTTTCAGGTGCAAGGTTTTGTGAATGGATTTAGAGTATTTTGAGGGTGCTCAATTAAAAAATCCCATGACTTCACTGAATTGGTTCTAGTTTTTTAGATAATGTAGCCATGAAAATAATGCATTGGCCCAATGTGACTTCTGTAATACCAAATGCAATAGCTTTTGGTCTGACTTTTGACTCTTTAGCCCCTTCATGACAGGAGCTTTTTCAGTTTTGCGTTTTTGTTTTTTGCTCCCCTTCTTTCCAGAGCCATAACTTTTTTTTATTTTTCCGTCAATATGGCCATGTGAGGGCTTATTTTTTGCAGGACGAGTTGTACTTTTGAACGACACCGTTGGTTTTAGCATCTCGTGTACTCGAAAATGGGAAAAAAATTCCAAGTGCGGTGAAATTGCAAAAGAAAGTGCAATCCCACACTTGTTTTTTTGTTTGCCTTCTTTGCTAGGTTTGCTAAATGCTAAAAATGACCTGCCATTATGATTCTCCACATCATTACGAGTTCATAGACATCAAACATGTCTAGGTTCTTTTTTATCTAAGTGGTGAAAAAAAATTCCAAAATTTTCTTTAAAAAAATTGCGCAATTTTCCGATACCGTAACGTCTCCATTTTTCGTGATCTGGGGTTGGGTGAAGGCTTATTTTTTGCATGCCGAGCTGTCGTTTTTAGTGATGCCATTTCGGTGCAGATACGTTCTTTTGATCGCCAGTTATTGCATTTTAATGCAATGTCGCGGTGATCAAGAAAACATAATTCTGGTGTTTTGATTTTTTTTATTGTTACACCGTTTAGCGATCAGGCTAATCCTTTTTTTATTGAAAGATTGGGCAATTCTGAACGCGGCGATACCAAATATGTGTAGGTTTGATTTTTTTTAATTGTTTTATTTTGAATGGGGCGAAAGGGGGGTGATTTGAACTTTTATGTTTTGGTTTTTTTTCTTCATATTTTTAAACACATTTTTATTTTCACTTTTGGCATGCTTCAATAGCCTCCATGGGAGGCTAGAAGCTTCGAAAACTCGATTGCCTCTGCTACATAGAGGCGATGCTCAGATCGCCCCTATGTAGTAGAATTACAGCTTTGCCATGTGCTCTGACCACAGGGTGGCTCTCATAGCAATCTGGCATCATGCCAATGGCCGGAAGTGCGCGTTAAATGCCGCTGAAAACAGCTGACATGTCGCAACTTTGAGGTGGGCTCACCGCCGGAGCCCACCTCAAAGCGGGGCTTCTGACTTCAGACGTACTATCCCGTCCGACGTCAGAGAGGGGTTAACTGTGTTTTAGGTAATTGTATTTCAATTTGCAGGCTTACAATGCTATAAAAGTGACTTTATGTAATTAATTAACTATTAAACATCTCAGAAACTAGAGACAATCTCGCAATACCGAAGCATATTCTTAATCAGCTCCATAAACATATTATAAAACCATTCAGACATCGTTTGCACCCAAATCACTGTATATCAGTTAGGGCACATTCACAAAATCAGGAGTGGAAGAAAAATACAGAAGCGGTGACATATTTCTATTATACTTTTCCTGATTATTCCACTCCTGGTTTTGGCTTACAAATAATTATATCAAATACTAACCAAATACTGAACGTGTGAACTTGGCACGAGAATGCATCAAGCAGCAATCCGTAGACAAAAAAAGTTGTGCCGACATAATTTTGTTGTCCTCCTGAAAAATAATGATTTCAACTAGATTTGTTTTTTAACACTGAAGTCTATGGAAAACGGATCTGTTAAATATCCATCTTTTCTTTTTCCAATGTTAAAAGAATCCGTTTTTTGCTTACTCCAGGTGCAGAAATAAACATTTAATATACTGTATACTACTGGACATATGAACTTTCTCTAGTAATCATTATTTGAAACTGATCCAGTAAGCACAAAAAGGGATCCAAGTGAAATCAGTTATTTTTAGGAGAACAAATGGATTTCTGCTGGTTCCATTCTAACTGATTATTACTTAACAAGAGAACATAGCCTTAGGGTGTGTGTCCACGTTCAGTAAACGCTGCTTGTTTGACGCTGCGCAGAGCTGCAGCGTCAAACACGCAGCGTCCAGATGTTCCAGCATAGTGGAGGGGATTTTTTGAAATCCCGTGTCCACTATGCGTGGAAACCCGCACGCGGCGGGCCTGCGACTCCGGACATGCTGCGCGTCTTTTCAGATCGCAGCATGTCCGTTCACCTTGCGGGGACGCAGCGTCCCCGCAAGGCATAACACAGGGCCCTATGGGAGGGGGGCGATGATCCCGGATGTGTACAGTTAACACATCCGGCATCATCGCGTCCCAGAAGGGGGCGGGGCTTAGCGCCGAGCGGCTTCGCCACTCCGGCGATACCGCCGGCCATCCTGAACGTGGACACATACCCTAAGGCCTTATTTATTTTTGTTTATAGGGCTGTTCACATCTGTTTTTTTGTGCATCGAGCTTTGGAAAAAAAAAGGCAGAGATGTCCATTTTTGATCCACATCAATGCCAACCCTGTTTCATCTGTGTACTGTCAGCTTTTTTACTTTTTAATGGGTGTAAAAACCTTGGAATTTTTCATTGTATGCAAGGAAAATAGATGCCGCTCTGATGGTGAAAACAGACATGCGAGCCAAAACTTGATGAACATAAGGCTACTTTCACACTAGCGTCATGCACTGCACGTCGCTATGCGTCGTTTGGTTGAAAAAACGCATCCTGCAAAAGTGCTTGCAGGATGCGTTTTTTCACCATTGATTTGCATTAGTGTCGCATTGCGACGCTTTGCCACACGTCGCAACCGTCGTGCGACAGTTGCGCCGTGTTGTGGTGGACCGTCGGCTGCAAAAAACGTTACATGTAACGTTTTTTGCTGCCGACAGACCGCCATTTCCGACTGCGCATACGTGGCCGGAACTCCGCCCCCACCTCCCCACACCTCACAATGGGGCGGCGGATGCGCTGGAAAAATGCATCCGCTGCCCCCGTTGTGCGGCGCATTCATTGCTAGCGTCGGTACGTCAGCCCGACGCACTGCGACGGGCCGAGTACGACGCTAGTGTGAAAGTAGCCTAAGATATAACTTACTGATGAAAATCTTTGCATAGAAAACAGATGTCTGAATGAGTCCCAACTAGAAATACGACAATATGAAAGTTATAGCTTTTTGGCTTCAGAACCAATTTTCAAACATAAGTCTCATTCAGACTTCTGTTTCACATATATGACCTTTCCGTGTTTTCCCAGTTAGAACATGTACCATTATAGTCTATGAGGATGTTTACATGTCCATTTTTTTGCAAATCAATTGTCTACAAAAAAAAGAAAAATTATTTGTCACAGGTTTACCATGACAGAGAGAAGCCAGAAGACCGCAGCGTCTGATTTTTCTACTCCTGCAGTCTGTTTACAAGTACTTCACATTAAACGGTGCAGGTTTCTTACAGCAGTGCAGGTGTTAATATGCTCAGTTGAGAGCTCTTGGAAGGTTTCCTGCATTAAGGCTCTCAGCTGTTCACTGTTGACCACTCCCCTCTCCTCTATACTCTGGGCCCTGGCAAGCACTCATTGCCAGAGTTAGCTTCATGCTGCATGGTTAGGAGATGGTGGTTTGCTGTTGTCTGAGAAGGCGTTTGGTGGATTTATCTGAGACTGTTGCTAGGTTTTGGATGTGTGCTAATTCGCCTTCTTCTCCTATTTTGGTTTTACCTCATCCTCCACTCCCTGGTGTTTACCTTTGCTGTTTGTGTGAGTATATTTGTATGATTGATATTTTCCTTTATCCTTGTTTGTATTCCCTTGTTAGTCTGGTTGGTGTATTATGGTACACTACTACTCCCCTCTTCCCTGGGTGGAGGAGGGGTACAGACTGAGGATGGATTCAGGAACTAAAGCAAGGTACGTGGCCCCGGCGTCTTCACCATCAGAAGTAATCCAGGAAAAAGGGCAAGCTACGGCACCCCTAGCGTTAGGGACAGGGAAGGAGTCCCTGGTCCAGGGACACCCAACAATAGAGTCGTGACAGTAATTAGGCAAATTGGATTTTGACAAATTCATGTATATGAGTTCAGTGGGCGGTCCTATTCAGTGACTGACCGTCTCCCCTGTATGATTCTGAGTGTAGTGATAACTATCAATCACTAAGACTGCCCACTGGACTCATAGGGATGATGAATAAAATACAAGTTACACTGAATCTTTTCTCACAAACCTGTATATCATTCTGCTTAGCTTCTCCTCTATATCTTACTGACCACAGGTCCCTTTAAGCCTACAGAAATTGCTGTGGTCATTATGGAGATTGTCCAACAACTCTTATCTTCCTACAGCTCTACCTCTTATAATATATAATAACTACGTTTTTCCTGGTAGGAATTTTAATCTTTAATCTTTCCATATCACTTACAAGACATACAGATGATGAATGATATCTTACAATGCACAAGGCGACTCATTAATTTTTTAGTTATCAGCATATGTCAGCCGATAATTCAGTCCTATTATGTGGTACTGTATCAAATAGAGGGAAAAGGGTATCAGTGACACCTCTTCAGGCACTTGTGCCAAGCCAGGGATGTGAAAAAACCATGACACCTAGGGTCCAGTTGGCATAAATGATACTTGCACCTTAAGGGTATGTGCACACGATGCAGATTTAGTGCAGAATTGGTGCAGAACTGCAGCAGATTTTTCTGCTGCAGAAACGCTGCAGAACTGCACTGTGATTTACAGTACAATGTAAATCAATGGGAAAAAAAAAAAGCTGTGCACATGGTGCAGAAAAATCTGCGCAGAAACGCTGCAGATTTCAAAGAAGTGCACGTCGCTTCTTTTGTGCAGTTCTGCAGCGTTTCTGCTGCAGATTTTTCTGCACCATGTGCACAGCTTTTTTTTTCTTCCATTGATTTACATTGTACTGCACAGAAACTGCATAGAAACTGCATAGAATCTGCACAGAAACTGCATAGAATCTGCATAGAATCTGCGCAGAAACTGCATAGAATCTGCATAGAAACTGCATAGAATCTGCGCAGAAACTGCATAGAAACTGCACAGAAACTGCATCAAATCTGCAGATGCAGATTTAGTGCAGAAAATTCTGCACCACATTTCCTACGTGTGCACATAGCCTTATAGGAGATGCTGTTATTTTTGTGATGTGAAAAAAAAACCTTTCCCAAAAATTATGAAATAAAATGGGTTTACGACATATGACACAATGGTTGTCAGAAGGTTATTAGATCCAATGTTCTTCTCCTTCGAGGTCTTGCTACGACTCTCGGTAGTGTTTGGAGGTTACTGAGGTAAATAAGTGCCTGCAGAATTTTCAATGAGGCAATGGCAGTAACAGGAAGGATTCTGGGTAATATGTTGATACCTGGTCCGAATACAGATGAGCACAGGGAAGGATTTGTGCGCTTCTATGTGTCGGGACCATTTAACTAATGCTACAGCCTCATAGCAACAGCAATGTATCTGCTTATATGCCACCACTGCTAGAAGCTTTCCTTTCTCATAGGAAACAATGGCATGATACTCAAGGCAGTTCGATTCCTCTGCTGCCCCACTGCACTGCGATACCAGCTGTGTAAAATGCACACACAGACTGGCGTCCTCTCATCAGCCGGGCAATACATATAAGAGGTTATCTCTCTGGAGAAAATAGCTTGAGAAAATAATGGCAGCACATCAGTGCCATAGTCACAACCTGCACCCATTTCATTACACAGCTGTAGTCAGTAATGCATGCATCGGCCCCCTCAGGATACCACAGATGTAATGCAGACCTAATGCCGACGACCCCCACCACACTCTCCTCTCACAGACCCAGTGTGTACACCTGCAGAGGTCATGTTTATAGAAAGTACACATTCTGGAACAGTGTAGACCTCCCCCAATAATACAACCTTCACCTTCCCCCCACCTATACAGCAGAGCACAAACCACCTCCATTCACACACTGTGCATAGGAACAGGCTGAATAAATAAGGGGTCAATATCCCTCAAGACAAGATGCCGCATCAACCAGTTGGTCCCCAGTAATCAATCAGATTTAGCACTTATCTGTGATCCAAGGGGTAACGTTTCTTCTTGCAGAGAGTGACATGTCAAGCCTGCCATGCCAAGGTGAGGAGACTTTTAAGCCTTGCAATGCTCCTCTGGGAAATTAAGGAAGAGGACTAGAACTCTAGTGCCACCTATTGGAAGTAGCCATTCTAAAAGTCAACCTGGACCCTTTAACAAGACTTGCCATATGACTTAGGATAAAAGTCAAACCATAATCTCAATTTGCAGACACTGTGTTTTGGGGTACTGCCCCTTGTCAGTGCAAAGTGTGAGACCTGGTTTGGCTGACAAGCTTGACATGTCACTCTCTGTAAGGAGAAATATTAGCCCTTGGAACCAGGTCAGACAACCTCTCAATCAGCCAAACCAGATCTCACACTTTGCACCGACGAGGGGCAGTACCCCGAAACACAGTGTCTGCAAACTGAGATTATGGTTGGGCTTTTATCCTAAGTCATGTGACAAGGCTTGTTAAAGGGTCAATATTGACTTTTAGGATTGCTACTTCCAGTAGGCGGCACTAGAGTTCCAGTCCTCTTCCTCTCTGAAGAGACAATTTGCACACCATTTATCAGTGAATTGATCATTGTGTTCAGTAAATCCTTTATAGAATCATCAGAAATTAAGTGAGCACAGTACAGTACCAAGCGACAGCCAAAATCCCTTATTTTCAGACCAAAGAAATAGTTTTTTTTCTGACAACTAAACCACTAAAATCCATATTAGGCTACTTTCACACTAGCGTCGTACGACGCACGACGAATTGCGACATACCGACGCAAGCAGTGAAAGCGCCGCACAACGGGGCAGCGGATGCTGTTTTTCAACGCATCCGCTGCCCCATTGTGATGTGCGGGGAGGCGGGGGCGGAGACTGTCTCGACGCACCAAAAAACGTTACATGCAACGTTTTTTGGTGGCGACGGTCCGACGCAACACGACGCAACCGTCGCACGATGGTTGCGACGTGTGGCAATGCGTCGCACTGCATCGCTAATGCAAGTCTATGGAGAAAAAACGCATCCTGCAAGCACTTCTGCAGGATGCGTTTTTTCTACAAAACGACGCATAGCGACGTGCAGTGCACGACGCTAGTGTGAAAGTAGCCTTACACATATACACAGTATATATTACAGGTGCTATGTTCCCTGTAAACCTGTATAAGCAGGTTTAGCAACTTAGGGGGAGACTGCCTCCATTTAAAGATATACCTCTATAGGTTTGCTTTCTCAGCGTTTGACGTTTGAACTTTTATCTGATGCCTTTATTCACCTGGAGCCTCTTTACTATCTTTGTATTTTCCAACTGCGGTGAAATTGCAAAAAAAACGTGCAATTCCACAATAGTTTTTTGGGTTTTTTAGTTACCATATTTGCTATATGGTAAAACTGACCTGGAAATCTGATTCTCCAGGTTAGTATGAGTACGCAGATATCTAATATGTATAGGGTTTTTTTTTATTTATCTGGAAAAAAAAATGTACGAAATTTTGTAAGAAATAAAAATTTGCTTCTGTCGCCATTTTCCCAAACCCATAGCATTTTCATTATTGTGATCTGGGTCTGGGTGAGGGCTTATTTTTTGTGCCCTGAGCTATTTTTTATTGATACCATTTTGGGGTAGATACAAAGTTTTGATCGACTCTTATTGCAATATTGCGGCTGCCCAAAAATTGTAATTTTGGCGTTTTGATTTTTTTTCTTGTTACGCCAAGTGACCTGACCATTCTTCAGGCTGCTTCTGTTTGGAAGCCGCTCACTTGTTTAGGCCGGTTTCACACGTCAGTGGCTCCGGTACGTGAGGTGACAGTTTCCTCACGTACCGGAGACACTGACACACGTAGACTCATAAAAATCAATGCATCTGTTCAGATGTCATTGATTTTTTGCGGACCGTGTCTCCGTGTGCCAAACACGGAGACATGTCAGTGTTCGTGGGAGCGCACGTTTTACACGGACCCAATAGAGTCAATGGGTCCGCGTAAAACACGGACCTCACACGGACATTCTCCGTCTGGGGTCCGTGTGGCGTGCCGGAGACAGCGCTACAGTAAGCGCTGTCCCCCCCACATGGTGCTGAAGCCGGTATTCATATCTTCCCTGTAGCAGCGTTTGCTATAGAGAAAATATGAAGAATAGTGTTAAAAATAAAGATCCATGTGTCCGCCGCCCCCCCACCCCCTGTGCGCCCCCCCGCTGGTCAGAAAATACTTACCCGCTCCCTCGCTCCTTCCTGGTCTGGCCGCGCCTCCTACTGTATGCGGTCACGTGGGGCCGATCATTTACAATCATGAATAGTCGGCTCCGCCCCTATGGGGGGTGGAGCCACATATTCATGACTGTAAATGATCGGCCCCACGTGACCGCATGCAGGAGAAGCCGCGGCCAGACCAGGAAGGAGCGACAGCCGACGGGGGACCCGGGTAAGTATTTTCTGACCAGCGGGGGGGCGCACAGGGGGTGGGGGGGCGGCGGACACCTAAATCTTTATTTTTAACACTATTCTTCATATTTTCTCTGCAGCAAACGCTACTGCAGAGAGGATATGAATCGCAGCTTCAGCACCATGCAGAGTGGGTACCACACGCTCCGTGTGGTACCCACTCGCCATACGGGCGGCACACGTGTGCCGCACGTATGGCCTCCGTGAGTTCCCAGGCACACGGACACGGATAACTCCGGTACCGATTTATTCCGGTACCGGAATTATCTGGACGTGTGGGACAGCCCTTAGATACACAGTTTAAAAAAAAATAGGTGTCGGCTGCAGCTAAAGTTGCCAAATAAGATGCTTCACGAAAAACACAGCCAGCGTTTTCTTGAAGCATCTTCTGCTTCAAAAACTCCGCAATGTTTGAAAGGCGTTGTGTGCACATAACCTTAAGAAACCTGTTGGTAAGAATGTATTTTCTATGGTCATAAAACTTGTCTTGTGGGATTCTAATACAACATAAAAGACAATTGTCACCTAAATTAAAAAAATGCCTTTGGGCGTTGTCTGGATTAGGAAATAAAATAGCCAAATAATACTCACTTCCTCCACTCTCTATTAGAATAATCCCTTGTCAAAGGGTCCTTGAAAGGAAACAGTTAAAATAAAGTACTGGGTGGAGATGCCAGCATAAGAAGTAAATACTTTGTTCATGGATTATATTAGGAATCAATGATCTTAGTTCCTGGGATAATATATGCCGGCATTTATGGGATCGTGAAATATTAGAGATTTGATATAAGGTCTGTCATAGTGTTTGGGATTTCAAGAGTATGTGATAAAAAAAAGAATAATAAAGTATGAAGAAAAACAAAATGTTTGTAAAGCTAAACTGGGCTCATGCAACTTAACATTTCCTTTGATAAAGCCAAAAGTGCCTTCAAGGGGTCGTCCATCTTTGGGATCAATTTCTTCTGCTCTTCTTGCAGATTTCCTTACAGAATGCACAGCTCTTCTGTCCATACGATGGCTGCTGGTGGAGGAACGTATATCCAGACCAGTCCATCAGTCTCTTCCAATAGCAAAGCACATGTGAGGTTTTCAACTGGACAAGACTGGTGGACAGGTCTGGTCACATGCTCCTCCACCAGCACCCATTGTATGGCCTGGACAGCTGTGCAGTCTGTGAGGAAAGCTGCACTAACAAGAGCAGAAGAACCTGTTATACCTGTAGAACAGAAAGTGTCTCAAAATCATGTCCCCAATGCATCTGATAAAGGAAAGATAATGTGGTCAACTCCATTAACTCTTTCTACAGTCAGCAATAGATACTGTAATACAGAGGCTAGAGTAGGCAAGCGGTGAAAAACCTTTAATCAAACCCAATTGCAAAAATTATTTTTAGCCCCAATTGCATGCATTTAAGTGAGAAATAAATATTGCCCCAAAAGGTGGACAGTTCCTTTAATTACTCAAATATTTCTTAATTTTCTCTTTTATAGCATTGTCTATGTCTCTTACCAGTAATATTTACGGTCATTGTTGATCTTAAGATTGATTCATCTGCCAATGTTTGATGAACGTCCTTCTCACCAGAGTCTTCCAAGATCTCTCCTTGGATTACATCAGATATAACAAGTGGCGCATCTTCAGTGGCTATTTCTTCACCAGAGTTAACTTCCTTAGTGGGCACTTCAGAAGACGCTATTTCAATGGGTTTATCTTTATACACCCAAGAATCGGTGACTTCTTGCTCACTTATGTCCCAGATATAGGGCAGTAAAGGGTCTGCAGACACATTAGTCTGAGGTTCAAGGCTACTTAAAGTTGTTGAATGTAACGGCAGTCCATGTTCCTCTTTAAGAATGGGTGATAACACTTTTTCCAAGGAGGTATCAGCCTCATAAATGGGTTCTATTGAGGAATTAACAACTGTAGGAAATATAGGTGTAATGGGTAGCTGCGACGAGATCTCAGGCCATGGAGATGCTGATCCATAAGAGTCTGTCACAAGAGGCACTATTGGAGGTTCCACAATAGCCAGCCCTTTCTCATGCTTGTCTGTTGGCTCATAGCTGGCAGTGACGATCTGCTCATAATCATCTGTTTCATGGGTCTTGTCAAGTAACAAAAGATCAATTTCAAGTTGGTCTGATTCTAGAACTGGTACATCAGGGGTTGAAACATACAACATATTTGTGTCCGTTTGGCTTTCATCAGAAGATGGATCGTCATTATTGTTGTTCCACGGAGATGTCACTGAAGAAGGATATTCTGTCACTGGGGCAAGATCATCTTGGTAGACAGTGTATGGTACAATTAATTCTTCATCTGCCAGTGAGAAGTTTTCTGTAGGTGTTACCTCCTGGTGGCCTAGGTGTATGCATGCCAACAGGAAAATGTTTATGGGTGTCCAGTATGATAAACCCATGATGTGTCTTCTTGTAACGACATCTACCAGACAAACACAATGTCACCGTGGCTTTACTCTTCTTTGAAAGCAGAAACTAGATTGTGAAGAAAGACAAAAAAAACAAAAAACAATACAGTGAAACATGCAAGAAAACACAACATTTTATATTGTAAGTCATACTGGATGGGAAAGAATTTTCGATTCCTAAAATAATTTGATCAAAACAACCACTAACTTTTGTTACATTTGGAAAAGTATCTGATGTAATAAGAAATGGCAAATAGCTGTACACGATTTTCACAAGGTTCCGACCTGACCACTACTTTACAGTTTAAATTTGGATAATATCCAAAGATGGCCTTACACCTACAAGATTTGTTGGCCAAATGTTCCTTTGGCCGACTGCTTTACCTCCTGACCTCGCCTTACTCATGACACTGTGTTCCTCCAACATATGAGGAAAATTAAGTTTTGGTAAAGCTGGATGCATGTCGTTCAATAACCTCTTTAATGAAGCACAGAGGGAGGTGGAAAATCTCCTTTGATATCATAGGATTGGGCAAGTTGAAATTCAACATGCCCAATCCTTTTTTTCTCTTGACATCTGCCAAGAGTCAGATGAACAACTACTACACATTAGATGGTTGCCCTATTCTCACCTATCTTAACAAGCTATGAAACGACCGGCTATCAGCTTGCAAGTAGTCTGTCAGGAGTCGTTTAACTACCTCGACCATGTAGTGTCTGTCAGGAGTCGTTTAACTACCTCGACCATGTAGTGTAAGTGTAAATTCACCTTTATTGTGCATTAAAACTGGTCAACTATTGTGAATGAGTGTTCCTAGGAATGCTAGATAATCGGACAGTGAAAACAGACTGCCAATCAGTTGATATAAAAACACAACACTTGTTCGTTGGCTTAAATAATTTTTAAGCTAGCTTAAAAATGATTGCTCTCGGCAGCACATCAACTTAGGGTACCGTCACACATTGAAATTTTCATCGCTGCGACGGCACGATCCGTGACGTCGCAGCGATCGTATGAATATCGCTCCAGCGTCGTAGACTGCGGTCACACGTTGCAATCACGGCGCTGGAGCGATGCCGAAGTCCCCGGGTAACCAGGGTAAACATCGGGTAACTAAGCGCAGGGCCGCGCTTAGTAACCCGATGTTTACCCTAGTTACCAGCGTAAACGTAAAAAAACAAACAGTACATACTCACCCGTCGGTGTCCTTCAGGTCCCTTGCCGTCTGCTTCCTGCTCTGAGTGCAGCCGTACCGTGAGAGCAGAGCGCAGCACCGCTGTGATCTGCTCTCACTTTCCGGCCGGCACTCAGAGCAGGAAGCAGACGGCAAGGGACCTGAAGGACACCGACGGGTGAGCATGTACGGTTTGTTTTTTTACGTTTACGCTTGTAACCAGGGTAAACATCGGGTTACTAAGCGCGGCCCTGCGCTTAGTTACCCGATGTTTACCCTGGTTACAAGCGAAGACATCGCTGGATCGCTGTCACACACAACGATCCAGCGATGTCAGCGGGTGATCAAGCGACGAAAGAAAGTTCCATACGATCTGCTACGACGTACGATTCTCAGCAGGATCCCTGATCGCTGCTGCGTGTCAGACACTGCGATATCGTAACGATATCGCTAGAACGTAACGAATCGTAACGTCGTAGCGATGGAAATTTCAATGTGTGACGGTACCCTTATGTACACAGGACATGTGCTGCCAAGAACAATGACAGTCTATGTGCACAGAAAGATCTGCTATCTTTCTGTGTGCATGGAAAGTGCAGTTGGCCTGTGTAGACAGGCTCTCCAATAACAATGGATGGGCAAACACCATCAGCCAGTGTAAACCAAGCCTAGTACAGGTTTGTCAGTTTGTATAGGCCTCTGCATGTAAACAAGAAAGGTCTCATCCTGGTCTTGAAAATGTTGAGCAATTGAAGCAAAGTATGGTAAAACATTCTTGAGTCCTTGGTAGTCGATACCACCTTAACTAAAAGCATCATAGAAAATAACCCGCTTTTAACCCTATTTTATTAGGTTTAACACAATAACTGGAGATATATGTTTATGAATTAAAATTATTTTTCTGCAATTATTAAAAGGGTTATGCAACATTTTAAAATTAATGTTTTATCCTTTGACTAGCCATGAATATTAGATTGTTTGGGGAGGGCAACTATCAAAACCTCTTCTAATCATCTAGTAAAGGAGTCTGCAGCGCTTTCCATTTCCGCTTACATTGACTGCAGGTTGATTTTTACTTGCCTGTACTGTATTTTTTAGCAGCTGTTCCAAGATATTGCACTGTGTACTATTCATTTTAACAAAACACTGCAAATCATGTACTTTAACAATTACGGCACAGGCAATTTCCAACCAGCCTGCAAGCCGCTGTGTATATTGAAGAGGCTGCGGCGCTTATAAAAGCTTACCGGAGTGGCTGTCAATAGTTAGACTCCCACCTAACACTGATGGCTAATTCTAGATTTATTTTAAAGTGTAACTAAGGTGCACTCCCATCTCCAAGATCCTATCCCAATATGTAGTAGGTGTAATAATAAGAATATTAGCAAATGCCTCCAATTAGAAATGTAGTATAGTTTTTCTGATTCGCTATGACTCTTCCCTCATTGCAGGACCTTAGGTATCCATGGTTATAACCGCTAGCAACTAGCTGTCACTATATCAGTGGTTGTAACCATGGATACCTAAGGTCCTGTAATGAGGAAAGAGACATAGCTAATCAGAAAAACTATACTACATTTCTAATTGGAGGTATTTGCTAATATTCTTATTATTACACCTACTATATGTTGGGATAGGATCTTGGAGATGAGAATACCCCTTTAAACTTACAAAAAAAATGCTCTAAAGCATTCTGATTACTTCCCTGCAGGATTAGGCTTATAAAAATGCTCCACAGTTTATTTACACTTTTATATATACACGTTCAACCAACGCTAGTGTGAATGAGGCCTAAAGTTGTAAATTAATCAGTCTGAAAGCCTTGGATTTGAAAGGAGGGATTGTACCCTTATCTTTACATTATCACATTAGTGAAGCAATGGACTGCAGGTGCTATCTACATGTACTCTGGGGATCAGAGGCGAATTCCAGCCTTATCTCACTGGAGACTCAATGACCAGGTCACCAGATTTCTACAAGGATGTGTCTGAGCAAAATCTGCATTCCTCCTAAAGTTTACACTGTTCCATATACAGTCTATACACATCTACGTACACAATGTATATACCGGTATGTATATTCTGCTATTCTGTTGCCTAGTATTAGGAGTAGATTACACCCTGCGAATGGCCCCTGAATTTGTAGCTTATTTATAACCTACATATGAACTCGCCAGGAATAAAAAGCTTTTATGGACAAAGTTAAACAATGTATTTATAGGCATTCTCCCTAATAAATGACTTTTGATCTACGGGAACCTATTGTCTTCATAAGGCTTCATTCCGTTTTTATGGGCGACTTCCTGTTTTTAAAGGGACAGACCGATTTCGGTCAGCGATAAAACTGTTATTTTTGGTTTTTATGATGGCATGGAAAATCATTTCTTTACTATCCTGATCGTGTTGTTTACGTTATATAATTATCAAAGGGAACAGGTTATACAAGTAGATATATCTCATCCCAGGAAAGATGTAACTTTTTATTTATTAGTGTGTGGTCTTTTATATATGATAGCTATGAAATCCTATCGTTCCAATACAATAACGTCATTTTGTGCCGGCGTATATTCTGACTCTTATCATTTACACATCCTATTATAAACTATTGCTGAATGTGTAGCAGCTGTTCAGCCAAGATCGCCTGTATTTTTGGGTATAAATCCTTTGCAGGGGTTATTCTTCACAAGCGGTACTAAAAGTTTCCACCGAAACTAGATGAAAAGTCCTGTTCTCATTATTATTTTTTTTGCATTAAATGGAAAATCATTCCGGAACATCCTAACAGAACGATCCCAGGCGAGAACATGAAGTCAATTGTGTGGAACATACTTGGCTGCTAAATAATGGAATAGGCAGCCTTGTATGCCTTAATGTTTTATGTGACTGGGGGTATGACATGCATGGTGGGTGTAAGCGTGCCTCATATATGGTGTCACACTGCCTACCTGTTACATACAATGGAACACAAAACAAATTGCTGTGTGGGATGCAGTTCTCCATCAGTGCTATGATTCATACTCATTTCAATTCAGTTTATGAAAAGCACAAGAATGAAAAATTATTTAATGTGTAACACAGGCGAAGGAGGTGGAGGTGGAATGTGCTTTTATGCAGACCTAGATCGGCCCCGCAAATGATTAGTAAATAGCCCTTAACTACCTTTTAGTTCCAGCTTCTTGGGAAATAAGCATACAGTAACTGGTAGTCATTGCGTTCTGCATGCATCACCCAGATTTATTGTAAGTATTAGTAATACAGTTCTTTCTTTCTATTATGCCACTTGTTTTAAAAGCTACCACACATTGTGCTTTAGTCGGTTCCATTCATTGTGTTTTTATTCATTCATACAAAATATAACAAGTTTCTTTTTCTCCACTTTTTTTCCTCTATATATTTACTGTGCTTTGTTTAGTTGCTACAAATGTTAGATGGACATTGATATTCTTTTAAAGGGAATGTGTCATCAGGTTTTTGCGACGCCATCTGAGAGATGCATAATGTTGAGGCGGCGACCCGGTTTCCAGCGATGTGTCAATTACTGGGCTACTTGCTGTCATTTTGATAAAATCACTGTTTTGTCTGCTGAAGATCTACCAGTTCTCTGAATGCTGAATTTTGTATAATCTCACCCACATCACCGATTGTCAGATTTCTGCCCATGTATAGTGTACGAAGAAAGCTGACAATCAGTGGTGGTTGGTGTGAAGTTATACAGAGCTCATAAATAAGCTGGACTACCTGGCAGCAGGTCTACTAATGATAATCAACAGTATATGAAAAAGTAAAAAAAGAATTGGAGCGCACTCACCGGAATTGAAGTGTCATACGTTTATTCGGACATGAAGTGAAACAGCAGGGAGAGATGTGGATACAAACGGACGACGGCCGTTTCGTGCACACAGCACTTCAACGGGTCTTGTGCTGTGTGCATGAAAAGGCCGTCGTCCGTTTGTATCCACATCTCTCCCTGCTGTTTCACTTCATGTCCGAATAAACGTATGACACTTCAATTCCGGTGAGTGCGCTCCAATTCTTTTTTTACTTTTTCATATACTGTTGAGAATCTTGCTATGGATGCAGCACCCGGATTGTCTTGGGGTTAATATCATTACGGCTGTAACAGCGGAGCAAGGTTAGAGGCAATAGGGTCTAACGAATTACAGCGGTGCGGAGTTGGTCGTTTCTTTCAGTTCTCTAGTAATAATAATCTCCTGCTGGCAACGCAGTGATTTTATCAGAACTACAGCAAGCAGCCCAGTAAGTGACACATTGCTGGAATCAGGGTCTAGCTCTATATTATGCTGCTCTCAGATTAGGTGCCAATAACTTGGTGAGATTCCCCTTTAAGGGGTTGTCTGGGACTATACTATTATGCTATTAATGACCTTTTATACTACACCTTAGCATCACATAATGCATAAACTTCAGCAATTTTCAATGAATTTTGATCACTTCACTCTGATAGCTCAGTGTGTGTAGACTTGCAGATGACTACTTTAGCTTTGATTTAAAATGCACACATGCCATCTTTAGATGTATGCACCATTTTGGCTTCTCTCAATGGCTCTAAGCCATGTGACCACAACTTCAACTTCATTATAATATGGAAAAGTCACCATCAAAAATATTTGCTTTGTGCGTTTTTCAAGCTATAGTTTACACAACTCTCACATTTTCTGAAATGTATGCACAAATTCAGTATTGCAGTCCTGGATTCAAATCACACCAAGGACAACATCTCGTGTTTGCGTGGGTTTCCTCCAGGTTCTCCAATTTCCTCCCATATTCCAAAGACATACTGATAGGGAATTTAGATTGTGAGCCCCAATGGGGACAGTGATGATAATGTCAGTAAAGCGCTGTGAAATATGACGGTGCTGTATAAGCAAAGCATAATGATGCATTATTTGGCTTATGAATCACACCTACACACCTGTGCTTTGTATCTCCCCCACCTCATTGTAGATTGTAAGCTCTCACGAGCAGGGTCCTCTTATTTCGCTTTAATTATTGTATTGTTCATGTAGTTACTTATGACTGTTGTGTTTGAAACTGTTAAACTGTAAAGCGCTGCGGAATATGTTGGCTCTATATAAATAAAGATTATTATTATTATGAATCTCCTGGCCGACCATGTAATGTGTAATAGGGGGCCTTTTGACTCTTCTCAGACAGATGATATTGGGAGAGAAGGATTAAGCAAGTTGAATTACAATGTCCAATACTTTTGTTTCTCCCTGGACAGAAGCTGTCATCAGAAGTGTCTGGCAGCTCCTTATGGGCCCCATACACAGCCGATAGCCATTTGGCTAATCGTTCTCTCCCAACTCCTCCATACATTGAGTGCTCGTTCTGCCAAGCGCTCCTGTATTCTCTATGAGCCAGGTCCTGCCAGACTCCTCCGGTGGCGATTTATCTTCTCGAGAACAAAAAGACCTGCAATCTGAAATTGGACATATTCTTATCTCCCCAACATCATCAATGGGTAAGAGTCAGGTGCCCCCATAAACACTGAACTGTTGGCTGAGACCACATATCGGCATGTATGGGGTTTTTAATCTCTTCCTATTGAAGATAACTGCATGCTGTTGACCAAACAAGCACATCAAAGTAATCTAATCCATGTTTCTTTCTTCTGGGCTACTAAACAGCTCATGTTGGCTTCTAGAGTACTGGTATAAACACTCACCTTACCTGAGGCCAAAAGCAGTGGTTAGTCAATTAGATATTTTTCAGCCCAGATCTGAAACGTTGTAGGCTAGAATATTTCAGCAAACATTTCTCAGTTTTTATGAAATCTCTGAAATGTTATATTACTCTTGTACAAACTTTACAGTATCCATTCCTATTAGTAATACTATAGGTGAATCCTTAAAAAAATACCCTGCTGGTGAGCCTGAAACTAATCTCCAATTGTTACCTCAAAGAAGACAGCTAATTTTGCATTCTTGATAGGATTTGTTGACCGCCTTTCCTGTCCCCACGTCAGTCAAGAGGACAGTTACCTGTCCATGTTTACACCAGTATGCTAACCTACATGGGCCACCATATTCTTGAAGCCTTTTTAATTAGTAAAACAGATAAAAAATGTCACACTGACGCGCACTGGACTGTGAATATTTGTGATGCACAAAATTGTGCACCTTCCTACAGCTACAGTCAGTAGATACAAGTTAGAAATGGTTGAAGATAGCCAAGGGGCATGGAGCAGGTGTATAATTCTGTTAGAACGTGAGAGGTTTACAGCAGCGGGAACATGGACTAGCGATGTGTGTACCAATCATCTTATAAATATTTTAGTATCCACCAGTAAAGATATCTTATGGTAAAGCATGCATTGACTATAAATGATAACTACATTGCAGTATTGCAAGACCTCAGCTAGCAGAGCTGTAGGCTTTGTAAGGACTTCATCCTAAAGGCCCCAATACACATTAGACGAAAGCCGGACAACACGGCCGATTACAGCAAGATCAGTCAACAGTCTAATGTGTATGGGGGTCTCCTGACTCCACCCGTCCCCCGACAGATAATATGTACCTTGAATTTGAGATTCGTTCTCTGGGAGATAAGCCACCACCTGAGGAGTCTGACAGCAACTCTCTTATAAAGAGCACAGAAATGCTTGAATGAGCATAAAGGCCCCATATACAGGTCCTTCTCAAAAAATTAGCATATAGTGTTAAATTTCATTATTTACCATAATGTAATGATTACAATTAAACTTTCATATATTATAGATTCATTATCCACCAACTGAAATTTGTCAGGTCTTTTATTGTTTTAATACTGATGATTTTGGCATACAACTCTTGATAACCCAAAAAACCTGTCTCAATAAATTAGCATATCAAGAAAAGGTTCTCTAAACGACCTATTACCCTAATCTTCTGAATCAACTAATTAACTCTAAACACATGCAAAAGATACCTGAGGCTTTTAAAAACTCCCTGCCTGGTTCATTACTCAAAACCCCCATCATGGGTAAGACTAGCGACCTGACAGATGTCAAGAAGGCCATCATTGACACCCTCAAGCAAGAGGGTAAGACCCAGAAAGAAATTTCTCAACAAATAGGCTGTTCCCAGAGTGCTGTATCAAGGCACCTCAATGGTAAGTCTGTTGGAAGGAAACAATGTGGCAGAAAACGCTGTACAACGAGAAGAGGTGACCGGACCCTGAGGAAGATTGTGGAGAAGGACCGATTCCAGACCTTAGGGAACCTGAGGAAGCAGTGGACTGAGTCTGGTGTGGAAACATCCAGAGCCACCGTGCATTCCCCAGGTAAAGCCACTTTTGAACCATAAACAGCGGCAGAAGCGCCTGACCTGGGCTACAGAGAAGCAGCACTGGACTGTTGCTAAGTGGTCCCAAGTACTTTTTTCTGATGAAAGCAAATTTTGCATGTCATTCGGAAATCAAGGTGCCAGAGTCTGGAGGAAGACTGGGGAGAAGGAAATGCCAAAATGCCTGAAGTCCAGTGTCAAGTACCCACAGTCAGTGATGGTGTGGGGTGCCATGTCAGCTGCTGGTGTTGGTCCACTGTGTTTCATCAAGGGCAGGGTCAATGCAGCTAGCTATCAGGAGATTTTGGAGCACTTCATGCTTCCATCGGCTGAAATGCTTTATGGAGATGAAGATTTCATTTTTCAGCACGACCTGGCACCTGCTCACAGTGCCAAAACCACTGGTAAATGGTTTACTGACCATGGTATTACTGTGCTCAATTGGCCTGCCAACTCTCCTGACCTGAACCCCATAGAGAATCTGTGGGATATTGTGAAGAGAAAGTTGAGAGACGCAAGACCCAACACTCTGGATGAGCTTAAGGCCGCTATTGAAGCATCCTGGGCCTCCATAACATCTCAGCAGTGTCACAGGCTGATTGCCTCCATGCCACGCCGCATTGAAGCAGTCATTTCTGCCAAAGGATTCCCGACCAAGTATTGAGTGCATAACTGAACATTATTATTTGATGGTTTTTTTGTTTGTTATTAAAAAACACTTTTATTTGATTGGACGGGTGAAATATGCTAATTTATTGAGACAGGTTTTTTGGGTTATCAGGAGTTGTATGCCAAAATCATCAGTATTAAAACAATATAACCTGACAAATTTCAGTTGGTGGATAATGAATCTATAATATATGAAAGTTTAATTGTAATCATTACATTATGGTAAATAATGAAATTTAACACTATATGCTAATTTTTTGAGAAGGACCTGTATATTAGACTAATGTTGTCTGAACCCAGCGCTATCGACGGTCTAATATGTATGGGGGTACCAGCCGACTGATGGTCGGGAGAGACATCCATTGCGCATGTCCTCCTGTGTATGGGAGAGTCAGCTGAGATGGCACACTGTTCAGCAGACAGACACCTAATGTGTATGGCAAGCTTTACTGTATATAGGTAAGTTGGGAGAGAGGCGCAACTGGCAGGGGGGTGCTGTCAGGCCGCTTAATGAGGCGGACCATGGAGCTTCCCAAGTGTGGATTCAGCAGTTCTCAGAGTCGGTTTGTCAAACTGAGGGGAAATGTGTGAGGAGACAGTATGGGGTGAGGGCAGAGGTATATGTGTGAGCAGACAGTATGGGTGAAGGGGGGAAAAGTGTGAGGAAGACAGTAGGTAGAAAATGTGAAGGGACAATATAGAGGGAGAAATGTGTGAGGGGGCAACATGAGGAAGAAAAATCTGAGGGACAGTATGGGGGGAGAAAAGTGTGAGGGGCCACAGTATAGAGATTGGGTAAGGGCACAGCATTTGAGGAGTGTGATGACGGGGCACAATATAGAGACTGGGCAGTATAGGTGGAACAGGGAGAAGAAGCCCAGTATAGAAAGGAAATGAGTGTGGAGGCAACATTTTACTGGAGAGAGCAGTGTAGAGGTCATGTATTATAGGAGGGATAGTGTGGGTGTCCTATTTTATGCAGGGAGGACTGTGAGGGGCGAATATTCAGGGGCACAGAGTGGGCAAATATTTTTTATTCCGGAGCATTATAACGACGCTGTTATTTTAAGGGCACTGAGTCAGAATGTGCAGCAAAAGACTGGAGAAAAGAAACGTCTGCAGAGAGAAGCTGTGGATGTGAAAACTTATCATGGCATCTGAACAAGATGGAGAAGCAAAGAAAGAGAAGGACTCCAATCAGAGATGTCACTTATAAAGCACCTGGATATAAATGTTTATTAGTGATAGTAAATAAAAATAAAAATAGTGACTGTGTCTCATCAGTACTGTGGTTCCTGTATAGTTTGATGATGGCTGTTAACAACAACTGCCAGTATCTCCTTACATACAGTACCTCTCATCCCATCTCGGTATATCTCCTTACATATAGTATGCTAAAGACATACTGGGAATTGTAGGTGCATGCAATACCATTATATATGCGGCTTACCTGACATTATAACTGATTGCTGTACTAAGCTTGGTGCTGTATTCATGTACTGATGGTGATTCTTGTGAACAATTCATGTATTGATGGTAGTTCTGGTGATGTATTTCTGTTCTTTTGGAGGTTCTGGTGATGCATTCCTGTACTGATGGTGCTTTTAGTGATGTATTCCTGTTCTGACTGTAGTTCTGATTATGTATTTCTGTACTGATGGTGGTTGTGAAGCTATACTGTATTTCTTTAATATTGGTAGTTCTGGTTGTGTATTGCTGTGCTTGGATCTGATCCAGTACATATGCAACTATCCACAACTTGTCAGATAGCATGACATATGACTACACTAGTAAAGTACTGTGCCATCTGACAAGTTGCCACATCAGTATTTATGTTAAGAACATTAATTATAAAAAATTAAGCACTGTCAAATCCTGAAAGCGTGTAATACACTCTCTGTCAGGATTCTGCTCTGATTGCTGGTTCCAGCAGTCATCATGTGATCACCCATGTGATTTTCATACTTTTCATACACTGGACACGTGCCAATGAAGCCGGTGATGCAGTATTTAATTGAACAATGAGAGAATTGGGAAGAGTAGCTTGTCAGCATGTGTTTAAGTATGAAAATTGCTTATGAGTGGTCACATGATGATCACTCCAAACATCTAAGCTGTGTATATGAGGGGGCTCCTAACTGACTTTTTGCCTTGTGTGCCAGAAAACCCAGATTCGCCTCTGCAGGCCAAACCTAATCTAATGAAACCTTTAGCCATCATGGTGCATTGTATGTAACTGTGTGATTGGCGTATCATACAAGCCTTATCTGTGTGTATTTTAATACTAATAGATAACTAATAGTTAATTCTGTCTACCCCTCTCATTATAGATGTGTGAGTTGGCTGAGCTGAGGGCTCCTGTGTATGGAAGAATCTAGGGAGATAGCTTTTGGCCACATCTGATGTGTACAGGGCCTTTACCTGAGCTTTGTTGTGTGGGCAAGTCAGGAGATACCTGTGAATGCTATCTAAAGTGTATGCGCAATTTTTGTTTCATGATAATGGTCTCTGCTCAAGTGACTTTGTTTCAGTGAGAGTCTTGGGAGAAACTACTCTCAGGTCCAATTATGAACACTAGTTCATGGGAACAATGCTCTATTCTAGAGAATACTAGGGTCAGGTTTTCTTTAAAATTTTAAGTGGTTCTACCTCTCCCGCATTCTCACCCACAACATCCATCCTAGTGTATTCTGCATCATCAAAGGTACTGAAACAGAGTATATAAGGAATCTTTATCACTTAAGTTTTGTGTATTTTGTGTCTTTATAGATTAGTGTGGAGATGCCCATAATAACGTGAAGGAAATGGGCTGACAGTCACTCATCAGTCGGACAACCGGTTGTTCAATGATGAATAATAAATCATCTTAATCGGCATCCCTATGTATTTGATTTTTTTTCAAGCAAGTGCTTACGATCAGCCAAAAAAATCTAACCTGCCTGATTGGTCTTCTGAACGGTAGGTGATCAGCTGAAATAAACAATTGTTCATTTCAGAGAATTGTTCGCTTTACCGACGCAGCATACGATTATTCTTAGCTCTCTTAGTTACTCTTAGCTGTACTGTCAGGATAAATTTCCTATCTCCAAACTTTAAATCTATGCTTTGGCATTTCATTACATTTATGTTCACTCCAACCTTGAGTATATGACTTGTATTTCATCAGCGTATTATGTTGGGTTATGTTGATATCCATAAAAATATTTTAGAAAAAAACATCAACATGGTTCAATATGGCTGCATCCCAGTATGGCATGAATTTCATGCATCATGGAGTATCCTTTAATATGCAATACAAGTTTCGATATCTAAGCCCTGATTTTTTTGCTCATAGGAGCCCAAGGTAGATGAGACATAATGGCCTCGAGACAACTGAGCTCCTGCAATAAAAATGTTCAGTCTGTACTGAATTAAATCATATACTGTAGCTGCTACTCTGGACTACATTCGCTATAGAGTTTATTTTCCATCTCTTTCAACTTGTCACAGAGATGTCAGGAATGACAAGGTTTACGAGACGACAAAGAGTCTAGATCACCGACAGCCAACCAAGAGTCTAGATCACTTGGTTCTGAGCTTCAGAAAAGCCAAAAGATGGAAGTGCACCAACGTGAGAATTATGTATCATGAATAGCTGCATAGGACAGTTCTCCAAGCTGAAGTGGTTGTATACTTGTGCATGACCTTCATAGGTAATACAGAGGCAAGGTGAAAGAATTACAATCACCCTAGGATGGAGCAAATACACATGCCCATGAGGCTGACAAATCCAAGGAACTGGTGAAATTTGCCACTAGCATCTTTCTTTTAGGGACGTTGATTCTGTTTTGCTGTGCCACAAAACTGATAGATTTACTGTCTCCGAACATCTAGAGTAATTTGTCCACCACTGCAGCGAGACAATGGTCCACTAATGCACCTACCAAAACAACAGCTATTACAAGACTGATAATGTCATATTTGCTCTACAGTAAGTGCCCACTTCTTGGCCATCGAAATGGGCAAATGTATAATTTCATCCTTGTCTATTGGAAATCCATATGTAGCTGAGGATGCTCAGTTCTAGCAAATTGCAGCATTTTACTCAATCATCATAATCGTAAATTGCAGGAAAATATAAAGCATCTGTGTCGAGTGTAGCAGCGTCGTGTAAGGATACATTGTGTAACCTGTCAGACAGACTAACATTGGCAAATGAATTTATGAGGTTAATTTGCCAACGTATCAAATGGGTTAACATGTACAGAGTGCACAATAAACATAGTCCTATGTATACACCAGCAATGCCTCGCATAGCCATAGTGATTTATGGAGAAAGCCATTTATTTTCTAGAAACAGGGCACTTTTAGTTGTATATATATTGGAAAAAATATGTGCAAATTGTACTTGTATCGTTATATATCGAGAATCCACCAGTAGCATGGTCAATGCATCATTGATACAGGAAATATATATATCTTTGTACCGTGTTAGCCATGCAGCATTATCATTTATTACTTGTCGAATTTTTAGATACAATTAAAAAAATATTTAGAATTGCGAGTCCTCAGTGGTTGATACCTTTTAATGGCTAACTGATTATTTTTCTTTCTACTGGCTAACACGGTACCAAGATATATTTCTTTCCTGTATCAGATACAATTAGTGGCTGTAATGAACGATTTTAAAGGATTTTAACAGTTAAGATCAGTTGGTTCTGCAAAATGACTAATTATCATCACCCGTCGTCGTGATCGCATGTGTAGCATGAGAGATCATTATGGCTATGGCCAGTATGGTCTTCACTGTGAGGCAGAAGAGCGCAGTGTGTATGTGAGACCCAGCCAGCTCACTAGTAGCGACCACACACACAACTGAGGCTCTTGTGCTGGGCATGGAAGAGGTGTCTGTGTACACAGCTAGGGAAATGGTAGAATGCAGCAAGGATGGGAATGTGCACACACATATGTATATACACACACAGATACAAATCCTGGTAAGTCATAGACAGCACCGCACTATAAGGTAAAACAAGTACAGTCCTGACGGATACCCACACATGTGAGGAGGGCATGAAGGCAGGCGGCATCACTTACCAGTCCACATCCATGCTGAGCCCCTCAGTGTGCTGAGCCCGCTCTCTGCACTGCATCCCACCTCATCTCTTCTCAGTAATGCTTTCCATTACCAAACCAGCCCCATCTCTGAGTCTCTCCCTCCCCCATCCCACCTCACAGTCATCCCCCTCCTCCTCCTCCTCCTCCTCTCTGTCACTATATCTCCCTCCACTTCCCCTCCCAGTCACTGTCTCCTCTGCCTATCATGTTGCAGATAGTGTATCCATGCCTGTGTGTTTTAACATATATGCCACTGTGCTGTAGTGTTAGTGTAGTGTACTGTCACACCGCGGCATTGGTGACTGAGGGGCCCCAAGCTTCCCTGCACCAGGACCCAGGAGCTTCAACTTATGCTCTGATGCCGAGGTTCCAAAATTCCTGGAGAGTCCATAAAATTGGGGCATTTTTTTTCCACTGACTTAAATAAAAGGAGAAAAAGAGCTTCTGTCCAATTTCGATCTGTTTTTTTACAGACAAAGGGGGGTCCCAGTCCCAGCATGCTGTAGGGTGTGGGGGCAATCTTTCGTTCCCTTGTGTGCCGTGACCTCCAGGCTTCAGTCCTCAGGAGCCACCGCACACAATGCATGGGAAACCAAGTTCTTCGTAACAGTCAAACATTTACTAGACAGTCAAGTTCATTGGGCAGGTACAAGTGGGATAGGGAACAGCAATTCACATTTCCCCCTTCTTAGCACAACTCCTCTTCAATCCTGTTGGTAGCTTATCCTGGACTACCCCAAAGCCCACTGTGTCTCAGGGATTTCTCGTCCACCTCGGTAGTGTACCCGGGACCTGACACCACCTTCTGTCTATGTGGGTCAATGTCCATCTTCCACTGTACTTCAGAGGGCACAATATGTCCGACAGCCCCTATCAGAGCTGCCACCAGGAATTTCAGGGCCCCATATACTGGCAAATTTTTCGGGCCCCCTTGAGACTCTTCCCAGGCTCCACCCCAGCTCTGCCTCCAACCCTCGAACCTTCCACAGTCCCGCCACCCACTCTTAGGCTGCGTTCACACTGCGTTATGGCAGTCCGTTAGACGGACTGTGTTACACCGCGGCATAACGCAGTGTAATGCAGTCCGTTAACGCTTCCATTAATTCCTATCATCAGGCGAATTGCCAACGCATGCCATAATCGGCATGCGCTAGCGATGTGCCGTCATTCAGTGATGGAGCCTTGGACGCAGGCTGCAGCGTCTGAGGCTCTGTCACCACTAACGCAGATGAATCATCTGCGCTAGCGGTATAGCATAACGCGATGGCGTCTATACTATAGCATTAGCGCAGCCCGTCAACGCTATGCATTGAACGGGCTGCTTTAACCGCAGTATTAACCTGGCCTTAGAAAAACTCCACATCTGCACCATGTCCTCAGCAATCACACTTTAAGGCTAAGTGCCCATGTTCCAGAATGTAAGCAGAATTTTCCTCATCAAAACCGAACTCCCTTGCCAGAAAATCTGCTTGCATTTTAATTACTTTTTTTTCGCGTTTTTCACACATTTGTCATGGTTTTTTTTCCATGCGTCCCAATGCAATTATATAGCAGCAAAATCAAATGCGATTCCGCAAAATTAATGAATATGTTGCATTTTTTCCGCAATGCGTTTCCGCTGCGGAAAAAAGCGCAGCATGGGCACAACAATGCGGAATTCCATTAAAAATAATGGGATGCGTTTTGTAAGCGTTTGTTAAGCGAGTCCAAACGTTTCCGCAGCAGAAAAACGTGGAAAAAACGCTTAAAAAACGCAACATGTGCACATAGCCTAACAGTTCCCATTCAACACCAGATCACATAGATAGCTAGAAGCTTTTGCTTTGGCTAAATTATTTTTTTTTAAGCCACCACCATGACAAGGTAGACTCTTTTGGCTGGGACGAACTCTACTCTAACCTATTAAACATTTGTTAAATAAAAATATACCTAAAAAGAGTACAGGATATTTTATGTTTCTTTAAGGGAATGAGTCACATAGATTTTTTAAAATAAACAATAATACCACATACAAGAAACAAATACGACCACACCACGGCAGGACCACATAGTACTACCACATAGTGACCGATAATGTCTTTTTTCGGCCTTGCTAACTATGTTACTATAATATTGTATCTTAGAGTTATTAGGTTCTTTAGAAGGATGTAGATCTGGGGATTTATTCTGACAGAATATAGGCTGAACTGGATGGACAAATGTATTTTTTCGGCCTTGCTAAGTATGTTACTATGATAATACCGCATACAAGGGACAAATACTGTCGAACCATGACCAGACAACATATTACCACCACATAGTGACTGAAAAATACCACATACAAGGGACAAATACCGCCACACAGTTGTCAGACGACATATTACCACCACATAGTGACCGAATAATACCACATACAAGGGACAAATACCGCCACACAGTTGTCAGACGACATATTACCACCACATAGTGACCGAATAATACCACATACAAGGGACAAATACCACTACACCATGACCAGACCACATATTACCACCAGATAGTGACTGAATATTACAATACTGATATTTAATAATGAAAACAATACTCATTTTCCATAAGTGCCAATATACACAGGAGCTTTGCATATAGTACACAGTGTATACTGTCAGTGTACATGTAATACAGTGATCACCGGTGATATTATACACAAGAGCTCTGTATATAGCATATATTGTACAAGTAATACAGTGTTCACCAATGACATTATACATAGGAGCTCTGTATATACTGTAGTGTCACTGCACAGATAATGCAGTGATCATCAGTGACATTATATACAGAACCTCTGTATACAGTATACAGTGTATAGTGTCAGTGTACAGGAAACACACTGACTCACCTGTGATGTCTCTTTTTGAAGTATTTCATCTTCATCCAGCAGAGTACGCCATGACTTCTTCCAGCCAGGACTTGTCTCAGCAGAAAATAATACAGTTATCTAGCGCACATTCCCCAATTTTTCCCCAACCTCTACACTATGCCAGATAAAGAAAAAAGAGACCGTGTTGCCTTGCACAGTAACAGGACCTCCCCTCCCCTACACTGAAAACATATCCTCAAAAATAATATCCTTTAATTAGCCCCTTAATCAGGGGTTGACAGTCTTTTTTCTGCCATGGGCCATTTGGATATTTATAGCATCCTTCAGGGGCCGTACAAACTCCACCCACAAAGTACATCCTGACTCTGGCAATGGTTTCAGGATGTAATCTTTCATTGCATGCCCTTCAATGTTCAGTAGTGAACACTGCGTGTGTGTGCTAACAGAGCAAGAAGAAATTAATGAGCTGGTGACAATCCTTGCCCAAGAATGCCGTCCCTGAGAATCTGCTCGGAGGCCTGAAAAAGGTCATCGAGGGCCGTGAATGGCCCTAGGGCCTAAGGTTCATCACCTGCCCTAAAGTAATAATGTTCCACATTCTGGACCCCACTTGTCTTCCCATTCTGTCTCTCCATACTGCCCCCATGTACTCTGTATTGCCCCCATGTCTCTCCATGCTGCCCCATAGTCATTCATGGTAGTATAATGCACCCCATAGTCATCCATAATAGTATAATGCACCCCTATAGTCATATATAATAGTATAATGCACCCACATAGTCATACATAAAATATAATGCACCCCCATAGTTATATATACTAGTATAATGTACCCCATAGTCATATATAGCAGTATAATGCACGTCGAAAGCAGTATAATGCCCCACCATAGCAGTATAATGCACCCCCATAGCAGTATAATGCACCCCATAGTAGTATATGCACCCCATAACTGTATAATGCACCCCATAGTAGTATATTGTACCTCATAGCAGCATAATGCACCCCCATAGAGGTATAATGTACTCCCATGGTAGTATAATGCACGCCATAGCAGTACCATGCACCCCATAGTAGTTTAAGGCATCCCATAGTAATATAATGCACCCCTATAGCAGTATAATGCACCCCCATAGCAGTATAATGCAACCCCATAGTAGTATAAGGCACCCTATAGTAGTATAAGGCACCCCCATAGCAGTATAATGCACCCTCATACAGTCATAGCAGTATAATGCACTCCCATAGTAGTATAAGGCACCCCCATAGTAGTATAATGCACCCCATAGTGCAACTTTACAAAAAAAAAGTTTCTCCTTGCCAGGTCCAGCGGTGTCCTCTGCTAGATTCATCTGAGGCACGGACTGTCATCTCGGCATATGGCAGTGATGTCATATGCCAGCGACATGCGTGCTGACGTCAGCTGCTGACGTGTGATTGCCTGGTGGCTGTTAACTGTTGCCGTGCGGAAGGATATCCTCCCACATGGCAATAGATTTTAACTGAATGTGTGTCTGAAAACGCACGTTCAGTTACTGCAGCAGCAGAATCCTGCTGCTGGGTCCCGGTGAGCAGAAGCTGCGGGTCCACTCTGCTCGCCAGGCCCCTACGCCAGTAAGGGCAGTAATGCCCTGATGGCAGCCACCATGCCAGACCTTGGGCTCCATACATGATAGGAGCAACTGCTGGGAATCCCAGTAATGACTCTCACTTCCTGGAACAAGCAACACATGCTTCCTCTAGCAGCCCACCGTATAGTGAACCTGAACTTCACTATGGACTTCACTACCTCTCACTGAACTCTCTCTATCCAGGAAGTGCACCCCTTTTACTAACACTAGTGCCCACCCACTGGGCTAGTTCTATCCTTAGCCATTTCCTATCTCATGTCAAACCTATTATCCTGATCCTTTGTTTTGTGCCATCCTAAGCTTATCCTATACTATACTCATATTATGCATTAACATTTCACATGCTGTACATCACCATAATACATTACATAGAAAACATATCACTTCTACTATATAATTGTCTAAGGGTCACTTCCGTCTTTCTGTCCTTCTGTCCTTCTGTCTGTCTGTCTGTCACGGATATTTATTGGTCGCGGCCTCTGTCTGTCATGGAATCCAAGTCGCTGATTGGTCGTGGCAAAATGCCATTGCCACGACCAATCAGCGACGCGCACAGTCCGGAAGAAAATGGCCGCTCCTTACTCCCCGCACTCAGTGCCCGGCGCCCGCATACTCCCTTCCGGTCACCGCTCACACAGGGTTAATGCCGGCGGTAACGGACCGCGTTATGCAGCGGGTAACGCACTCCGTAATCGCTGCTATTAACCCTGTGTGTCCCCAATTTTTTACTATTGATGCTGCCTATGTGTAAAAAAATGTAATGTTCAAAATAATAAAAAAACAAAAAACCTGCTATACTCACCCTCTGTAGTCTGCCGAGCCGCTCGCGCCGGCCGCCATCTTCCGTTCCCAGGATGCATTGCGAAATTACCCAGAAAAATTAGCGGTCTCGCGAGACCGCTAAGTCATCTGGGTAATTTCGCAATGCATCCTGGGAATGGAAGATGGCGGCCGGCGCGAGCGGCTCGGCGGAGCTTCGGTGGATCCCAAGCATCGGTAACCGCTTCCTGGATCCAGGCGCCAACGGAAGGTGAGTATATAACTATTTTTTATTTTAATTCTTTTTTTTTAACAGGGATATCATGCCCACATTGCTATATACGTGGGCTGCGCAATATACAACGTGGGCTGCGCAATATACAACGTGGGCTGCGCAATATACTACGTGGGCTGCGCAATATACTACGTGGGCTGCGCAATATATAACGTGGGCTGCGCAATATACTACATGGGCTGTGCAATATACAACGTGGGATGCGCAATGTACAATGTGGGCTGCGCAATATACAACGTGGGCTGTGCAATATACTACGTGGACTGCGCAATATACTATGTGGGCTGCGCAATATACAACATGGGCTGCGCAATATACAACGTGGGCTGCGCAATATACAACGTGGACTGCGCAATATACTATGTGGGCTGCGCAATATACAACATGGGCTGCGCAATATACAACGTGGGCTGCGCAATATACAACGTGGTCTGTGCAATATACTACGTGGGCTGCGCAATATATTACGTGGGCTGCGCAATGTACAATGTGGGCTGCGCAAGGTACAACGTGGACTGCGCAATGTACTACGTGGGCTGCGCAATGTACTACATGGGCTGTGCAATATACAACGTGGGCTGCGCAATATACTAGATAAGCTGCGCAATGTACTACATGGGCTGCGCAATGTACTACGTGGGCTGCGCAATGTACTGCGTGGGCTGCGCAATGTACTGCGTGGGCTGCGCAATGTACTGCGTGGGCTGCGCAATATACTGCGTGGGCTGCGCAATGTACTGCGTTGGCTGCGCAATGTACTGCGTTGGCTGCGCAATGTACTGCGTTGGCTGCGCAATGTACTGCGTGGGCTGCGCAATGTACTGCGTTGGCTGCGCAGATCTCCATCCTTCCTTGGGTGGGGCTACTTGCGTGTTGCCATTTTCTGACAGTCTCTGCTGTCATGGTTCCCAATGGCAAGGGAACGTAAAAAACACATAAGTAACGAACGAGCTCTCGGGTGATGGAAACTCGAGTTGACCGTGAGCTAAATCTACCACACAACTAACAGTAGCCAGGGAGCATACCTACGGCTTCCTATATGCCACGCGCCAGCCGGAGGACTAACTACGCCTGGTAGAGGAAGAAACAGACCTGGCTTACCTCTAGGGAAATACCCCAAAAGATGATAGCAGCCCCCCACATGTAATAACGGTGAATTAAGAGGAAAAGACATACACAGTATGAAAGTAGATTTAGCAAAGAGAGGTCCACTTACTAGATAGCAGAAGGATACAAAAGAGGACTTCACGGTCAACTGAAAACCCTTTCAAAAACCATCCTGAAATTACTTTAAGACTCCTGTGTCAACTCATGACTAGTGTTGAGCATTCCGATGCTGCAAGTATCGGGTATCGGCCGATACTTGCTGTATCGGAATTCCGATACCGGGATTCCGATACTCTTGTGGTATCGGGTATCGGGTATCGGAACAACATTAATGTTAAAATGTGTAAAAGAGAGAATTAAAATAAAAAATATCGCTATACTCACCTGTCCGACGCAGCCGGGACCTCAGCGCAGGAACCGGCAGCGTTGTTTGTTTAAAATTCCCGCTTTTACATGGTTACGCGAAGTCCCGGCTTGTGATTGGTCAGGGCGGCCATGTTGCCGGGCCGCGGACCAATCACAGCAAGCCGTGACGAAAATACGTCACGGCTTGCTGTGATTGGTCCGCGTCCCGGCAACATGGCCGCCATTAACCAATCACAAGCCGTGACGTCACGGGAGGCTGGAAACGCGCTCATTTTAAAAAGGGCGCGTGTCCAGCCTCCCGTGACGTCACGGCTTGTGATTGGTTGCGTCGCGGTCAACCAATCACAAGCCGGGAGGCTGGACACGCGCCCATTTCAAAATGAGCGCGTCCAGCCTCCCGGCTTGTGATTGGTTGATCGCGGCGCAACCAATCACAAGCCGTTACGTCACGGGAGGCTGGACACGCGCCCATTTCAAAATGAGCGCGTCCAGCCTCCCGGCTTGTGATTGGTTGATCGCGGCGCAACCAATCACAAGCCGTGACGTCACGGGAGGCTGGACACGCGCCCATTTCAAAATGAGCGCGTGTCCAGCCTCCCGTGACGTCCCGGCTTGTGATTGGTCAGGGCGGCCATATTGCCGGGACGCGGACCAATCACAGCAAGCCGTGACGTAATTTCGTCACGGCTTGCTGTGATTGGTCCGCGTCCCGGCAACATGGCCGACCTGACCAATCACAAGCCGGGAATTCACGTAACCAAGTAATAGCGCGATTTTTAAACAAACAACGCTGCCGGTTCCCTCGCTGAAGTCCCGGCTGCGTCGGACAGGTGAGTATAGCGATATTTTTTATTTTAATTCTTTCTTTTACACATTTATATGGTTCCCAGGGCCTGAAGGAGAGTTTCCTCTCCTTCAGACCCTGGGAACCATCAGGGATACCGTCCGATACTTGAGTCCCATTGACTTGTATTGGTATCGGGTATCGGTATCGGATTGGATCCGATACTTTGCCGGTATCGGCCGATACTTTCCGATACCGATACTTTCAAGTATCGGACGGTATCGCTCAACACTACTCATGACACAGGAGTGGCAATTTCAGCCCGCAAGAGCTTCCAGCTACAGAGAATTACAAAAACTGCAAACTGGACAAAAGGTACAAAACAAAAGGACAAAGTCCACTTAGCTGATCAGCAGACTAGTAGCAGGAACATGCAACCGAAGGCTCTGGTTACAATGATGACCGGCAAGGAAATGACTGGAGAGCAAGGCTAAATAGGAAACTCCCAAACACTGATGGAAGCAGGTGAACAGAAGAAGCAAAGTGCAAACAAGTCACCAGTACCACCAGCAACCACCAGGGGAGCCCAAAAAGCGGATACACAACAGTACCCTCCCCTTAAGGAGGGGGCACCGAACCCTCACAAGAACCGCCAGGGCGATCTGGATGAGCCCTATGAAAGGCACGAACCAAATCCGAGGCATGAACATCAGAGGCAGTTACCCAAGAATTATCTTCCTGACCATAGCCTTTCCATTTAACCAGATATTGAAGTCTCCGTCTGGAAATACGGGAGTCCAAGATCTTCTCCACGACGTACTCCAATTCACCCTCCACCAGCACAGGAGCAGGAGGTTCAGTAGAAGGAACCACCGGTACCTCATATCTCCGCAACAACGACCGATGGAACACATTATGGATAGCGAAAGATGCCGGGAGGTCCAAACGAAAGGAAACAGGGTTAAGAATCTCCAAAATCCTATAAGGACCGATGAACCGAGGCTTAAATTTGGGAGAAGAAACCCTCATAGGGACAAAACGGGAAGACAACCACACCAAGTCCCCAACGCAAAGATGGGGACCAACACGACGACGACGGATAGCAAACTGCTGAGTCCTCTCCTGGGACAATTCCAAATTATCCACCACTTGTCCCCAAATCCGATGCAACCGATCCACCACCGCATCCACTCCAGGACAATCCGAAGATTCAACCTGACCAGATGAAAAACGCGGATGAAACCCTGAATTGCAAAAGAAAGGAGAAACCAAAGTGGCAGAACTAGCCCGATTATTAAGAGCAAACTCCGCCAACGGCAGAAAGGCAACCCAATCATCCTGATCCGCAGACACAAAACACCTCAAATAAGTCTCCAAAGTTTGATTAGTTCGCTCCGTCTGGCCATTGGTCTGAGGATGGAATGCAGACGAAAAGGACAAATCAATGCCCAACCTGGCACAGACTGCCCGCCAAAATCTAGACACGAACTGGGCACCCCTGTCAGAAACGATGTTTTCCGGAATACCATGCAAGCGAACCACATTTTGAAAAAACAGAGGGACCAACTCAGATGAGGAAGGCAACTTAGGCAATGGCACCAAATGAACCATTTTAGAAAAACGGTCACACACCACCCAGATGACAGACATCTTCTGAGAAACAGGGAGATCCGAGATAAAGTCCATAGAGATGTGCGTCCAAGGCCTCTTCGGAATAGGCAAGGGCAACAACAACCCACTAGCCCTAGAACAACAAGGCTTGGCCCGAGCACACACATCGCAAGACTGCACAACAACACGCACATCTCGAGACAGGGAAGGCCACCAAAAGGATCTAGCCACCAAATCTCTGGTGCCAAAAATTCCCGGATGACCTGCCAGAGTAGAAGAATGAACTTCCGAGATGACTCTAGTGGTCCACTTGTCAGGAACAAACAGTCTACCAGACGGACAACGATCAGGTCTATCCGCCTGAAATTCTTGCAAAGCACGTCGCAAATCTGGAGAGACAGCAGACAAAACCACTCCATCCTTCCTAGTACGCTTAGAGCATGCCGATATAACATGAGCAGAATCACCACAATAGAAGCATAACCCATTTTTACGCCTATAATTCTGCCGCTCGCTTCTAGACATAACTCTGTCACATTGCATTTTCTCTGGCGTCTCTTCAGAAGATACCGCCAAATGGTGCACGGGTTTGCGCTCCCGCAAACGCCGATCAATCTGAATTGCCATTGTCATGGACTCATTCAGACCTGTAGGCGCAGGGAACCCGACCATAACATCTTTAACGGCATCAGAAAGGCCCTCTCTGAAATTTGCCGCTAAGGCGCACTCATTCCACTGAGTAAGCACAGACCACCTACAAAATTTTTGGCAGTATATCTCCGCTTCATCTTGCCCTTGAGATAGGGCTATCAAAGCTTTTTCAGCTTGAATCTCCAAATTAGGTTCCTCATAAAGCAACCCTAAAGCCAGGAAAAACGCATCCACATTGAGCAACGCAGGATCCCCTGGTGCCAATGAAAATGCCCAATTTTGAGGGTCACCTCGCAGCAAAGAGATTACAATCTTAACCTGCTGGACAGGATCTCCTGAGGAGTGAGGTCTGAGAGAAAGGAATAATTTACAATTATATTTGAAATTCAAAAACCGAGATCTATCTCCGGAAAACACCTCTGGTGTAGGGATTTTAGGTTCAGAAATAGGAGCATGTATAACAAAATATTGTAAATTTTGAACCTTCGTAGCAAGATTATTTAAACCTGCAGCCAAACTCTGGACATCCATGTTAAACAGCTAAGGTCAGAGCCATTCAAGGGTTAAGAGGAGGTAAGAAGCAGCTAGACAGCAATTAAGGGCTAGGCAGCAAAACTCTGAGGGAAAGAAAAAAAAAAAAGCTTAGCCCAAACAATTAACACTTTGTAGGCCGGTCATACTGTCATGGTTCCCAATGGCAAGGGAACGTAAAAAACACATAAGTAACGAACGAGCTCTCGGGTGATGGAAACTCGAGTTGACCGTGAGCTAAATCTACCACACAACTAACAGTAGCCAGGGAGCATACCTACGGCTTCCTATATGCCACGCGCCAGCCGGAGGACTAACTACGCCTGGTAGAGGAAGAAACAGACCTGGCTTACCTCTAGGGAAATACCCCAAAAGATGATAGCAGCCCCCCACATGTAATAACGGTGAATTAAGAGGAAAAGACATACACAGTATGAAAGTAGATTTAGCAAAGAGAGGTCCACTTACTAGATAGCAGAAGGATACAAAAGAGGACTTCACGGTCAACTGAAAACCCTTTCAAAAACCATCCTGAAATTACTTTAAGACTCCTGTGTCAACTCATGACACAGGAGTGGCAATTTCAGCCCGCAAGAGCTTCCAGCTACAGAGAATTACAAAAACTGCAAACTGGACAAAAGGTACAAAACAAAAGGACAAAGTCCACTTAGCTGATCAGCAGACTAGTAGCAGGAACATGCAACCGAAGGCTCTGGTTACAATGATGACCGGCAAGGAAATGACTGGAGAGCAAGGCTAAATAGGAAACTCCCAAACACTGATGGAAGCAGGTGAACAGAAGAAGCAAAGTGCAAACAAGTCACCAGTACCACCAGCAACCACCAGGGGAGCCCAAAAAGCGGATACACAACACTCTGCCCATTCTCCATTGATTTGCTGTAATGGGTGTGGTTTCTTTTTCTTTCGGCGTGCCCATTGGGGCGGGCACTGATCACCATGGTCCAGATGGATTTTCAGGTGTTTTCTGTTCTGGTACACCTACGATGGGTGGGTCTGTCTTGCCATTTCGCACCACTCACTGCCATTTTCTCATCGGTGTTCAGTGCCATCTTTGTTTTCACTGGATCTTTCCCCGCATCAGTCAAGTTTTCTTGATGCATGGATCAATCCTGCTGACTACGCCAAATGTAAAGTGGCACAGAGTGGTAGTCGTGACCGAGCTTGTGTTTAGTTTCACTCTGGCACTTTACAGACAAGGGGTCTCCCATTCTCAATGTGTTGTAGAGTGTTGGTTACATCACACTAGCTTGTAGGCCGCAGGTTCCGCTGACTCCACTGACTCCAGATTATACCAATTATCCTGATCCTAAGGGTACCGTCACACAGTACCATTTACATCGCTACGACGGCACGATTCGTGACGTCGCAGCGTCGTATGATTATCGCTCCAGCGTCGTAGACTGCGGTCACACGTTGCAATCACGGCGCTGGAGCGATGCCGAAGTCCCCGGGTAACCATCGGGTTACTAAGCGCAGGGCCGCGCTTAGTAACCCGATGTTTACCGTGGTTACCAGCGTAAAAGTAAAAAAAAAAAAACCGTACATACTCACCATCTGATGTCCGTCAGGTCCCTTGCCGTCTGCTTCCCGCTCTGACTGAGATCCGGCCGTACAGTGAGAGCAGAGCGCAGCGGCTACGTCACCGCTGTGATCTGCTCTCACTTTCCGGCCGGCAGACAGTCAGAGCGGGAAGCAGACGGCAAGGGACCTGACGGACATCAGATGGTGAGCATGTACGGTTTTTTTTTTTTTACTTTTACGCTGGTAACCACGGTAAACATCGGGTTACTAAGCGCGGCCCTGCGCTTAGTAACCCGATGTTTACCCTGGTTACCAGCGAACGCATCGCTGGATCGCTGTCACACACAACGATCCAGCGATGACAGCGGGAGATCCAGCGACGAAAGAAAGTTTCAAACGATATGCTACGACGTACGATTCTCAGCAGGGTGCCTGATCGCAGTAGCGTGTCAGACACTGCGAGATCGTAACGATATCGCTAGAACGTCACGAATCGTGCCGTCGTAGCGATAAAAATGCCACTGTGTGACGGTACCGTATGTCTTATGCTATCCTAAGCTTATCCTATACTATACTCATATTATGCATTAACATTTCATAACATAGTAAAATAACATAATTAGCAAGGCCGAAAAAAAGACATTTGTCCATCCAATTCAGCCGATATTCCATCAGAATAAATCCCCAGATCTACGTCCTTCTAAAGAACCTAATAACTGTAAGATACAATATTGTTACACTCCAGGAAGACATCCAGGCCTCTCTTGAACCCCTCGACTGAGTTCGCCATCACCACCTCCTCAGGCAAGGAATTCCAGATTCTCACTGCCCTAACAGTAAAGAATCCTCTTCTATGTTGGTGGAAAAACCTTCTCTCCTCCAAACACAAAGAATGCCCCCTTGTCACCGTCACATTCCTTGGTATAAACAGATCCTTGGAGAGATATTTGTATTGACCCCTTATATACCTACTAGATGGTGGCCCGATTCTAACGCATCGGGTATTCTAGAATTTGTATGTATATAGCGACCACATAGTATATAGCACAGGCCACGCAGTATATAGGAGCCATGTAGTATATAGCATACAAATAGTACGTGGCCTGTGCTATATAGTATGTGGCTGCTATATACATACATACATATTGTAGAATAACCGATGCGTTAATACAGGCCACGCAATATATAACACAGCCCAAACAGTACATAACACAGCCCACATACTATATAACACAGCCCACGCAGTATATAGCAGCCACGTAATATATAACACAGGCGACATAGTATATAACACAGGCCACGCAATATATAGCACAGCCCATGCAGTACAAAACACAGGCCACATAGTATGTAACACTGGCCACGTAGTATATAGCAGCCATGTAGCATATAGCACTGCCCACGTAGTATATAGCAGCCATGTAGTATATAACGCAGCCCACACAGTATCTAACACAGGCCACTTAGTATAGAGCAGCCATGTATTATATAACACTGCCCACGTAGTATATAGCAGCCATGTAGTATATAACACTGCCCACGTAGTATATAGCAGCCATGTAGTATATAGTACTGTCCACGTAGTATATAGCAGCCATGTAGTATATAGTACTGTCCACGTAGTATATAGCAGCCATGTAGTATATAGTACTGCCCACGTAGTATATAGCAGCCATGTAGTATATAGTACTGTCCACGTAGTATATAGCAGCCATGTAGTATATAGTACTGCCCACGTAGTATATAGCAGCCATGTAGTATATAGTACTGCCCACGTAGTATATAGCAGCCATGTAGTATATAGTACTGTCCACGTAGTATATAGCAGCCATGTAGTATATAACGCAGCCCACGCAGTATATAGCAGCCATGTAGTATATAGTACTGCCCACGTAGTATATAGCAGCCATGTAGTATATAACACTGCCCACGTAGTATATAGCAGCCATGTAGTATATAACACTGTCCACGTAGTATATAGCAGCCATGTAGTATATAGTACTGCCCACGCAGTATATAGCAGCCACGTAGTATATAACGCAGCCTACGCAGTATTTAGCAGTGTGGGCACCATATCCCTGTTAAAAAAAAGAATTAAAATAAAAAATGGTTACATACTCACCTCCTAGGATCCAACGGCGCTGTGACGATGCGCGCGGCTGCCGCCATCTTCCGTTCCCAGGATGCATTGCGAAATTACCCAGATGACTTAGCGGTCTCGCGAGACCGCTAAGTCTTCTGGGTAATTTCGCAATGCATCACCGGGAACGGAAGATGGCGGCCGGCGCGAGACTACGGAGGGTGAGTATAGCAGGTTTTTTGTTTTTTTATTATTTTTAACATTACATTGTTTACTATTGATGCCGCATAGGCAGCGTCAATAGTAAAAAGTTGGGGACACACAAGGTTAATAGCAGCGGTAACGGAGTGCGTTACCCGCGGCATAACGCGGTCCGTTACCGCCGGCATTAACCCTGTGTTAACGGTGACCAGAGGGGAGTATGCGGGCGCCGGGCACTGACTGCGGGGAGTAAGGAGCGGCCATTTTCTTCCGGACTGTGCCCGTCGCTGATTGGTCGTGGCTGTTTTGCCGCGACCAATCAGTGACTTTGATTTCCATGACAGACAGAGGCCGCGACCAATGAATATCCGTGACAAGACAGACAGAAGGACAGACAGACCGAAAGACGGAAGTGACCCATAGACAATTATATAGTAGATACATGGTTATTAGATCGCCCCTCAGTCATCTTTTTTCTAGACTAAATAATCCTAATTTTGCTAATCTCTCTGGGTATTGTAGATCCCCCATCCCCTTTATTAATTTTGTTGCCCTTTTTTGTACTCGCTCTAGTTCCATTATATCCTTCCTGAGTACCGGTGCCCAAAACTGTACACAGTACTCCATGTGCGGTCTAACCAAGGATTAGTACAGAGGCAGTATAATGCTCTCATGATGTGTGTCCAGACCTCTTTTAATGCACCCCATGATCCTGTTTGCCTTGGCAGCCGCTGCCTGGCACTGGCTGCTCCAGGTAAGTTTATCATTAACTAGGATCCCCAAGTCCTTCTCCATGTCAGATTTACCCAGTGGCTTCCCGTACAGTGTGTAATGGTGATATTGATTCCTTTTTCCCGTGTCCATAACCTTACATTTATCATTGTTAAACCGCATCTGCCACCTCTCCGCCCAAGTTTCCAACTTACTAGATCCATCTGTAGCAGAATACTGTCTTCTCTTGTATTGACTGCTTTACATAGTTTGTATCATCTGAAAATATCGATATTTTACTGTGAAAACTTTCTACCAGATCGTTAATAAATATGTTGAAGAGAATAGGTTCCAACACCGATCCCTGTGGTACCCCACTGGTCACAGCGACCCAGTTAGAGAATATACCATTTATAACCACCCTCTGCTTTCTGTCACTAAGCCAGTTACTTACCCATTTACACACATTTTCCCCCAGACCCAGTATTCTCATTTTGTGTACCAACCTCTTGTGTGACACGGTATCGAACGCTTTGGAAAAATCAAGATATTCCACGTCCAATAACTCTTCTTGGTCCAGTCTGTAGCTTACCTCGTCATAAAAACTGATTAGATTGGTTTGACAGGAGCGATTCCTCATAAACCCATGCTGATATGGAGTTAAACAGTTATTCTCATTGAGATAATCCAGAATAACATCCTTCAGAAACCCTTCAAATATTTTACCAACAATAGAGGTTAGACTTACTGGCTTAAAATTTCCAGGTTCACTTTTAGAGCCCTTTTTGAATATTGGTACCATAATTGCTATGTGCCAGTACTGTGGAACAGACCCCATTGCTATAGAGTCCCAAAATATATGAAATAATGGTTTGTCTATTACATTACTTAGATCTCTTAGTACTCATGGGTGTATGCCATACGGACCCAGAGATTTATCTATTTCAAATGCTGTACATCACCATAACATATTACATAAGACAGTCCACATACCGACACTTGTACAGAATATAGTGATTGTAGTGATAAGAAATGTCACAGTTAACTGGTTATTACCAAGAAGACAAGTCAACCCACTTAGGGATCTCAGCGGTCAGACTTCCAGAAATCAGCAAGTTAGTCCCTATCACATAGATAAAAGTTAACTTGCTGATGTCTGGGGTTCTGACCAATGTTACCCTAGGGATCCCAAGAATAGAGATCTGCAGCCCTGTCCTGATTGAAGAATAAGTGCACATAGTCAACCTGTGCTCCATTCATTGTCAATGGGACTACTGTCAAAATTGGAACTCAGCACTTACTTTGTTCCTGCAGTCCAATCGACAGTGAATGGAGCAGAGATGAAAACCAACATACAAATGGGATGGATAAATAGATGATATCACAAAAAAATTCTAAAATGCTCACAGCGTGGCTGTGTACAAAATCTATACCAGATAGAGGTTTAGAATAATCAATACAAAATTTTGTTGAAAAATTCTAGACAACAACAAGGTATAAAGTGAGCAGATGATAACAGCTAAAAAAAACAGTGCATAAAGATAGTGAAAATACACTGGTGAGAAGAACACAAGTCCAAAAGCAACGCCTGCAGTACACAAAGCTAAATAGATAATACAGTTAGTCCTCGGGTTACAACGGTCTCGAGTTACATCGTTTCGTGGTTACGACGCTTTATATGACACCTCATTCCGACTTACACGGTTTTGCGTTGTAAGTCGAACTACATGCAACTACGTGCAGTGGCAGAGGAATAGAGTCCAGTACTGTACACTGTACCCGGTTACACGAGGAAAACGAGTCTCCTGCACGCCATAACACCCTAATTATGTAGGGTACTGTGTTAGGATAGGTGTTTGTGTTAGCTAAGTGTTTGCAGTACTGTACTGTTATTATGGTACAGTACTGTATGAATGTATGGTCCGACTTACATCGAAATTCGGTTTACGATGCCGTGTAAGAACGGATCAACGTCATAAGTCGAGGACTACCTGTATGTGCAATAGTCACAATATTATAAAAATAATGCACGATAGATGTAAAAATAGACAGGCATAGTAGCCTGATACTAAAATGAAAGTGCTCTATTGTTTCTATAATCATTGAGTACGTCAACATAGATGAAGCCCAAGATGAACAGTAATCCGTTTTAAGCCAAAATGGCTATATACTAATACCTTGGGACATGATGACCATAAGATGCAGACAGGACAGGAAGGGCCTCGACGCGCGTCACCACATTGGCTTTGTGAATGGAGCAGAGGTCGAACATGTGCACCTCTGCTTCAATCAGGACGGGGCTGCAGAGCCATGTTGTCTGGCTTCAAGATTGCCGATCTTGGGATTGCTGGGGTTCCAGGGGTCAGACGCCTGCAATCAGAACATTATCACCTATAGTGTGGATAGAGAATACTTTTTTTGAGGGAGGGAGAATGAGAATAACCCTTTAATGATACTAATGACTTTATATCAGTATTATTTGCTGTACACATGTATTATTTGTAAATGGTATGGTTTTGTATCATTTCAATATATCCATTAAAAAATGTTTGCCAACTGTGATTTTTGGATGAGTTATCGAGAAAAAAAGGCAAAATCTGACTGGCAACTTGGATGCCAGCTCAGTGCAATTCTATACTTACTGGAAGAATTTCACTGGCATATAGATTTCCTGCGCAAGATGTGAACAGTGCCTAATATAACAGCTTTCTCATAGTGAACACAGGAGCGCTTGGCTGAGCGAACACAGTTTGAGTGGAAAAATAACACTGTGTTACAAAGGTTTTGTCCCTCGGACAATTTTGAGTGTTCCCGATAGATTTTTTCATGCTGATTTCAGAAAAGACTTCAGATTTTTCCTATCACCTAAGGTTTTTGAGAAATGATACGAAACATTATAATATTCTGTTATAATTCTAAAAACACGGATTATAAACGAAAGTCGTCAGCAAAACACTTTTGAACAATTGCTTTTGCTACTGACATCGATGCACATGTATGTAGTGCCTTGAATGTCATAATCTACTATATAATTGTCTAAGGGTCACTTCCGTCTTTCTGTCCTTCTGTCTGTCTTTCTGTCTGTCACGGATATTCATTGGTCGCGGCCTCTGTCTGTCATGGAATCCAAGTCGCTGATTGGTCGTGGCAAAACGCCCACGACCATTGCCACGACCAATCAGCGACGGGCACAGTCCGGCGGCAAAATGGCCGCTCCTTACTCCCCCCAGTCAGTGCCCGCTCCATACTCCCCTCTAGTCAGCCCTCACACAGGGTTAATGCCAGTGTTACTGGAGCGCGGTGTAACGCACTCCGGTAACACAGCTATTAACCCTGTGTGACCAACTTTTTACTATTGATGCTGCGTATGTAGCATCAATAGTAAAAAGATCTAATGTTACAAATAATAATAATAAAAAAAAAAGGTTATTCTCACCCTCCGATGTCGCCCGCTGTCCTCGGCAGTGCAAGCGGCAGGTTCCGGTGCCAAGGATGCTATGCGAGAAGGACCTGCCATGACGTCACAGTCATGTGACCGCGATGTCATCACAGGTCCTGCGCTCATACCAACCCTGGGACCGGAAGCTGCCGTGTGCACCGTACACAGGCGCCAGGACTTCAACGGGCCTTTGGAAGGTGAGTATATGTTTATTTTTTATTTTACGTCACTGGGCAATATACTATGTTACTGGGCAATATACTACGCGGCTGGGCAATATACTATGTGACTGTGCAATATACTTTGTGGCTGACCAATATACCACATACTACGTGGCTGGGCAATATACTATGTGGCTGGGCAATATACTACGTCGCTGGGCAATATACTACGTCACTGGACAATATACTAAGTTACTGGGCAATATACTACGTGGCTGGGCAATATACTACATGACTGGGCAATATACTACGTGGCTGGACAATATACTACATGACTGGGCAATATACTATGTGGCTGGGCAATATACTACGTGGCTGGGCAATATACTATGTGACTGGGCAATATACTACATGGCTGGGCAATATACTATGTGACTGGGCAATATACTACGTGGCTGGGCAATATACTACGTGGCTGGGCAACATACTACGTGGCTGGGCAATATACTACGTGGACATGCATATTCTAGAATACCCGATGCGTTTAAATCGGGCCACCATCTAGTGTAGACTATAAACTGTTGTTTCTTAACCCCTTACTGACAGCTGATGGAATAGTACGTCAGCTGGCAGTATCCCCCGCTTTGAGGTGGGCTTTGATGGGGAGCCCACTTCAAAGCCACGACATGTCAGCTGTTTTTAACAGATGACATGTGCCCGCAATAGGCGCGAGCGGAATCGTGATCTGCCCGCGCCTATTAAGTAGTTAAATGCTGCTGTCAAACTCTGACAGCGGGCATTTAAATGCACTTCCGGACGTCGGTCCAGAAATACGTGCAGCGACAACCCCCGCTGCATTGCCATCACAACCAGAGATCTCCTCGAGACCTCTATGGTTGTTGATGGCAGATTGCTATGAGCGCCACCCTGTAGTTGGCACTCATAGCAAACCTGTAATTCTGCTGCATAGAGGTGATCTGTGCATCACCTCTATGTAGCAGAGGCAATCGCGCTATAGCAGCTTCTACCCTCCCATGGAGGCTATTGAAGCATGCCAAAAGTAAAAAAAAAGCGTTTAAAAATATAAAAAAAATAAAAAAACATAAAAGTTCAAATCACCCCCCTTTCGCCACAATCAAAATAAAACAATAAAAAAAATTAAACATACACATGTTTGGTATCACCACATTCCGAATCGCCCGATCTATCAATAAAAAAGAGAATTAACCTGATCGCTAAACGGCGTAGCGATAAAAAAATTAAAACATCAGAATTACATTTTTTTGGTCGCCACAACATTGCATTAAAATGCAATAAGGGGCAATCAAAAGAACATATCTGCACAAAAGTGGTATCATAAAAAATGTCAGCTCATCCGGCAAAAAATAAGCCTTCACACGGCCATATTGACGGAAAAATAAAAAAGTTATGGCTCTGGCAAGAAGGGGAGTGAAAAACGAAAACGAAAAATCGAAAAAAGCTCTGGTCAATAAAATTTTCTCAGGGGACAAGAACTTCCCAGAAATTTGTTGCGCAGTGTCACCTGGAGAAAATCATATCAGCAGTTTATATTTTACTGTTATAATTAGTTTTAAAACTCTTTATAATCCAGATTCAAATGCTGGGGCTTTGGTGCCCCCTTGGCATGGTCGAGGACTTGGTGCACCGTTACGCCTCCCTCAGTTTGCATACTGAGCAGTTCTCTGACTCTAATGAAGGCCATGTTGCCTTGTTATTATATGGGTTATTTATAGTGTTGAGCGATACCGTCCGATACTTGAAAGTATCGGTATCGGAAAGTATCGGCCGATACCGGCAAAGTATCGGATCTGATCCGATACCGATACCCGATACCAATACAAGTCAATGGGACTCAAGTATCGGACGGTATCCCTGATGGTTCCCAGGGTCTGAAGGAGAGGAAACTCTCCTTCAGGCCCTGGGAACCATATTAATGTGTAAAAGAAAGAATTAAAATAAAAAATATTGCTATACTCACCTCACCGAGGGAACCGGCAGCGTTCTTTGCTTAAAATGCGCGCTTTTCCTTCCTTCCGTGACGTCACGGCTTCTGATTGGTCGCGTGCCGCCCATGTGGCTGCGACGCGACCAATCACAGCAAGCCGTGACGTAATTTTCAGGTCCTTCTAGGCATTCAGTATTTTAAAATTACGTTCCGGCTTTGTGATTGGTCGCGTCGCGGTCACATGGGCGACGCAACCAATCACAAGCCGTGACGTCACGGGAGGCAGGAGACGCGCGCATTTTAAAATGCGCGCGTGTCCAGCCTCCCATGACGTCACGGCTTGTGATTGGTCGCGTCGCCCATGTGGCCGCGACGCAAACAATCACAGCAAAGCCGTGACGTAATTTCAGGTCCTTCAGGATTTTAAAATTACGTTCTGGCTTGTGATTGGTCGCGTCGCGGTCACATGGGCGACGCGACCAATCACAAGCCGTGACGTCACGGGAGGCTGGACACGCGCGCATTTTAAAATGCGCGCGTCTCCTGCCTCCCGTGACGTCACGGCTTGTGATTGGTCGCGTCGCCCATGTGACCGTGACGCGACCAATCACAAAGCCGGAACGTAATTTTAAAATACTGAATGCCTAGAAGGACCTGAAAATTACGTCACGGCTTGCTGTGATTGGTCGCGTCGCGGCTAGTGTTGAGCGATACCGTCCGATACTTGAAAGTATCGGTATCGGAAAGTATCGGCCGATACCGGCAAAGTATCGGATCCAATCCGATACCGATACCCGATACCAATACAAGTCAATGGGACTCATGTATCGGACGGTATTCCTGATGGTTCCCAGGGTCTGAAGGAGAGGAAACTCTCCTTCAGGCCCTGGGATCCATATAAATGTGTAAAAGAAAGAATTAAAATAAAAAATATCGCTATACTCACCTGTCCGACGCAGCCTGGACCTCAGCGAGGGAACCGGCAGCGTTGTTTGTTTAAAATTCGCGCTTTTACTTGGTTACGTGAAGTCCCGGCTTGTGATTGGTCAGGGCGGCCATGTTGCCGGGACGCGGACCAATCACAGCAAGCCGTGACGAAATTACGTCACGGCTTGCTGTGATTGGTCCGCGTCCCGGCAACATAGCCGCCATTAACCAATCACAAGCCGTGACGTCACGGGAGGCTGGACACGCGCGCTTTTTAAAATGGGCGCGTGTCCAGCCTCCCGTGACGTCCCGGCTTGTGATTGGTTGCGCCGCGGTCAACCAATCACAAGCCGGGAGGCTGGACACGCGCGCATTTTAAAATTTTAAAATGCGCGCGTGTCCAGCCTCCCGGCTTGTGATTGGTTGATCGCGGCGCAACCAATCACAAGCCGGGACGTCACGGGAGGCTGGACACGCGCCCATTTTAAAATGCGCGCGTGTCCAGCCTCCCGTGACGTCACGGCTTGTGATTGGTTGCGTCTCCCATGTGACTGCGACGCAACCAATCACAAAGCCGGGACGTAATTTTAAAATCCTTAAGGACCTGAAATTACGTCACGGCTTGCTGTGATTGGTTGCGTCGCCCATGTGACTGCGACGCAACCAATCACAACGCCGGAACGTAATTTTAAAATCCTGAAGGACCTAAAATTACGTCACGGCTTGCTGTGATTGGTTGCGTCCCGGTCACATGGGCGGCACGCAACCAATCACAAGCCGGGACTCACGTAAAGGAAAGAAAAGCGCGAATTTTAAACAAAGAACGCTGCCGCTTCCCTCGGTAAGGTGCAGGCTGCGTCGGAGAGGTGAGTATAGCAATATTTTTTATTTTAATTCTCTCTTTTACACATTTTTACATTAATGTTGTTTCGATACCGATACCCGATATCACAAAAATATCGGATCTCGGTATCGGAATTCCGATACAACAAGTATCGGCCGATACCCGATACTTGCAGTATCGGAATGCTCAACACTAGTCGCGGCCACATGGGCGGCACGCGACCAATCAGAAGCCGTGACGTCACGGAAGGAAGGAAAAGCGCGCATTTTAAGCCAACAACGCTGCCGGTTCCCTCGGTGAGGTCCAGGCTGCGTCGGAGAGGTGAGTATAGCAATATTTTTTATTTTAATTCTTTCTTTTACACATTAATGTTGTTTCGATACCGATACCCGATACCACAAAAGTATCGGATCTCGGTATCGGAATTCCGATACAGCAAATATCGGCCGATACCCGATACTTGCGGTATCGGAATGCTCAACACTAGTTATTTATTAATTTTCATTATAATAATAGCACTAAGTTATTCTGTATGGAGCACTATGTGGTGCTCATAATACTGTATGGAGGACTACACTGTCTGGTTTCTGAGCTATTGATATCACTCATGTAATGTAAGAAGTAAAATCTTTGGCATTGTACTACACCTATATTTCTCTGCCGAATCTGTGCATTATGAATTGTAGTATGTGTTAAAGGGGCTCACTGAGACTCTTTTGCCTGGGGTCCACGAAAACCTGGACCACAACGCAAGTCTGTGAAAAACATGTACATAACATGGATGGCATCAGTGTACTGTCTGCCTTTAAAATTGCAAAGAGTAGGAGAAGCTTTGTAATTTATTTATTATTTCTTTATCCACACATGGGAAAAACACTGATGACCACACCAATGGTAAAAATGTACACACTCATGACATACTGATGGAAAACACTGATGACGCCGATACTGGTTTTTCTATGTACAGCTTGCAAAACTATTTCCCATTATATATGGAGCATCTTATGGGGCCAATTACATAGGGAGCATCTTATGGGATCAATTATATATGGAGCATCTTATGAGGCCAATTATATATGGAGCATCTTATGGGGCCAATTATATATGGAGTATCTTATGGGGCCAATTTTATATGGTGCATCTTATGGGGCCAATTACATATGGTGGCCCATATGAGGCCCATTATGTATGGAGCATCTTATGGGGCCAATTATATATGGAGCATGATATGGGGCCCATTCTGTATGGAGCAGTATATGGGGTCCATCATATAAAGTATGGAGCATTATATGGGGCTCACTATACTGTATGGGGCCAATCCTATACTGAATGAAGCATTATATGGGGTCCATTATATATGGAGTGATATATGGGGTCCGTCATATGCTGGAGCATTATATGGAGCCCATTCTGTATGGAGCAATATATGGGGCCCATCATATACTGTAAGGAGCATTATATGGGGCTCATTATACTTTATGGGGCATTATATGGGGCTCATTATACTGTATGGAACAATATATGGGGCTCACTATTCTGTATGGAGCATTATATGAGGTTCATTATTCTATATGAACCATTATATGGGGCTAATTATTCTGTATGCAGCACTATTAGTGCCAATAATACTGTATGGAGCAATACATGGGGTTCATCATATACTGTATGGAGCATTATATGGGGCTCATTATACTGTATGGAGCATTATATGGGGCTCATTATACTGTATAGAGCAATATATGATGCTCATTATTCTGTATGGAGCATTATATCAGGTCCATTATTCTGTATGGAGAAATATATGGGGCTCATAATTTGTATGGTGCAATATATGGGGCTCATTATTTTGTGTGGAGCACTTTGTGGTGCCAATAATACTGTATGGAGCAATATATGAGGCTCATTATTCTGTATGGAGCACAATGTGATGCCCATAATTCTGTAAGGAGGACTACACTGTCTGGTTTCTGAGCTATTGATATCACTCATATAATGTAAGAAGTAAAATCTTTGGCATTGTACTACACCTATATTTCTCTGCCGAATCTGTGCATTATGAATTGTAGTATGTGTTAAAGGGGCTTACTGAGACTCTTTTGCCCGGGGTCCACGAAAACCTAGACTACAATGCAAGTCTGTGAAAAACATGTACATAATATGGATGGCATCAGTGTACAGTACTGTCTGTCTTTAACCCCTTCACCCCCAAGGGTGGTTTGCACGTTAATGACCAGGCCAATTTGTACAATTCTGACCACTGTCCCTTTATGAGGTTATAACTCTGGAACGCTTCAACGGATCCTGGTGATTCTGACACTGTTTTCTCATGACATATTGTACTTCATGATAGTGGTAAAATTGCTTTGATATTACCTGCGTTTATTTGTGAAAAAAACGGAAATTTGGCGAAAATTTTGAAAATTTTCGCAATTTTCCAAATTTGAATTTTTATGCAATTAAATCACAGTGATATGTCACACAAAATACTTAATAAGTAACATTTCCCACATGTCTACTTTACATCAGCACAATTTTGGAACCAACATTTTTTTTGTTAGGGAGTTATAAGGGTTAAAAGTTGACCAGCAATTTCTCATTTTTACAACACCATTTTTTTTTTGGGACCACATCTCATTTGAAGTCATTTTGAGGGGTCTATATGATAGAAAATACCCAAGTGTGACACCATTCTAAAAACTGCACCCCTCAAGGTGCTCAAAACCACAATCAAGAAGTTTATTAACCCTTCAGGTGTTTCACAGGAATTTTTGGAATGTTTAAATAAAAATGAACATTTAACTTTTTTTCACACAAAATTTACTTCAGCTCCAATTTGTTTTATTTTACCAAGGGTAACAGGAGAAAATGGACACCAAAAGATGTTGTACAATTTGTCCTGAGTACGCCGATACCCCATATGTGGGGGTAAACCACTGTTTGGGCGCATGACAGAGTTCGGAAGCGAAGGAGCGCTATTTGACTTTTCAATGCAAAATTGACTGGAATTGAGATGGGATGCCATGTTGCGTTTGGAGAGCCCCTGATGTGCCTAAACATTGAAACCCCCCACAAGTGACACCATTTTGGAAAGTAGACCCCCTAAGGAACTTATCTAGAGGTGTGTTGAGCACTTTGACCCACCAAGTGCTTCACAGAAGTTTATAATGCAGAACCGTCAAAATAAAAAATCATATTTTTTCACAAAAATCATCTTTTCACCCCCAATTTTTTATTTTCCCAAGGGTAAGAGAAGAAATTGGACTGCAAAAGTTGTTGTACAATTTGTCCTAAGTACGCTGATACCCCATATGTGGGGGTATACCGCTGTTTGGGCGCATGGGAGAGCTCGGAAGGGAAGGAGCGCCGTTTGACTTTTCACTGCAAAATGGACAGGAATTGAGATGGGACGCCATGTTGCGTTTGGAGAGCCACTGATGTGCCTAAACATTGAAACCCCCCCACAAGTGACACCATTTCGGAAAGTAGACCCCCTAAGGAACTCATCTAGATGTGTTGTGAGAGCTTTGAACCCTCAAGTGTTTCACTACAGTTTATAACGCAGAGCCATGAAAATAATAAAAAAAAAAAATCCCCCAAAAATTATTTTTTAGCCCCCAGTTTTGTATTTTCCCAAGGGTAACAGGAGAAATTGGACCCCAAAAGTTGTTGTCCAATTTGTCTTGAGTACGCCGATACCCCATATGTGGGGGGGAACCACCGTTTGGGCGCATGGGAGGGCTCAGAAGGGAAGGAGCGCCATTTGGAATGCAGACTTAGATGGAATGGTCTGCAGGCGTCACATTGCGTTTGCAGAGCCCCTAATGTACCTAAACAGTAGAAACCCCCCACAAGTGACACCATTTTGGAAAGTAGACCCCCTAAGGAACTCATCTAGTTGTGTTGTGAGAGCTTTAAACCCTCATGTGTTTCACTACAGTTTATAACGCAGAGCTGTGAAAATAAAAAATAAAAAATTCCCCCCAAAATTATTTTTTAGCCCCCAGTTTTGTATTTTCCCAAGGGTAACAGGAGAAATTGGACCCCAAAAGTTGTTGTCCAATTTGTCTTGAGTACGCTGATACCCCATATGTGGGGGGGAACCACCGTTTGGGCGCCATTTGGAATGCAGACTTAGATGGAATGGTCTGCAGGCGTCACATTGCGTTTGCAGAGCCCCTAATGTACCTAAACAGTAGAAACCCCCCACAAGTGACACCATTTTGGAAAGTAGACCCTTAAGGAACTCATCTAGATGTGTTATTTCACTACAGTTTATAACGCAGAGCCGTGCAAATAAAAAATATTTTTTTTCCACAAAAATTATTTTTTAGCCCCCAGTTTTGTATTTTCCCAAGGGTAACAGGAGAAAATAGACCCCAAAAGTTGTTCTCCAGTGTGTTCCGAGTACGCTGATACCCCATATGTTGGGGTATGTTGGGGTAAACCCCTGTTTGGGCGCACGGGAGAGCTTGGAAGGGAAGGAGCACTGTTTTACTTTTTCAACGCAGAATTGGCTGAAATTGAGATCGGACGCCATGTCGCGTTTGGAGAGCCCCTGATGTGCCTAAACAGTGGAAACCCCCCAATTATAACTGAAACCCTAATCCAAACACACCCCTAACCCTAATCCCAACGGTATCCCTAACCACACCTCTAACCCAGACACACCCCTAACCCTAATTCCAACCCTATTCCCAACCGTAAATGTAATCCAAACAATAACCCTAACTTTAGCCCCAACCCTAACCCTAACTTTAGCCCCAACCCTAACTGTAGCCTTAACCCTAGCCCCAACCCTAGCCCCAACCCTAGCCCTAGCCCTAACCCTAACCCTAGCCCTAACCCTAACCCTAACCCTAGTCCTAACCCTAACCCTAATGGGAAAATAGAAATAAACACATTTTTTAAATTTGTTAATTTTTCCCTAATTAAGCGGGTGATGAAGGGGGGTTTGATTTACTTTTATAGCGGGTTTTTAGCGGATTTTTATGATTGGCAGCCGTCACACACTGAAAGACGCTTTTTATTGCAAAAAATATTTTTTGCGTTACCACATTTTGAGAGCTATAATTTTTCCATATTTGAGTCCACAGAGTCATGTGAGGTCTTGTTTTTTGCGGGACGAGTTGACGTTTTTATTGGTAACACGTTCGGGCATGGGAAATTTTTTGATCGCTTTTTATTCCGATTTTTGTGAGGCAGAATGACCAAAAACCAGCTATTCATGAATTTCTTTTGGGGAGGCGTTTATACCGTTCTGCGTTTGGTAAAATTGATAAAGCAGTTTTATTCTTCGGGTCAGTACGATTACAGCGATACCTCATTTATATCATTTTTTTTATGTTTTGGTGCTTTTATTTTATAGAAAAAATAATTATTTTGGCATCGCTTTATTCTGAGGACTATAACTTTTTTGTTTTTACGCTGATGATGCTGTATGGCGGCTCGTTTTTTGCGGGACAAGATGACGTTTGCAGCGGTACCATGGTTATTTATATCTATCTTTTTGATCGCGTGTTATTCCACTTTTTGTTTGGCAGTATGAGAATAAAGCGTTGTTTTTTGCCTCGGTTTTTTTTTTTTTTTTTTACGGTGTTCACTGAAGGGGTTAACTAGTGATATAGTTTTATAGGTGGGGTCGTTACTGACGCGGCGATACTAAATATGTGTACTTTTATTGTTTGATTTTTTTTAATTTAGATATAGAAATGTATTTATGGGAATAATATATATTTTTTTTCTTTATTTAGGAAATTTTTTATTTATTTTTTTTTACACATGTGGGAATTTTTTTTTTAAACTTTTTTACTTTATCCCAGGGGGGGACATCACAGATCGCTGATCTAACAGTTTGCACAGCACCCTGTCTGATCACCGATCTGAGTTCCAGTGCTGCAGGCTTACCAGAGCCTGGTCTGCACCCAGAAGTAATCCCTGCAGGACCCGGATGCAGCCCCGCGGCCATTTTGGATCTGGGGCCTGCAGGGATAGGAGGTAAGAGACCGTCGCCGCAACGCGATCACATCACGTTGCTCCGGGGGTCTCAGGGAAGCCCGCAGGGAGCCCCCTCCCTGCGCGATGCTTCCCTGTACCGCAGGTACACTGCGACCATGATTGATCGCAGTGTGCCGGGGGTTAATGTGCCGGGGGCGGTCCGTGACCGCTCCTGGCACATAGTGCCGGATGTCAGCTGCGATAGGCAGCTGACACCCGGCCGCGATTGGCCGCACTCCCCCCGTGAGCGCGGCCGATCGTGCTGGACGTACTATTCCGTCCTTGGGAATTAGGGCCCACCCCACATGGACGGAATAGTACGTCCAAAGGCAGAAAGGGGTTAACATTGCAAAGAATAGGAGAAGCTTTGTAATTTATTATTTCTTTATCCACACATGGAAAAAACACTGATGACCACACCAATGGTAAAAATGAACACACTCATGACATACTGATGGAAAACACTGATGACGCCGATACTGGTTTTTCATGTACAGCTTGCACAAGTATTGGCATTTTTGTGTTTTGCTACCTCACAACCAGGAATTTCACTGTTTTTTAAGGGTTTGCATCAGTTCATGTAAAGAACATGCCTGCAACTGTGAACATTCCGTTTTCTTTTCATTGTGAAGCACTAAACAAATAGGACAAAATAACTGAAAACTTGAGTGTGCATTACTATTCACCCCACTAAAGTAAGTACTTTGTAGAGCCTCCTTTTGTGGCAACTACATCTTGGATAAGTCTCTATGAGCTTTCCACATCTTGCCACTGGGATTTTTGCTAATTCCTCAAGGCAACACTGCTACAGCTCCTTCACATTAGGTGGTTTCCTCTGATGAACAGCAATCTTCAAGTCTGACCACAGATTCTCAATTGGATTAAGGTCTGGGCTTTGACTAGGCCACTCCAAAACATTTACACGTTTCCTGTTAAACCACTCGAGTGTTGCTTTTGCAGTTTGCTTTGTGTTATTGTCTTGTTGGAAGGTGAATCTCTGTGCCAGTGTCAAATCACTGACAGATTGAAGCAGGTTTTGCTCAAGAATATCCCTGTATTTAACACCATAAATGTTCCCCTCAACTGGGACCATTTTCCCGTTCCCTGCTACCAAAAAACTTGGGGTGATTAGCTGTGCTGGTTTGGTGCTAGACATAGCGTTTACCTTGATGGCCAAAAAGTTAAATTTTGGTGTAATCTGACCACAGAACCTTCCTCCATACATTTGAGGTGTCTCCCACATGTCTTTTGGCAAACTCAAAACGGGCCTTATAATTTTTGGGTGTAAGTGAAGGTTTTTTTCTTCCTACTCTTCAATAAAGGCCACCACTGTGGAGTGTGCAACTTATTGTGGTTGCATGGACAGATAATCCAGTCTCTGCTTGGAAACTTTGCAGCTCCTTCAGGGTGACCTTTGTTCTATGTCCTGCCTCTCTGACTAATGAGAGTGGAGAGCTTTGATGGGCGACCCTCTCTTGGCAGGTTTGGTGTGATACCATATTCTTTCCATTTGATGATAACAGATTTCATGGTGCTCCAGGGGATTATCAGAGGTTGTTTTTTTTTTTTTAATCCAACCCTGACATGTGTTTCTCAACAACTTTGTCCCTGACTTGTTTGGAGATCTCCTTGGTCTTCATGGTGTTGTTGGATTAATGGTGCCTCTTGCTCAGGGCCGCCATTAGGGCATGACAGCCATGACTGGCGTATGGGGCCCGGTGAGCAGAGGGGGCCCGCATCGGGCCCCGTCTAATCTGCTCACCGGGCCCCCCCCTGCCGGCGCTGCGGGCTCCCCCCTGCCGGCGCTGCAGGCCCCCCACCTGCCGGCGCTGCGGGCCCCCCCCTGCCGGCGCTGCGGGCCTGCGGGACACTATTGACGTGCGGTCCCGCCCGTGCCCGCACGTCAATAGTTAACAGCCGCCGCCAGCCAGTCGGAGGCTGGCAGCTGACTTGAGCGGCCGCAGTGCGCAGTCGCACTTCGCCGGCGTCTGACGTCATTGTCAGCCGCCGGCGAGTGCGTCCTTCACCTGCGTGGAGGAAGTGAGGTTCCCCGCCGCAGGAGCGCACGGCCAGGTAAGAACTGTTTTTTTTTTTTTTGAGAGCGGCGATCCCAGGGGGGTGGGGCCCGGGGCAGAACGCTGGACACGCTGGGGCCCGGGGCAGAACGCTGGACACGCTGGGGCAGAAAGCTGGACACGGGGGCAGAGATATTGGACACAGGGGGCAGAGATGCTGGACACAGGGGGCAGAGATGCTGGACACAGGGGGCAGAGATGCTGGACACAGGGGGCAGAGATGCTGGACACAGGGGGCAGAGATGCTGGACACAGGGGGCAGAATGCTGGACACAGGGGGCAGAGATGCTGGACACAGGGGGCAGAGATGCTGGACACAGGGGGCAGAGATGCTGGACACAGGGGGCAGAGATGCTGGACACAGGGGCAGAGATACTGGACACAGGGGGCAGAGATGCTGGACACAGGGGGCAGAGATGCTGGACACAGGGGGCAGAGATGCTGGACACAGGGGGCAGAGATGCTGGACACAGGGGCAGAGATGCTGGACACGGGGCAGAATGCTGGACACAGGGGGCAGAATGCTGGACACAGGGGGCAGAGATGCTGGACACAGGGGCAGAGATGCTGGACACAGGGGCAGAGATGCTGGACACAGGGGCAGAGATGCTGGACACGGGGCAGAGATGCTGGACACGGGGCAGAGATGCTGGACACAGGGGGCAGAGATGCTGGACACAGGGGGCAGAGATGCTGGACACAGGGGCAGAGATGCTGGACACAGGGGGCAGTATGCTGGACAAGGAGGCAGAATGCTGGGCACAGGGGGCAGAATGCTGGACAAAGGGGCAGTATGCTGGACAAAGGGGCAGGACGCTGGACACGGGGCAGAATGCTGGACACAGGGGGCAGAATGCTGGACACGGGGCAGAATGCTGGACACAGAGGGCAGAATGCTGGACACAGGGGGCAGAATGCTGGACACAGGGGGCAGAATGCTGGACACAGGGGCAGTATGCTGGACAAAGGGGCAGTATGCTGGACAAAGGGGCAGAGATGCTGGACACAGGGGCAGAGATGCTGGACACAGGGGCAGAGATGCTGGACAAAGGGGCAGTATGCTGGACAAAGGGGCAGAGATGCTGGACACGGGGCAGAATGCTGGACAAAGGGGCAGTATGCTGGACAAAGGGGCAGAATGCTGGACAAAGGGGCAGTATGCTGGACAAAGGGGCAGAGATGCTGGACACAGGGGGCAGTATGCTGGACACGGGGCAGAATGCTGGACACACGGGGCAGAATGCTGGACAAAGGGGCAGTATGCTGGACAAAGGGGCAGTATGCTGGACACGGGGCAGAATGCTGGACACGGGGCAGAATGCTGGACACAGGGGGCAGAATGCTGGACACAGGGGCAGTATGCTGGACACAGGGGCAGTATGCTGGACAAAGGGGCAGTATGCTGGACAAAGGGGCAGAGATTCTGGACACAGGGGCAGACATGCTGGACACAGGGGCAGAGATGCTGGACACAGGGGCAGAGATGCTGGACACAGGGGCAGAATGGAGATATGGGGTATGATGAAAGACATGGGGGCATGACTGGAGACAGATGGGGAAGGATTGGAGACACAGGAGGCATGATTGGAGACAGATGGGGAAGGATTGGAGACACAGGAGGCATGATTGGAGACACTGGGGGCAGAATTGGATACAGATTGTGCAGGATCATGGGGCAGGATGGATACGATGGAGACAGATTGGGCAGGATGGGGAGATCATATGGGGCAGTGTCATGGTTCCCAATGGCAAGGGAACATCAGAGAACATAAATAACAGAACAGCTCTTGGGTGATGGAATCTCGAGCTGACCGTGAGCTAAACCTACCACACAACTAACAGTGGCCGGGTGGCGTACCTACGTTTTATCCCTAGACGCCTAGCGCCAGCCGGAGGACTAACTAACCCTAATAGAGGAAAAGACAGACCTGGCTTACCTCTAGGGAAATTCCCCCAAAAAGGAGACAGAAGCCCCCCACATATATTGACGGTGAGTTCAGAGGAAAAAACATACGCAGTATGAAGGTAGGTTCAGCAAAGCGAGGTCCGCTTACTAGATAGCAAGAAGATACAATAGGGAACTTCACGGTCAGCTGAAAACCCTATTAAAATACCATCCCGAAATTACTTTAAGACTCATGTGTCAACTCATGACACCGGAGTGGCAATTTCGGCCCACAAGAGCTTCCAGCTACAGAAAAATAACACAACTGTGAACTGGAACAAAAATGCAAAACAGACTTAGGACAAAGAGTCCAACTTAGCTGATAGTAGTCTAGAAGCAGGAACATGCAACAGAAAGGCTCTGGTTACATTGATGGCCGGCACTAGAATAACTGAGCAGCAAGGTTAAATAGGATACTCCCATATCCTGATGGAAACAGGTGAACAGAGAAAGTGAAGCACACAAGTCCAGTACCACCAGTGACCACCGGGGGAGCCCAAAAACCAAATTCACAACAGTACCCCCCCCTCAAGGAGGGGGCACCGAACCCTCACAAGAACCACCAGGGCGATCAGGATGAGCCCTATGAAAGGCACGGACCAAATCAGAGGCATGAACATCAGAGGCTGTCACCCAAGAATTATCCTCCTGACCGTAGCCCTTCCACTTGACCAGATACTGAAGTTTCCGTCTGGAAACACGGGAGTCCAAGATCTTCTCCACAACGTACTCCAATTCACCCTCAACCAACACCGGAGCGGGAGGCTCAACGGAAGGCACAACCGGTACCTCATACCTGCGCAATAATGACCGATGGAAGACATTATGGATAGAAAAAGATGCTGGGAGGTCCAATCGAAAGGACACGGGGTTAAGAATCTCCAAAATCTTATACGGGCCGATGAACCGAGGCTTAAACTTAGGAGAAGAAACCCTCATAGGGACAAAACGAGAAGACAACCACACCAAATCCCCAACACGAAGACGAGGACCAACACGACGACGGCGGTTAGCAAAATGCCGAGTCTTCTCCTGGGACAACTCCAAATTGTCCACCACCTGTCCCCAAATCCAATGCAACCTATCCACCACAGTATCCACTCCAGGACAATCCGAAGACTCCACCTGACCGGAAGAAAAACGAGGATGAAACCCCGAATTGCAAAAGAAAGGAGAAACCAAAGTGGCAGAACTAGCCCGATTATTGAGGGCAAACTCCGCCAATGGCAAAAAGGCAACCCAGTCATCCTGATCCGCAGACACAAAACACCTCAAATAAGTCTCCAAGGTCTGATTAGTTCGCTCAGTCTGGCCATTAGTCTGAGGATGGAACGCAGACGAAAAAGACAAATCAATGCCCATCCTAGCACAGAACGCCCGCCAAAATCTAGACACGAACTGGGTCCCCCTGTCAGAAACGATATTCTCCGGAATACCATGCAAGCGAACCACATTTTGAAAAAACAGAGGAACCAACTCGGATGAGGAAGGCAACTTAGGCAAGGGCACCAAATGAACCATCTTTGAAAAACGGTCACACACCACCCAGATGACAGACATTTTCTGAGAAACAGGGAGATCAGAAATAAAATCCATAGAGATGTGAGTCCAAGGCCTCTTCGGAATAGGCAAAGATAACAACAATCCGCTAGCCCGAGAACAACAAGGTTTGGCCCGAGCACAAACATCACAAGACTGCACAAAAACTCGTACATCTCGAGACAGGGAAGGCCACCAGAAGGACCTAGCCACCAAATCCCTGGTACCAAAGATCCCGGGATGACCTGCCAACACAGAAGAATGAACCTCCGAGATGACTCTACTGGTCCAATCATCAGGAACAAACAGTCTACCAGGCGGGCAACGATCAGGTCTATCCGCCTGAAACTCCTGCAAAGCCCGTCGCAGGTCTGGGGAAACAGCAGATAATATCACCCCATCCCTAAGGATACCTGTAGGTTCAGAATCACCAGGGGAATCAGGCTCAAAACTCCTAGAAAGGGCATCCGCCTTCACATTTTTAGAACCTGGTAAGTATGAGACCACAAAATTAAACCGAGAGAAAAACAACGACCAGCGCGCCTGTCTAGGATTCAGGCGCCTGGCAGACTCAAGATAAATCAAATTCTTGTGATCGGTCAATACCACCACCTGATGTCTAGCCCCCTCAAGCCAATGACGCCACTCCTCAAAAGCCCACTTCATAGCCAAAAGCTCCCGATTACCAATATCATAATTTCGCTCCGCGGGCGAAAATTTTCGAGAAAAGAACGCACAAGGTCTCATCACGGAGCAGTCGGAACTTTTCTGCGACAAGACCGCCCCAGCTCCGATCTCGGAAGCATCGACCTCAACCTGAAAAGGAAGAGTAACATCAGGCTGACGCAACACAGGGGCGGAAGAAAAGCGGCGCTTAAGCTCCCGAAAGGCCTCCACAGCAGCAGGGGACCAATCAGCAACATCAGCACCCTTTTTGGTCAAATCAGTCAAAGGTTTAGCAACATCAGAAAAACCAGTTATAAATCGACGATAAAAATTAGCAAAGCCCAAAAATTTCTGAAGGCTCTTAAGAGAAGAAGGTTGCGTCCAATCACAAATAGCCCGAACCTTGACAGGATCCATCTCAATGGAAGAGGGGGAAAAAATGTACCCCAAAAAAGAAATCTTTTGAACCCCAAAAATACACTTAGAACCCTTCACACACAAGGAATTAGCCCGCAAAACCTGAAAAACCCTCCTGACCTGTTGGACATGAGAATCCCAGTCATCCGAAAAAATCAAAATATCATCCAGATACACGATCATAAATTTATCCAAATATTCATGGAAAATGTCATGCATAAAGGACTGAAAGACTGAAGGGGCATTTGAAAGACCAAAAGGCATTACTAAATACTCAAAATGGCCCTCGGGCGTATTAAATGCGGTTTTCCACTCATCCCCCTGCTTAATTCGCACCAAATTATACGCCCCACGGAGATCAATCTTAGAGAACCACTTAGCCCCTTTTATTCGAGCAAACAAATCAGTCAGCAGTGGCAGAGGATACTGATATTTGACTGTAATTTTATTCAAGAGTCGATAATCAATACACGGCCTCAAAGAGCCATCTTTTTTAGATACAAAGAAAAAAACGGCTCCTAAGGGAGATGAAGAAGGACGAATATGTCCCTTTTCCAGGGACTCCTTAATATATTCTCGCATAGCAGCATGTTCAGGTACAGATAGATTAAATAAACGACCCTTTGGAAATTTACTGCCCGGAATCAGATCTATGGTACAATCGCAATCTCTGTGAGGAGGTAGTGAACCAAGCTTAGGCTCCTCAAAAACATCACGATAATCAGATAAAAATTCCGGAATCTCAGAGGGAATAGATGACGAAATGGAAACCAAAGGTACGTCCCCATGAGCCCCCTGACATCCCCAGCTTAACACAGACATTGCTTTCCAGTCAAGGACTGGGTTATGAGATTGTAACCATGGTAATCCGAGCACCAAAACGTCATGTAGATTGTACAACACAAGGAAGCGAATCATCTCCTGATGGTCTGGATTCATACGCATAGTCACTTGTGTCCAGTATTGTGGTTTATTACTAGCCAATGGTGTAGAGTCAATACCCTTCAGAGGTATAGGAACTTCCAGAGGCTCTAGATCAAACCCACAGCGCCTGGCAAAGGACCAATCCATTAGACTCAAAGCGGCGCCAGAGTCGACATAGGCATCCGCGGTAATTGACGATAATGAACAAATCAAGGTCACAGACAGAATAAACTTAGACTGTAAAGTGCCAATTGAAATAGACTTATCAACCTTTTTTGTACGTTTAGAGCATGCTGATATAACATGAGTTGAATCACCACAATAGAAGCACAACCCATTTTTTCGCCTAAAATTCTGCCGTTCGCTTCTGGACAGAATTCTATCACATTGCATATTTTCTGGAGCCTTCTCAGAAGACACCGCCAAATGGTGCACAGGTTTGCGCTCCCGCAAACGCCGATCAATCTGAATAGCCATTGTCATGGACTCATTCAGACCTGTAGGTGCAGGGAACCCCACCATAACATCTTTAATGGCATCAGAGAGACCCTCTCTGAAATTCGCCGCCAGGGCGCACTCATTCCACTGAGTAAGCACAGACCATTTACGAAATTTTTGGCAGTATATTTCAGCTTCATCTTGCCCTTGAGATAGGGCCATCAAGGCTTTTTCAGCCTGAATCTCTAAGTTAGGTTCCTCATAAAGCAACCCCAAAGCCAGAAAAAACGCATCCACATTGAGCAACGCAGGATCCCCGGGTGCCAATGCAAATGCCCAGTCTTGAGGGTCACCCCGCAGCAAGGAAATTACTATCCTAACCTGCTGTGCGGGATCTCCAGCGGAGCGAGATCTCAGGGAAAGAAATAATTTACAATTATTTTTGAAATTCAGGAAACGAGATCTATCCCCGGAGAAAAATTCTGGTATAGGAATTCTAGGTTCAGATATAGGAGCATGAATAACAAAATCCTGTAAATTTTGAACCTTCGTAGCAAGATTATTCAAACCTGTAGCCAAACTCTGAGGATCCATTTTAATCAGGTGAGATCAGAGCCATTCAAGGATTAGAAGGAGAGAGAGAGGCAAAGGCTGCAATTAGAGCAGAAATGCAACTAAGTCAACTATAGAGCAAACTCAGAGGGAAAAAAAAATAAAAAAAAAAAAAAAATCTGCAGACTTCTTTTTCTCTCCTTTCTTCTGCCAACGGTTTTAACACTGGGCCGGCCATACTGTCATGGTTCCCAATGGCAAGGGAACGTCAGAGAACATAAATAACAGAACAGCTCTTGGGTGATGGAATCTCGAGCTGACCGTGAGCTAAACCTACCACACAACTAACAGTGGCCGGGTGGCGTACCTACGTTTTATCCCTAGACGCCTAGCGCCAGCCGGAGGACTAACTAACCCTAATAGAGGAAAAGACAGACCTGGCTTACCTCTAGGGAAATTCCCCCAAAAAGGAGACAGAAGCCCCCCACATATATTGACGGTGAGTTCAGAGGAAAAGACATACGCAGTATGAAGGTAGGTTCAGCAAAGCGAGGTCCGCTTACTAGATAGCAAGAAGATACAATAGGGAACTTCACGGTCAGCTGAAAACCCTATTAAAATACCATCCCGAAATTACTTTAAGACTCATGTGTCAACTCATGACACCGGAGTGGCAATTTCGGCCCACAAGAGCTTCCAGCTACAGAAAAATAACACAACTGTGAACTGGAACAAAAATGCAAAACAGACTTAGGACTAAGAGTCCAACTTAGCTGATAGTAGTCTAGAAGCAGGAACGTGCAACAGAAAGGCTCTGGTTACATTGATGGCCGGCACTAGAATAACTGAGCAGCAAGGTTAAATAGGATACTCCCATATCCTGATGGAAACAGGTGAACAGAGAAAGTGAAGCACACAAGTCCAGTACCACCAGTGACCACCGGGGGAGCCCAAAAACCAAATTCACAACAGGGCAGGATGGATACTCATGATGAGGTTTTATGATCCTTAGTGGCTGAGGATCACAGAATGAACTAGCTAAGTTACTGAACATAGAATGAGCTCTAGGGAGGTGGTAACTGGACTGACCGCAAATCTGATCCTAACCAAACACACTGAAGGTAGCCGGTGAACGTGCCTAAATTCCTGGACGTCTCGACGCAACCTGAGAAACTTGCTACCCCTATAGAGAAAGTAAGACCTCACTTGCCTCAGAGAAATGACTCCAAAGATATAGGAAGCCCCCAACAAATAATAAAGGTGAAGTAAGGGGAAAATACAAAACGTAGAAATGAAAACAGATTCAGCAAATGAGGCCCACTAATACTAGATAGCAGAACACAGGCAGGGAACTGTGCGGTTAGTAAAAAACCCTATACAAAATATCCACGCTGAGAATTCAAGAACCCCCACACCAACTAACGGTGTGAGGGGAGAAACTCAGCCCCCTAGAGCTACCAGCAAGCAAGGAAATCACATATTAGCAAGCTGGACAAGGACAAATAAATAACCAAGGAAAATATTGAACACTGATGATCAAAAAATGAACAAACAGAAAACTTAGCTTCTCTTGGAGAGACTGGTAACAAAGGTAGGCAGGAGAGATCAAAATAGCACTGAATACATTGACAGCAGGCAACAACTGATAGTCCATGTGAGCTAAATAGGAAACCAGCTAACATAACGAGACAGCTGATCCAGCCTCAGACCTGCAGAATGACACAAAGAGCCACCAGAGGGAGCCCAAAGACAGCACTCACACAGTACCACTTGCGACCACAAGAGGGAGCCCAAAACAGAGTTCACAACAGTACCCCCCCCTTGAGGAGGGGTCACCGATCCCTCATCAAAACCCCCAGGGCGATCAGGATGAGCAACATGGAAGGCATGAACCAAATCGGCCGCATGAACATCAGAGGCGACAACCCAGGAATTATCCTCCTGACCATAGCCCTTCCACTTAACCAAATACTGAAGCCTCCGTCTAGAAATACGAGAATCCAAGATCTTCTCCACCACGTACTCCAATTCGCCCTCAACCAGCACCGGGGCAGGGGGCTCAACAGAAGGAACCACAGGCACCACATACCTCCGCAACAAAGACCTATGGAACACGTTATGAATGGCAAACGACGCTGGGAGGTCCAGACGAAATGACACCGGGTTAAGGATTTCTAAAATCTTATAAGGACCGATGAAGCGAGGCTTGAATTTAGGAGAGGAGACCTTCATAGGAACATACCGAGAAGACAGCCATACCAAATCCCCAACATGAAGTCGGGGACCCACACCGCGACGGCGGTTGGCAAAGCGCTGAGCCTTCTCCTGTGACAACTTCAAATTGTCCACCACATGGTTCCAAATCTGCTGCAACCTATCCACCACAGAATCCACCCCAGGACAGTCAGAAGGCTCGACCTGACCCGAGGAGAAACAAGGATGAAAACCAGAATTGCAGAAAAAAGGCGAAACCAAGGTAGCAGAACTAGCCCGATTATTAAGGGCAAACTCGGCCAATGGCAAAAAAGTCACCCAATCATCCTGATCAGCAGAAACAAAACAGCTTAAATAAGTTTCCAAGGTCTGATTAGTTCCCTCGGTTTGGCCATTCGTCTGAGGATGGAAGGCCGACGAAAAAGACAAATCAATGCCCATCTTAGTACAAAAGATCCGCCAAAATCTGGACACGAACTGGGATCCTCTGTCAGACACAATATTTTCAGGGATGCCGTGCAAGCGGACCACATTCTGAAAAAATAGAGGAACCAAATCGGAGGAGGAAGGCAACTTAGGCAAGGGCACCAAATGGACCATTTTGGAAAAACGATCACACACCACCCAGATGACAGACATTCTCTGAGAGACTGGAAGATCCGAAATAAAATCCATGGAAATGTGCGTCCAATGCCTCTTCGGGACAGGCAAAGGCAAAAGCAAACCGCTGGCACGAGAACAGCAAGGCTTAGCCTGAGCACAAATCCCACAGGACTGCACAAAGGAACGCACATCCCGCGACAAGGAAGGCCACCAGAAGGACCTAGCCACCAAATCTCTGGTACCAAAAATCCCAGGATGGCCTGCCAACACCGAAGAATGAACCTCGGAAATAACTTTGCTGGTCCATCTATCTTGGACAAACAGTCTCTCTGGTGGGCAACGGTCAGGTTTATCCGCCTGAAATTTCTGCAGCACTCGTCGCAAATCTGGGGAAATGGCAGACAAAATCACTCCCTCTCTGAGGATACCAGCCGGCTCTGAAACTCCCGGAGAGTCAGGCACAAAACTCCTAGAAAGCGCATCAGCCTTCACGTTCTTCGAACCAGGCAGGTACGAGACCACGAAATCAAAACGGGAGAAAAACAACGACCAACGAGCCTGTCTAGGATTCAGCCGCTTGGCAGACTCGAGATAAATCAGATTTTTGTGATCAGTCAAGACCACCACACGATGCTTAGCTCCCTCGAGCCAATGTCGCCACTCCTCAACTGCCTACTTCATAGCTAACAACTCCCGATTACCAACATCATAATTCCGCTCGGCAGGCGAAAACTTTCTCGAAAAGAAAGCACAAGGCTTCATCACAGAGCAATCAGAGCTTCTCTGCGACAAAACAGCCCCTGCTCCAATCTCAGAAGCATCAACCTCGACCTGAAAAGGAAGAGAGACATCAGGCTGACACAAAACTGGAGCCGAAGAAAACCGGCGCTTCAGCTCCTGAAAGGCCTCCACGGCCGCAGGAGACCAATTAGTCACATCAGAACCCTTCTTGGTCAAATCCGTCAAGGGTTTAACCACGCCAGAAAAATTAGCAATGAAGCGACAGTAAAAATTAGCAAAACCCAAGAACTTCTGAAGACTCTTAACAGATGTAGGCTGAGTCCAGTCATGAATAGCCTGAACCTTGACTGGGTCCATCTCAATAGTAGAAGGAGAAAAAATAAAACCAAAAAAGGAAACCTTCTGTACTCCGAAAAGACATTTTGAGCCCTTCACAAATAAGGCATTAGCACGTAGGACCTGAAATACCATCCTGACCTGCTTCACATGGGACTCCCAGTCCTCAGAAAAGACCAAAATGTCATCCAGATACACAATCATAAATTAATCCAGATATTCTCGGAAGATGTCATGCATGAAGGACTGGAACACAGAAGGAGCATTAGAGAGTTCAAAAGGCATCACCAAGTACTCAAAATGGCCTTCGGGCGTATTAAATGCTGTTTTCCATTCATCCCCCTGCTTAATACGCACAAGGTTATACGCACCACGAAGATCTATCTTGGTGAACCAACTGGACCCCTTAATCCGAGCAAACAGATCAGATAATAATGGCAAAGGATACTGAAATTTCACCGTGATCTTATTTAGAAGACGATAATCAATACAAGGTCTCAGAGAACCATCCTTCTTGGCCACAAAAAAGAATCCTGCACCAAGAGGGGAGGAGGACGGGCGAATATGTCCCTTCTCTAAAGACTCCTTTATATAGCTCCGCATCGCGGCATGTTCTGGTACAGACAAATTAAAAAGTCGTCCCTTAGGGAACTTACTACCAGGAATCAAATTTATAGCACAATCACAATCCCTATGAGGAGGTAGGGCACCGGATCTGGGCTCATCAAATACATCCTGGTAGTCCGACAAAAACTCAGGGACCTCAGAAGGAGTGGAAGAAGCAATTGACACCAAAGGAGCATCGCCATGAATCCCCTGGCAACCCCAACTTGAAACAGACATAGCTTTCCAATCCAGCACTGCATTATGAGCCTGCAGCCATGGCAGACCCAAAACGACAACATCATGCAAATTATGCAGCACAAGAAAGCGAATCACCTCCTGATGTACAGGAGTCATGCACATGGTCACTTGAGTCCAATACTGAGGCTTATTCTCAGCCAATGGTGTAGCATCAATTCCCCTCAGTGGAATAGGGAATTCTAAAGGCTCCAGGACAAAACCACAGCGCCTGGCAAACGACAAATCCATCAGGTTCAGGGCAGCACCTGAATCCACAAAAGCCATAACCGAGTAAGATGACAGAGAACAAATTAAAGTAACAGACAAAATTAATTTAGGCTGTATAGTACCAATGGTGACAGTTTTAGCGATTTTTTTTAAGCGCTTAGAGCATGCTGAGATAACATGAGTTGAATCACCACAGTAAAAGCACAACCCATTTTGACGTCTATGATTTTGCCGCTCAACTCTGGTCAGAATTCGGTCACATTGCATAGACTCAGGTCCCTGTTCAGAAAACACCGCCAGATGGTGCGCAGATTTGCGCTCCCGCAAACGCCGATCAATCTGAATGGCCAAAGCCATTGAGTCATTCAGACTTGCAGGCGTGGGGAACCCCACCATAACATTTTTAATGGCTTCAGAAAGACCTTCTCTGAAATTTGCAGCCAGGGCACACTCATTCCATTGAGTAAGCACCGACCATTTCCGAAATTTTTGACAATACACCTCGGCTTCATCCTGGCCCTGAGAGAGAGCCAGCAAGGCCTTTTCTGCCTGGTTCTCAAGATTAGGTTCCTCATAAAGCAATCCAAGCGCCAGAAAAAACGCATCCACATTCAGCAATGCAGGATCTCCTGGCGCCAGGGAGAAAGCCCAATCTTGAGGATCGCCACGTAACAGGGAGATAACAATTCTAACTTGCTGAGCGGAATCACCAGAGGAACGAGGTCTCAAAGAAAGAAATAATTTACAATTATTCTTAAAATTCAGAAACCTTGATCTATCTCCAGAAAACAACTCAGGAATAGGTACTTTTGGCTCAGACATAGGACTGTGAACAACAAAATCCTGAATGCTTTGCACCCTTGCAGCAAGATGATCCACACTAGAAGTCAGACTCTGAATATCCATGTCTGCAGCTGAACTCAAAGCCACCCAGAGATTAAGGGGATGAGAGAAGCTGGACAGACTGCAGCAAAGGGAGAGGAAAAAAAAAATTGTACTCAGGGCTTCTCTTATCCCACTTCTGCGATGCATTAAACACTTTTTGGCCTGCTGTACTGTTATGATCCTTAGTGGCTGAGGATCACAGAATGAACTAGCTAAGTTACTGAACATAGAATGAGCTCTAGGGAGGTGGTAACTGGACTGACCGCAAATCTGATCCTAACCAAACACACTGAAGGTAGCCGGTGAACGTGCCTAAATTCCTGGACGTCTCGACGCAGCCTGAGAAACTTGCTACCCCTATAGAGAAAGTAAGACCTCACTTGCCTCAGAGAAATGACTCCAAAGATATAGGAAGCCCCCAACAAATAATAACGGTGAAGTAAGGGGAAAATACAAAACGTAGAAATGAAAACAGATTCAGCAAATGAGGCTCACTAATACTAGATAGCAGAAGACAGGTAGGGAACTGTGCGGTCAGTAAAAAACCCTATACAAAATATCCACGCTGAGAATTCAAGAACCCCCACACCAACTAACAGTGTGAGGGGAGAAACTCAGCCCCCTAGAGCTACCAGCAAGCAAGGAAATCACATATTAGCAAGCTGGACAAGGACAAATAAATAACCAAGGAAAATATTGAACACTGATGATCAAAAAATGAACAAACAGAAAACTTAGCTTCTCTTGGAGAGACTGGTAACAAAGGTAGGCAGGAGAGATCAAAATAGCACTGAATACATTGACAGCAGGCAACAACTGATAGTCCAGGTGAGCTAAATAGGAAACCAGCTAACATAACGAGACAGCTGATCCAGCCTCAGACCTGCAGAATGACACAAAGAGCCACCAGAGGGAGCCCAAAGACAGCACTCACACAGTACCACTTGCGACCACAAGAGGGAGCCCAAAAACAGAGTTCACAACATGAGGGCAGGATGGGAGAACATATGGCTGACGCCAGGAATGAGACACACGGGTGCCAGGATGGGGAATATTATTACCATAGGGACTAATTAAGGGATATTATTACTGCAGTGATGTATTTATTTTTTGAGGACACTGTTTTAAATGAGGGGGCGGTCCTGTTACTGTGTAGAGTGACACTATGTCGCCTCTTTTTCTTTATGCGGTGTAATGTAGAAGTTGGGAAAAATTAAGTAATGTGTTCTACAAGCGGAGCTCGAGATAACTGTTATTTCCTGCAGAAACGAGTCCTGGCTGGAAGACATGATGGCGGTCTGTGCTGGATGAAAGATGAAGGACTTCACCTAGAGACGTCACTGGTAAGTCAGTGTTACCTATACACTGACACTATACACTGTATACTATATACAGAGCTCCTGTGTATAATTTCACTAGTGATCACTGTATTATCTGTACACAGACACTGCATACTAAGTACAGATCTCCTGTGTATAATGGCACTTATGGTGATAGTGTGGTGCTTTTTTTTTATTACTGATCAGAATTGTAGTATTCAGTAACTATGTGGTGGTAATATGTGGTCTGGACATGGTGTTGCAGTATTTGTTCCTTGTATGTGATATTATTCGATCACTGTGGTGGTAATATGCGGTCTGGTCATGGTGTAGCGGTATTTGTCCCTTGTATGTGATATTATTCGATCACTGTGGTGGTAATATGTCATCTGGTCATGGTGTAGCGGTATTTGTTCTTTTTATGTGATATTATTGGTCATTTTAAAAATTGAAAAATAAATAAAAATATACCTAAATTGTATTGCATATTTTAACAAATATTTAATAGGTTACAGCAGAGTAGGGCCTCACCAAAAGAGTCTACCGTGTTATGGTGGCGGCTTACAAAATCTTTTGGCCAAAACAAAAGCTGCCGGCTATATGTGTGACCTGGTGATGGGAACTGTTAGGGTATGTGTCCACGTTAAGTAAACGCTGCGTGTTTGACGCTGCGTGGGGCCACAGCGTCAAACACGCAGCGTCCAGATGTTCCAGCATAGTGAAGGGGATTTTATGAAATCCCGTCTCCACTATGCGTGGTAATACGCACCCGGCGGCCCTGCGACTCCGGACATGCGGCGCTTCTTTTAAGATCGCAGCATGTCTGTATTCCTTGCGGCAGCTGCGCCGCCGCAAGCTATAACACAGGGCCCTATGTGTGGGGTGCGATGATCCCGGATGTGTGCAATGAACACATCCGGCATCATCGCGTCACAGTAGGGGGCGGGGCTTAGCGCAGAGCGGGTTTGCCGCTCCGACGCAACCGCCGGCCATCCTGAAGGTGGACACGTACCCTCAATGTGTGATTGGTGAGAAGTGGAGTTTTTCCAAGAGAGAGCGGTGGGACTGTGGACAGTTTGAGGGGTGGAGCGTGGAGGCGGGGCTGGGGTGGAGCCTGGGCGGAGTCTCAAGGGGGCCCTGAAAATTTTGCCAGTATGTGGCCCCGAAATTTCTAGTGGCATCCCTGCTCTTGCTTAAAGGGAACCTGTCAGCAGGATTGTGCACAGTAACCTACAGACAGTGTGAGGTTGGCGTCGTTATACTGATTGAAATGATACCTTGGTTGACGAAATCCATCTTGTGGTTGTTCCTTAATCTTTATTTTCAATTTTTAATTAATGATATACCTGTGCTGCAGGCGGGCCTGGAGGGGGGTCTGCATATGGTGCTCTGATTAGGTTTTCCTAATGCAGACTGCTGACAGGTCATGTATGCGTCAATGACCTGCCCCTGAGTTTGCATAATGACTATCTGTACATACTTAAAAGAAAAAAAAAGTCTGCAGGCAGGTGCCAGCTGTGGCACCTGCTCTGCAGCATAATCGCATGTTTCATGTCCCAATAGCTCTCAGCAATCTCCGAGCTGCCACTGCGCCATCTTGGAGGAGAATTTTTTTTCTTCTTCTCCAGTAAGATGGCACCGCCGGCGCATGTGCAGTAGCACCTATCGGATCACAGCTATATAGCTGCTACTGCGCAGGCGCAGCAGGCGCCATGTTTTCTTCTAGCTGAATAACACCAAGAACATATATTATTTGGACATGAAACATGCGATTATGCTGCAGCGCAGGTGCTATGGTCGGCACCTGCCTGCAGAAGGTTTTTTTTTTTTTTTTAAAGTATGTACAGATATTCATTATGCAAACTAGGGGGTAGGTCGCTGAGGGATCGGTGACCTGTCAGCAGTCTGCATTATGAATAGCTAATCAGAGCACCACATGACCCTCCCACAGGCCACCCTGGAGCACGGGCATATCATTAACTACAAACTGAAAATAAAGATTAAAGAACAACCACAAGACGAATTTCATCAACCCAGGTATTATTGTAATCAGTATAACAGCGCCGACCTGACACTGTCTGTAGGTTACTGTGCACAATCCTGCTGACAGGTTCCCTTTAATGGTTTTCAGCATCTGTAGCCTTACAGAAAAGGTGTGTATTTACAGACCATGTGACACTTAGATTGCACACAGGTGGACTTCTTTTCACTAAACATCTGACTTATGAAGGTAATTGCTTGCACCAGAAATTTTTAGAGAGTTCATTGCAAAAGGGGTGAATACATATACAAATGCCAATGTTTAGTCGTTTGATCCCATAAATTTAACCCCTTAATCCCATATGACGTACTATCCCGTCAAGGTGACCTGGGACTTAATTCCCAGTGACGGGATAGTACGTCATATGCGATCGTCCGCGCTCACGGGGGGGGCGCGACCGATCGCGGCCGGATGTCAGCTGACTATCGCAGCTGACATCCGGCACTATGTGCCAGGAGCAGTCACGGATCGCTCCCGGCACATTAACCCCCGGCACACTGCGATCAAACATGATCGCAGTGTACCGGCAGTACAGGGAAGCATCGCGCAGGGAGGGGGCTCCCTGCGGGCTTCCCTGAGACGATCAGTACAAGGCAATGTGCTCACCTTGTACCGAGCGTCTCCCCCCTGTAGGCACCGGATCCAAAATGGCCACGGGGCTACTTCCGGGTCCTGCAGGGAGGTAGCTTACCGAGTGCCTGCTCAGAGCAGGCGCTGGTAAGCCAGGAGCCCTGCATGTCAGATCGCTGATCTGACACAGTGCTCTGCAAAGCGTTAGATCAGCGATCTGTCACTATACAGTGATGTCCCCCCTGGGACAAAATAAAAAAGTTAAAAAATTTTTTTTTAAAAGTGTAAAGAAAAAAGAAAAAAAAAATTCCTAAATAAATAAATAAATAAGATATATATATTGTTCCCATAAATACATTCCTTTATCTAAATAATAAAAAAACAATAAAAGTACACATATTTAGTATCGCCGCGTCCGTAACGACCCCACCTATAAAACTGCCCCACTAGTTAACCCCTTCAATGAACACCGTAAGAAAAAAAAAAAGAGGCAAAAACAACGCTTTATTATCATACCGCCGAACAAAAAGTGGAATAACACGCAATCAAAAAGACGGATATAAATAACCATGGTACCGCTGAAAATGTCATCTTGTCCCGCAAAAACGAGCTGCCATACAGCATCATCAGCAATAAAATAAAAAAGTTATAGTCCTCAGAATAAAGCGATGCAAAAATAATTATTTTTTCTATAAAATAGTTTTTATCGTATAAAAGCACCAAAACATAAAAAAATTATTTAAATGAGGTATCGCTGTAATTGTACTGACCCAAAGAATAAAACTGCTTTATCAATTTTACCAAACGTGGAACGGTATAAACGCCCCCCCAAAAGAAATTCATGAATAGCTGGTTTTTGGTCATTCTGCCTCACAAAAATCGGAATAAAAAGCGATCAAAAAATGTCACATGCCCAAAAATGGTACCAATAAAAACGTCAAGCAAAAAATATTTTTTGCAATACAAAGCGTCTTTTAGTGTGTGACAGCTGTCAATCATAAAAATCCGCTAAAAAACCCGCTATAAAAGTAAATTAAACCTCCCTTCATCACCCGCTTAGTTAGGGAAACATAAACAAATTTAAAAAATGTATTTATTTCCATTTTCCCATTAGGGTCAGGGTTAGGGTTAGCGTTAGGGCTAGGGTTAGGGCTAGGGTTAGGGCTAGGCTTAGGGTTTGTTTAGGGCTAGGGTTAGGGCTAGGGTTAGGGTTAGGGCTAGGGTTAGGGCTAGGGTTAGTGCTAGGGTTGGGGTTAGGGGTGGGGTTAGGGGTGGGGCTAGGGTTGGGGTTGGGGCTAGGGTTGGGGCTAGGGTTGGGTGTCATGATTCCCCAATGGCATGGGAACATCAGAAACACAAAATAACAGACTAGCCCTCGGGTGATGGAAACTCAAGCTGACCGTGACCTAAATCTACCACACAACTAACAGTAGCCAGGAAGCATTCCTACGGCTGCCTAGATGCCATGCGCCAGCCGGAGAACTAACTACGCCTGGAAGAGGAAGGAACAGACCTGGCTTACCTCTAGTGAAATTCCCCAAAGATGATAGTAGCCCCCACATATATTAACGGTGAGTTCAGAGGAAAAGACATACACAGTATGAAGGTAGATTTAGCAAAGCGAGGTCCACTTACTAGATAGAGGAAGGATACAAAAGAGGACTTCACGGTCAGCTGAAAAACCCTTTCAAAAACCCATCCTGAAATTACTTTAAGACTCCTGTGTCAACTCATGACACAGGAGTGGCAATTTCAGTCCACAAGAGCTTCCAGTAACAGGAAATGACAAACTGTAAACTGGACAAAAAATACAAAACAAAAAGGACAAGAGTCCACTTAGCTGATCAGCAGACTGGTAGCAGGAACATGCAACTGAAAGACTCAGGTTACAATGATGACCGGCAAGGAAGTGACTGGAGAGCAAGGCTAAATAGGGAACTCCCAAAACTGATGGAAGCAGGTGAGCTGAGGCAGAAAAGAACACACAAGTCTCCAGTACCACCAGCCACCACTAGGGGAGCCCAAAAAGCGGATCACAACAGTACCCCCCCCTTAAGGAGGGGGCACCGAACCCTCACAAGAACCGCCAGGGCGACCTGGATGAGCCCTATGAAAGGCACGAACCAAATCCGAGGCATGAACATCAGAGGCAGTTACCCAAGAATTATCTTCCTGACCATAGCCCTTCCATTTAACCAGATACTGGAGTCTCCGCCTGGAAATACGGGAGTCCAAGATCTTCTCTATAACGTACTCCAATTCACCCTCAACCAGCACAGGAGCAGGAGGCTCAGCAGAAGGAACCACCGGCACCTCGTATCTCCGCAACAACGACCGATGGAACACATTATGGATAGCAAAAGATGCCGGGAGGTCCAAACGAAAGGAAACAGGGTTAATAATCTCCAAAATCCTATAGGGACCGATGAACCGAGGCTTAAATTTAGGAGAAGAAACTCTCATTGGGACAAAACGGGAAGACAACCACACCAAGTCCCCAACACGAAGGCGAGGACCAACCCGACGCTGGCGGTTAGCAAACCGCTGAGTCCTCTCCTGGGACAAATTCAAATTGTCCACCACTTGTTCCCAAATCCGATACAACCGATCCACCACAGCATCTACTCCAGGACAATCCGAAGACTCCGCCTGACCAGAAGAAAAACGGGGATGAAACCCCGAATTGCAAAAGAAAGGGGAAACCAAAGTGGCCGAACTAGCCCGATTATTAAGAGCAAACTCCGCCAACGGCAAAAAGGCAACCTAATCATCCTGATCCGCAGACACAAAACACCTCAAATACGTCTCCAAAGTCTGATTAGTTCGCTCCGTCTGGCCATTAGTCTGAGGATGGAAGGCAGTCGAAAAAGACAAATCAATGCCCAACCTGGCACAGAATGCCCGCCAAAATCTAGAAACGAACTGGGTACCCCTATCAGAAACGATATTTTCAGGAATACCATGCAAGCGAACCACATTTTGAAAAAACAAAGGAACCAACTCAGACGAGGAAGGCAACTTCGGCAATGGCACCAAATGAACCATCTTAGAAAAACGGTCACACACCACCCAGATAACAGACATCCTCTGAGAGACAGGAAGATCAGAAATAAAGTCCATCGAGATGTGCGTCCAAGGCCTCTTCGGAATAGGCAAGGGCAACAACAACCCGCTAGCCCTAGAACAACAAGGCTTGGCCCGAGCACACACATCACAAGACTGCACAAAAACACGCACATCTCGAGACAGAGATGGCCACCAGAAGGATCTAGCCACCAAATCCCTGGTACCAAAAATTCCAGGATGACCCGCCAGCGTAGAAAAATGAACCTCCGAGATGACTCTACTGGTCCAATCATCAGGAACAAACAATCTACCAGGTGGGCAGCGATCAGGTCTATCCGCCTGAAACTCTTGCAAAGCACGTCGCAGATCTGGGGAAATAGCGGATAATATCACCCCATCCTTAAGGATACCTGTAGGTTCCGAATCACCAGGGGAATCAGGCTCAAAACTCCTAGAAAGGGCATCTGCCTTCACATTCTTAGAACCTGGTAGATATGAGACCACAAAATTAAACCGAGAGAAAAACAACGACCAGCACGCCTGTCTAGGATTCAGGCGCCTGGCAGACTCAAGATAAATCAGATTCTTGTGATCAGTCAAAACCACCACCTGATGTCTAGCACCCTCAAGCCAATGACGCCACTCCTCAAATGCCCACTTCATGGCCAAAAGCTCCCGATTACCGACATCATAATTTCTTTCGGCGGCAGAAAATTTTCGAGAAAAGAACGCACAAGGTCTCATCACTGAGCAATCGGAACTTTTCTGCGACAAAACCGCCCCCGCTCCGATCTCGGAAGCATCGACCTCAACCTGAAAGGGGAGAGAGACATCAGGCTGGCGCAACACAGGGGCAGACGGAAAGCGGCGCTTAAGCTCCCGAAAGGCCTCCACAGCGGCAGAGGACCAATTGGCAACATCAGCACCCTTCTTAGTCAAATCCGTAAGAGGCTTAGCAACACCAGAGAAACCAGTTATAAATCGACGATAAAAATTAGCAAAGCCCAAGAACTTCTGAAGACCCTTTAGAGAAGTAGGCTGCGTCCAGTCACAAATAGCCCGAACCTTGACAGGGTCCATCTCAACAGAAGAAGGGGAAAAAATGTACCCTAAAAAGGAAATCTTTTGAACCCCAAAAACACACTTAGAACCCTTTACACACAGAGAATTCTCCCGCAAGACCTGAAAAACCCTCCTGACCTGCTGAACATGAGACTCCCAGTCCTCAGAAAAAATCAAAATATCGTCCAAATACACAATCATAAATTTATCCAGATATTCACGGAAAATATCATGCATAAAGGACTGAAAAACTGAAGGTGCATTAGAAAGGCCGAAAGGCATTACTAAATACTCAAAGTGGCCCTCAGGCGTATTAAATGCGGTTTTCCACTCATCCCCTTGCTTAATTCGCACCAAACTATACGCCCCACGGAGATCAATCTTGGAGAACCACTTAGCCCCCCTTATGCGAGCAAACAAATCAGTAAGCAGCGGCAACGGATACTGATATTTGACAGTAATTTTATTCAGGAGTCGATAATCAATACAAGGCCTCAGCGAGCCATCCTTTTTAGAGACAAAGAAAAACCCAGCTCCTAAAGGTGATGAAGAAGGACGAATATGTCCCTTTTCCAGGGACTCCTTAACATACTCTCGCATGGCAGCATGCTCAGGTACAGATAGGTTAAACAAACGACCCTTTGGAAATTTACTGCCTGGAATCAGATCTATGGCGCAATCACACTCTCTGTAGGGAGGGAGAGAACCAATTTTAGGCTCTTCAAAAATATCCCCAAAATCCGACAAAAATGCCGGAACCTCAGAGGGAATAGATGACGAGATAGAAACCAAAGGTATGTCCCCATGAGCCCCCCGACATCCCCAGCTTAACACAGACATAGTTTTCCAGTCCAGTACTGGGTTATGAGATTGCAACCATGGTAATCCAAGCACTAACACATCATGTAAATTATGCAACACGAGGAAGCGAATCATCTCCTGATGGTCTGGAGTCATACGCATAGTCACTTGCGTCCAGAACTGTGGTCTATTACAAGCCAGAGGTGTAGAATCAATACCCTTCAGAGGTATAGGAACTTCCAGAGGCTCCAAATCAAACCCACAGCGCCTGGCGAAGGACCAATCCATGAGACTCAGAGCGGCGCCAGAGTCCACATAGGCATCCACGGTAATAACTGATAATGAACAAATCAGAGTTACAGACAGAAGAAATTTAGACTGTAAAGTGCCAATAGAAACAGACTTGTCAACCTTCCTAGTACGTTTAGAGCATGCTGATATAACATGCGCGGAATCACCACAGTAGAAGCACAAGCCATTTTTGCGCCTATAATTCTGCCGCTCGCTTCTTGACAGAATTCTGTCACATTGCATTTTCTCTGGCGTCCCTTCAGAAGATACCGCCAAATGGTGCACGGGTTTGCGCTCCCGCAAACGCCGATCAATCTGAATCGCCATTGTGATGGACTCATTCAGACCTGTGGGCGTAGGAAACCCCACCATGACATCCTTAACGGCATCAGAAAGGCCTTCTCTGAAAATTGCCGCTAGGGCACACTCATTCCACTGAGTAAGCACAGACCATTTACGAAATTTTTGGCAGTATATCTCAGCTTCATCTTGCCCTTGAGACAGGGCTATTAAAGCTTTTTCAGCTTGAATCTCCAAATTAGGTTCCTCATACAGCAACCCTAAAGTCAGAAAAAACGCATCCACATTGAGCAACGCAGGATCCCCTGGTGTCAATGAAAATGCCCAATTTTGAGGGTCACCTCGCAGCAAAGAAATCACAATCTTAACCTGCTGAACAGGATCTCCAGAGGAGTGAGGTCTGAGAGAAAGGAATAATTTACAATTACATTTGAAATTCTGAAACCGAGATCTATCTCCGGAAAATACCTCTGGTGTAGGAATCTTAGGTTCAGAAATAGGGGTACATGTAACATAATCTTGTAAATTCTGAACCTTCGTAGCAAGATTATTTAAACCTGCAGCCAAACTCTGAGAGTCCATCCTTAAACCGGAGAGATCAGAGCCATTCAAGGATTAGAAGGAGAGAAAGGCAAGGCTGTAAATAGAGCAGAAATACAACTGAGCCAACTAAGTAGCAAACATGTGAGGAAAAAAAAAAAAATCTACAGACTTCTTTTACTCTCCTTTCTTCTGCCAATTACTTTAACAGTGTCCGGTCATACTGTCATGATTCCCCAATGGCATGGGAACATCAGAAACACAAAATAACAGACTAGCCCTCGGGTGATGGAAACTCAAGCTGACCGTGACCTAAATCTACCACACAACTAACAGTAGCCAGGAAGCATTCCTACGGCTGCCTAGATGCCATGCGCCAGCCGGAGAACTAACTACGCCTGGAAGAGGAAGGAACAGACCTGGCTTACCTCTAGTGAAATTCCCCAAAGATGATAGTAGCCCCCACATATATTAACGGTGAGTTCAGAGGAAAAGACATACACAGTATGAAGGTAGATTTAGCAAAGCGAGGTCCACTTACTAGATAGAGGAAGGATACAAAAGAGGACTTCACGGTCAGCTGAAAAACCCTTTCAAAAACCCATCCTGAAATTACTTTAAGACTCCTGTGTCAACTCATGACACAGGAGTGGCAATTTCAGTCCACAAGAGCTTCCAGTAACAGGAAATGACAAACTGTAAACTGGACAAAAAATACAAAACAAAAAGGACAAGAGTCCACTTAGCTGATCAGCAGACTGGTAGCAGGAACATGCAACTGAAAGACTCAGGTTACAATGATGACCGGCAAGGAAGTGACTGGAGAGCAAGGCTAAATAGGGAACTCCCAAAACTGATGGAAGCAGGTGAGCTGAGGCAGAAAAGAACACACAAGTCTCCAGTACCACCAGCCACCACTAGGGGAGCCCAAAAAGCGGATCACAACAGTTGGGGCTAGGGTTAGGGCTACCGTTAGGGTTAGGGCTACAGTTAGGGTTGGGGCTAAAGTTAGGGTTAGGGCTGGGGCTAAATTTAGGGTTAGGGCTGGGGCTAAAGTTAGGGTTAGGGTTGGGGCTAAAGTTAAGGTTAGGGCTACAGTTAGGATTGGGGCTAAAGTCAGGGTTAGGGTTGGGGCTAAAGTTAGAGTTAGGGTTGGGGCTAAAGTTAGGGTTAGGGTTGGGGCTAAAGTTAGGGTTAGGGTTTGGATTACATTTAAGGTTGGGATTAGGGTTAGGGGTGTGTTTGGGATAGGGTTTCAGTTAGAATTGGGGGTTTCCACTGTTTAGGCACATCAGGGGCTCTCCAAACGCGACGTGGCATCTGATCTCAATTCCAGCCAATTCTGGGTAGAAAAAGTAAAACAGTGCTCCTTCCCTTCCGAGCTCTCCCATGCGCCAAAACAGGGGTTTTGTCACGGGGAGACTAGGTGAGCGAGAGCTAATAACCCGGGCCCCTGCAATTTCCCTCAGACTAGGGAAATCCTGACTGACCCTCTACCTGGAGTTTACACTGATGATGTGCATGTCCAGGCCTCGAACCTCACCCTGTCTCCTGTTTCAACCCTAGGCTGAAACCTCCGCCCACCACCCAGTGAAGAGGTAATACACCAATACCCACAGATAGCACAGACAAGGATAATGGGGCTAGGGTTGGGGCTACAGTTAGGGTTGGGGCTAAAGTTAAGGTTAGGGCTGGGGCTAAAGTTAGGGTTAGGGTTGGGGCTAAAGTTAAGGTTAGGGCTACAGTTAGGGTTGGGGCTAGGGTTAGAGTTAGGGTTGGGGCTAAAGTTAGGGTTAAGGTTGGGGCTAAAGTTAGGTTTGGGGCTAAAGTTAGGGTTAGGATTACATTTACGGTTGGGATTAGGGCAAGGGGTGTGTCAGGGTTAGGGGTGTGGTTAGGGTTATGGTTGGGATTAGGGTTAGAGGTGTGTTTGGGATAGGGTTTCAGTTAGAATTGGGGGTTTCCACTGTTTAGGCACATCAGGGCTCTCGAAACGCGACATGGCGTCCGATCTCAATTCCAGCCAATTCTGCGTTGAAAAAGTAAAACAGTGCTCCTTCCCTTCCGAGCTCTCCTGTGCACCAAAACAGGGGTTTACCCCAACATACGGGGTATTAGCATACTCGGGACAATTTGGACAACTATTGGGATCCAATTTCTCTTGTTACGCTTGGGAAAATAAAAATTTGGGGGCTAAAAAAATTTTTGTGGGAAAAAAAATAATTTTTAATTTCACGACTCTGCGTTATAAACGGTAGTGAAACACTTGGGGGTTCAAAGTTCTCACAACACATCTAGATAAGTTCCTTGGGGGGTCTAGTTTCCAATATGGGGTCAATTGTGGGGAATTTCTACTGGTTAGGTGCATCCGGGGCTCTGCAAATGCAACATGACGCCTGCAGACCAATCCATCTAAGTCTGCATTCCAAATAGCGCTCCTTCCCTTCCGAGCTCTGCCATGTGTCAAACGGTGGTTCCCCCCCACATATGGGGTATCAGCGTACTCAGGACAAATTGGACAACAACTTTTGTGGTCCAATTTCTCCTGTTACCCTTGGAAAAATACAAAACAGGGGGCTAAAAATAATTTTTGTGGAAAAAAATGATTTTTTATTTTCATGGCTCTGCGTTATAAACTGTAGTGAAACACTTGGGGGTTCAAAGTTCTCACAACACATCTAGATAAGTTCCTTTTGGGGTCTAGTTTCCAAAATGGTGTCACTTTTGGGGGGTTTCTACTGTTTAGGTGCATCAGGGGCTCTGCAAATGCAACGTGATGCCTGCAGACCAATCCATCTAAATCTGCATTCCAAATGGCGCTTGCTCCCTTCCGAGCTCCGCCATGTGCCCAAATGGTGGTTCCCCCCACATATGGGGTATTATCGTACTCAGGACAAATTGGATAACAACTTTTGGGGTCGAATTTCTCCTGTTACCCTTGGGAAAATACAAAACTTGGGGCTAAAAAATAATTTTTGTGAAAAAAAAAAAGAACTTGGGGATTCAAAGCTGTCAAAACACATCTAGATAAGTTCCTTAGTGGGTCTCCATTCCAAAATGGTGTCACTTGTGGAGGGTTTCAATGTTTAGGCACATCAGGGGCTCTCCAAATGTGGCATGGTGTCCCATCTCAATTCCTGTCAATTTTGCATTGAAAAGTCAAATGGCGCTCCTTCCCTTCCGAGCTCTGCCATGCCCCCAAACAGTAGTTTACCCCCACATATGGGATATCGTTGCACTCAGGACAAATGGCACAGCAACTTTTGGGGTCCAATTTCTTCTCTTAACCTTGGGAAAATAAAAAATTGGGGGCGAAAAAATCATATTTGTGAAAAAATATGATTTTTATTTTGACGGCTCAGCATTATAAACTTCTGTGAAGCACTTGGTGGGTCAAAGTGCTCACCACTCATCTAGAAAAGTTCCTTAGGGGGTCTACTTTCCAAAATGGTGTCACTTGTGGGGGGTTTCAATGTTTATGCACATCAGGGGCTCTCCAAACGCAACATGGTGTTCCATCTCAATTCCAGTCAATTTTGCATTGAAAAGTCAAATGGCGCTCCTTCCCTTCCGAGCTCTGCCATGCGCCCAAACAGTGGTTTACCCCCACATATGGGGTATCGTCGTACTCCCGTCTCGAAAGCCCGTCTCCACTATGCATGGTAACACGCACCCGGCGGCCCTGCGACTCCGGACATGCGGCGCTTCTTTTAAGATCGCAGCATGTCCGTGTTCCTTGCGGCAGCTGCGCCGCCGCAAGCTATAACACAGGGCCCTATGTGTGGGGTGCGATGATCCCAGATGTGTGCAATGAACACATCCGGCATCATCGCGTCACAGTAGGGGGCGGGGCTTAGCGCCGAGCGGGTTTGCCGCTCCGACGCAACCGCCGGCCATCCTGAAGGTGGACACGTACCCTCAATGTGTGATTGGTGAGAAGTGGAGTTTTTCCAAGAGAGAGCGGTGGGACTGTGGACAGTTTGAGGGGTGGAGCGTGGAGGCGGGGCTGGGGTGGAGTCTGGGCGGAGTCTCAAGGGGGCCCCGAAAATTTTGCCAGTATGTGGCCCCGAAATTTCTAGTGGCAGCCCTGCTCTTGCTTAAAGGGAACCTGTCAGCAGGATTGTGCACAGTAACCTACAGACAGTGTGAGGTTGGCGTCGTTATACTGATTGAAATGATACCTTGGTTGACGAAATCCATCTTGTGGTTGTTCCTTAATCTTTATTTTCAGTTTTTAATTAATGATATACCTGTGCTGCAGGCGGGCCTGGAGGGGGGTCTGCATATGGTGCTCTGATTAGGTTTTCCTAATGCAGACTGCTGACAGGTCATGTATGCGTCAATGACCTGCCCCTGAGTTTGCATAATGACTATCTGTACATACTTAAAAGAAAAAAAAAGTCTGCAGGCAGGTGCCAGCTGTGGCACCTGCTCTGCAGCATAATCGCATGTTTCATGTCCCAATAGCTCTCAGCAATCTCAGAGCTGCCACTGCGCCATCTTGGAGGAGAATATTTTTTCTTCTTCTCCAGTAAGATGGCACCGCCGGCGCATGTGCAGTAGCACCTATCGGATCACAGCTATATAGCTGCTACTGCGCAGGCGCAGCAGGCGCCATGTTTTCTTCTAGCTGAATAACACCAAGAACATATATTATTTGGACATGAAACATGCGATTATGCTGCAGCGCAGGTGCTATGGTCGGCACCTGCCTGCAGAAGGTTTTTTTTTTTTTAAAGTATGTACAGATTATTCATTATGCAAACTAGGGGGTAGGTCGCTGAGGGATCGGTGACCTGTCAGCAGTCTGCATTATGAATAGCTAATCAGAGCACCACATGACCCTCCCACAGGCCACCCTGGAGCACGGGCATATCATTAACTACAAACTGAAAATAAAGATTAAAGAACAACCACAAGACGGATTTCATCAACCCAGGTATCATTGTAATCAGTATAACAGCGCCGACCTGACACTGTCTGTAGGTTACTGTGCACAATCCTGCTGACAGGTTCCCTTTAATGGTTTTCAGCATCTGTAGCCTTACAGAAAAGGTGTGTATTTACAGACCATGTGACACTTAGATTGCACACAGGTGGACTTCTTTTCACTAAACATCTGACTTATGAAGGTAATTGCTTGCACCAGAAATTTTTAGAGAGTTCATTGCAAAAGGGGTGAATACATATACAAATGCCAATGTTTAGTCGTTTGATCCCATAAATTTAACCCCTTAATCCCATATGACGTACTATCCCGTCAAGGTGACCTGGGACTTAATTCCCAGTGACGGGATAGTACGTCATATGCGATCGTCCGCGCTCACGGGGGGAGCGCGACCGATCGCGGCCGGGTGTCAGCTGACTATCGCAGCTGACATCCGGCACTATGTGCCAGGAGCAGTCACGGATCGCTCCCGGCACATTAACCCCCGGCACACTGCGATCAAACATGATCGCAGTGTACCGGCAGTACAGGGAAGCATCGCGCAGGGAGGGGGCTCCCTGCGGGCTTCCCTGAGACGATCAGTACAAAGCAATGTGCTCACCTTGTACCGAGCGTCTTCCCCCCTGTAGGCACCGGATCCAAAATGGCCACGGGGCTACTTCCGGGTCCTGCAGGGAGGTAGCTTACCGAGTGCCTGCTCAGAGCAGGCGCTGGTAAGCCAGGAGCCCTGCATGTCAGATCGCTGATCTGACACAGTGCTCTGCAAAGCGTTAGATCAGCGATCTGTCACTATACAGTGATGTCCCCCCTGGGACAAAATAAAAAAGTAAAAAAAACGCTAGAAAAGTTCCTTAGGGGGTCTACTTTCTAAAATGGTGTCACTTGTGGGGGGGTATCAATGTTTAGGCACATCAGGGGCTCTCCAAATGCAACATGGCGTCCCATCTCAATTCCAGTCAATTTTGCATTGAAAAGTCAAACGGCGCTCCTTCCCTTCCGAGCTCTGCCATGCACCCAAACAGTGGTTTACCCCCATACATGGGGTATCAGCGTACTCAGAACAAATTGTACAACAACTTTTGGGGTCCATTTTCTCCTGTTACCCTTGGTAAAATAATACAAATTGGAGCTGAAGTAAATTTTTTGTGAAAAAAAGTTAAATATTCATTTTTTTTTAAACATTCCAAAAATTCCTGTAAAACACCCGAAGGGTTAATAAACTTCTTGAATGTGGTTTTGAGCACCTTGAGGGGTGCAGATTTTAGAATGGTGTCACACTTGGTTATTTTCTATCATATAGACCCCTGAAAATGACTTCAAATGTGATGTGGTCCCTAAAAAACTATTGGTGTTGTAAAAATGAGAAATTGCTGGTCAACTTTTAACCCTTATAACTCCCTAACAAAAAAAAATGTTGGTTCTAAAATTGTGCTGATGTAAAGTAGACATGTGGGAAATGTTACTTATTAATTATTTTGTGTGATATATGGAGCGGCCCCCAAACGCAGGGCAGCGGGGTACCCGGTACCGGGTCTCTCTCGGTTCTGGGGACGTCACGGTGGCCTGACCCGGTCCATGACCCTGCTAAGGGGCGCTGTTATGATCTGGTGGCCTAAGAGCAGCATGAGACGTACTCTGGAGAAGGTGGTACCTGTACTGACCGCAGATCCTGAACCTAACACCGCAACTAGAAGTAGCCGTGGAATGTACCTATCACTCCCTAGACATCTCGACACAGCCGGAGGACTAATTACCCCTAGAGATAGAAAAGGTAAAACTATCTTGCCTCAGAGAAAATTCCCAAAGGATAGACTGCCCCCCACAAATATTGACTGTGAGAGGAGAGGGAAAAAACATACACAGACTGAAATCAGAATTTAGCAAAGGAGGCCACTTCTAGCTAAATAGAAAGGATAGGACAGAGTACTATGCGGTCAGTATTAAAACACTAGAAAATATCCACCACAGAAAATACAAAAATCTCCACAGCTAACTAAAGATATGGAGGGTATATCTGCATCTCCAGAGATACCAGCTTGGCTAAACAAATCCTTATTCAGACCAAGCTGGACAAGACAAAAACATGGAAAAGAACTGAACAATAAGGCCACAGCATGTGGACAGCAAAAATCAAGGCCAGAACTTATCTTTGTTGAAAGGAACAGCAAAGCAGGAGAGAGCAGGCAAGGATGTGAATCCTCCAGGAACAATGGACAACTGGCACTGACTAAAGGGTCAAGCAAGGCTAAATAGCCCAGTCAGGATTGCAAAAACTTGACACACCTGATGAATGCTGCGATCCAGAGACAGAAGCACTACCACTTATAACCACCGGAGGGAGCCCAAGAGCAGAATTAACAACAGTACCCCCCCTTGAGGAGGGGTCACCGAACCCTCACCAGAGCCCCCAGGCCGATCCGGACGAGCCAAATGAAAGGCACGAACCAAATCCTTAGCATGAACATCGGAGGCAACAACCCAAGAATTATCCTCCTGGCCATAACCCTTCCATTTGACAAGATACTGAAGCTTCCGCCTCGAAAAACGAGAATCCAAAATCTTCTCAACCACATACTCCAACTCCCCATCAATCAACATCGGGGCAGGAGGATCAACAGAGGGAACAACGGGCACCACATATTTCCGCAACAAACATCTATGAAAAACATTATGGATGGAAAAAGAGGCTGGAAGGGCCAAACGAAAAGACACTGGATTGATAATCTCAGAAATCCTATAAGGGCCAATAAACCGAGGCTTAAACTTAGGGGAAGAAACCTTCATAGGAACATGACGGGAAGACAACCAGACCAAATCCCCAACCCGAAGCCGGGAACCAACACACCGACGACGGTTAGCAAAACGCTGAGCCCCCTCCTGAGACAACACCAAATTGTCAACAACATGAGCCCAAATTTGCTGCAACCTGTCAACCACAGAGTCCACCCCAGGACAATCAGAAGGCTCAACCTGCCCCGATGAAAAACGAGGATGAAAACCAGAGTTACAAAACAAGGGTGAAACCAAGGTAGCAGAACTAGCCCGATTATTAAGCGCAAACTCGGCCAATGGCAAGAAAGCCACCCAATCATCCTGATCAGCAGACACAAAGCATCTCAAATAAGTTTCCAAAGTCTGATTAGTTCGCTCGGTTTGGCCATTTGTCTGAGGATGAAACACAGAAGAAAAAGACAAATCAATGCCCAGCCTAGCACAAAAGGCCCGCCAAAACCTAGAAACAAACTGGGAACCTCTATCGGACACAATATTCTCCGGAATGCCATGCAAACGAACCACATGCTGAAAAAACAACGGAACCAAATCAGAAGAGGAAGGCAACTTAGGCAAAGGTACCAAATAAACCATCTTAGAAAACCGGTCACAAACCACCCAGATAACCGACATCCTCTGGGAAACCGGAAGATCCGAAATAAAATCCATAGAAATATGCGTCCAAGGCCTCTCAGGGAATGGCAAAGGCAAAAGTAACCCACTAGCGCGGGAACAGCAAGGCTTGGCCCGCGCACAAGTCCCACAGGACTGCACAAAAGAACGCACATCCCATGACAAAGAAGGCCACCAAAAGGACCTACCAACCAAATCTCTAGTACCAAAAATCCCAGGATGACCAGCCAACACAGAACAATGAACCTCCGAAATCACTTTACTAGTCCATCTGTCAGGAACAAACAGTTTCCCCACTGGACAGCGGTCAGGTTTATCAGCCTGAAATTCCTGAAGAACCCGTCGTAAATCAGGGGAGATGGCAGAAAGAATCACTCCTTCCTTCAGAATGCCGACCGGCACAAGGACCCCAGGAGAATCAGGCAAAAAGCTCCTAGAGAGGGCATCAGCCTTAACATTCTTAGAACCCGGAAGATACCACAAAATCAAAACGGGAGAAAAACAGGGAACATCGGGCCTGTCTAGGATTCAGCCGTTTGGCAGACTCGAGGGAAATCAGATTCTTATGATCGGTCAAGACCACAATACGGTGCTTGGCCCCCTCAAGCCAATGTTGCCACTCCTCAAATGCCCACTTCATAGCCAACAACTCACGATTGCCGACATCATAATTGCGTTCCGCAGGCGAAAACTTTCGAGAAAAGAAGGCACACGGTTTCATCAATGAACCATCAGAATTCCTCTGAGACAAAACGGCCCCTGCCCCAATCTCAGAAGCGTCAACCTCAACCTGAAAAGGAAGAGAAACATCCGGCTGACGCAACACAGGGCAGAAGTAAATCGGCGTTTAAGCTCCTGAAAGGCAGAAACATCCGCAGAGGGCCAATTCGTCACATCAGCGCCTTTCTTCGTCAAATCGGTCAGGGGTTTAACCACACTGGAGAAGTTGGCAATGAAACGGCGATAAAAATTAGCAAAGCCCCAAAATTTCTGAAGGCTCTTCACGGATGTGGGCTGGATCCAATCATGAATGGCCTGAACCTTAACCAGATCCATTTCTATAGATGAGGGAGAAAAAATGAAGCCCAAAAAAGAAATCTTCTGTACTCCAAAGTGGCACTTAGACCCCTTCACAAACAAGGCATTATCACGAAGGATCTGAAATACCATCCTGACTTATTTCACATGAGACTCCCAATCATCTGAAAAAATCAAAATATCATCCAAATATACAATCATGAATTTATCAAGATAATTCCGAAATATATCATGCATGAAGGACTGAAACACAGATGGAGCATTAGAGAGTCCGAATGGCATCACAAGGTATTCAAAATGACCTTCGGGCGTATTAAACGCAGTTTTCCATTTGTCACCCTGCTTAATACGAACAAGATTATATGCCCCTCGAAGGTCAATCTTAGTAAACCAACTAGCCCCCTTAATCCTAGCAAACAGATCAGAAAGCAAAGGCAAAGGGTATTGGAATTTTACCGTGATCTTATTCAAGAGGCGATAATCAATACAGGGTCTCAAGGAGCCATCTTTTTTGGCAACAAAAAAAACCCTGCTCCCAATGGTGAAGAAGATGGCCGAATATGCCCCTTCTCCAAGGACTCCTTAACATAGCTCCGCATGGCGGTATGTTCTGGCACAGACAGGTTGAAAAGTCGGCCCTTAGGGAACTTACAGCCTGGAATCAAGTCAATAGCACAATCACAGTCCCTATGCGGTGGAAGGGAACTGGACTTGGGCTCATTGAATACATTCTGGAAATCTGACAAAAACTCAGGAATTTCAGAAGAGGGGGAGGAGGCAATTGACATCAAAGGAACGTCACCATGAACCCCCTGACAACCTCAACTAGTCACAGACCTAGATTTCCAATCTAACACCGGATTAAGCACCTGTAACCATGGGAAACCCAGCACAATAGCATCATGCAAATTATGCAACACCAGAAAACAACAATCTTCCTGATGGGCTGGCGCCATGCACATGGTCAGCTGTGTCCAAAACTGAGGTTTATTTTTAGCCAACGGTGTAGCATCAATGCCCCTCAAAGGAATAGGACTCTGCAAAGGCTGCAAGGGGAACCCACAACGTCTGGCAAATTCTAAGTCCATTAAGTTTAGAGCGGCGCCTGAATCCACAAATGCCATGACAGAAAATGACGATAATGAGCAGATCAGGGTCACAGATAACAGAAATGTAGGTTGTACAGTACTGATGGTAACAGAACTAGCGATTCTCTTGGTACGCTTAGGGCAATCAGAAATAACATGAGCAGAATCGCCGCAGTAAAAACACAACCTATTCTGACGTCTGAATCCTTGTCGTTCAGCTCTAGACACAATGCTATCACACTGCATAGGCTCAGGACTCCGCTCGGAAGACAATGCCATAGTGTGCACAACTCTGCGCTCACGCAAGCGCTGATCAATCTGAATGGCCAGAGACATAGAATCACTCAGACCAGCAGGCGTGGGGAACCACCATAACATCTTTAACGGATTCAGAAAGACCCTTTCTGAAAATTGCCGCCAAGGCATCCTCATTCCATTTAGTCAGTACAGACCATTTTCTAAATTTCTGGCAATATGATTCTGCCGCTTCTTGACCCTGACACAGGGCCAACAAGGTCTTCTCAGCATGATCCACTGAATTAGGTTCATCATACAATAACCCAAGCGCCTGAAAAAAGGTGTCTACATTAAGCAACGCCGGATTCCCAGGTTCCAGGGCAAATGCCCAATCCTGGGGGTCACCACGCAGCAGAGATATAACAATTTTAACCTGCTGGATGGGATCACCAGAGGAACGGGGTTTCAGAGCAAAAAACAGTTTACAGTTATTTTTAAAGCTCAAAAATTTGGACCTGTCCCCAAGAAACAAATCAGGAGTTGGAATTCTAGGCTCTAAAACCGGAGTCTGAACGATATAATCGGAAATACCCTGTACTCTAGCAGCAAGTTGATCCACACGAGAAGCCAATCCCTGAACATCCATACCAGCGCCGAACTCCTGAGCCACCCAGAGGTAAAGAGGGAAAAAAAAAACACAACAGACTACAGAAAAAAAAATGGCTCAGCACTTTCCTTCCCTTCTTCTGAGATGCGGTTAACTCATTGTTGGCCAGTTGTACTGTTATGATCTGGTGGCCTAAGAGCAGCATGAGACGTACTCTGGAGAAGGTGGTACCTGTACTGACCGCAGACCCTGAACTTAACACTGCAACTAGAAGTAGCCGTGGAATGTACCTATCACTCCCTAGACATCTCGACACAGCCGGAGGACTAATTACCCCTAGAGATAGAAAAGGGAAAACTATCTTGCCTCAGAGAAAATTCCCAAAGGATAGACAGCCCCCCACAAATATTGACTGTGAGAGGAGAGGGAAAAAACATACACAGACTGAAATCAGAATTTAGCAAAGGAGGCCACTTCTAGCTAAATAGAAAGGATAGGACAGAGTACTATGCGGTCAGTATTAAAATACTAGAAAATATCCACCACAGAAAATACAAAAATCTCCACAGCTAACTAAAGATATGGAGGGTATATCTGCATCTGAAGAGATACCAGCTTGGCTAAACAAATCCTTATTCAGACCAAGCTGGACAAGACAAAAACATGGAAAAGAACTGAACAATAAGGCCACAGCATGTGGACAGCAAAAATCAAGGCCAGAACTTATCTTTGTTGAAAGGAACAGCAAAGCAGGAGAGAGCAGGCAAGGATGTGAATCCTCCAGGAACAATGGACAACTGGCACTGACTAAAGGGTCAAGCAAGGCTAAATAGCCCAGTCAGGATTGCAAAAACTTGACACACCTGATGAATGCTGCGATCCAGAGACAGAAGCACTACCACTTATAACCACCGGAGGGAGCCCAAGAGCAGAATTAACAACAGTACCCCCCCTTGAGGAGGGGTCACCGAACCCTCACCAGAGCCCCCAGGCCGATCCGGACGAGCCAAATGAAAGGCACGAACCAAATCCTTAGCATGAACATCGGAGGCAACAACCCAAGAATTATCCTCCTGGCCATAACCCTTCCATTTGACAAGATACTGAAGCTTCCGCCTCGAAAAACGAGAATCCAAAATCTTCTCAACCACATACTCCAACTCCCCATCAATCAACATCGGGGCAGGAGGATCAACAGAGGGAACAACGGGCACCACATATTTCCGCAACAAACATCTATGAAAAACATTATGGATGGAAAAAGAGGCTGGAAGGGCCAAACGAAAAGACACTGGATTGATAATCTCAGAAATCCTATAAGGGCCAATAAACCGAGGCTTAAACTTAGGGGAAGAAACCTTCATAGGAACATGACGGGAAGACAACCAGACCAAATCCCCAACCCGAAGCCGGGAACCAACACACCGACGACGGTTAGCAAAACGCTGAGCCCCCTCCTGAGACAACACCAAATTGTCAACAACATGAGCCCAAATTTGCTGCAACCTGTCAACCACAGAGTCCACCCCAGGACAATCAGAAGGCTCAACCTGCCCCGATGAAAAACGAGGATGAAAACCAGAGTTACAAAACAAGGGTGAAACCAAGGTAGCAGAACTAGCCCGATTATTAAGCGCAAACTCGGCCAATGGCAAGAAAGCCACCCAATCATCCTGATCAGCAGACACAAAGCATCTCAAATAAGTTTCCAAAGTCTGATTAGTTCGCTCGGTTTGGCCATTTGTCTGAGGATGAAACACAGAAGAAAAAGACAAATCAATGCCCAGCCTAGCACAAAAGGCCCGCCAAAACCTAGAAACAAACTGGGAACCTCTATCGGACACAATATTCTCCGGAATGCCATGCAAACGAACCACATGCTGAAAAAACAACGGAACCAAATCAGAAGAGGAAGGCAACTTAGGCAAAGGTACCAAATAAACCATCTTAGAAAACCGGTCACAAACCACCCAGATAACCGACATCCTCTGGGAAACCGGAAGATCCGAAATAAAATCCATAGAAATATGCGTCCAAGGCCTCTCAGGGAATGGCAAAGGCAAAAGTAACCCACTAGCGCGGGAACAGCAAGGCTTGGCCCGCGCACAAGTCCCACAGGACTGCACAAAAGAACGCACATCCCATGACAAAGAAGGCCACCAAAAGGACCTACCAACCAAATCTCTAGTACCAAAAATCCCAGGATGACCAGCCAACACAGAACAATGAACCTCCGAAATCACTTTACTAGTCCATCTGTCAGGAACAAACAGTTTCCCCACTGGACAGCGGTCAGGTTTATCAGCCTGAAATTCCTGAAGAACCCGTCGTAAATCAGGGGAGATGGCAGAAAGAATCACTCCTTCCTTCAGAATGCCGACCGGCACAAGGACCCCAGGAGAATCAGGCAAAAAGCTCCTAGAGAGGGCATCAGCCTTAACATTCTTAGAACCCGGAAGATACCACAAAATCAAAACGGGAGAAAAACAGGGAACATCGGGCCTGTCTAGGATTCAGCCGTTTGGCAGACTCGAGGGAAATCAGATTCTTATGATCGGTCAAGACCACAATACGGTGCTTGGCCCCCTCAAGCCAATGTTGCCACTCCTCAAATGCCCACTTCATAGCCAACAACTCACGATTGCCGACATCATAATTGCGTTCCGCAGGCGAAAACTTTCGAGAAAAGAAGGCACACGGTTTCATCAATGAACCATCAGAATTCCTCTGAGACAAAACGGCCCCTGCCCCAATCTCAGAAGCGTCAACCTCAACCTGAAAAGGAAGAGAAACATCCGGCTGACGCAACACAGGGCAGAAGTAAATCGGCGTTTAAGCTCCTGAAAGGCAGAAACATCCGCAGAGGGCCAATTCGTCACATCAGCGCCTTTCTTCGTCAAATCGGTCAGGGGTTTAACCACACTGGAGAAGTTGGCAATGAAACGGCGATAAAAATTAGCAAAGCCCCAAAATTTCTGAAGGCTCTTCACGGATGTGGGCTGGATCCAATCATGAATGGCCTGAACCTTAACCAGATCCATTTCTATAGATGAGGGAGAAAAAATGAAGCCCAAAAAAGAAATCTTCTGTACTCCAAAGTGGCACTTAGACCCCTTCACAAACAAGGCATTATCACGAAGGATCTGAAATACCATCCTGACTTATTTCACATGAGACTCCCAATCATCTGAAAAAATCAAAATATCATCCAAATATACAATCATGAATTTATCAAGATAATTCCGAAATATATCATGCATGAAGGACTGAAACACAGATGGAGCATTAGAGAGTCCGAATGGCATCACAAGGTATTCAAAATGACCTTCGGGCGTATTAAACGCAGTTTTCCATTTGTCACCCTGCTTAATACGAACAAGATTATATGCCCCTCGAAGGTCAATCTTAGTAAACCAACTAGCCCCCTTAATCCTAGCAAACAGATCAGAAAGCAAAGGCAAAGGGTATTGGAATTTTACCGTGATCTTATTCAAGAGGCGATAATCAATACAGGGTCTCAAGGAGCCATCTTTTTTGGCAACAAAAAAAACCCTGCTCCCAATGGTGAAGAAGATGGCCGAATATGCCCCTTCTCCAAGGACTCCTTAACATAGCTCCGCATGGCGGTATGTTCTGGCACAGACAGGTTGAAAAGTCGGCCCTTAGGGAACTTACAGCCTGGAATCAAGTCAATAGCACAATCACAGTCCCTATGCGGTGGAAGGGAACTGGACTTGGGCTCATTGAATACATTCTGGAAATCTGACAAAAACTCAGGAATTTCAGAAGAGGGGGAGGAGGCAATTGACATCAAAGGAACGTCACCATGAACCCCCTGACAACCTCAACTAGTCACAGACCTAGATTTCCAATCTAACACCGGATTAAGCACCTGTAACCATGGGAAACCCAGCACAATAGCATCATGCAAATTATGCAACACCAGAAAACAACAATCTTCCTGATGGGCTGGCGCCATGCACATGGTCAGCTGTGTCCAAAACTGAGGTTTATTTTTAGCCAACGGTGTAGCATCAATGCCCCTCAAAGGAATAGGACTCTGCAAAGGCTGCAAGGGGAACCCACAACGTCTGGCAAATTCTAAGTCCATTAAGTTTAGAGCGGCGCCTGAATCCACAAATGCCATGACAGAAAATGACGATAATGAGCAGATCAGGGTCACAGATAACAGAAATGTAGGTTGTACAGTACTGATGGTAACAGAACTAGCGATTCTCTTGGTACGCTTAGGGCAATCAGAAATAACATGAGCAGAATCGCCGCAGTAAAAACACAACCTATTCTGACGTCTGAATCCTTGTCGTTCAGCTCTAGACACAATGCTATCACACTGCATAGGCTCAGGACTCCGCTCGGAAGACAATGCCATAGTGTGCACAACTCTGCGCTCGCGCAAGCGCTGATCAATCTGAATGGCCAGAGACATAGAATCACTCAGACCAGCAGGCGTGGGGAACCACCATAACATCTTTAACGGATTCAGAAAGACCCTTTCTGAAAATTGCCGCCAAGGCATCCTCATTCCATTTAGTCAGTACAGACCATTTTCTAAATTTCTGGCAATATGATTCTGCCGCTTCTTGACCCTGACACAGGGCCAACAAGGTCTTCTCAGCATGATCCACTGAATTAGGTTCATCATACAATAACCCAAGCGCCTGAAAAAAGGTGTCTACATTAAGCAACGCCGGATTCCCAGGTTCCAGGGCAAATGCCCAATCCTGGGGGTCACCACGCAGCAGAGATATAACAATTTTAACCTGCTGGATGGGATCACCAGAGGAACGGGGTTTCAGAGCAAAAAACAGTTTACAGTTATTTTTAAAGCTCAAAAATTTGGACCTGTCCCCAAGAAACAAATCAGGAGTTGGAATTCTAGGCTCTAAAACCGGAGTCTGAACGATATAATCGGAAATACCCTGTACTCTAGCAGCAAGTTGATCCACACGAGAAGCCAATCCCTGAACATCCATACCAGCGCCGAACTCCTGAGCCACCCAGAGGTAAAGAGGGAAAAAAAAACCACAACAGACTACAGAAAAAAAAATGGCTCAGCACTTTCCTTCCCTTCTTCTGAGATGCGGTTAACTCATTGTTGGCCAGTTGTACTGTTATGATCTGGTGGCCTAAGAGCAGCATGAGACGTACTCTGGAGAAGGTGGTACCTGTACTGACCGCAGACCCTGAACTTAACACTGCAACTAGAAGTAGCCGTGGAATGTACCTATCACTCCCTAGACATCTCGACACAGCCGGAGGACTAATTACCCCTAGAGATAGAAAAGGGAAAACTATCTTGCCTCAGAGAAAATTCCCAAAGGATAGACAGCCCCCCACAAATATTGACTGTGAGAGGAGAGGGAAAAAACATACACAGACTGAAATCAGAATTTAGCAAAGGAGGCCACTTCTAGCTAAATAGAAAGGATAGGACAGAGTACTATGCGGTCAGTATTAAAATACTAGAAAATATCCACCACAGAAAATACAAAAATCTCCACAGCTAACTAAAGATATGGAGGGTATATCTGCATCTGAAGAGATACCAGCTTGGCTAAACAAATCCTTATTCAGACCAAGCTGGACAAGACAAAAACATGGAAAAGAACTGAACAATAAGGCCACAGCATGTGGACAGCAAAAATCAAGGCCAGAACTTATCTTTGTTGAAAGGAACAGCAAAGCAGGAGAGAGCAGGCAAGGATGTGAATCCTCCAGGAACAATGGACAACTGGCACTGACTAAAGGGTCAAGCAAGGCTAAATAGCCCAGTCAGGATTGCAAAAACTTGACACACCTGATGAATGCTGCGATCCAGAGACAGCAGCACTACCACTTATAACCACCGGAGGGAGCCCAAGAGCAGAATTCACAACAGGGCGCCCAATTAAAGATGGGCAAAACCCAGTCAGCTTCTCTCTAACTTCCTATCCCACCCCCAGTTTTACCAGAGTGTGAGGAGTGGCCTAATACATAGAACCCTTTGCTCCCCCTGGTGGCCGGAGTGTGAAGTGTAATGTGTGACTGTGATACCTGGTCAGGTGAACTCTTTTAGTGCAATCAGATGTAACATCGCTCCCCTTAGTGGCAGAGCGACATTACTGCAACGACCAGGACTCTGGGGTGCTGCACTCCCCCCCGGTTAAATCCAGTACTCCCAGACTGGGAAAGAAGAACAACAATACATGTTAGCAAAAGACATACAAAATTTAGAAATGCAATAAACAAGTAAATTTAACAGTGCTTCCCTTTATGGGAGGTGAGGACACTTGAACGTTACAAGCAAAAACATATTTACATAGTGCTTAAGATTTTAAATAACATTTATTAAATAACTGACTATAAATAACCATTATTACCCAGCCGGGCATTCTATCTACTAAGTGCAAATTCTGAACAATAATTTAACTTTCTCCTTTAAGGGCGTAAGGGCAGGTACCCACTAAAGGCCTACTATAAAACACTATAGTACAAATTTACTTTCCTTTATTTTCCTAAGTACAAATTCACCAACCATCTTCTTATGGCTTTCCGGAGGACTCACTAACCCCTACGGGTACACTTTATTGAAGCTCAGTCTTCAACTTTCCTTCGCCCTCAATCTCTAGAGAACATCATTAAACATTTTCCTATTGCTATCTAACAAACTACTTACTATTCCTATGTAACATTATTACTATTTAACTCTCTTAAGACAACATTGTATTTTGGCTAAGTGCAACAGTAAACATTCCCTTTAAGAGGGACATCTGAAGTCTCTTTGAGGTAGTGCAAACTATCGATTTGCCAGTCTGATAAAGCAAGAACTTCTGCGCTGTAATCCGGAACAGTCTTTTCAAAAAGCTCTTCTTTTTGTAAAACCAGTAGGGGGCACCTTTAAGAAGGTGCAAACTATATACAACAACAGTTTGTGAATCATTCACCGTCCATGATTCGGCAGTCTTTTAAAACAGTGATGAACTTTGTGCAAAACATAAAACAATAGGGATCCCGGGTAAACAAAGGGATCACTTTAAGGACTAACCCTGGTCAGGTTTAAAGCAGCAAAACAGCAGGAAAACACACAGTTAACTATTTACAGTTTCGTTGTTCCAAGGTTTATCCTCATAGTAGGTTGCAAGTCACCAGCCGGTAGCGAGCACTTCCTGACCGTGAAGCTCCGGTTCCTTGTTCCCGGCTGATGCGATGTCAGTATCAGCGGTTCGTCTCTCAGGCGCGGTCAGATCACCCGGTGTCTGGATTCGAATGTCAGCTTTGGTTGCAAGTTCAGTAGCAGCAACAATGCACACAGTGGTGATGGTAGCAGAATTTGTCAGGTCCGGGTTAGTCGTAGTCAGGACAGCAGGTGGCGCCACTGCAGGCTCGCATCGTTGGATATTCCGAGCGCACCATCCCTGCGCACTCCGATGGCGAGTGTAGGTCACCTGGTCTCCTTTACATAATAGTGGATTGTCACATCTGTTGCGGAACGGGGTCTTCACATTGTAGCTGGTAAAGAAGACGTCAGTCGGCAGTCCCGGTTCTTGTATAGAGCCCCAACCCTGTTTCGGGTGAAAGGCTAGTACAGTCCCCTGTTTTACCAAGTTCTTCTTACCGCATTCGGGCTTTGGTTCTTGTACTTTCGGTGGGTCTCTTTGTTCTGTCTCTTTTCGTTTTTTCCAGGGTAGAATTAAGCATTGTTTATATTGTTCCCAGGTGAGCACAGTAATGCTGAGGCCCTCCTGCCTGGCCCTGTCTGGCCCAATCCTCGGGGTATCCCATTGGAAGATCACCCCCTCCAAGCTCACATCTAGCGGTTCTCCCATAGCTGTCGGTAACGGAGGCACCAGCTTCTCCATAGTATCGGGGGTTACCACTACCAGCTCAGTGGAGAATAATCGGTCATTGTCAGGACGGGGAGCGGTCATGGGAGCAGGATCGGTCGGGAGAGCAGGGGCGCTTTCCATACCTGCGTATGATGTGGTTCCACCGATGCCGGTCTGTTCCACTGATGAGAACACTGGAGTCGGCAGCGGCTCCGACCGCGGTTCTTCCGATGCGACCCCTGGGGACAGCTCTGACCTCCATGGCTACACATCTGCTGGCTCCGTATCCGGGATAGGTTGACTCAGCTCCCCCGCCTGCGGCTCCAAGAAGTTCGGATCCTCCAGCTGCGGTGGGTTCGGATCTGCCTCTGGTCGATGGGGATAGTCCGGGATCACTTCGTCGTCGTTCAGGTACTCGCTGGTCACCCTCGCTGTTTCGCAGTCGGCAGCTGCACACACACATGGTTCCGCCATCTTCCCCGGGTGGGGCTCCTTCTTGTCTTGGTTCCCGCCGTTGCAATCCAGGGGGCGGTTCTCCTCTGCTTCGCGGCAGGTCATCATCTTGCAGCAATAGTCGGAGGGGGCAGTCGCCACTTTTGGCGCCGCTTTGATAGTCCCCTCCCATGGCACGCCGTTCTTCTTTCTCTGTGCTCCTCGTGGCGCTGTAATGGCGGTGGTTTTGGCGGGAATTTTTGGCAGCAATAGCAACACACAGTCTTTGCAATAAATCACGGTTCAAGCACAATTCAGTCACAGTTCCAAGGCACACATGACCTGATTCTTCAGGCTTAAGTAGATCCTGTTCGTGACGCCAAAATTGGAGCGGCCCCCAAACGCAGGGCAGCGGGGTACTCAGTACCGGGTCTCTCTTGGTTCTGGGGATGTCACGGTGGCCAGACCCGGTCCGTGGCCCTGCTAAGGGGCGCCCAATTAAAGATGTAGGTGACGGTGTAGGACGCAGTAAATATCGAGGACACAGGGTTGCAGTCTCTTTACCTCTTTACTGAAGGCTTCGGCATCCACAATTCAGAGCACTGCTAACAGGGCTGGCTGAGACCGGCCGGTCCGAAGGCACCTCCAGAGTTCCCTTTGCAGGTGGAAATCAGTAGCCTACCTACTAGCGCCTGGGTGTTGTAGTACTTCCCTGCTGAGCACCACGGGATAGTCCTTACAACTGTCGTGTATGTTTCTGTTCTTTCTCTCTCCGTCCCCCAGATGATATGGATAGGACGCACCCGTATGACGGGGTAGGCCTGGAGTTATTTTATAGGGACCCTAGAGACGCCCCTCTCCCACAATTGCCTCCGTTGTCTTCATTAGGTGAAAAAGGTGAGACAGCCAACCTAAAGTTAACTGTCCTGCCGTTGGTTTAAAGTAATGCGTAGAGTCTGTTACTTTCTTGGCGTTCCGGCCACCGGCTACGTGCCTCAGTAGGATGTTGCCGATCTCGGGGCACGACACCTACTGGTTCTATCGCCTTTGTGCTGTGATCTCGTTTCTCACTTCTCCACAATATACTTCGCTTCGTGTCCTTTCTTAAGATGCCGCCGCAATGAGGTGCAGGCACGGCTCCGTAACAATCTGTCCTTTCGCTAGGCCTCTGTCAGGATCCCACCCCTGATAGGGACCCCCCTGAAGCTTCCCAAGCAACGCTCTCCTCTCACTAGATGTTACCTGGGCAAAACCCAGTCAGCTTCTCTCTAACTTCCTATCCCACCCCCAGTTTTACCAGAGTGTGAGGAGTGGCCTAATACATAGAACCCTTTGCTCTCCCTGGTGGCCGGAGTGTGAAGTGTAATGTGTGACTGTGATACCTGGTCAGGTGAACTCTTTTAGTGCAATCAGACGTAACATCGCTCCCCTTAGTGGCAGAGCGACATTACTGCAACGACCAGGACTCTGGGGCGCTGCACATATCTCTGTGATTTAAGGGCATAAAAATTCAAAGTTGGAAAATTGCAAAATTTTCAAAATTTTCACCAAATTTCCGTTTCTTTCACAAATAAACGCAAGTTATATCGAAATTTTTTTTACCACTATCATGAAGTAAAATATGTCATGAGAAAATAATGTCAGAATCGCCAAGATCTGTTGAAGCGTTCCAGAGTTATAACCTCATAAAGGGACAGTGGTCAGAATGGTAAAAATTGGCCCGGTCATTAACGTGCAAACCACCCTTGGGGCTTAAGGGGTTAATTTATGCCTGTATTTTTCTCACTTCACTTCACTAACTTAAACTATTTATTGCTGATGTATCACAGACAAATCAGATTACAAAAATATTTAAACACAGGTTGTAATGTAAGAAAATAGGTAAAAAAACCAAAGAGGTGAATACTTTTTACATGTTTTATATGGACGTGTGAAGTCGGCCTCAAACACAGAGGTATGAATAAAGCCACATTCTTTCATGATATATTCTCCACTGTATGTTCTGACCCCATGCTATTACGGAAAGTATAAATTTGTGAACAATTTGTGCTTCATTAATGGATGGATTAGATAGGGTTGAAAAAAACTGAACTAGATGCATCAATGAGACTGCACACATTCATTATTTATTCATTACAGATAGAGCCGTACATGCCTTGTGCATGTTAATAAAAAGCTATTTATTTTTACAATAATTTCCTATCCTATGTACAAAAAAACATATTATGAATATAGACACTTCTCTGTCACCAAATTTTTGTCACCTAATCTGATAGGAGCATAATGTCAACAGAGAAATTATTAGGAAACATTTTTTCCTGTATAATGACTTGTATATAAGGCAAGTTAAGACGTAATAGTAAAAAAAACCCAGCCGCCTCCATCGGATAGGCTATGTTCACAAGCAGCGTTTTTGCACTTTCTCATTACTTTCAGTGGTAAAAAAAAGCTGCAAAAACGCTGAAAGAATTGACATGTTTCTTCTTTCAAAAATGCAGCAGTTTTCCATTTCAGGAAAAAAAGGAATCATGTGCATGAGATTTCTGAAATTTTTTCACATTTGTAAAGTGTGAAACTCTTAGGCCGGGGTCACACTAGAGAGGAATATGGACGAGCGAGAGGCGCAAAAACAACGCATTGCACACGGACCAATGTTTCTCTATGGGACAACTTCCATCAGCCGTATATTTCTCGGCTGTATTTTACGGGCTGAAAAAAATCGCAGCATGCGATTGCACATGTGTATTGCACAAAAAATCCGCCAATGAAAGTCTATGGGGGAGAGAAAAATACAGATTACACACGGACCATGCGTGGGACTTGCGAGAAATACGCACCGATGTTCTACAGAAAAGCCAGTAGTTCAGTGCGGTGTACAGTAAAATCACACTGACAGGTTAGAATAGAATAGATAGAATAAATGTCTACACATAGAATAGGTATATATATATATATATATATATATATATATATATATATATATATATATACATATGTCATTGACACACACACATACAGTTAGGTCCATAGATATTTGGACAGAGACAACATTTTTCTAATTTTGGTTATAGACATTACCACAATGAATTTTAAACAAAACAATTCAGATGCAGTTGAAGTTCAGACTTTCAGCTTTCATTTGAGGGTATCCACATTAATATTGGATGAAGGGTTTAGGAGTTTCAGCTCCTTAACATGTGCCACCCTGTTTTTAAATGGACCAAAGTAATTAGACAGATTCAATAATTTTAAATAAAATGTTCATTTTTAATACTTGGTTGAAAACCCTTTGTTGGCAATGACTGCCTTAAGTCTTGAACTCATGCACATCACCAGACGCTGTGTTTCCTCCTTTTTGATGCTCTGCCAGGCCTTCACTGCGGTGGTTTTCAGTTGCTGTTTGTTTGTGGGCCTTTCTGTCTTAAGTTTAGTCTTTAAAAAGTGAAATGCATGCTCAATTGGGTTGAGATCAGGTGACTGACTTGGCCATTCAAGAATATTCCACTTCTTTGCTTTAACCCCTTCACCCCCAAGGGTGGTTTGCACGTTAATGACCGGGCCAATTTTTACAATTCTGACCACTGTCCCTTTATGAGGTTATAACTCTGGAACGCTTCAACGGATCTTGGCGATTCTGACATTGTTTTCTCGTAACATATTGTACTTCATGATAGTGGTAAAATTTCTTTGATATTACCTGCGTTTATTTGCAGAAAAAATGGAAATTTGGCGAAAATTTTGAAAATTTTGCAATTTTCCAACTTTGAATTTTTATGCCCTTAAATCACAGAGATATGTCATGCAAAATACTTAATAACTAACATTTCCCACATGCCTACTCTACATCAGCACAATTTTGGAACCAAAATTTTTTTTTGTTAGGGAGTTATAAGGGTTAAAAGTTGACCAGCAATTTCTCATTTTTACAACACCATTTTTTGTTAGGGACCACATCTCATTTGAAGTCATTTTGAGGGGTCTATATGATAGAAAATACCCATGTGTGACACCATTCTAAAAACTGCACCCCTCAAGGTGCTCAAAACCATATTCAAGAAGTTTATTAACCCTTCTGGTGCTTCACAGGAATTTTTGGAATGTTTAAATAAAAATGAACATTTAACTTTTTTTCACAAAAAATTTATTTCAGCTCCAATTTGTTTTATTTTACCAAGGGTAACAGGAGAAAATGGACCCCTAAATTTGTTGTACAATTTATCCTGAGTACGCCGATACCCCATATGTGGGGGTAAACCACTGTTTGGGCGCATGACAGAGCTCGGAAGCGAAGGAGCGCCATTTGACTTTTCAATGCAAAATTGACTGGAATTGAGATGGGACGCCATGTTGCGTTTGGGGAGCCCCTGATGTGCCTAAACATTGAAACCCCCCACAAGTGATACCATTTTGGAAAGTAGACCCCATAAGGAACTTATCTAGAGGTGTGGTGAGCACTTTGACCCACCAAGTACTTCACAGAAGTTTATAATGCAGAACCGTAAAAATAAAAAATCATATTTTTCACAAAAATTATTTTTCGCCCCCAATTTTTTATTTTCCCAAGGGTAAGAGAAGAAATTGGACCCCAAAAGTTGTTGTACAATTTGTCCTGAGTACGCTGATACCCCATATGTGGCGATATACCACTGTTTGGGCGCATGGGAGAGCTCGGAAGGGAAGTAGCACCGTTTGACTTTTCAATGCAAAATTGACTGGAATTGAGATGGGACGCCATGTTGCGTTTGGGGAGCCCCTGATGTGCCTAAACATTGAAACCCCCCACAAGTGACACCATTTTGGAAAGTAGACCCCCTAAGGAACTTATCTAGAGGTGTGGTGAGCACTTTGACCCACCAAGTACTTCACAGAAGTTTATAATGCAGAACCGTAAAAATAAAAAATCATATTTTTTCACAAAAATTATTTTTCGCCCCCAATTTTTTATTTTCCCAAGGGTAAGAGAAGAAATTGGACCCCAACAGTTGTTGCACAATTTGTCCTGAGTACGCTGATACCCCATATGTGGCGATAAACCACTGTTTGGGAGCATGGGAGAGCTCGGAAGGGAAGTAGCACCGTTTGACTTTTCAATGCAAAATTGACAGGAATTGAGATGGGACGCCATGTTGCGTTTGGAGAGCCACTGATGTGCCTAAACATTGAAACCCCCCACAAGTGACACCATTTTGGAAAGTAGACCCCCTAAGGAACTTATCTAGATGTGTTTTGAGCGCTTTGACCCACCAAGGGCTTCACAGACGTTAATAATGCAGAGCCGTAAAAATAAAACAAAAATTTTTTCCCACAAAAATTATTTTTCAGCCCCCAGTTTTGTATTTTCCCGAGGGTAACAGGAGAAATTGGACCCCAAAAGTTGTTGTCCAATTTGTCCTGAGTGCGCTGATACCCCATATGTGGGGGGAAACCACCGTTTGGACGCATGGAAGGGCTCGGAAGTGAAGGAGCGCCATTTGGAATGCAGACTTAGATGGAATGGTCTGCAGGCGTCACATTGCGTTTGCAGAGCCCCTAATGTACCTAAACAGTAGAAACCCCCCACAAGTGACACCATGTTGGAAAGTAGACCCCCTAAGGAACTTATCTAGATGTGTGGTGAGCGCTTTGACCCACCAAGGGCTTCACAGAAGTTTATAATGCAGAGCCGTAAAAATAAAACAAAAATTTTTTCCCACAAAAATTATTTTTCAGCCCCCAGTTTTGTATTTTTCCGAGGGTAACAGGAGAAATTGGACCCTAAAAGTTGTTGTCCAATTTGTCCTGAGTGCGCTGATACCCCATATGTGGGGGGAACCACCGTTTGGATGCATGGGAGGGCTCGGAAGGGAAGGAGCGCCATTTGGAATGCAGACTTAGATGGAATGGTCTGCAGGCGTCACATTGCGTTTGCAGAGCCCCTAATGTACCTAAACAGTAGAAGCCCCGCACAAGTGACCCCATTTTGGAAACTAGACCCCCCAAGGAACTTATCTAGATGTGTTGTAAGAACTTTGAACCCCCAAGTGTTTCACTACAGTTTATAACGCAGAGCCGTGAAAATAAAAAATCCTTTTTTTTCCCACAAAAATTATTTTTTAGCCCCCAGTTTTGTATTTTCCTAGGGGTAACAGGAGAAATTGGACCCCAAAGGTTGTTGTTCTATTTGTTCTGAGTACGCTGATACCCCATATGTTGGGGTAAACCCCTGTTTGGGCACACGGGAGAGCTCGGAAGGGAAGGAGCACTGTTTTACTTTTTCAACGCAGAATTGGCTGGAATTGAGATCGGACGCCATGTCGCGTTTGGAGAGCCCCTGATGTGCCGAAACAGTGGAAACCCCCCAATTATAACTGAAACCCTAATCCAAACACACCCCTAACCCTAATCCCAACAGTAACCCTAACCACACCTCTAACCCAGACACACCCCTAACCCTAATCCCAACCCTATTCCCAACCGTAAATGTAATCTAAACCCTAACCATAACTTTAGCCCCAACCCTAACCCTAACTTTAGCCCCAACCCTAACTGTAGCCTTAACCCTAGCCCCAACCCTAACCCTAACCCTAGCCCTAATGGGAAAATGGAAATAAATACTTTTTTTTTATTTTTCCCTAACTAAGGGGGTGATGAAGGGGGGTTTGATTTACTTTTATAGCGAGTTTTTTAGCGGATTTTTATGATTGGCAGCCGTCACACACTGAAAGACGCTTTTTATTGCAAAAAATATTTTTTGCGTTACCACATTTTGAGAGCTATAAATTTTCCATATTTTGGTCCACAGAGTCATGTGAGGTCTTGTTTTTTGCGGGACGAGTTGACGTTTTTATTGGTAACATTTTTGGGCACGTCACATTTTTTGATCGCTTTTTATTCCGATTTTTGTGAGGCAGAATGACCAAAAACCAGCTATTCATGAATTTCTTTTGGGGGAGGCGTTTATACCGTTCCGCGTTTGGTAAAATTGATAAAGCAGTTTTATTCTTCGGGTCAGTACGATTACAGCGATATCTCATTTATATTATTTTTTTTATGTTTTGGCGCTTTTATACGATAAAAACTATTTTATGGAAAAAATAATTATTTTTGCATCGCTTTATTCTCAGGACTATAACTTTTTTATTTTTCTGCTGATGATGCTGTATGGTGGCTCGTTATTTGCGGGACAAGATGACGCTTTCAGCGGTACCATGGTTATTTATATCTGTCTTTTTGATCGCGTGTTATTCCACTTTTTGTTCGGCGGTATGATAATAAAGCGTTGTTTTTTGCCTCGTTTTTTTTTTTTTTTCTTACGGTGTTTACTGAAGGGGTTAACGAGTGGGCCAGTTTTATAGGTCGGGTCGTTACGGACGCGGCGATACTAAATATGTGTACTTTTATTGTTTTTTTTTTTTTATATTTAGGTAAAGAAATGTATTTATGGGAATAATATTTTTTTTTTTTTTTCATTATTTTGGAATATTTTTTTTTATTTTTTTTACACATTTGGAAATTTTTTTTTTTACTTTTTTACTTTGCCCCAGGGGGGGACAATACAGATCGGTGATCTGCCAGTTTGCATAGCACTCTGACAGATCACCGATCTGATTGAAGTGCAGGCTGCTTCACAGTGCCTGCTCTGAGCAGGCTTCTGTGAAGCCACCTCCCTCCCTGCAGGACCCGGATCCGCGGCCATTTTGGATCCGGGTCTGGAGCAGGCAGGGAGGGAGGTAAGACCCTCGCAGCAACGCGATCACATCGCGTTGCTGCGGGGGGCTCAGGGAAGCCCGCAGGGAGCCCTCTCCCTGCGCGATGCTTCCCTGCATCGCCGGCACATCGCGATCATGTTTGATCGCGGTGTGCCGGGGGTTAATGTGCCGGGGGCGGTCCGTGACCGCTCCTGGCACATAGTGCCGGATGTCAGCTGCGATATGCAGCTGACACCCGGCCGCGATCGGCCGCGCTCCCCCCGTGAGCGCGGCCGATCGGCTATGACGTACTATCCCGTCAAGGGTCAGATAGGCCCAGGTCACCTCGACGGGATAGTACGTCAAAGGTCACAGAGGGGTTAATAAACTCCTGGGCTGATTGGTCGCGGCCGGCTGAAACCAATCAGTGAAGCCAGGGCCAGCTGCAGGTTTTTGAGGGCCCCGGGTGAAAGAGTCTCACAGCCCACGTAGCATATAACACAGCCCACGTAGTGTATAGCACAGCCACGTAGTAAAAATCACAGCCACGTAGTATATAGCAGCCACGTAGTATATAGCACAGCCACATAGTATATAGCACAGCCACGTAGTATATAGCACAGCCCACGCAGTATATAACACAGCCACATAGCATATAGCACTGCAACGTAGTATATTGCACAGCCACGTAGTATATAGCACAGGCATGTAGTATATAGCACAGCTACGTAGTATATAAAACAGCTACGTAGTATATAGCAGAGCCAAGTAGTATATTGCAGAGCCACGTAGTATATAGCACAGCCCACGCAGTATATAACACAGCCCATGCAGTATATAACACAGCCCACATAGTATATAGCACAGCCCACGTAATATATAGCACAGCCCACGCAGTATATAACACAGCCCACATAGTATATAGCCCAGCCACGTAGTATATTGCACAGCAACGTAGTATATAGCACAGCCCATGTAGTGTAGAGCACAGCGATGTAGTATATAACACAGCCTACGCAGTATATAACACAGCCCACGTATTATATAGCACAGCCACGTAGTATAAATCACAGCCACGTAGTATATAGCACAGGCACGTAGTATATAGCACAGCTATGTAGTATATAACACAGCCACGTAGTATATAGCACAGCCATGTAGTATATAGCAGCCACGTAGTATATAGCTGTCATGTCGGACGCTATTCACACTAGGGCGTCCGACAGACAGCGGTAATTTTGCATTTGTCCACTATGTGCTCAGTGGCGCCAGCTAGATTTCATCTAGGTTGTTCGGGGGTTATTCTAGCTGGTACTCGGATTGGAGGCTGGGTCTCGCCCACTGCCTTTAAATAGTTCTGCTGAACTTTGGGCGTCGCCGATTATAGCTTGTGTCTTGTGCCTGGTGATCTCGGTCTGGAGTGGTGGTCTAGGAGAGGAAATATTGTATCTGGTGGTGTATTATCCTTCGTCATATTTCTCCTTCCTATATTTGTATTTGTTTTGCCCTGTGCACATTATAGTGTTTTCCTGTGTGTCTGCGGCGTGGTGCGTTTTTAGTTTTCCCTGTCTGTGCTTTCTGTAGGGGTTGGTGTGAGGTTTTATCACTGGGTGGCGTGTGGAGGTTTCAGCTTAGTACTGAAACAAGAGTCAGGGTCAGGCCTGGCGGCCCAGACATGCACACCTTCAGTGTAAACTCTGGGAGTGGGACAGACAGGGTTTCCCTAGTCTGAGGGATATTGCAGGGGCCTGGGTAATCAGCTGTAGTCTACCCAGTACCCCCGTGACAATAGCACAGCCACATAGTATATAGCACAGCCACGTAGTATATAGCACAGCCCACGCAGTATATAACACAGCCACATAGCATATAGCACTGCAACGTAGTATATTGCACAGCCACGTAGTATATAGCACAGGCATGTAGTATATAGCACAGCTACGTAGTATATAAAACAGCTACGTAGTATATAGCACAGCCACGTAGTATATTGCAGAGTCACGTAGTATATAGCACAGCCCACGCAGTATATAACACAGCCCACGCAGTATACAACACAGCCCACATAGTATATAGCACAGCCCACGTAGTATATAGCACAGCCCACGCAGTATATAACACAGCCCACGTAGTATATAGCCCAGCCACGTAGTATATTGCACAGCAACGTAGTATATAGCACAGCCCACATAGTGTAGAGCACAGCGATGTAGTATATAACACAGCCCATGCAGTATATAACACAGCCCACGCAGTATGTAACATAGCCCACGTAGTATATAACACAGCCCACGTAGTATATAGCAATGTGGGCACCATATCCCTGTTAAGAAAAAGAATTAAAATAAAAAATAGTTATATACTCACCTTCTGGTGGCCCCCGGATCCAGCCCAGACTCTTAGCGATGCTCCCCACGACGCTCCATTCCCAGTAATGCCTTGCGGCAATAACCCGTGATGACGTAGCGGTCTCGTTGCCGCAATGCATTCTTGGTACCAGAGCGTCACGAGGAGCGTGAAAGGCTGCCGCAGACGCCGGAATGTGAGAATATAATGATTTTTTTTATTTTTTTTATTTTTAACATTGTATGTTTTTACTATTGATGCTGCATAGGCAGCATCAATAGCAAAAAGTTGGTCACACAGGGTTAATGGCAGCGTTAACGAACTGCATTACACCGCATAATGCCGCGGTGTAATGCAGTCCATTTAACGGACTGCTAAAATGCTATGTGGGCGCTGACTGGAGGGGAGTATGGAGGGGGCAATGACTGGAGGGGAGTAGGGAAGGGCCAATTCACGTCCAGACTGTGCCTGTCGCTGATTGGTCGCGCCCATCCGGCCGCGACCAATCAGCGACGCGGGATTTCCGTGACAGAGAAACAGACAGACAGACAGACAAACAGACGGAAGTGGACCTTAGACGATTATATATATTACATAGTTATTAAGGTTGAAGGAAGACTTTAAGTCCATCTAGTTCAACCCATAGCCTAACCTAACATGCCCTAACATGTTGATCCAGAGGAAGGCAAAAAAAACCCATGTGGCAAAGAGTAAGCTCCACCTTGGGGAAAAAAATTCCTTCCCGACTCCACATACGGCAATCAGACTAGTTCCCTGGATCAACGCCCTATCAAGGAATCTAGTGTATATACCCTGTAACATTATACTTTTCCAGAAAGGTATCCAGTCCCCTCTTAAATTTAAGTAATGAATCACTCATTACAACATCATACGGCAGAGAGTTCCATAGTCTCACTGCTCTTACAGTAAAGAATCCGCGTCTGTTATTATGCTTAAACCTTCTTTCCTCCAGACGTAGAGGATGCCCCCTTGTCCCTGTCACCGGTCTATGATTAAAAAGATCATCAGAAAGGTCTTTGTACTGTCCCCTCATATATTTATACATTAACATAAGATCACCCCTTAGCCTTTGTTTTTCCAAACTAAATAGCCCCAAGTGTAATAACCTATCTTGGTATTGCAGACCCCCCAGTCCTCTAATAACCTTGGTCGCTCTTCTCTGCACCCGCTCCAGTTCAGCTATGTCTTTCTTATACACCGGAGACCAGAACTGTGCACAGTATTCTAAGTGTGGTCGAACTAGTGACTTGTATAGAGGTAAAATTGTTCTCCTCATGAGCATCTATGCCTCTTTTAATGCATCCCATTATTTTATTTGCCTTTGTAGCAGCTGCCTGACACTGGCCACTGAATATGAGTTTGTCATCCACCCATACACCCAGGTCTTTTTCATTGACGGTTTTGCCCAGAGTTTTAGAATTAAGCACATAGTTATACAACTTATTACTTCTACCCAAGTGCATGACCTTACATTTATCCCCATTAAAGCTCATTTGCCATTTATCAGCCCAAGCTTCTCGTTTACATAAATCATCCTGTAATATAACATTGTCCTCCCCTGTATTGATTACCCTGCAGAGTTTAGTGTCATCTGCAAATATTGAAATTCTACTCTGAATGCCCCCTACAAGGTCATTAATAAATATGTTAAAAAGAAGAGGGTCCAATACTGACCCCTGTGGTACCCCACTGCTAACCGCGACCCAGTCCAAGTGTGCTCCATTAATAACCACCCTTTGTTTCCTATCCCTGAGCCAGCTCTCAATCCACTTACACATATTTTCCCCTATCCCCATTATTCTCATTTTATGTAACAACCTTTTGTGTGGCACCGTATCAAAAGCTTTTGAAAAGTCCATATACCCATATACACTACATCCACTGGGCTCCCTTGGTCCAGTCCGGAACTTACCTCTTCATAGAAGCTGATCAAATTAGTCTGACATGAACGGTTCCTAGTAAACCTGTGCTGATACTGGGTCATGAGGTTATTCCTCTTCAGATACTCCAGTATAGCATCCCTTAGAATGCCCTCCAGGATTTTACCCACAGTAGAGGTTAAGCTTACTGGCCTATAATTATCGAGTTCAGTTTTTGTCCCCTTTTTGAATATTCGCACCACATTTGCTATACGCCAGTCCTGTGGTACAGACCCTGTTATTATGGAGTCTTTAAAGATTAAAAATAATGGTCTATCAATGACTGTACTTAGTTCCTGCAGTACTCGGGGGTGTATCCCATCCGGGCCCGGAGATTTGTCAATTTTAGTGATTTTTAGATGCCGCCGTACTTCCTGCTGGGTTAAGCAGGTGACATTTAATTGGGAATTTTTATCACTAGTCATTTTGTCTGCCATGGGATTTTCTTTTGTAAATACTGATGAAAAAAGTCATTTAGCATATTGGCTTTTTCCTCATCCTCATCCACCATTTCACCCAGACTATTTTTAAGGGGGCCAACACTATCATTTTTTAATTTCTTACTATTTATGTAGTTAAAGAATATTTTGGGAATATTTTTACTCTCTCTGGCAATGAGTCTCTCTGTCTCAATCTTTGCTGCCTTGATTTGCTTTTTACAGAATTTATTTAATTTTTTGTATTTATTTAATGCCTCCTCACTACCTACTTCCTTTAATTCTCTAAATGCTTTCTTTTTGTCACTTATTGCGCTCCTTACAGCTCTATTTAGCCATATTGGTTTCCTCCTATTTCTAGTATGTTTATTCCCATATGGTATATACTGTGCACAGGTCCTATCCAGGATGCTAATAAACGTCTCCCATTTTCTTTGTGTATTTTTATGTCTCAGGATATCGTCCCAGTTAATTGCACCAAGATCCTCTCTCATCCGTTGGAAATTTGCCCTCCTGAAGTTTAGTGTCCTTGTCACCCCTCTACTACACATCTTATTAAAGGATACACGAAAACTTATTATTTTATGATCACTATTCCCCAAGTGACCCCCAACTCTTATATTTGATATGCGGTCTGGCCTGTTGGTTAATATTAGGTCTAGCAGTGCCCCCCTTCTTGTTGGGTCCTGAACCAGTTGTGAAAGGTAATTGTCTCTCATAGTTGTCAAAAACCGATTACCTTTGCTGGAACTGCAGGTTTCTGTTCCCCAATCTATTTCAGGGTAGTTGATATAGATATTTAATACAGAGCTAGATAGCTTAAAAGCCGGTAATTCAATTGCCGGCTTTTGCTCTCTCCTTATCAAACCCGAAAGGATATGAAACATGGTTTACATACAGTAAACCATTTCATATCCCTTATATTTAATGGGCAGATGTTTTTAGCTGGGGGGGGGGGGGGCAATAACCACCTGCATTGGGTAAAAAAGTATTTAGTCAGCCACCAATTGTGCAAGTTCTCCCACTTAAAAAGTTGAGAGAGGCCTGTAATTGGCATCATAGGTAGGCCACAACTATGAGAGTCAAAATGAGAAAAACAAATACAGAAAATGACCTTGTCTGATTTGGCAAGATTTATTTTGATAATTATGGTGGAAAATAAGTATTTGGTCATTAACAAAAGTTCATCTCAATATTTTGTTATATATCCTTTTTGGCAATGACAGTGGTCAAACGTTTTCTGTAAGTCTTCCAAAGGTTGGCACACACTGTTGGTGGTATGTTGGCCCATTCCTCCATGCAGATCTTTGTTGTGAATTCCGCTCTTGGGCTCCCTCCGGTGGTTGTAAGTAGCACTTTTGTGAATTCTGCTCTTGGGCTCCCTCCTGTGGTTTTGAGTGGTATAGCTGCTTCTTGGATTTAGCATCAGCAACTGCTTCCACTGATCGTCTTTCTGGCTCGACTATTTTAGTCTGGCCTTATCCCTCAATCAATGCCAGTTGTCAATTGTTCCTGCTTGGAGTCACTGCTCTTTTGGATTTCCCTGACACTCTGTCCAGTTCAGCAAAGATAAGTCCTTGCTTGTCCTTTTGCAGTCCACTTGTTGTGGACTTTATTGTTCAGCACATTTTATGTTTTGCGCATTTGTCCAGCTTATCAGTATGGATCTATTCAGCTAAGCTGGAAGCTCTGGGCTGCAGATTTTGCCCTCCACACCTTTAGTCAGGTGTGGAGATTTTTGCATATCTCTGCGGTGGACTTTTTCTAGTTTTAATTACTGACCGCACAGTGTTCTTTCCTGTACTATCTATCTAGCTAGAAGTGGCCTCCTTTGCTAAATCTTGTTTCATACTACGTATGTCATTTCCTTCTCCTCTCACAGTCATTATTTGTGGGGGGCTGTCCTATCCTTTGGGGATTTTCTCTGAGGCAAGATAGCTTTCCTATTTCTACCTTTAGGGGTAGCTAGTTTTCCGGCTGTGACGAGGTGTCCAGGGAGTGACAGGAACATCCCACGGCTACTGCTAGTGTTGTGTTAAGATCAGGAACTGCGGTCTGTATAGTTACCACCTGCTCAGAGCTAGTCGCATGTCGCTCCTAAATTACCAGTCCATAACAGTACAACTGGCCACAAATGAGTTGAATGCATCTCAAAAGAAGGAAAAGAAAAAGAGTTCTGAGCCATTTTTTTTTTCTTTAGTCTGTTTTGTCTTTTTCCTTCCTCTTAATCTCTGGGTGGATTTGGGCGCGGACATGGATGTTCAGGGTTTGTTTTCTCATGTGGATCAGCTTGCTGCAAGAGTTCAGAGTATCCAAGATTATGTTGTTCAGACTCCAGCCTTAGAGCCTAGAATTCCTATTCCAGATTTGTTTTACGGGGATAGATCTAAGTTTTTGAACTTTAAAAATAACTGCAAATTGTTTTTTGCTCTGAAACCCCGTTCCTCTGGTGACCCCACTCAGCAAGTTAAAATAGTTATTTCTCTGCTGCGTGGTGACCCTCAGGACTGGGCATTCTCCCTTGAGTCAGGGGATCCGGCATTGCTTAATGTAGATGCATTTTTTTCAATCGCTCGGATTATTGTATGACAAACCTAACTCTGTGGATCATGCGGAAAAAACCTTGTTGGCCCTGTGCCAGGGTCAGGAAGCGGCAGAATTATACTGCCAGAAATTTAGAAAATGGTCTGTGCTCACTAAATGGAATGAGGACGCTCTGGCAGCAATTTTCAGAAAGGGTCTTTCTGAAGCCCTTAAAGATGTTATGGTGGGGTTCCCCACGCCTGTTGGTCTGAGCGAATCTATGTCTCTAGCCACTCAGATTGATCGGCGCCTGCGCGAGCGCAAAGTGGTGCACCATATGGCAGCATCCTCTGAACAGAGTCCTGAGCCTATGCAATGTGATAGGATTCTGACTAGAGCGGAACAGAGGGGATTCAGACGTCAGAATGGGCTGTGTTTTTACTGTGGTGATTCAGCTCATACTATCTCTGATTGCCCTAAGCGTATTAAGAGGGTCGCTAGATCTGTTACCATTAGTACTATACAGCCTAAGTTTCTCCTGTCTGTGACCCTGATTTGCTCATTGTCATCTTTCTCTGTCATGGCATTTGTGGATTCAGGTGCTGCCCTGAACTTAATGGACTTAGAATTCGCCAGGCGCTGTGGTTTTTCTTTGCAGCCTTTGCAGAGCCCTATTCCATTGAGGGGTATTGATGCTACACCGTTGGCCAAGAATAAACCTCAGTATTGGACTCAGCTGACTATGTGCATGGCTCCAGCACATCAGGAAGATTGTCATTTTCTGGTGTTGCATAATTTACATGATGTTGTTGTACTGGGTTTTCCATGGTTACAAGTACACAACCCAGTGTTGGATTAGAAATCGATGTCTGTGACTAGTTGGGTTTGTCAAGGGGTACATAGTGACGTTCCTTTAATGTCAATTTCCTCTTCCCCCTCTTCTGATGTTCCTGAATTTTTGTCAGATTTCCAGGATGTATTCGATGAGCCCAAGTCCAGTTCCCTTCCTCCACATAGGGACTGTGATTGTGCTATTGACTTGATTCCAGGCTCTAAGTTCCCTAAGGGCCGACTTTTCAACCTGTCTGTGCCAGAACATACCGCTATGCGGAGCTATGTTAAGGAGTCCTTGGAGAAGGGGCATATTCGGCCGTCTTCGTCACCATTGGGAGCGGGATTCTTTTTTGTTGCCAAGAAGGATGGCTCCTTGAGACACTGTATTGATTATCGCCTCCTTAATAAGATCACGGTCAAATTCCAATACCCTTTACCTTTGCTCTCTGATTTGTTTGCTCGGATTAAGGGGGCTAGTTGGTTTACCAAGATTGACCTTCCAGGGGCATATAATCTTGTTTGTATTAAACAGGGTGACGAATGGAAAACTGCATTTAATACGCCCGAAGGCCATTTTGAATACCTGGTGATGCCTTTCGGGCTTTCTAATGCTCCTTCTGTATTTCAGTCCTTCATGCATGACATTTTCCGCAATTATCTTGATAAATTCTTGATTGTGTATTTGGATGATATTTTGATTTTTTCCAATGATTGGGAGTCTCATGTGAAGCCGGTCAGGATGGTATTCCAGATCCTTCGTGATAATGCTCTATTTGTGAAGGGGTCTAAGTGCCTATTTGGAGTTCAGAAGATCACTTTTTTGGGTTTATTTTTTCTCCTTCGTCTATAGAAATGGATCCTGTTAAGGTCCAAGCCATTCATGACTGGATTCAACCCACATCTGTGAAGAGCCTTCAGAAATTTTTGGGCTTTGCTAATTTTTATCGCCGTTTCATTGCCAACTTCTCTAGTGTGGTTAAGCCCCTGACCGATTTGACGAAGAAAGGCGCTGATGTGACAAATTGGTCCTCTGAGGCTGTTGAGGCCTTTCAGGAGCTTAAGCGCCGATTTACTTCTGCCCCTGTCTTGCGTCAGCTGGATGTGTCTCTTCCTTTTCAGGTTGAGGTTGACGCTTCTGAGATTGGGGCAGGGGCCGTTTTGTCACAGAGGAATTCTGATGGTTCCTTGATGAAACCATGTGCCTTCTTTTCCCGAAAGTTTTCGTCTGCGGAACGCAATTATGATGTCGGCAATCGGGAGTTGTTGGCTATGAAGTGGGCATTTGAGGAGTGGCGACATTGGCTTGAAGGAGCCAAGCACCGCGTTGTGGTCTTGACCGATCATAAGAATTTGATTTACCTCGAGTCGGCCAAGCGGCTGAACCCTAGACAGGCTCGATGGTCCCTGTTTTTCTCCCGTTTCGATTTTGTGGTTTCATATCTTCCGGGATCTAAGAATGTTAAAGCGGATGCCCTCTCTAGGAGTTTTTTGCCTGATTCTCCTGGAGTTCTTGAGCCGGTTGGCATTCTTAGGGAAGGGGTGATTCTTTCTGCCATCTCCCCTGATTTACGGCGGGTGCTTCAGGAATTTCAGGCTGATAAACCTGACCGCTGTCCTGTGGGGAAGCTGTTTGTTCCTGATAGATGGACAAGTAAGGTAATTTCTGAGGTCCATTGTTCGGTGTTGGCCGGTCATCCTGGGATTTTTGGTACCAGAGATTTGGTGGCTAGGTCCTTTTGGTGGCCTTCCTTGTCGCGGGATGTGCGTTCTTTTGTGCAGTCCTGTGGGACTTGTGCCCGGGCTAAGCCTTGCTGTTCCCGCGCTAGTGGGTTGCTTTTGCCTTTGCCTGTCCCTGAGAGGCTCTGGATGCATATTTCCATGGATTTTATTTTGGATCTTCCTGTGTCCCAGAGGATGTCTGTTATCTGGGTGGTTTGTGACCGGTTCTCTAAAATGGTCCATTTGGTACCTTTGCCTAAATTGCCTTCCTCTTCTGATTTGGTTCCATTGTTTTTTCAGCATGTGGTTCGTTTGCATGGCATTCCGGAAAATATTGTGTCTGACAGAGGTTCCCAGTTTGTTTCCAGGTTTTGGCGGGCCTTTTGTGCTAGGATGGGCATTAATTTGTCTTTTTCTTCGGCGTTCCATCCTCAGACAAATGGCCAAACTGAGCGAACTAATCAAACCTTGGAAACCTATTTGAGATGCTTTGTGTCTGCTGATCAGGATGATTGGGTGGCTTTCTTGCCGTTGGCCGAGTTTGCCCTTAATAATCGGGCCAGTTCGGCTACTTTGGTTTCGCCTTCTTTTTGTAATTTTGGTTTCCATCCTCGTTTTTCTTCAGGGCAGGTTGAGCCTTCTGATTGTCCTGGTGTAGATTCTGTGATGGACAGGTTACAGCAGATTTGGACTCATGTGGTAGACAATTTGACGTTGTCTCAGGAAAAGGCTCAGCTTTTTGCTAACCGCCGTCGGTGTGTTGGTCCTCGGCTTCGTGTGGGGGATTTAGTCTGGTTATCTTCTCGTCATGTTCCTATGAAGGTTTCTTCCCCTAAGTTCAAGCCTCGGTTTATTGGTCCTTATAAGATTTCTGAGATTGTCAATCCAGTGTCTTTTCGTTTGGCCCTTCCAGCCTCTTTTGCCATCCACAATGTTTTCCATAGATCTTTGTTGCGGAGATATGTGGTACCCGTTGTTCCCTCTGTTGATCCTCCTGCCCCGGTGTTGGTTGAGGGGGAGTTGGAATATGTGGTTGAGAAAATTTTGGATTCTCGTTTTTCGAGGCGGAGGCTTCAGTATCTTGTCAAGTGGAAGGGTTATGGCCAGGAGGATAATTCTTGGGTGGTTCCCTCCGATGTCCATGCTGCCGATTTGGTTCGTGCTTTTCACTTGGCTCATCCTGATCGGCCTGGGGGCTCTGGTGAGGGTTCGGTGACCCCTCCTCAAGGGGGGGTACTGTTGTGAATTCCGCTCTTGGGCTCCCTCCGGTGGTTGTAAGTAGCACTTTTGTGAATTCTGCTCTTGGGCTCCCTCCTGTGGTTTTGAGTGGTATAGCTGCTTCTTGGATTTAGCATCAGCAACTGCTTCCACTGATCATCTTTCTGGCTCGGCTATTTTAGTCTGGCCTTATCCCTCAATCAATGCCAGTTGTCAATTGTTCCTGCTTGGAGTCACTGCTCTTTTGGATTTCCCTGACACTCTGTCCAGTTCAGCAAAGATAAGTCCTTGCTTGTCCTTTTGCAGTCCACTTGTTGTGGACTTTATTGTTCAGCACATTTTATGTTTTGCTCATTTGTCCAGCTTATCAGTATGGATCTATTCAGCTAAGCTGGAAGCTCTGGGCTGCAGATTTTGCCCTCCACACCTTTAGTCAGGTGTGGAGATTTTTGCATATCTCTGCGGTGGACTTTTTCTAGTTTTAATTACTGACCACACAGTGTTCTTTCCTGTACTATCTATCTAGCTAGAAGTGGCCTCCTTTGCTAAATCTTGTTTCATACTACGTATGTCATTTCCTTCTCCTCTCACAGTCATTATTTGTAGGGGGCTGTCCTATCCTTTGGGGATTTTCTCTGAGGCAAGATAGCTTTCCTATTTCTACCTTTAGGGGTAGCTAGTTCTCAGGCTGTGACAAGGTGTCCAGGGAGTGACAGGAACATCCCACGGCTACTGCTAGTGTTGTGTTAAGATCAGGAACTGCGGTCTGTATAGTTACCACCTGCTCAGAGCTAGTCGCATGTCGCTCCTAAATTACCAGTCCATAACAGATCTCCTCTACAGCAGTGATGTTTTAGGCCTGTCGCTGGGCATCAAGGACTTTCAGCTCCCTCTAAAGGTTTTCTATGGGGTTGAGATCTGGAGACTGGCTAGGCCACTCCAGGACCTTCATATGCTTCTTACGAAGCCACTCCTTCGTTGCCCTGGTGGTGTGCTTGGGATCATTATTAGTAGTGAGCAAGTATGCTCGTTACTCAAGTTTCTAAGAGCATGCTCGGGTAGTCTCCGAGTATTTCGGCGTGCTCGGAGATTTAGTTTATGTCAACGCAGCTGCATGATTTACGACTGCTAGACAGCTTGACTACATGTGGGGAATGCCTAACCACTAGTGATGAGCAAGTGTTCTCGTTGCTTGAGTTTTCCCGGGCACGCTCTGGTGACCTCCGAGTATTTGACTACTCGGAGATTTAGTTTTCATCTCGGCAGCTGAATGATTTACAGCTAGTAGCCAGCCTAAGTACATGTGGGGGTTGCATAGTTGCTAGGTAATCCCCACATGTACCGTATTTTTCCGACTATAAGACGCACTTTTTTTCCTCCAAATTTGGGAGGAAAGTGTGGGTGCGTCTTATAGTACGGATATAGCATGTGGGGAGGGGGGCAGCAGCGAGTGGGATCGCAATGATATCCCACTTCAGGATGTCCCCGCTGCCGGAATCAGCTGCTGGGGAAACCACATGGCCCCGCTGATTAAGTGCAGTGAATATTCATTAGCGGCTCCCCGCCCACCGATCAGCTGAGCGGTGAGCGGGGAGCAGCAAATGAATACTGCACTTAAGCAGTGACACACAGTTTCCCCAGCACTGATTCTGGGGAGAATCTGTTTGTCCGGGGGAGGAGGCAGCAGCAGCAGGGGCCAGGAGATTGCTGCATACCTGCCTGTGCTGGACGCTGAGCTGTCTGTGGTGCACAAGGAGGACCTGTGTGATGTCAGAAGTGGGCGGGCTGGAGCATCACATGGCAGCTCAGAGCCCTCCCTCTTCTGACATCATCATAGGTCCTTCAGACTCCCACCTAGAATCTGCAGCTTCCTCTTATGTCCTGCGCGTGCGCTGTGGAAAGGCAACAAGAGAGAGGGCTCTGTGTGTGCAGCCATGGGATGCTCCAGCTTTTACCTCACCACAGGCTGGCTCCCACAATTAAGAGGTTAGTCTTTACAAAACACAATAAAGCACTCTGCCACTCCTTTGGTGAACTATAACTCCCAGCATGTCCTAGGATCTGCAGGACATGCTGGGAGTTATAGTTCTCCCATGGGATTTTAAAGCAGCACTCCAGTGTTATTTTGCAGTGCTGGAGTGGTGCTTTCACTATAAGCCCTGTGCCCCCATTCTTATACTCACCTTCCAGCATCTTCATATAGTACTTCACAGACACCACACTGGTCCCGCAGCTTCCAACATAATAACATACTATTATATGTAATAACACCACATATAATAGTATGTTATTTATGCTATTAAATATTTTACCACATTTTTTTTGCTTCAAATATTTTTTTCCCTATTTTCCACCTCTAAAACCTGGGTGCTCCTTATAGTCCGGTGCGTCCTATAGTCCGAAAAATACGGTAATCAAGTAGGCTAGTAGCTGTAAATCATTCAGCTGCCGGGATGAAAACTAAATCTCCAAGCAGTCATAAATACTCAGAGGTCACCCAAGCGTGCTCTGGAAAACCCGAAAAACACGTAGACTCGCTGATCACTACTATCACTATCTTGGCATCTCTGCTTTATAGTCCCCTTTTTTTATATACAGTGGGTACGGAAAGTATTCAGACCCCTTTACATTTTTTACTCTTTGTTTCATTGCAGCCATTTGGTAAATTAAAATTTTTTTTTTTACATTAGTGTACACTCTGCACCCCATCTTGACTGAAAAAAATAGAAATTTAGTAGATTTTGCAAATGTATTTAAAAAAACAACAACCCTGAAATGGCTGCAATGACACAAAGAGTGAAAAATTTAAAGGGGTACGAATACTTTCCGTACCCACTGTATATAGGATGGTCCAAAAGTAGGTGGACAGGAAATAATTTATTTTGATTTATATATAAAATTATATTTACTAAAACAGGCATAGCAATGACAATTAAATTTTATTCTGAACAATAATACAAAAGCCCTTAAATTTTATCAACGCAGGTGCTCAAACTGTTTTCCATCACAATTTGCACAGCTTTGAAGTCTGCCTCTTACACTTCGACAAACATTTTTGCACAAGTCTCTTTGGGTATTAATTTCTTGAAATGCATCTCTTATGTAATTTTTCAAATCACTGACACTTTTTGGTTTTCGACTATAAACTTTGTCCTTGAGTTCTCCCCAAAAGAAAAAATCCATTGGGGTCAAGTCTGGTGAACGTGCCGGACAATCAAATGGGCCTCTCCGGCCAATCCCCCTTCATAACCCTATTACACATACTGTCCACCTACTTTTGGACCACCCTGTATTTATGATTGAAAAAAATTAAATATATTAATATTGTGGTTAATGTTGTGGAGCTTTTCTTTACTCTATCCCTCATTCATATGGTTCGGATTTGTTAAATCTAATTGCATTTATGAAGTGCTTCCAACACTGTCAGCAGTCATTTTTTCATAAATTGGCCCTCGGTCATATATTTTGGAGGGTCAGTAGTCTTAAGGTACCTTCACACTAAGCGACGCTGCAGCGATACAGACAACGATGCCGATCGCTGCAGCGTCGCTGTTTGGTCGCTGGAGAGCTGTCACACAGACAGCTCTCCAGCGACCAACGATGCCGAAGTCCCTGGGTAACCAGGGTAAACATCGGGTTGCTAAGCGCAGGGCCGCGCTTAGTAACCCGATGTTTACCCTGGTTACCAGTGTAAAATGTAAAAAAACAAACACTACATACTCACCTTCGCGTCCCCCGGCGTCCGCTTCCTGCACTGACTGAGTGCAGGCCCTAACAGCAGAGCGGTGACGTCACCGCTGTGCTATGCTTTCACTTTACGGCCGGCGGTCAGTCAGTGCAGGAAGCGGACGGCGGGGGACGCGAAGGTGAGTATGTACTGTTTGTTTTTTTACATTTTACACTGGTAACCAGGGTAAACATCGGGTTACTAAGCGCGGCCCTGCGCTTAGTAACCCGATATTTACCCTGGTTACTATTGTAAAACATCGCTGGTATCGTTGCTTTTGCTGTCAAACACAACGATACACGGCGATCTGACGACCAAATAAAGTTCTGAACTTTAATCAATGACCAGCGATATCACAGCAGGATCCTGATCGCTGCTGCGTGTCAAACACAACGATATCGCTATCCAGGACGCTGCAACGTCACGGATCGCTAGCGATATCGTTTAGTGTGACGGTACCTTAAGCAACAGCTCTGGGAGGGTATTCTGTCCACATGCAAAACAATTGAAGCAGAAACCATCCAAAAACTGACAAATTCAATGGACAAGAGAGTTCAGAAGCTTCTTTCGAACAAGGGGTCCTATGTGCAAATGTAACATCAGCTAGAATAAAGTTTTCACTTGAAAACTGTTTGATTTCATTTTGTAATAAGCTGATAATGCTTATAACTTCACAATTGACCATTTTTTTGTTCAAAATAAAAAAAAAGGTTGAAAACTCTGCTGTGCATAATAATTTGGAACATGCATTTTGAGTGTTTATTTTTTTTTTAAAAAGATACTGTTTTCATAGGCAGTTTTTTCCAAAATATTGCAATTATACTAGAATAGTAGATGACTGAAAAATAACAATGACTGCAATTCAGATATGTAATTTAGAGAAAATATGAAGAAATAGTATTTGCATAATAATTTGAAACACAGTGTATAATTGTTACACATTAGGAGATCATGTGTAGTGATGCCCAAATATTTGAGCAACCATGGTCAGAAGAAGACAACAGTGGCAAAAAGCAATTAGTGTCTCAAGAGGTAGATGATGATGAGACAAAGTTGCCAACAGTGATGTTGTTAGGTCATCAAATCAGGAGGGCAAGACTGCGGAAGTGGAAGACGTGGTAGACGATGTAGTCACTGACCCATCCTGGGAAGTTGCCAAAAAGAGCGAGCACAGCAGTGAAGAAGGGGAGTGATCTCCAGCACCACCACAAGCAGGCAGAGGCAGTGAGGTGGCCAGAGAGAGAAGGTGGGCAACTGTTGCCCAAAGCACCCATATGTGGCAAGTTCCCAAGCCAAGGGTTAGGTATTCCCCAATCTGGCGTATTTTTTTAAGAAAGTGCAGATGATAAAAGAACGGTTATTTGCACCCTGTGCTATACCAAGATGAGCAGGGGCCAGAACAGTACCGGCCTGACCAACACCAGCATGCTCAGACACATATCAAAGCACTTGACTGTGGGCTGAACGCCTGGGTACACAATCAGTGTCTGTGGGTGACACCACTGCCTCTTCTCCTCTGCTAAGTGCTTGTCAACCCCTGTCCAGGATACTGGAGCAAGTGCCTCTGCCCTGCACCTGTTGTTGCACATTCATAAGCACCATCAGCAACTACGTCCAATTCCTTGGCCCAGTGCATTATTCAGCTGTCCTTACTCCATGCCTTGGAACACAAAATAAAATACCAAGCATCCCACCCACAGGCCCAAACACTAAAAGGGCACATTGCCAGACTGCTTGTCATGGAAATATTGCCATTTAGGATTGTGGACACTGAGGCTTTCAGCAACTTCATGTCGGCAGCCTTCCCCAGTACTCGGTCCCCAGCCTCCACTTTTTATTTTGATGTGCCGTTCCAGCTTCTCATCAGCAAGTGTCCAATAACATCTCCCATGCAATTGGAGCGCCCCATGGGGCCGTGGGGTACTCGGTATCGGGTCTGACAGGGCAGTTCTTACAGGGGAAGGTCACGGCAGCGGTGACCCGGTCCGTGGCCCCGGGCGTCCAATGATAAAGCGATATTTTTGTGGTAAATGGAAAACAGGAAATAGGAATAAAGTTTATGGGGAGAAGGGGAAATGTTCATGATGCCACCTGAGGTGTTCGGCAATGAGGTGGTGGCTGATGCTGCAGTTCAGATCCTCTGGGGCAGATGGTGATGCAGCAGAGTTGGTGCAGCTCTCCACGAGTAGAGCTAACCCCAGGGCAGATGTGGTGTAGAGGATATAAGATGGCGGTGGTGGCTATGCCGGGCCTTACCCACAGTGTCCCAAGCGAGCAGCCACGAACCTGGTCAGGCGACATCCCCTGCATCCCCTGGAATCTATCCGGCTGCCTTTTTGGCAAAGTATGGGTTGATGTGGCTGTTACTCTTGCCGAAGTCACAGCCTCTGGTTTCTTAGCTAGACTTGCAGCTTCTCACTAAGTTGTGGCTGGTCCCCTTACAGCGACTTGGTCCCTCCACGTCTGGATATGTGCCCCATGGGTGGCTTCTGCACTTCCCATGCCCCCAGGACCCCTTCTGTCCTTCTGGGAGCTTCTTTCGGTCTCTATTTCACTCTTCTTCAGTTCTGTCTGTCAGGAGCTGCAGACCTGCATGTCTGCTCAGCTCCACTTCCTCCCTCCTTCTCTCACTTTCCCTCCTAACTAACTCCTCCCCTACTCTACGTACCCCACCCACTCCCAATACCCATTCCTGTCCAGCCTAGGATGAGGCCTTCCTCCCTAAGGGTACGCCCAGGTGCCCCGATTGAACTGGAGTGTATTGGATGTCAGTGTTAAGAGTCCTGGGTAGTGCTCCCTCCTTACCTCTGAATGAGGTGCAGTATCTCTGTGGCGACTGGACCCCAGGGGTGCCACATACCCACTCTGTTAAACACAGCACGTCCACGGGCTGGAACACAGTAAATAACAGGTGTTAACAAAGAAACTGTCAATAATTTTTAGACATGCATGTCAACAGGTAAAACAGGTTAAAAAAAAAACAATTCTTCCCTTTATTGGAGGCTCTCCAAATTTTAACCTTGCAATTTAAATAACATGACCATTTAGCAAAGTACAAAACATTAGCATTCTTTCAGTAAAATAGCAACATACTAAACTTTCCTTTTAGTTCACCAGGCCATTCCCGGTCAAAGACAGGACAATATCAGTAAAACATTTTCAAAGTGCAATTAAAGCATCTTTATGTCAAGTGCAATTCTCACGGTCTTAAATGAGTTCAACAAGCTTTGGTGAGATCTCCAGCTGGGGCATCCCTCCAGTCAGTGTACTATGGGGGAACCGTCCCAACCCCCCCACGAAGGCTCTGGGCGTAACTGCAGAGCATAGCTGTTCTCCACATAGGACCATGTTTTCGGTCACGCCAGAAGGTTTTAGTTCTGTGGTACAAAGTTAAACAAGGAAGGTTCCACCCACACTAAACAGGTGTGGTAAAACCAATACGGGGCACTTTAAGAAGTGCTAACTATGTACAGTACAGACCAAACGTTTGGACACACCTTCTCATTTAAAGAGTTTTCTGAATTTTCATGACTATGAAAATTGTACATTCACACTGCATCAAAACTATGAATTAACACATGTGGAATTATATACTTAACAGAAAAGTGTGAAACAACTGAAATTATGTCTTATATTCTAGGTACTTCAAAGTAGCCACCTTTTGCTTTGATGACTGCTTTGCACACTCTTGGCATTCTCTTGATGAGCTTCAAGAGGTAGTCTTCCAACAATCTTAAAGGAGTTCCCAGAGATGCTTTGCACTTGTTGGCCCTTTTGCCTTCACTCTGTGGTTCAGCTCACCCCAAACCATCTCGATTGGGTTCAGGTCTGGTGACTGGAGGCTAGGTCATCTGGTGTAGCACCCCATCACTCTACTTCTTGGTCAAATAGCCCTTACACAGCCTGGAGGTGTGTTTGGGGTCATTGTCCTGTTGAAAAATAAATGATGGTCCAACTAAACGCAAACCGGGTGGAATAGCATGCCCCTGCAAGATGCTGTGGTAGCCATGCTGGTTCAGTATGCCTTCAATTTTGAATAAATCCCCAACAGTGTCACCAGCGAAGCACCCCCACACATCACACCTCCTCCTCCATGCTTCATGGTGGGAACCAGGCATGTAGAGTCCATCCGTTCACCTTTTCTGCTTCGCACAAAGACACGGTGGTTGGAATCAAAGATCTCAAATTTGGACTCATCAGACCAAAGCACAGATTTCCACTGGTCTAATGTCCATTTGTTGTGTCTTTAGCCCAAACAAGTCTCTTCTGCTTGTTGCCTGTCCTTAGCAGTGGTTTCCTAGCAGCTATTTTATGAAGGCCTGCTGCACAAAGTCTCCTCTTAACAGTTGTTGTAGAGATGTGTCTGCAGCTAGAACTCTGTGTGGCATTGACCTGGTCTCTAATCTGAGCTGCTGTTAACCTGCGATTTCTGAGGCTGGTGACTCCAATAAATTTATTCTCAGAAGCAGAGGTGACTCTTGATCTTCCTTTCTTGGGGCGGTCCTCATATGAGCCAGTTTCTTTGTAGCGCTTGATTTTTTTGCCACTGCACTTGGGGACACTTTCAAAGTTTGACCAATTTTTCAGACTGACTGACCTTCATTTCCTAAAGTAATGATGACCACTCATTTTTCCTTACTTAGCTGCTTTTTTCTTGCCATAATACAAATTCTAACAGTCTACTCAGTAGGACTATCAGCTGTGTATCCACCAGACTTCTGCACAACACAACTGATGGTCTCAACCCCATTTATAAAGCAAGAAATCCCACTTATTAAACCTGACAGGGCACACCTGTGAATTGATAACCATTCCCGGTGACTACCTCTTGAAGCTCATGAAGAGAATGCCAAGAGTGTGCAAAGCAGTCATCAAAGCAAAAGGTGGCTACTTTGAAGAACCTAGAATATAAGGCATAATTTCAGCTGTTTCACACTTTTTTTGTTAAGTATATAATTCCACATGTGTTAATTCATAGTTTTGATGCCTTCAGTGTGAATGTACAATTTTTCATAGTCATGAAAATACAGAAAAATCTTTAACCCCTTCATGACCCAGCCTATTTTGACCTTAATGACCTGGCCGTTTTTTGCAATTCTGACCAGTGTCCCTTTATGAGGTAATAACTCAGGAACGCTTCAATGGATCCTAGCGGTTCTGAAATTGTTTTTTCGTGACATATTGAGCTTCATGTTAGTGGTAAGTGTCAGTTTGAGGGGTCTATATGGCTGAAAATACCCAAAAGTGAAACCATTCTAACAACTGCATCCCTCAAGGTGCTCAAAACCACATTCAAAAAGTTTATTAACCCTTCAGGTGCTTCACAGCAGCAGAAGCAACATGGAAGGAAAAAAATGAACATTTACCTTTTTAGTCACAAAAATGATCTTTTAGCAACAATTTTTTTATTTTCCCAAGGGTAAAAAGAGAAACTGGACCCCAAAAGTTATTGTACAATTTGTCCTGAGTACGCCGATACCTCATATGGGGGGGAAACCACTGTTTGTGCACACAGCAAGGCTCAGAAGGGAAGGAGCACCATTTGACTTTTGAATGAAAAATTAGCTCCAATCGTTAGCGGACACCATGTCGCGTTTGGAGAGCCCTTGTGTACCTAAAGATTGGAGCTCCCCCACAAGTGACACGATTTTGGAAACTAGACCCCCCAAGTAACTTATCTAGATGCATAGTGAGCACTTTGAACCCCCAGGTGCTTCACAAATTGATCCGTAAAAATGAAAAAGTATTTTTTTTTCACAAAAAATTTCTTTTAGCCTCAATTTGTTAATTTCCACATGGGCAACAGGATAAAATGGATCCGAAAATTTATTGAGCAATTTCTCCTGAGTACACTGATACCTCACATGTGGGGGTAAACCACTGTTTGGGCACATGGCAGGGTTCGGAAGGGAAGGAGCGCCATTTGACTTTTTGAATGAAAAATTAGCTCCAATCGTTAGCGGACACCATGTTGTATTTGGAGAGACCATGTGTGCCTAAACATTGGAACTCCCCCACATGTGACCCCATTTTTTTTTCTTTCCTCAAAAATTATGTTTTTGCAAGCAATTTTTTTATTTTCACAAGAGTAACAGGAGAAATTGGACCCCAAAAGTTGTCCAGTTTGTCCTGAGTATGCTGATACCCCATATGTGGGGGAGAACCACTGTTTGGGCACACATCGGGGCTCAGAAGGGAAGTAGTGACGTTTTGGAATGCAGACTTTGATGGAATGGTCTGTGGGCATCATGTTACGTTTGCAGAGCCCCTGATGTGCCTAAACAGTAGACACCCCCACAAGTGACCCCATTTTGGAAACTAGACCCCCCAAGGAACTTATCTAGATGTGTGGTGAGCACTTTGAACCCCCAAGTGCTTCATTGAAGTTTATAACGCAGAGCTGTGAAAATAAAAAATCATTTTTCTTTCCTCAAAAATTATGCTTTAGCAAGCAATTTTTTTATTTTCACAAGGGTAACAGGAGAAATTGGACCCCAATAGGTGCTGCCCAGTTTTTCCTGAGTATGCAGGTACCCCATATGTGGGGGTAAACCACGGTTTGGGTACACGCTGGGGCTCAGAAGGGAAGTAGTGACGTTTTGAAATGCAGACTTTGATAGAATGGTCTGCAAGCGTCACGTTGCGTTTGCAGAGCCTCTGATGTGCCTAAACAGTAGAAACCCCCCACAAGTGACCCCATTTTGGAAACTAGACCCCCCAAGGAACTTATCTAGATATGTAGTGAGCACTTTGAACCCCCAAGTGCTTCACAGAAGTTTACAATGCAGAGCCGTGAAAATAAAAAATCATTTTTCTTTCCTCAAAAATTAAATTTTAGCCCTCAATTTTTTATTTTCACAAGAGTAACAGGAGAAATTGGACCACAAAAGTTGTTGTACAGTTTGTCCTGAGTATGCTGATACCCCATATGTGGGGTAGAACCACTGTTTGGGCACACGTCGGGGCTCAGAAGGGAAGTAGTGACGTTTTGGAATGCAGACTTTGATGGAATGGTCTGCGGGCATCATGTTACGTTTGCAGAACCCCTGATGTGCCTAAACAGTAGACACCCCCACAAGTGACCCCATTTTGGAAACTAGACCCCCCATGGAAATTATCTAGATGTGTGTTGAGCACTTTGAACTCCCAAATGCTTCACAGAAGTTTATAACGCAGAGCCGTGAAAATAAAAATTCATTTTTCTTTCCTCAAAAATTATGTTTTAGCAAGCAATTTTTTATTTTCACAAGGGTAACAGGAGAAATTAGACCCCAATAGGTGCTGCCCAGTTTGTCCTGAGTATGCAGGTACCCCATATGTGGGGGTAAACCACTGTTTGGGCACACGTCGGGGCTCAGAAGGGAAGTAGTGACGTTTTGAAATGCAGACTTTGATGGAATGGTCTGCGGGCGTCACGTTGCGTTTGCAGAGCCCCTGATGTGCCTAAACAGTAGAAACCCCCCTCAAGTGACCCCATTTTGGAAACTAGACCCCCCAAGGAACTTATCTAGATGTGTGGTGAGCACTTTGAACCCCCAAGTGCTTCACAGAAGTTTATAACGCAGAGCCGTGAAAATAAAAAAATCATTTTTCTTTCCTTAATAATTATGTTTTAGCAAGCAATTTTTTATTTTCGCAAGGGTAACAGGTGAAATTGGACCCCAATAGTTGTTGCCCAGTTTGTCCTGAGTATGCTGGTACCCCATATGTGGTGGTAAATCACTGTTTGGGCGCACGTCATGGCTCGGAAGGGAGGGAACACCATTTGACTTTTTGAACGCAAGATTGGCTGGAATCAATGGTGGCGCCATGTTGCTTTTGGAGACCCCTGATGTGCCTAAACAGTGGAAACCCCTCAATTCTAACTCCAACACTAACCCCAACAAACCCCTAACCCTAATCCCAACTCTAGCCATAACGTTAATCACATTCCTAACCCCAACACACCCCTAACCACAACCCTAACCCTGACACAACCCTAACCCTAATCCCAACCCTAATCCTAACCCTAATCCCAACCCTAACCCTAATCCCAACCCTAACCACAACCCTAACCCCAACACACCCCTAACCATAACCGTAGCCACAAGCCTAATCTTAACCCTATTTACAACCCTAACCCTAATTTCAACCCTAACTCTAATTCCAACCCTAACCCTAAAGCTATGTGCCCACATTGCGGATTCGTGTGAGATTTTTCTGCACCATTTCTGAAAAATCCGCAGGTAAAATGCACTGCGTTTTACCTGCGGATTTACTGAAGATTTCCAGTGTTTTTTTGTCCGGATTTCACCTGCGGATTCCTATTGAGGATCAGGTGTAAAACGATGCGGAATCCGCACAAAGAGTTGCGGAAAATACAATGCAGCGTTTCCGCGTGGTATTTTCAGCACCATAGGCACAGCGGATTTGGTTTTCCATAGGTTTACATGGTACTGTAAACCTGATGGAAAACTGCTACGAATCCGCAGCAGCCAATCTGCCGCGGATCCGCAGCCGGATCCGCAGCCAAATCCGCACCGTGTGCACATAGCCTAATTCTAACCCTAGCCCTAAACCTAGCCCTAACCCTAGCCCTAACTCTAACCCTAGCCCTAACCCTAACCCTAACCGTAGCCCTGACCCTAACCCTAGTTCTAACCCTAACCCTAGTGGAAAAATAAAAGTAAATATATTTTCTTTATTTTATTGTCCCTACCTATGGGGGTGATAAAGGGGGGGTTCATTTACTATTTTTTTTTTATTTTGATCACTGTGATAGGCTTTTTCACAGTGATCAAAATGTACCTGGAACGAATCTGCTGGCCGGAAGTGTTGTGATTCGGTTCGTGGGCTCCCCCGGTGGTCTCTTGTGGTACTGGTGTCCTGCAAGCTTTGCCTTCTCAGTTCACCTGTTCCTATCAGGATGTGGGAGTATCCTATTTAACCTTGCTCCTCAGTCATTCTAATGCTGGCCATCAATGTATCCAGAGTGATTCTGTTGCATGTTCCTGCTCCCAGTTTTCTGCTCAGCTAAGTTGGACACTTTAGTCCTTAAGTCTATTTTTGTATGTTTTGTCCAGTTTGCACTTATGTGAATCTCTGCAGCTGGAAGCTCTTGTTGGGCTGAAATTACCACTCCAGTGGCATGAGTTGTCACATGAGTTAAGGTAATTTCAGGATGGTGTTTTGAAGGGTTTTGCAGCTGACCGCAAAGTCCTCTGTTGTATCTTTCTGCTATTTAGTTAGCGGGCCTCTCTGTGCTAAATCTGCTTTCATACTACGTGTGTCTTTTCATCTGCTCTCACCGTTATTATATGTGGGGGGCTGCTATCTCCTGTAGGGACATTCTCTGGAGGCAAGCCAGGACTGTGTTTTCTTCTACCAGGGGTAGTTAGTTCTCCGGCTGGCGCGCGGCATCTAGAGACAACGCAGGAATGCCCCCTGGCTACTTCTAGTGTGGTGTGTAGGTTTAGCATCGCGGTCAGCTCTAGTTTCCATCACCCGAGAGCTTGTCCGTTTATTCTATGCTTCTGATGTTTCCTTGCCATTGGAAACCATAACAGTATGGCCAGCTCAAATGTTTAATCTATAGGCTGAAGCAGGAGAGAAAAGGAACTGTGTGAAACTTTTTTTTTTTTTTTCCTTCCTCTGAAGTTGCACTCCAGCTCTAATTGCAGTCTCCTGTTTTCCTCTCCTCTTAACCCCTGAATGGCTCAGACTTTATCTGTTGAAATATGGATCCCCAGAGTCTGGCTACCAATTTGAATAATCTTGCCTCTAAAGTTCAGAATATACAAGATTTTTTGTTACATGCTCCTCGGTCTGAACCTAAAATTCCTATACCGGAGTTTTTTTCTGGAGATCGATCTTGTTTTCTAAATTTTAAATACAATTGTAAATTGTTTCTTTCGCTGAGATCTCATTCTGCTGGAGATCCTGCCCAGCAAGTAAAAATTGTTATTTCTTTACTGCGGGGTGACCCCCAAAATTGGGCATTTTCATTGGCACCAGGGGATCCTGCGTTGCTCAATGTGGATGCGTTTTTTCTGGCTTTGGGGTTGCTTTATGAGGAACCAAATTTGGAGATTCAGGCTGAGAAAGCCCTAATAGCCCTCTCTCAGGGGCAAGATGAAGCCGAAATATATTGCCAGAAATTTCGAAAATGGTCTGTGCTTACTCAGTGGAATGAGTGCGCTCTGGCGGCAATTTTCAGAGAAGGTCTCTCTGATGCTGTAAAAGACGTCATGGTGGGGTTTCCTGCGCCTACGGGGTTCTTTTTCGTAGCTAAAAGCGATGGTTCTTTGAGACCTTGTATTGATTATAGACTTTTGAATAAGATCACAGTCAAGTATCAGTATCCTTTGCCATTGCTGACAGATTTATTTGCTCGCATTGAGGTGGCGAAGTGGTTCTCTAAGATTGATCTTCGCGGTGCGTATAATTTGGTGCGAATTAAGCAGGGGGATGAGTGGAAAACCGCATTTAATACGCCCGAGGGCCATTTTGAGTATTTGGTGATGCCTTTTGGTCTGTCAAATGCCCCTTCGGTCTTTCAGTCTTTTATGCACAATATTTTCCGTGAATATCTGGATAAATTTATGATTGTGTATTTGGACGATATTTTGATTTTTTCGGATGACTGGGAATCTCATGTTCAACAAGTTAGGAGGGTTTTTCAGGTTTTGCGGACCAATTCTCTGTTTGTTAAAGGTTCAAAGTGTGTTTTTGGGGTTCAGAAGATTTCTTTTTTGGGGTATATTTTTTCCCCCTCGTCTATTGAGATGGATCCTGTGAAGGTTCGGGCTATTTGTGACTGGACGCAACCGACTTCTCTTAAGGGCCTTCAGAAATTTTTGGGCTTTGCTAACTTTTATCGTCGATTCATAACTGGTTTTTCTAGCGTTGTCAGGCCTTTGACTGATTTGACTAAAAAGGGTGCTGATGTTGCAGATTGGTCTCCTGCTGCTGTGGAGGCCTTTCGGGAGCTTAAGCGCCGTTTTTCTTCTGCTCCGGTGTTGTGCCAGCCTGATGTTTCTCTTCCTTTTCAGGTGGAAGTTGATGCTTCCGAGATCGGAGCGGGGGCGGTTTTGTCGCAGAAAAGTTCAGATTGTTCAGTGATGAGACCTTGTGCGTTCTTTTCTCGAAAATTTTCGCCCGCCGAGCGAAATTATGACGTCGGTAATCGGGAGCTTTTGGCGATGAAGTGGGCATTCGAGGAGTGGCGTCATTGGCTTGAGGGTGCTAAACATCAGGTGGTGGTCTTGACTGATCACAAAAATTTGATTTATCTTGAGTCGGCCAGACGTCTGAATCCTAGACAGGCGCGCTGGTCGTTGTTTTTCTCCCGGTTTAATTTTGTGGTTTCGTATCTGCCGGGTACTAAGAATGTGAAGGCGGATGCCCTTTCTAGGAGTTTTGAACCTGATTCCCCTGGTGATTCTAAACCTACGGGTATACTTAAGGATGGGGTGATATTGTCTGCTGTCTTCCCAGACCTGCGACGTGCTTTACAAGAGTTTCAGGCGGATCGGCCTGATCGTTGTCCGCCTGGTAGATTGTTTGTGCCGGATGAGTGGACCAATAGAGTCATCTCGGAGGTTCATTCTTCTGCGTTGGCAGGTCATCCGGGAATTTTTGGTACCAGAGATTTGGTGGCTAGGTCCTTCTGGTGGCCTTCCCTGTCTCGGGACGTGCGTACTTTTGTGCAGTCTTGCGATGTTTGTGCTCGGGCCAAGCCTTGTTGTTCTCGGGCTAGTGGGTTGTTGTTGCCCTTGCCTGTTCCTAAGAGGCCTTGGACACACATCTCTATGGATTTTATTTCTGATCTCCCTGTTTCTCAGAAGATGTCCGTAATTTGGGTGGTGTGTGACCGCTTTTCTAAGATGGTTCATTTGGTGCCCTTGCCCAAGCTGCCTTCCTCATCTGAGTTGGTGCCCCGGTTTTTTCAGAATGTGGTTCGGCTGCATGGTATTCCGGAGAATATCGTTTCCGACAGGGGATCCCAGTTTGTGTCCAGATTTTGGCGGGCGTTTTGTGCCAGGATGGGCATTGATTTGTCTTTTTCGTCTGCATTTCATCCCCAGACAAATGGCCAGACGGAACGTACTAATCAGACCTTGGAGACTTATTTGAGGTGTTTCGTGTCTGCTGATCAGGATGACTGGGTCTCCTTTTTGCCGTTGGCGGAGTTTGCCCTTAATAATTGGGCCAGTTCTGCCACTTTGGTCTCCCCTTTCTTTTGCAATTCAGGGTTCCATCCTCGTTTTTCATCTGGTCAGGTGGAGTCTTCGGATTGTCCTGGAGTGGATACCATGGTGGATAGGTTGCATCATATTTGGGGGCAGGTGGTGGACAATTTGGAGTTGTCCCAGGAGAAGACTCAACGTTTTGCTAATCGCCATCGTCGGGTTGGTCCTCGTCTTCGTGTTGGGGACTTGGTGTGGTTGTCCTCCCGTTTTGTCCCTATGAGGGTCTCTTCTCCTAAGTTTAAGCCTCGGTTCATCGGTCCTTATAAGATTTTGGAAATTCTTAACCCTGTGTCTTTTCGTTTGGACCTCCCAGCATCCTTTGCTATCCATAATGTCTTCCATCGGTCATTATTGCGGAGGTATGAGGTACCACTTGTGCCTTCTGTTGAGCCTCCTGCTCCTGTGCTGGTTGAGGGTGAATTGGAGTACGTGGTGGAGAAAATCTTGGACTCCCGTGTTTCCAGACGGAGACTTCAATATCTGGTGAAATGGAAGGGCTACGGTCAAGAGGATAATTCTTGGGTTACAGCTTCTGATGTTCATGCTTCTGATTTGGTCCGTGCCTTTCATAGGGCTCATCCAGATCGCCCTGGTGGTTCTTGTGAGGGTTCGGTGCCCCCTCCTTAAGGGGGGGGGGGTACTGTTGTGATTCGGTTCGTGGGCTCCCCCGGTGGTCTCTTGTGGTGCTGGTGTCCTGCAAGCTTTGCCTTCTCAGTTCACCTGTTCCTATCAGGATGTGGGAGTATCCTATTTAACCTTGCTCCTCAGTCATTCTAATGCTGGCCATCAATGTATCCAGAGTGATTCTGTTGCATGTTCCTGCTCCCAGTTTTCTGCTCGGCTAAGTTGGACACTTTAGTCCTTAAGTCTATTTTTGTATGTTTTGTCCAGTTTGCACTTATGTGAATCTCTGCAGCTGGAAGCTCTTGTTGGGCTGAAATTACCACTCCAGTGGCATGAGTTGTCACATGAGTTAAGGTAATTTCAGGATGGTGTTTTGAAGGGTTTTGCAGCTGACCGCGAAGTCCTCTGTTGTATCTTTCTGCTATTTAGTTAGCGGGCCTCTCTGTGCTAAATCTGCTTTCATACTACGTGTGTCTTTTCATCTGCTCTCACCGTTATTATATGTGGGGGGCTGCTATCTCCTGTGGGGACATTCTCTGGAGGCAAGCCAGGACTGTGTTTTCTTCTACCAGGGGTAGTTAGTTCTCCGGCTGGCGCGCGGCATCTAGAGACAACGCAGGAATGCCCCCTGGCTACTTCTAGTGTGGTGTGTAGGTTTAGCATCGCGGTCAGCTCTAGTTTCCATCACCCGAGAGCTTGTCCGTTTATTCTATGCTTCTGATGTTTCCTTGCCATTGGAAACCATAACACGGAAGATCCTCTGGGGCAGATGGTGATGCAGCAGAGTAGGTGCAGCTCTCCACGAGAGAGTGAATCCCAGGGCAGATGTAGTGTAGGGGATGTAAGATGGTGGTGGTGGCTATGCTGGGCACGTGCGATTGGAATAACGCAAAGGACACAGCAAGGTGCAGTTTCCAGACTTGTAATACAGTAGATTGGGATGCACTTTTCCAGGACTCCTTTCATATGCCTTTCTCTTGTCGTCTCTCTAGGCTGGCTTCCACTTCTCCTGCCCAGCGCCTTACCCACAGTGTCCCAAGCCAGCAGCCATTAACCTGGTCAGGCGACATCCCCTGTGTCCCCTGGATTCTCTCCAGCTGCCTTTTTGACGAATTATGGTTGGAGGTGGCTGTGACTCTTGCAGAAGCCACAGCCTCTGGTTTCTTAGCTAGACTTGCAGCTTCTCACTAAGTTGGGTCCGGTCCCCTTACTGCGAACTGGTCCCTCCACGTCTGGATTCTGCACTTCCCGTGCCCCTAGGACCCCTTCTGTCATTCTGGGAGCTTCTTTCTGTCTCTATTTAACTCTTCTTCCATTCTGTCTGTCAGGAGCTGCAGACCTGCACGTCTGCTCAGCTCCACTTCTTCCCTCCTTCTCTCACTTTCCCTCCTAATTAGCTCCTCCCCTACTCTACCTACCCAACCCACTCCCAACACCCATTCCTGTCCAGCCAGGGATGAGGCCTTCCTCCCTAAGGGTACGCCCAGGTGCCCAGACTGAACTGGTGTGTGTTGGATGTGAGTGTTAAGAGTCCTGGGTAGTGTTCCCTCCTTACCTGAGAGCGGGATACCACACCTCTGGATGAGATGCAGTATCTCTGTGGTGACTGGACCCCAGGGGCACCACACAATGACCAACGCAATTAATGGGAAGGTCCACTTAACCATCACACGTGGACAAGTGCTTGTGGCCAGGGAAGCTAAATTTTCCTGATGGCATACTGGGTGAACCTTGGGAGGTTGGGACCGAGTCGGACACAGGGACAGCACACGTGCTACCGACGCTGAGGATTGCGGGCGTTAGTTACACCAGAATTTCCTCAACTTCCACACCAGTTCCTACATCCCTCCTCCTCCATCTGCAAATTGTCACCTTGGAGCACGTCGTCCATATCAGCTGGAAGCACTGCCTCAGTGAATCGGCAACAGACTCCGCAGAGTTCGGGAAAGATCTAACAGACCAGAAAGATCTGTGGCTCTCACTACTGAACCCACAACCATGCATGGTTGTGTGATAATGGCGGTAACCTGGTGGTGACTCTGAGTCTTGGCAACTTCGCACACGTACCATGCCTCCATGCCTGACCCACGTGCTTAACTTAGTGGTTCAGCGCTTTCTGAAAACCTACCCAGGTTTGTCTGAGCTAGTTGTGAAGGTACGGTGTATGTGCTCCCATTTCCACAAGTCAGCTACAACTTCCGCCAGTCTGGCAGTGCTGCAGGAGCGCTTGCAAGTGCCAGCTCACAGACTTGTGCGCAACGTGATTGTAACAACCCTGCCGGCATCATTGCATAGCTTTCCATCTCCCATCAGGCAGATACATCATCTTACTTACCCCTCCAGGCCATGCTGTGAGTTCTGCTCTCTGTCTGCTCCATGTTGTGAACCTCTTGTCTCCTGCCTGCTATTTGCATACTTCCTGGCTGTGTGCTTAGGGCGGCGGCCCCGGCACTTCCTGATTCTTATTGATTCTGTGTGCACCTTCTTAAGGTGTCCCTTGCCAATTGCCAAGAGGCATCAGGTACTTAAGGCATTCCCACCCCTAGGGGGATGCCTGAGCAACATATTTACTCAGTGTCTTGCTGCTGAGTTGCCAGGTCCTGTCTTGCTTTACCTCTCGTGTCAGTCACCCAGGGGGGTTTTGTACCCTGGCCTGTATCTGTGTCCTGTGTCTCTTGTTTCAGACACCCAGGGGGGCTTCGTACCCTGGTCTGAATCCTTGTTTCTGTGCCTTGTCCCATTCCTGACCCTGTCTGAACTTAGTCCTATACCTGTGTCCATTTGTATCCCTGTCAGTAGCCTTTCCTATTCCGCTGTGTTCACTCCTTCTGCTCTTTGCTCCACCTCCTGACCTATGCTCTTTGCTCTGCCTCCTGCGGCTCTTATCTTTGCTCCGCCTCCTGCGGCTCTGCTCCGCCTCCTGAGGCTCTGCTCTTTGATCTGCCTCCTGTGGTTCTGCTCTTTGCTCAGTCTCCTGCGGCTCTGCTCTTTGCTCTGCCTCCTGCAGCTATGCTCTTTGCTCTGCCTCCTGCGGCTCTTATCTTTGCTCCACCTCCTGTGGCTCTGCTCTTTGCTCTGCCTCCTGCAGTTCTGCTCCTTACTCTGCCTCCTGCGGCTCTGCTCTTTGCTCCGCCTCCTGCAGCTCTGCTCTTTGCTCCGCCTCCTGCGGCTCTCCTCTTTGCTCTGCTGCCTGCAGCTCTGCTCTTTGCTCTGCCTCTTGCAGCTCTGCTCCGCTGCCTGCCGTTCTGCTCTTTGCTCCACATCCTGTGGCTCTGTTCTTTGCTCCACCTCCTGTGGTTCTGCTCTTTGCTCCGCCTCCTGTGGCTCTGCTCTTTGCTCCACCTCCTGTGGTTCTGCTCTGTGCTCTACCTCCTGCGGTTCTGCTCCACTTCCTTCTCGCCTTCTGCGGCCCTGCTCTTCACATCATGCGGCTTTGCTCTGCTCCCGCTCCGCGCCCTGTGTGTCCTTGTCCCTCCAGTCTGTATTGGGTCCTACCTGCTCCCTTATCCTACTCATTCCTGCCTGTGTTCCCATGTCTCCTGAAACAGTTCCTGTCCCTCTAGTCTGAACTGGTTCCTATCTGTTCCCTACTCATACCTGCCTATGTTCCTGTCCTACTTGAACCAGTTCCAGTCCTGCTAGCCGTGCCTGCCTGCCTGTCTAGAGTGCCAGCCATGCTTGCTTGCCTGCCTAGAGTGCCCGCTGTGTCCGCTTGTCTGCCAAGAGTGCCCGCCTGCCTGTCAGAGTGCCAACCGTGCCCTTCTGCCTGCCAGAGTGCCAGCCGTGTCCGCCTGCCTGCCAGAGTGCCAGCCGTGTCCGCCTGCCTGTCAGAGTGCCAGCCGTGCCCGCCAGAGTACCAGTTGTGCCTATCCGTATTTGCTTGCACCTGTCACTTGAGTTTTGTCCCTCAGTGGGATCCGCTGCCACAGCCAGACACTGCCATAGAGTGGTACCTGGCAGCTACCTGCCACACAAGCCTGACCTCACCATCAGAGGCTCCAGCGAACACCAAGGTAGCTGCTTAGTCACGCCCCTTCCAGGGTAGTCTGGTTTGTGACATAGTGGGGCCACAATCCCATGCTCACACCACCCAGTCAGGGCGCGAGCGAGACAGTGATCATGCACTGGAACTTGACATTACACATGTTGGCATGGCTTTGTGAGTAGCAGAGGGCAGTAATTGAATACCAGCTACAACATGCCCGTTGATATTCCAGTTAACTGAAAATGTGGACAGTATGACTCTTATCAAAATTATCAGGACCTGCATTGGCCCAGACTTCTCAATCCGAATGGATGTGTCACGATCCAATTTTGGATTTGTGGCAGATCTGGTTTGCCTCAGTTTAAGACCTTTTTTCCTTTCTGGTCATCGGGGGTTAATGCAGTTTTTTCCCCTCTGGTGGCCGCTGGTGTTATTGCATTGCTGCTGGGTCAGCTGATGTTTGTGGTGACCACTCCCCCCATCCTTTAAGAGGTCACCTGGTTCATCAGCTGACTGTCGGTGTTAGTTCATTCTAAAGCGACCAAGCTGGGATTAGGAGCTTGTTGGGAACTGTTGTTCTACTGCTGTGTCCAGTGAATCTGGTGTTACTTCCTGCTGTTCTGTGCCTTGCAGCATTAAGCTAAGTGTTGTTTACCTTTACCTTGTCTGTATTTCCTATTTTTGTATAGTTTTGCCCTCTGCTCATTATAGTGTTTTCCCGTGTGTCTGCGGCGTGGTGCGTTTATTAGTTTTCCCTGTCTGTGCTTTCTGTAGGGGTTCGTGAGAGGTTTTATCACTGGGTGGCGGGTGGAGGTTTCAGCTTAGTACTGAAACAGGACTCAGGGTCAGGCCTGGTGGCCCAGACATGCACACATTCAGTGTAAACTCTGGGAGAGGGACAGACAGGGTTTCCCTAGTTTGAGGGATATTGCAGGGGCCCGGGTAATCAGCTGTAGTCTACCCAGTACCCTCGTGACATTAACACCGACTGTCACATTTTTTCTGGTGAGCCATGGCTCAAATACAGGCCTTTGCCCAACTGCTCCAGACTCTCACAACTGAGCTCAAGGATCTGCGTGGTGAGGTGGTGCAGCAGTTGTTGGGGTTCTGGGCCTCGGCTCAGGTACAGGCTCTACCAGAACCCAAGATATCTCTCCCTGACAGGTTTTCTGGAGGGAGAGATACATTTTTGGTTTTTAAGGAGGCCTGCAAGTTATACTTCAGGCTTCGCCCTCGTTCACCAGGGAGTGAGGAACAACGGGTGGGAATCATCGTTTCTCTTCTTAAAGGTGATCCACAATCCTGGGCCTTCTCCCTACCGACCGCTTCACCATCTCTACGGTCAGTGGACGAGTTTTTGGCAGCTCTGGCACTGGTATATGGTGACCCGGACGGCGTCTCTTTGGCGGAGTCCCGACTCCGTAAGATCAAGCAGGGGGGCCAGCCGGCGGAGGACTACTGTTCAGAGTTCAGGAGGTGGGCCACTGACACACAGTGGAATGACCCGGCCCTTAGGAGCCATTTTGTGCAGGGTCTGTCCCCTAGGTTGCAAGATACTCTGGTACAGTACGCCGCCCCCAAGTTGTTGGAGGCCGCCATGTCCCTTGCCATCAGGGTGGATAGACGCTTGAGGGAGAGGCATACACCTAATGTGCCCCCTGTAGTCCTTGCTAGGGAGGAGGTCACACCTGACCAGGCGGACGAACCCATGCAGGTGGGAGGAGTTGGTTTCCAAATGGGGTTGTCTGGGGTTCGCCGTGGTGTGGGGGCATGTTTTTACTGTGGGCAGATTGGTCATTTTATCAATGTATGCCCAGCTCGCGCCAAAATTCCTGTTCCATCTAAAAAGCCACGTCCCCCTGGTTGTGTGGAAGGAAGCGACCAGGGAGTGTATATTTCCTCCATTTTCTCGTCTCAGTGTACCTTACCTGCTGAGGTGGTTGTTGGTGGGGTAACTGAGAATGTTCTGGTGCTTGTGGACAGTGGAGCAGGAGTCAATTCGGTGGATGCTCATTTTGTCCAGACCCATGGCCTGATGAGTAGGTCGCTAGCTAGACCTCTAAGCGTCCAGGCCATTGACTTTGCCCCGCTCAGCCAGGGGAGCATTACCCATGTCATAGACAATATATATCTGCGTATAGGGGCTTGTCATGAAGAGTCCCTGTCATGCTACGTCTTGGAGGGCATACCAACTCCCACGGTCTTAGGACTCCCTTGGTAGAAAAAACACAACCCGGTCATAGCCTGGCGGTCCAGAGAAGTAGTCAGCTGGGGTCAGTCGTGTGAGGACTGCTGCCCAGGAACTACGATCTCTGCCGTCCTTCTACAACCTACCCCTTCTACTCCAGTGGGGGCAGTAGAGGTGCTTGAAGGGAGTAGGGGCAAGACTCTACCCTCACTACATTCTAAACCAGTATGTCAGAGACCTCTTAGGAGGAGGGGTCAGAGGAGGGTGGTGGTTCCCTCGATGCATAGTGGGGGAGTGAGTTTGGCGACACAGGGGGACTCCTCTGTTGTCGGTCCTGTAAAGAGTTCACCATCTTGTGGCAGACGCATGCGTGAAAATAAACGTTCAGGTCCGGACCTGTGTGTGAATGATTACGTATGGGTGTCCACCAAAAATATCAGGTGGAAGTGTGGAACTGGAATCTGGAGTTCAAGGGTAATCGGGCCATATCGGGTGTCAGCCATTGTCTGTCCGAAGACTTACCAGTTGGAGTTACCCTCAGTAATGCCCATACACAACTCATTCCACAGGTCGGCGCTCTGGAGATTTGTGCCACCTACGTTGTTATCTCCATCGTGCTGTGTCCACCGTAAACCTGAGGGTCAGGTGACTGAGGAGGTGAACTCTGGTGAATCGAGACGTTCTCACTGTACGTTGCTTACTGGTAAGGTCCAGTGTTGAGGGTCCAGAGGCCCCTCATTGAAAGGGGGGTACTGTCACGATCCAATTTTGGATTTGTGGCAGATCTGGTTTGCTTTTTTCCTTTCTGGTCATCGGGGGTTACTGCAGTTTTTCCCCCTCTGGTGGCCACTGGTGTTATTGCATTGCTGCTGGGTCAGCTGATGTTTGTGGTGACCACTCCCTCCATCCTTTAAGAGGTCACCTGGTTCATCAGCTGACTGTCGGTGTTAGTTCATTCTAAAGTGACCAAGCTGGGAGTAGGAGCTTGCTGGGAACTGTTGTTCTACTGCTGTGTCCAGTGAATCTGGTGTTACTTCCTGCTGTTCTGTGCCTTGCAGCATTAAGCTAAGTGTTGTTTACCTTTACTTTGTCTGCATTTCCTATTTTTGTATAGTTTTGCCCTCTGCTCATTATAGTGTTTTCCCGTGTGTCTGCGGCGTGGTGCGTTTATTAGTTTCCCCTGTCTGTGCTTTCTGTAGGGGTTGGTGAGAGGTTTTATCACTGGGTGGCATGTGGAGGTTTCAGCTTAGTACTGAAACAGGACTCAGGGTCAGGCCTGGCGGCCCAGACATGCACACCTTCAGTGTAAACTCTGGGAGAGGGACAGACAGGGTTTCCCTAGTTTGAGGGATATTGCAGGGGCCCGGGTAATCAGCTGTAGTCTACCCAGTACCCCCGTGACAGGATGACAGCAGTGGAACATAAAGCCAATTCAAATGTTCCTTTTTTCTGGTGTACATGCACTCGTTCCCACCCAAAAAAAGGGTATGAGCCCCTGGTTTCTTCTTTTTTTATTTCCTTCTCTACCTCTAATCCTAAACTAATCCTCCTACAGCACCTATCCCTACACTAAATTCACCTGTGACAACACAGCATTTAATCTTAATTAGGCTACGTTCACACTAGCGTTGTGCGCCGCTGCGTCGGCGACGCAACGCACAACGCACGCAAAAACGCGTCAAAACGCACGCAAAAACGCTGCGTTTTGCGACGCATGCGTCGTTTTTTGCCGAAAATCGGACACAAGAAAAATGCAATTTGTTGCGTTTTCTTGGTCCGACGCTTGCGGCAAAAAAGACGCATGTGTCGCACAACGCAACAAAAAAAACGCATGCGTCCCCCATGTTAAGTATAGGGGCGCATGACGCATGCGTCGCCGCTGCGTCGCCGACGCAAACCCGACGCACATTAGCTTAACGCTAATGTGAACGTAGCCTTATACAGACCTCTATTTTCAGTAAGCAAGGAGACATAGACATTTATCTTTATGTTGACTCTTCTTGTAGGTTGAATTGATTTTTGTAAATTGATGAATGGTTGTTATTTACCTCTCATATCAGCTCCTACAGTTTATTATGCTGTTATCTTTGCAAAATAGGGATGCAGGGTCACTGAACAATGATATTTGCTGATATGCTGAATACACATAGGCCATGCAATTTGTTGACTTGCAAACATTGAAGAAAAAACTAAATAATCAACCAGTGCAAGTTATTCTCACCACCTCTTCCACTTAACCTGTGAATAATGACTTGAAGAACAGTTGTGAACTATAAAAAGGGGATATGCCTCTGTAACAATAAACACCAGACATCCAAGAGATCCAGAGATCCAAAGAACCAGAGAATCTTTACAAAACCTCAGCCAGAAACACTCTACGGGATAGCTGCCAGATCATAGCTGCATCGCAGGGGACAAAAATTTCACATTCTACAGAATGCTAACTTAGGGGACCATGGCCCCAGCTGAAAGAATACAGATCTGCTCCATTGACCATCACTGAATCCATGGATACATTTGGGGTAGTCAGGATTTGGACCCACCGGTCACCTAAGCCCCATGGATACATTTGGGGTAGTCAGCATCTGGATCCACTGGTCACCTGAACCCCATGGATACGTTTGTGAAAACCAGGATTGGGACCCACCGGTCACCTGGCTCCATGTAGATATTCGGAGAAGCCAGGTTGTGACCCTTTGGTCACCTGGCCTTGTACCGCAATGAACTGTCAGTCTCCTAAGCTTTTCGTTACCTCCTCTCTGTGCATGTCACAGGTGGGGGTAGTTAGCCCTGCAAGCTCTGAAATCACAGCTGCTCTTATCCCGGCAAGTCAGCGGAAGGGTGACACTCTGTAATTTGCACCTTCTTGGGTATTTTTCTGTGACTGCCATATGTGTTATTTGCCTGCTTTGTGGTTCAATTAAGTGTTAGCTCACTATTTTACCCTCACCCTGCCTTGTCTGCTACATTGTTAACAAAATTGGTGTTCTCAAGATACCAATACTGTTAAGAGTTGTGATGGAGCACAAAGTTGCTGACTCCATTACTTACCCCAGCAGGCCATGGTATCATTAGAAATATTGGTCTTGTAGAAAATCTTACTTTCCTCCATCCAGGGTAATATTCATAATATATCCCATTTGGTTCATGAGGACGGGGACAACATGGGCCTGTGTGATTTCAAATGCCAGGACTGATTTTCAGCCCCAATCCATACCTGGTTCAGTGGGATGATCCCTGGTTTATGCGGTCTCGAACCAGCAGACTAGAGCACAGATGCAGGATGATCTTAATAGGATGGGAAAGGCCATGGATATTGGCCCCCTTCCAAATAAAACCAGCTCTCAGCTGTCCCAGAAATGGTGAATCTATTACATGCACGAATTTTGGAGCTTAGCCTTGGCTCTTCCCACTTGCCCTGCTGCGTTGTCAAGAGGGGTAATGGTTTTGGGGTTGATGTCGGCTGTGCAATCTCCGCTGAGATCAAGCCCATGGATTAGTAATGGAGAGGTGTCTGTCAGAGACCCCCATTACTAAACCCTGTAGTCAAAAGTGATAAGCACACACAGAGAAAAGTCTTTTAATTGTAAAAAGCACTCGTCAAACTTCTTTTACCCATTCATTACCATACAAAAAAATAATCCAAAGTGTTCCACTGTAAAGGTACCGTCACATTAAGCGACGCTGCAGCTATATAGACAACGAGCCGATCGCAGCGTCGCTTTTTAGGTCGCTAGGAGACGTCAGACACCGGCAACAGCAGAACGATGCAGGAGCGATCCAGTGACATACTTATCGTTCTCGCTGGTTGTTCGCTCCAGTTCGCTCCATGAAGAAACATTGCAGGCATCGTTGCTTTTGCTGTCAAACACGATGATACACGCCGATCTGATGACCAAATAAAGTTCTGGACTTCTAGCTCTGACCAGCGATATCACAGCGGGATCCAGATCGCTGCTGCGTGTCAAACACAACGAGATCGCTATCCAGGACGCTGCAACGTCACGGATCGTTGTCGTTCTCGTTGGAAAGTTGTTTAGTGTGAAGGTACCTTAAGTCCATCCCATGTCCCACGATGATCCTCAACTCTGCTATCTCAGGATGCTGTGCTGAGTGGTCACATCAGTAATGTGACTGCTCAGTACGGCTGCCAGAATACACTAACTGTAGAGTGAGAATGGGGCTTCAATGATGAATGGTGACGTAATTAAGGTTAACGTAGGCCACAGGTGGCGGTTCTCACGGTAACCTCTGTGTGAGTCGGCCATGTGTGACCTGCGGTAACCTTACTGATGTCGGGGAGTGCTTTTTACAATTAACCCCTTTCTGACATCGGGCGTAATAATACACTGATGTCGGACTCCCCCTGTTTGGTGCAGGCTCAGCGCCAGAGCCCGCACATTTCCAGGCACATGTCAGCTCCGTGATTGGCAGGTAATTCCCGCTGAAAAACAGCTGCAAAACATGCAGGGCAGAGAATCAAGCATGCAACAAACTTTCCTACATCCACGATCTTATTGTTACTACCAAACTTTCCTTCCTTGCCATCACCGAAACCTGGCTCACCCCTTCTGACACAGCCTCTCCTGCAGCACTTTCATATGGTGGCTTCCACCTTTCTCACACACCTCGCCCCAGCAGCAAGCATGGCGGAGGAGTTGGTTTTCACCTGTCAGATAACTGCTCCTTCACCCCAATCCCACTGCCAACCTCTGTTACCCTCCCTTCCTTTGAGGTGCACTCTGTGCGCATCTATGGCCCCACCAACCTCCAACTGGCTGTCATTTACCGCCCCCCAGGGCCAGCCACCACCTTCTTTGACCACTTCACCACCTGTCTACTTCATTTCCTTCCTCTACAATCCCCACTCCACAAACTTGCACACCCTTGCAGAAATCTTAAACACCTTGATCTACACTCACTCTCTGAATCCCTCCTCCCTCTCACAGACGTAAGTTCCCTACACAATGCTGATGACGCTGCTGCTCTATATAACACCACAATAGCTGCAGCTTTATAATCTCTTGCCCCTCTCACACATACCAAAGCTCGCAAAATCAACAGACAGCCCTGGAACACCAGCCTTACCAAAGAACTGAGGCGAGCTTCCAGGGCTGCAGAGCAGAGATGGAAAAGATCCCACTCCAACGAGCACTTTATCGCATTCAAATAGCCCCTCACTACTTTCAAGACCACACTCGCCACAGCAAAAGAAACCTACTTCTCATCTCTCATATCCTCCCTGTCTCACAACCCTAAACAGTTATTCAGCACCTTCAACTCTCTCCTCCGTCCCCCAGCACCTCCTCCCTCCCCACTCATCTCAGCTGAAGACTTTGCCTCATTTTTCAAGCAGAAGATTGAGAACATCAGAGACAGTTTTAGTCGACAACCCCCAGAACCCTTCCTCCCAACTACCCAGCCCTCCACCTCCAAAACCAACTTCTCCACCATTACAGAAGATCGACTCTGCACTCTACTCTAAAGATCTCATCTTACCACCTGTGCACTTGACCCAATCCCTTCCCACTTCATCCCAAACCTCGCCACAGTCTTCATCCCAACCCTAACCCATCTCTTCAACCTATCACTAACAACTGGTGTTTTTCCCTCAAGCTTTAAACATGCCTCAATCACACCTATCCTCAAAAATCCCTCTCTTGACCCATCCTCTGTATCTAGCTATCGCCCTATATCACTTCTCCTCTATGCCTCAAAACTACTGGAACAACACGTCCATCTTGAACTGTCCTCCCATCTATCTTCCTGCTCCCTCTTCGACCGCTTACAATCAGGCTTCCGGTCACACCACTCCACTGAAACTGCCCTAACTAAGGTCACCAATGACCTATTAACCGCCAAGAGCAAGCGATACTACTCTATCCTCCTCCTCCTGGACCTGTCCTCTGCCTTTGACACAGTGGACTATTCCCTATTACTACAGAACCTCTCATCCCTTGGCATCACAGACTTGGCCCTATCCTGGATCTCGTCATACCTAACTGACCGAACATTCAGCGTCTCCCATTCACACACCACCTCCTCACCTCGCCCCCTATCTGTCGGAGTCCTGCAAGGATCAGTTCTAGGGCCCCTGCTCTTCTCCATTTAGGGTATGTGCACACGTCAGGATTTCTTGCAGAAATTTCCTGAAGAAAACCGGAAATTTTCTGCAAGAAATCCGCATTTTTTTTTTGCGTTGTTTCCCCGTTTTTTAGGATTTTGCAAGCGAAATTAGCTTGCAGAATGCTAAAGTTTTCCAAGCGATCTGTAGCATCGCTTGGAAAACTGACTGACAGGTTGGTCACACTTGTCAAACATAGTGTTTGACAAGTGTGACCAACTTTTTACTATAGATGCTGCCTATGCAGCATCAATAGTAAAAGATAGAATGTTTAAAAATAATAAAAAAAATGGTTATACTCACCTGCAGACAGCCGATCTCCTCAGCGGCGTCCGTTCCTATAGATGGTGTGTGTGTGTGCAGGACCTTCGATGACGTCGCGGTCACGTGAGCGGTCACGCGACCAATCACAAGACCGCGACGTCATCGCAGGTCCTTCACACACACCAGCTATAGGAACCGAAGCGGCAGCATGCACGTGCCCAGTCCGTGGAGGAGAGTCTCCTCTCCTCCACCCTGGGTACCAACCGCACATAATCTGCTTACTTCCCACATGGTGTGCACAGCCCCGTGCGGGAAGTAAGCAGATCAATGCATTCCTAGGTGTGCGGACTCCCCGCAATTCCGCAAATTTAATGAACATGTTGCTTTTTTTTCCGCGATGCGATTTTTTCGTGGAAAAAAATGCAACATTTGCACAAGAAATGCGGAATACACTATAAATAATAGGAGGCATATGTAAGCGTTTTTTTCGCCTTTTTATCACGTTTTTATAGCGAAAAAAACGCGAAAAATACTGAACGTGTGCACATGGCCTTACACTTTTGGCCTGGGACAGCTCATAAAATCTCACGGTTTTCAGTATAATCTCTATGCTGATGATACACAGATCTACATCTCTGGACCAGATATCACCACCCTACTAACTAGAATCCCTCAATGTCTATCCGCTATTTCATCCTTCTTCTCCGCTAGATTTCTAAAACTTGGACAAAACAGAATTCATTGTCTTTCCCCCATCTCACACAACCCCCCCAATGAACCTATCCATTACAGTAAACGGCTGCCCACTCTCCCCAGTCCCACAAGCTCGCTGTCTCGTGGTAATACTCGACACTGATCTCTCCTTCAAACCGCATATCCAAGCCCTTTCCACTTCCTGCCGCCTTCAACTCAAAAATATTTCACGGATCCGTACATTCCTAAACCAAGAATCTGCAAAAACCCTAGTCCATGCCCTCATCATCTCCCACCTCGACTACTATAACCTCCTGCTCTGTGGCCTCCCCTCTAACACTCTTGCACCCCTCCAATCTATTCTAAACTCAGCTGCCCGACTAATCCACCTGTCCCCCCGCTATTCCCCGGCCTCTCCCCTCTGTCAATCCCTTCACTGGCTTCCCATTACCCAGCAGGGCCGGTGTTTGGCACAGGCAGACCAGGCAGACGCCTGGGGCCCCCACCTACAAGGGGGGCCCCCTGCATCTTGCAACCCCTGTATGAAGTGCCCAGAGGGTTTTCAGCAGTGAATAATGCTGTGCATTGCTCTGTAGTCCCAGAACGTGTCTCCCAAACCCCCCTTGAGACCCCCTCAGTGCTGTGGTTTACTCATGTGGTCCCCTATGTGCTGTTTGCTGTAGGATCAGGTTTCACAGTCATATACAGCAGGGATCAGCATAGGCTCTGACCAGTCACTAAATCACTGCTTGTAATCTGACAGGGCGACCTGCTGTCACTACTATCTGGATGACACAAGACAGGAATATTGTCTGCTGAATCAGGGTATTTATTATATAGAAATAAATTAATTCCCACGTGAAACAATAAGGGTAAACCATACACATATATAGTACAGGTGTGCATAGGAATCAGCGTTTTTGGTGCATTTTTTTGCAGCCAAAGCTTGCTCTCTTGGCAGTAAAAACATTGCTTTCAAAACACCCATTTTTTAGGGTTTGTGCAGAGGATCCGGAAATCGCAGCCCTTTGGATGCAGCGGACATCATGCTGCGTCCAAAGTGCTGCCATCTTTTGAACACAGGTGATTCTGCATGTGTTCATTGATCTGTGTGGAATCACCGTGTCCTATACATTGCAGGGGTGAGATTTCTCTGGTGGAGACTCGCGTCTACGCCATATAAATTGGCATGCTGGGGTCTGGAGAGACGTGCCGCATGTCCGTCTCCGCAGGTGAGGTGCAGGTGATAGTGCACGCATAGTAGAGATGGAATTTCTTGAAATCCCATCCACTATACTGTAGCATCTGGCCGCTGCGGGTTGGACACTGCACAAGTACACAGCAGCCGACCCGCAGCGTTTTCTGATTGTGGGCACACACCCTTAGAGCTTTTGCTGTTCGTTTTTACAGTAGGCATTTTGTCTACAGTACATGTTTAATAAAGTTAGTGTTATTCACAAAAAACGCAGCGAAAAACAACGTTGCAACATTTGCAGCATTTTTTAAACTTTTTCATTCTACGGGTGAAAAAAATTGCTGAAAGTGACACGCTGCAGATTTAAAAAAATGTTGCAATTGTGAAATCCAGTCAGGGGAAAATAAAAGGGTGTGCAGGAGATTTCTGAAAATCTCAGTTTTTGCTTGTGCTGTAAAATGCTGTAAACTTCTTATTTGCAGAAGAAAGAGCTGCAAAAATTCTGCATATGAACATGGTGAAAAGCTGCTATTCAAAGTGCCAGTAAAACATAGGAGATTTCCGAAATCTCCTGCACGCGCTTGTTTGTTTTCTGACTGGATTTCAGAACTGTAGCGCTTTTTAAAACTGTAGTGTGTCACTTCTTTCAGTGTGTTTTCACCCGTAGAAAGCAATGAAAGAATAAAAAAGCTGCAGATATTGCGACGGCATTTTTCATTGCAATTTTTTAAGTGGTTTTGGTGAATTAAACTATTAGGTCTCGTTCACACGTTCAGTATTTCACATCAATATTTGTAATGCAGAAACAGCAGTGGAACAATGAGGGTATGTGCACAAGTTGCGGAATCTGCTGCGGATTTTTCCACGCAGATTCCTAAAAATCTGCAGGTAAAACACAGGGCGGATTTAATGCGGAATTACTGCGTTTTTTGTGCAGTTTTCAACAGCGTTTTTACCCATGCGGATTCCTATTATGGAGCAGGTGTAAAACGCTGTGGAATCTGCACAAAGAGTTGACATGCTGTAGAAAATACAACGCAGCGTTTCTGCGCGGTATTTTCCGCAGCATGTGTACTGCGGATTTTGTTTTCCATACGTTTACATGGTGCTGTACAATGCATGGAAAACTGCTGCAGATCCACAGCAAAATCCGCAGCGTGTGCACATAGCCTGAGAAACACATCACCACTTCGGTATTTCTCACCCTCCTGGTTTTGGCTTACACATACTGATGTGAAATACTGACCAAATACTGATCGTATGAATGTGGTCTTAAACATAGACAAAACAAACATCCTCACTCCAAAAAAAAGCTGAAAAAAGTGTGAAGAACACCACAAAACAAGCTGAAAAACAGGGGTTTTGAACACAACATTTTTACTGCTAATAGAAAAGGTTTTGGCTACTGAAAAAAATGCTGCATGTGAACTTAGTCTTACTCTGAAACGCTGTGTCTATCTGGGGTGTTATATAGGACTGCAGGTGACATCTACTACATTATCTGTTCTCAGAGAGTTATCACTGTATTATCTGTGGTGTTAAATAAAAATTAAGAGGGATTTGGGGACAACTCTTTGTCTTGGGGCTTGGGCCCCCAATCTTTTCTGACCCTAGCAACGCCCCTGCATACAGCTAATAGTGGCAGACCTGTTAGCCGATATAAGGTCCCTAAATATGGGGGCCACAGTGTGAGCACTGGCTCCAGGCCCCTCCACCAACTGTATCCGCATCCTGCTCATGTAATGTAACCTAAATGTATGCGTGATTTTACAATGTTAGTGGAGCGCCCCCACTGCCGCAGGGCTGAGGGGTACCCGGTACCGGGCCTCTAAGTCTCTGCTCTGGGGTTATCACGGTGGCTAGACCCGGTCCATGACCCTGCTGAGGGGCGTCCAGTGAAAGGTGGTGGTAAATGGTGGTGATATTGCGGTGCAGTGTAGGTCGTAGTAAATAACGAGGACACCAGGTTGCAGTCTCTTTACCTCTTTACTGAAGGTTTTAGAATCCTCAGTCCAGAGCGCTGTCAACAGGGCTGTTTGAGACCGGCCGGTCCAAAGGCACATCAGGAGTTCTCTTTACAGGTGGGAATCAGTGTCTACCTTCTAGCGCTGGGTGTTGTAGTTCTTCCCTGCTGAGCTCCCGGGATAGTCCTCACAACTGATTCTGTCTGTCTCTGATGTTCGTTCTCCCCGTCCCCCAGGTGATATGGTAGGACGCACCCGTATGACGGGGTAGGCCTGGAGTTCTTCCAGGACCCCAGAGTCGCCCCTCTCCCACAGCTGCCTCCGTTGTCTGCTTAGGTGATTTGTGTGAGACAGCCAACCTATAATTGGCTGTCCGGCCGTGGTTTGCAGTAGTACTTAGAGTCTCTTACTTTCTCGGCGTTCCGGCCACCGACTGTTTGCGCCTCAGAAGGATGTTGCCTCGGTCTAACAGCACGACTCCTTCTGGTCCTAATGCCTCTTTTCTGTATTCCCGTTGTTCCCTGGTTAGTTCTGCTCTTAGGAGTCTGCCAGGATCCCATCCCTGACAGGTCCTCTCACTAGCTCTTCCCAGTTACTTCTCTCTCTGTCTTCCTGTCCAACCCCCAGTTTTACCAGAGTGTGAGGAGTGGCCTACTAGATAGAACCACCCCCCCTGGTGGCCGGAGTGTGAAGTGTAGTGTGAGTGTTACCTGGTCAGAGAAACTCCTTTAGTGCAATCAGACGTAACATCACTCCCCTTAGTGGCAGAGCGACATTACTGCAACGACCAGGACTCTGGGGCGCTGCACTAGCATTTGGGGCCCCACTTTAAATTTTTGCCTAGGGCCCCACTTTGTCTAAAACCGGCCCTGTTACCCAGAGACTCCAGTACAAAAGCCTAACCATGACATACAAAGCCATCCACAACCTGTCTCCTCCATACATCTGTGACCTCGTCTCCCGGTACTTTCCTGCACGCAACCTCCGATCCTCGCAAGATTTCCTTTTCTACTCCCCTCTAATCTCCTCTTCCCACAATCGCATACAAGATTTCTCTCGCGTATCACCCCAACTCTGGAACCCTCTACCACAACATATCAGACTCTCACCTACCATCGAAACCTTCAAAAAGAGCCTGCAGACCCACCTCTTCCGACAAGCCTACAACCTGCAGTAACCACCGATCGACCAAACCACTGCACGACCAGCTCTATCCTCACCTACTGTATCCTCACCCATCCTTTGTAGATTGTGAGCCCTCGTGGGCAGGGTCCTCTCTCCTACTGTACCAGTCGTGACTTGTATTGTTCAAGACTATTGTACCTGTTTTTATTATGCATACCCCTCCTCATATGTAAAGCGCCATGGAATAAATGGCACTATAATAATAATAATAATAATAATAATAATAAATGGTGAGTGAGTATTCGGATACTCAATCGAGTATCGAGCATCTTGAGCACCATGATGCTCAATCGAGTAACAAACAGTGTCGAGCATATACGCCCATCACTAGAAGTCACACAAAGTATTGATTTAGGTTTCTCTTTTGTTCATTCACTTTGTATCTTGTTAATTGATGAAAACTAAACTATTAATATTTTATATTATTTAAAGAGTTTTTACTTTGCAGCTTTTATTTCCACACCTGCCTAAAACTTTTGCATAATCCTGTATGCTTCTTCATGTTACTTATATTCAAAATAATACTGTGTAGTCCATTTAAGGGTTAACTGACCACATTATAGTAAAAGCAGTTTTATTTAACACATCTCATGTCACAACCCCCTCCCTAAACTCCTCTCAAACTTCACTGAGTTCTGGACTCCCTGGTGAATAACAATACGGTTGTGGTTACACCTCAATGAGCATTTTATTCATAAGTTACAACAGAGCTAAATACAAGCCCTGGGAAAACAGTGAGCAGAAATGACAGAGTGGTGAATGGGGTGACATCAACATCTCCCCCACAACGATTCCCTCCAAAAACCACTCCCTGAGCACACACCCATTCTGCAAAATCATCACATCCCTATTCACATGAACTGGGATGAGGTCATTGCTCAGAGAGGAAGAACACACAACATACAGCCTCACACACACACAACACAAAGACACACAACCACACACAGACATAGACACAACCATACAAGCAACCATAACACACAACCACACGCACAATCACAACACACAACCACAACACACAGACACAACCACAATACACAGACACACAACACACTGACACAACCACAACACACACAGACACATCCACAACACAAGACACACACAACCACACAGACACACACTTTGGGCCTTATTGTTAGTATAGCATTCTTAAAGAGGTATTCAGCATTTGTCACCTCTACTTGAGGGCATAGATGGTGATTTAAAGGGGTTTTACGGACTGAAAAGACTGCAGTCACTCTACATGACTGCAGGCGCACACTGTCACGATTCCCCTGTATTAAGCCGAGTGAGTGGGCAGTCAAATAAGTGCATGCATGCAATTTACATACTTGTGGCCATGTCCTGACTAGTCACTTCCGGCTTCTCTCAATTCTCTTCTATAGGGACAAGATGGATGAGACAAGTCGACACGAGACCATAAGAATTTAAATTGCATGCATGTGGTTAGCTGAGTGCTTGCTCAGATCATACACGAGAATAGTGACAGTAGGCGCACTACACACATTGTCACACTTTGCCTCTACTTAGATCGGAAAACCTCTTTAAAGGGAATCTTCCACCCCTTGGGACCTTTTTAACCTATTAATATGGCATACAGGTGATGGAATGGTTAAACTAGTCTTACCTGTATGCTCATATCTGGAGTCTTGTTGTTGATAGATCTTTTATTTCTTTATGCTAATTATTTCTTTCAGGCTCTGGGGCATGCAGCGACAGGAAGAAAACTCTGCCTCCTTGCTTTAGTTGTGTACCACCCTCTCCCATCAGCATCACAGTGCCATGTGACGTGTAGTGGTAGCCCTGGAGTCATGCGCCTGTGCCCTTCAATAGGGCGATTATGCAGTACCTATTTCGCCCTTCTATGGGCATTGGCTTTATCGTTCTACTGCACAGGTGCCGAAAGTCATGAGTATGCCTGACATTTGCAAATACCCCCAGGGTGTAATAACATGATTAGTGCGACAACCAGTCTGGGGAAACCAGCATTCCCTCTATTAGTCTGATACTAATTAACATATTGCAAATGGATTTATAAAAATGTTTTTTTACATATATTGCAATCAAATATACTGTATAAGGGGTGTGTTAAGAAGGGTATTAACATAAGGATAAATACATGGTGGCGGTTTGGGTGGCATAGGAAAGTTTTCAAATTCACTTTAATATTAGGTCCAAAACGCTTTAACTGCTAGGAAACCCACAGATTGCTCAGCTAACCTGCATGGGACTGTCAAAAAGGTCAGGCTGAAGTGAATCTGTCAGCACATTTGACCTATCTAAACTATTAATATGGGCCTACAGATTATAGATAGCTGAAAAAAAGTCCTCTCGGTGTGTCTTATATCAGATGCCTTGTTGTTGAGAAATGATCTTTTATCACTTTATGTAAATTAACTCTTCCAACCTATGGGGAGGATGGGGCCCGGAAGATAACTCTGCCTCCAGAGCTTATTTTACATGACAGGGGAGTTACTAGTGTGATGTGTAATGGTTACCAATGTTACCAGAGTGATGTGTAATGGCTGCTCTCTTGATCTGTGTGTGATTATTACTGACACATCTGCAAACAGGCAATCCCTGTATGTGTTCAGGTTGTCTAGCAGCCGCAAATCATGCAGCTGCGGAGACAAAAACATAAACTACGAGCACGCCCAAAATACTTGGAGAACACCCAAGCACGCTTGGAAAACCCGAGTAACGAGCACACTCGCTCATCACTACCCTCAACCTTTGTAACACAACACGAACATGTTCTTGATGAGAGTCCAAATCTGGCTAGAAAATTAGAATATCATCAATGTAAATCACAATATATCTTCCAATGCAATCAGAAAAATATCATTCATAAAATTTTGAAACTCAGATGATGCATTGGATAATCCAAATGACATGACAAGTTTTTCAAATAGACCCTCAGACATTAAAAATGCAGTTTTCCACTCATCACCCTTCTGGGTGTGTTTCAAATTATAAGCCCATCTTTCTTTTTTACAAATAAAAGTCTGACAGATACAGGGGAGGAGGAAGGATGGATATGACCTTCAAATTTTTGTTTACATATTCTTTCATGGTGGTCTGATCAGGCCCAGACAAATTGTGAAGGCGAACTTTAGGCAATTTGGCTTTAGGAATAAGATCAATAGCACAATTATAAGGATGATGGGGCGGTAGTATCTACGTCTCTTTTTCCGAGAACACATCTTAGTAGTCCTTCAGTTACTCCAGCATACCCTTCAGACTAGTGGAGCATATTTGTAGTTTTTAGACATTTCTAGCAACAATTGGGGCTCCATTTAACAATCTCCTTCTGACACCAATCAATAACAAGATTGTGAATCTGCAACCATGGAAGTCACAGTACCAACCCAGCAGGTAAATTATCCAAAACAAAACAGGATATGGATTTATTGTGGAGTGCTCCCACTTGGATTGTATTGTTGCATCGTTACCCTCTTGACCAAATTGTCACCCAGACTCAGACATTCTCCCATCGGTTTGCTAACCTGAGGACAAGTTGGGCAATTTTTGAGAAAATGTCCAGGGAGACCACAGTACAGAATCCAAGATCTTGTCTACATCTTTTCTCCACAACATGAAGACTGGCAACTCTATACTCCAATGGCTCCACCTCTGGTAAATGGATCTGTTCCGGGGAAGTATAACAGGCAGTCTGCTGTTTTACCAAACAAAAGAGGGGGTGTGGAGGGCACCACTATATAATATTAGTTAAAATTTGGAGAATGGGGTTCACCCATGGGCAACAAAGTGGAGAACATACAGAAATGCAAGAGAACGAATGCCCATATATAGGGAACACCGCAAACAAGTTAGACACTCAATTTATTGTAGAAAAACACTGAAGACACAACAATTTAAAAACATTTAAAACAGTTATGAAAATCCACAATAACCATGCCCAATAATGTGGATCATGGACACCACGTAACTACCCAAAACATGCTCAGTGCTGTAAACATAAGCTCAAGATTAAATGTTGAGGTACAAACAAGTATATAAATAAATATAAGCGGCCCCTATCTATTCACAGTACCATATAGAAAAATATATATATGTGGTGGAAAAACAAAATGTAGAGAGGTTTTTGTATATACGCCCGTACAAAAATAGACATATATATATCAACAAGTTTTAGTAAACACTCGTAGCCATATCCAATAATGAAGGCAGAAATCCTAAAATACTAAGGTACAGCCGTCTGATAAATCCGACTGTGTCTACCTAATCAAATGCTCAAAAAGGCGTAAATGTGTGTTGCTATACAAAACCTGTAGTCCACCTAAAGGTAAGGAGAAGAAAAGAAGACAAGAACTCAGATCCCACAATGGGGCACGCAGATGTCCATCAGAGAGCCATGTGAGCAAGGAGTAATGGCGGGTGAACCCCACGCGTATCGCCACTAAGAATGTGGCTTCTTCAGGGGAGAAATTTCATGTGCACCGTGTCAAACAAGTGTTCTATATATACACAAACTATCTCTGATTAAACATATGAATCACCCGGGAGAGGGTTACCTTGAGAGCATGGTCCAGCGTGTAGGGACAATGTGGGAAACAGCCATCTTATTGGACGCTGTGAAATGTCAGGATCAATAAAGTTATTTTAACCCGAGCTGCGCATGCGTCAGGAAGGGACTATGTGCGGCTGCGTGTAGGGAATCAAAGACCTAAGTGGAATGAGGTCACCTGAATGACTGCACAAGCGCATAGTACGTATACCCTGCACAAGTGACCAGGAACCCGGCCGCAATCCCATGATGCTGCGCATGCGTAAAGGATGGACTAAATGCGGCATGCGCGTGAAAAAATAGTAACCAAAAGATGTTGCGCAAGCGCATAACATACATATTCCGCACGAGCGACCAGAGTACCATACGCAATCCCACAGCAAGACTACAAACAAAAAACTGAACCCACACAAAAGGAAAAAGAAAAGGAAAAAATGCATATATAAATGTCAGTCAAAATAAATAGACATATAAACATGCCATTAAATGTTTCAAACAAAACTTTATTGTATATAAATGCAAATAACAAAAGAGCAATATACTTTTTACTACATCCAAATATGGCCATATATTAAATATGGAACTTCCCATCAAGTCAGCTGCTTGTACGTCCGAAATGGTGTTCACTGGTCACTTAGTGAACAACGGACAACCAGAACATATAGAGAAATCAGGTCCAACGTAGTGATATCCAAGGTCCATAAATCCATGGTAGTCATCACTTCTTCCAATATTCATCTTCATCTGTGGACCAAAATGAGGATGGAATAGGCCCATGTTCCAAAAAACAGATCAGAGTGGCGTGTCCAAATAGTCCAAACAAAGAAGATATATGGCTAGAGTCACATGTCCAAAAACCAAAAATACCCTAGTAATTTGTAAAAAACAAACAACCAGAAAAGAAAAAAGATCTATCTACATATATATCCTCCTCTTAACCAATAATATGGTACCTTGAATAGAGCAAAAAAGAAGCCACATAAGGGGACTCAAAAAATTGACCCTGAAGATGCCTAAATAATCGGAACAAATGCATAGACCCTACACATAATAAATTTCCATTTTGGTATGAAACACAGGCAAGCAGGGGAGAAAGTTCCAGGAGCGAGGCTGGCCATATTGCATGGGAAGTCCCATAATTGTTGAATGAGCTCTTCCAAAAAAAGGAGTATGAGTTCCTGGGAACAAATAGATAAATTCACATAGAGAGTTCACGTAAAAAAGTGGATAAGTTCACAGAGAAATATATAAGATCCGAGGCCAAGTAGGGGACTTGTATAGTATTCCATCCAGATGGGAACAGACTCCTAAACACGAACAAGATGGAGGATCAATTGTCGTCCAGAACTTTCAAAAATAGAAGATGACCAGTCATAGAAGTGTACTTATATCAGATAAGGATCCTAGACCGGAGGATCTTAGGTGTTATCCTGAAGAGGCTCGTAGCATGGAAAAGGGGAGACCTACAGTAAAGAAGAGAAAGAGACCAATAATAGATTATCGTCCAAAAATAAGTCTTTGCCCAAAATTAGATTTTAGTATCTTTTATCTCAATATTTGTTCTATGTTTTATCTATTTTTTCATCTATTTCTTCAAAAAAGGCAAGCAAAGAAAAATGGGGGGAAAGGCAGCAGTTATCCATAAAAACCAGAGAATAACAGTTCTTCATTTAAGCCATTGGGAGTGGTGCTTTTCAAATCATAGATCCATCGTGATTCATGGCGGAGTAACTCCTTAGTTAGATTTCCACCCTGAATATTACCCTGCACTTGGTCTACCACCATCACACGTAGACCTTGCTGTCTACTCCCATGATGTTCCAGGAAGTGAGAGGCTACCGAAGTGATGGACTTACCCTTCTCTAGATCTCCCTTTGCTTTTCCAATATTGAATATATGTTGCTGTATCCTACGACGGACTTCCTGACCAGTCTGGCCCACATAAATCCTAGGACAGGGCACACCAGGAGATAGACCACGTTTCTTGAGCGGCAGTTTGCATAGAGCTTGGTCTTGATGGTTTCTGGGAAAATAGGAAGGTTGATGTTGTCACCAGCAATCATATACATACATATATTACACCCTCCGCAAGGAAACGTACCCACAAGCCGACTGCCTGTGCCCAGTCTAGTAGTGGTCCTCCTAAAGTGGCTGCTGGTGAGATGATCTTTAAGATTTTTTGCTTTCCTCGCTATCATTCTGGGAGTATCAGAAATGAAGGGCCTTAGTTTCGGTTCACTGAGTAAGATCCCCCAATACCTACTCAGTACATCTTGAATGTCCCGCCACTAATTATTGAAGACAGTTACCAAATTGGTAGTAATGGGTCGGTCCCGAATTTTTGGCTGCAGGAGAGTATGTCTATCACTAGAAGCTGAATGTTGAAAAGCTTTAGAAATGACCCTCCGGGGATATCCTCTCTCAACTAAACGTGTCGTGAGTTCTGATGCACCTTTTCGAAAATCAGTATCTGCACTACAATTCCGTTTTACCCGAAGGAACTGACCTTTTGGCAAATTGTTCCGTAGATGTTGAGGGTGAAAACTTGTAAAGTGCAGTAAACTGTTTGTGGCAGTCGTCACTGTTTAACGCGTTTAACGCGTCTCTCACGGCTTCTGTGGTCCATTTGTATGGCCTGGGTCATGGCCTCCGCCAAAGAACAAGGGGTGTCATGAAGGACCAGAGCAGCCTTACAGGTTTCGGAAAGCCTGAGAGCTGCTTGTTCCACAGAATTTCATTAGACCACTGCTTTAACTCAGTACAGTAGTCCTCACCTGTGTGACCCCCCCTTGTGCCAGGTGCATGATTTTCGCTTCAGCAACCTGGATCCTGTCGGGCTTGTCGTATATCAGACCTAACCTGTCAAAAAGGGTGTCAACAAAAAATGTTCTGGGGCTTGTGGGGACAAGGAAAATGCCCAGGTCTAAGGACTCCCTCGCAGTAGGGACATGATTATTCCCACCCGCTGGAACTCCTCCTCTGATGACTGGGGGTGCAGAGTAAAAAATAAACTACATCTTTCCCTGAATACCATAAACTGGCCTTTCTCTTCTGAAAATGTATCAAGGAGAGCCATTACAGGTTCAGGAGAGACCAACTGTACATCAGAGGATACGGACGTCACAGCCACTGCCGACAGTGGATGACTGAATGGACATAGAGCGGAGTCCACAGCTCTAAGAGATAGAGACTTTTTCCAGCACGGAGCATTGGTTGCGTTGATATTGTTGTGTATTATTAGATATTTTCTTGCTGTGTTTTATTAGTGATTTGCTTGCTTGTCAGTTCTTTCACATGAAACAATATTTACATCCAGTGACAGTAAAGGTACCGTCACACTCAGCGATGCTGCGGCGATATAGACAACGAGCCGACCTAAACTAGATCGCTGGAGCGTCGCTGTTTAGGTCGCTGTAGAGACGTCAAACACAGCAACTCCAGAACGATGCAGGAGCGATCCAGTGATGTAACGGCGACTCACTTCTCGTTCTCGCTGGTTGTTAGCTCCATGTCAAACAGCCGGAGTGTACCGACTGGCTAGAAGGAGACGCTGCGACGCCCCCTATGCTCGTTGCTGGCGTCGTTGCTTTTGATGTCAAACATGACGATACACGCCGACCTGGCGACGAAATAAGGTTCTGGACTTCTAGCTCCGACCAGCGATGGCACAGCGGGATCCAGATCGCTGCTGCGTGTCAAACACAACGAGATCGCTATCCAGGACGCTGCAACGTCACGGATTGTTGTCGTTCTCTTTGCAAAGTTGCTGAGTGTGACGGTACCTTTAAGGTACCTTCACACTAAGCGACGCTGCAGCAATACAGACAACGATGCCGATCGCTGCAGCGTCACTGATTAGTCGTTGTGTGGTCACTGGAGAGCTGTCACACAGACGGCTCTCCAGCGACCAACGATGCCGGTCCCCGGGTAACCAGGGTAAACATCGGGTTACTAAGCGCAGGGCCGCGCTTAGTAACCTGATGTTTACCCTGGTTACCAGCGTAAATGTAAAAAAAAAACACATACTCACATTCCGGTGCCCGGCGTCCGCTTCCCTGCACTCCTCCTGCATCCTGTGTCAGCGCCGAACATCTCCGGCATCTCCCACAGAGCAGAGCGGTGACGTCACCGCTCTGCTTTACGGCCGGCACTTACACAGGATGCACTGGTTACCAGTGAAGACATCACTGGATCGGTGTCACACACACCGATTCAGCGATGTCAGCGGGAGATCCAGCGACGAAATAAAGTTCTGGACTTTCTTCTCCGACCAACGATGGCACAGCAGGATCCTGATCGCTGCTGCCTGTCAAACACAACGATATCGCTATCCAGGACGCTGCAACGTCACGGATCGCTAGCGATATCGTTTAGTGTGAAGGTACCTTTAGCCGAGGAAGAAGAGCAGGCTAGATCTTATGTAAACCTAAGGCCATACAATAGATTGCTAAAGGTAAATGTAAAGCAATCAAGCAATCATCCTATCAATCCCCAGTGTATCTCAAGGTCTCAATCCATTGTTCTTCCAGCCTAGACCCAGGGGAGCCGTCACCACAGAGGGTCTCACATGCAGTCCCAGGTGATGGAATATGCTTCATTCTGTGAGCTAAAGGAAAATGTTTAAGGGTGAGGGAGAAAAAGACACAGAGGCTGAATCAGATAGTTGTTGGGAGTGTTGGATTGACTTCGAAGGGAGAGGATCCAAGCTGGGATGGATGGATGGTCTATGGAGTTTTGGAGATGGGTTGCCGGCTGGGCTGGATCATCCTGCTATGCTTGAGGGATCTGTCGTCTGGATTTAACAAATTTTCTTAAGGATTGTTGATCCTGGATACATGGATGTCGGTTGTGATATTTATTGCTTGGAGGAGCCTGGACTGTGACTACAGACTATATATAGAGAGATACGAAATCTGTGGGCCAACTAAAAGTTGGGAGACAGTGAGTATCGCCTGTTACCTGGTCAGTGGGACTATCGACCCCGGGAAAGGGATCTTGTGTATTGAGGACATGGATTTGTTGTACAACCATGGATGTATGAAATAAAAATAGTTGCATCGTTAACCTGCCTAGGTGATTTTTCTAATCCACAAACTCAGATCATCACAATGACTTTTGTGCCAAACCTGGACAACTCCTTTAGCGTCTATGTAAAATAGATCTCTTAATTCACCAATACCATCCATTTTTCTTCCTTGTGAAGAAAACAGATGAATGCTGGATATATGAACTCAGCCTTATCTGCATGCAACTCTGGAACATGTTTTAGGCTATGGTCACACTATCAGTATTGGTCAGTTCAGTATTTTACATCAGTATTTGTCATTCAAAACCAGGAGTGGAACAATCAGAGGAAAAGTATAATAGAAACACGTCACACTCACCACTTCTGTACTTATCACCCACTCCGGGTTTTGGCTTACAGATACTGATGAAATACTGACCAAATACTGATAGTGTGAATGTGGCATAAGGCAAAGTGTAAATTGCATTTACAATAAAAACAGTGTAAAAGCATTTAACAATAACATAATTATTACAATTTCCAAGTTATTCGGCTCTGCTTATATAATTGTGTCTAACTTCTGTTCTCAGTTATATTTTTATGGTGTCAAAAAGAGATAAAGAGAAGAAACATTATACATTAACCCCTTCCTGACCTGTGACGCCACGTAGGCGTCATGAAAGTCGGTGCCAGTCCGACCTGTGATGCCTTTGTGGCGTCATGGAGGGATCCCGTCCCTGCAGATCGGGTGAAAGGGTCAACTCCAATTTCACCCGATCTGCAGGGACAGGGGGAGTGGTACTTCAGCCCAGGGGGGGTGGCTTTGCCCCCACGTGGCTACGATCGCTCTGATTGGCTGTTGAAAGTGCAACAGCCAATCAGAGCAATTTGTAATATTTCACCTATGAAAAATGGTGAAATATTACAATCAGCCATGGCCGATGCTGCAATATCATCGGCCATGGCTGGAAGCCCCGATCTGCCCCCCCCCCACCGCCACCGATCGCCTCCCCAGTCCTCCGTCCTGTGTTCCGCTCCCCTCCGTCCGCCTGTCCGCTCCCCCGTCCCCCTGTCCGCTCCCCCCGTGCTCCGATCCCACTCCCCCATGCTCCGATCCCCCCCTCATACTTACCGAGCCTCCCAGTGTCCGTCCGTCTGTTCCATGGGCGCCGCCATCTTCCAAAATGGCGGGCGCATGCGTAGTGCGCCCGCCGAATCTGCCGGCCGGCGGATTCGTTCCATGTACATTTTGATCACTGTGATAAAACCTATCACAGTGATCAAAATAAAAAAAATTGTAAATGAACCCCTCCCTTTATCACCCCCATAGGTAGGGACAATAATAAAATGAAGAAAATATATTTACTTTTATTTTTCCGCTAGGGTTAGAACTAGGGTTATAGTTAGGGTTAGGGCTAGGGTTAGGGCTAGGGTTAGGGTTAGGGTAAGGCTATGTGCACACGTATTCTGGTCCTCTGCGGATTTTTCCACAGCGGATTTGATAAATCCGCAGTGCAAAACTGCTGCGGATTTACTGCGGTTTTTCTGCGTTTTTTCTGTGGATTTCACTGCGGTTTTACAACTGCAGTTTTCTATAGGAGCAGCTGTAAAACTGCTGCGGAATCCGCAGAAAGAAGTGACATGCTGCGGAATGTAAACCGCTGCGTTTCTGCGCAGTTTTTTCCGCAGCATGTGCACAGCGTTTTTTGTTTCCCATAGGTTTACATTGAACTGTAAACTCATGGGAAACTGCTGCGGACCCGCAGCTGCGGAAACGCTGCGAATCCGCAGCATTTTCCGCAGCATGTGCACATACCCTTAGAATTAGGCTATGTGCACATGGTGCGGATTTGGCTGCGGATTCGCAGCGGATTGGCCGCTGTGGATTCGTAGCAGTTTTCCATCAGGTTTACAGTACCATGTAAACCTATGGAAAACCAAATTCGCTGTGCCCATGGTGCGGAAAATACCGCACGGAAACGCTGCATTGTATTTTCCACAGCATGTCAATTCTTTGCGGATTCCGCAGCGTTTTACACCTGTTCCTCGATAGGAATCCGCAGGTGAAATCCGCACAAAAAACACTGGAAATCCGCGGTAAATCCGCAGGTAAAACGCAGTGCCTTTTACCTACGGATTTTTAAAAAATGGTGCGGAAAAATCTCACATGAATCCGCAACATGGGCACATAGCCTTAGGGTTAGGGTCGGAATTAGAGTTAGGGTTGGAATTAGGGCTAGGGTTGGAAATAGGGTTAAGATTAGGCTTGTGGTTAGGGTTAGGGTTGTGGTTAGGGGTGTGTTGGGGTTGGGGTTGTGGTTAGGTTTGGGTTAGGGTTGGGATTAGGGTTAGGGGTGTGTTGGGGTTAGGGTTGTGGTTAGGGGTGTGTTGGGGTTAGGGTTGTGATTAGGGTTATGGCTAGAGTTGGGATTAGGGTTATCGGTGTGTTGGGGTTAGTGCTGGAGTTAGTATTGAGGGGTTTCCACTGTTTAGGCACATCAGGGGTCTCCAAGCGCAACATGGCGCCACCATTAATTCCAGCCAATCTTGCGTTCAAAAAGTCAAATGGTGCTCCCTCCCTTCCGAGCCCCGACGTGCGCCCAAACAGTGGTTAACCCCACATATGGGGTACCAGCATACTCAGGACAAACTGGGCAACAACTATTGGGGTCCAATTTCTCCTGTTACCCTTGCGAAAATTAAAAAATTGCTTGCTAAAACATCATTTTTGAGGAAAGAAAAATAATGTTTTATTTTCACGGCTCTGCGTTGTAAACTTCTGTGAAGCACTTGGGGGTTCAAAGTGCTCACCACATATCTAGATAAGTTCCATTGGGGGTCTAGTTTCCAAAATGGGGTCACTTGTGGGGGGTTTCTACTGTTTAGGCACATCAGGGGTTCTGCAAACGTAACATGATGCCCGCAGACCATTCCATCAAAGTCTGCATTCCAAAATGTCACTACTTCCCTTCCGAGCCCCGATGTGTGCCCAAGCAGTGGTTCCCCCCACATATGGGGTATCAGCATTCTCAGGACAAACTGGACAACAACTTTTGGGGTCCAATTTCTCCTGTTAATCTTGTGAAAAAAAAAATTGCGGGCTAAAAAATAATTTTTGAGGAAAGAAAAATGATTTTTTATTTTCATGGCTCTGCGTTATAAACTTCTGTGAAGCACTTGGGGGTTTAAAGTGGTCACCGCACATCTAGATTAGCTCCACGGGAGGTCTAGGTTCCAAAATGGGGTCACATGTTGGGGAGCTCCAATGTTTAGGTACACAGGGGCTCTCCAAGTGCGACATGGTGTCCGCTAACGATTGGAGCTAATTTTTCATTCAAAAAGTCAAATGACATTCCTTCCCTTCTGAGCCCTGCCGTGTGCCCAAACAGTGGTTCACCCCCACATGTGAGGTATCAGTGTACTCAGAAGAAATTGCCCAATAAATTTTAGGATCAATTTTATCCTGTTGCTCATGTGGAAATTAACAAATTGAGGCTGAAAGAAATATTTTGTGAAAAAAAAAGTACTTTTTCATTTTTACGGATCAATTTGTGAAGCACCTGGGGGTTCAAAATGCTCACTATGCATCTAAATAAGCTCCTTTGGGGGTCTAGTTTCCAAAATGGGGTCACTTGTGGGGGTGCTCCAATGTTTAGGCACACAGGGGCTCTCCAAACGCGACATGGTGTCCGCTAAAGATTGGAGCCAATTTTTTGTTGAAAAAGTCAAATGGCGCTCCTTCCCTTCCGAGCCCTGTTGTGCGCCCAAACAGTGGTTCCCCCCCCCACATATGGGGTATCGGCGTACTCAGGACAAATTGTACAATAACTTTTTTGGGTCCAGTTTCTCTTTTTACCCTTGGAAAAATAAAAAAATTGTTGCTAAAAGATCATTTTTGTGACTAAAAAGTTAAATGTTAATTTTTTCCTTCCATGTTGCTTCTGCTGCTGTGAAGCACCTGACGGGTTAATAAACTTCTTGAATGTGGTTTTGAGCACCTTGAGGGATGCAGTTTTTAGAATGGTGTCACTTTTGGGTATTTTCAGCCATATAGACCCCTCAAACTGACTTCAAATGTGAGGTGGTCCGTAAAAAAAATGGTTTTGTAAATTTCGTTGTAAAAATGAGAAATCGCTGGTCAAATTTTAACCCTTATAACTTCCTAGCAAAAAAAAATTTTGTTTCCAAAATTGTGCTGATGTAAAGTAGACATGTGGGTAATGTTATTTATTAACTATTTTGGGTCACATAACTCTCTTGTTTAACAGAATAAAAATTCAAAATTTGAAAATTGTGAAATTTTCAAAATTATAGCCAAATTTCCATTTTTTTTCACAAATAAACGCAAAAATTATCGACCTAAATTTACCACTAACATGAAGCCCAATATGTCACGAAAAAACAATCTCAGAACCACTAGGATCTGTTGAAGCGTTCCTGAGTTATTACCTCATAAAGGGACACTGGTCAGAATTGCAAAAAACGGCCAGGTCATTAAGGTCAAAATAGGCTGGGTCATGAAGGGGTTAAAGCTGTAGGAAAATCTTCCAACTCATACAGAGATCAATTTAGGTTACATCCGTATGATAACAGCTATATGATGGTGTTGATAAACATGTTTTGAAGCTTTACTTTACTCTCTACATACCAACTTGCAGAAATTATGCGAGCCAGATGTCAGGAACTGCTTATCTTGTTGAATCTACTGCCACCTAGTGAAAAACCACATTATAGGCAGGGGCACCTCTGTTTTTTTAAAAAATATATAAAGGAAACCTGACAGGTCCCTTGTGCTCTCTAACCCACCAGCAGTTGTGTATTTGTTGTTAAATACCTTGCCTAATCAGCCCCTTAGGCTGGAGTCACACTAGCGACTTTAAAATCGGTCCGATTTTGATGCAGGAGAGTCGGACGAGTGTCATGCGTGTGTCATGCGTTTTTCATACGAGTACAATCCAGGGCAGCACGGTGGCGCAGTGGTTAGCACAGCAGCCTTGCAGCGCTGGGGTCCTGGGTTCAAACCCCACCAAGGACAACATCTGCAAAGAGTTTGTTTGTTCTCTCCGTGTTTGCGTGGGTTTCCTCCCACATTCCAAAGACATACTGATAGGGAATTTAGATTGTGAGCCCCAACGGGGACAGTGGTGATAATGTGTGCAAACTGGAAAGTGCTGTGGAATATGTTAGCGCTATATAAAAATTATTATTAATCCGATTTTTCACACCTAGCATCCGATTTACATCCGAATGCAGTACGATTACTATCGGACTGCAATGTGATTTTAACATGAGCATTTACACAGAGAAATTATTTACACATCATTTTCAAAAGAAATATTCTTCAAACATAGATAGAGAGAGAGAGATAGAAGAAAAGCTGGCAATTCATATGCGGGTACAGTAAAATCACACTGACAGGTTAGAATAGAATAGATCTATACACATAGAATACATATATATACATATCAGTGATATATATATATATATTACATAGATAGATAGATAGATAGAAGAAAAGCCAGTAATTTAGCACCCAAGGTAGTGTAAAATCTCACGGATCCCTGAGGAAGGAGTCTGTTGACTCCGAAACGCGTCGGATAGAAGTTTGGTCCTGGGTGCACTCCGTAAGCCGGTCACGTGAAGTATCACGTGCATGTGACGTCACGCAAGGTCTTGCAGCTTCACTGCACCTTGCCGGCAATCTTTCTTTGGAAACGCGGGTTATTGCCAAGAAGCTAGGAACGCTACCTATAAGGAACATCGAGGACCATCTCTGTGCATATCGTTGGGAGATATATTTGTGGACACTTGGATATGACCATCTGCTAGCTACAAGGACCTTCTCTGGATAACAGCGCTTCATGATGATTGCTATATTTGCTCTGACTAAGGTAATTGTTTATATGAAGGGTGGCATATAGCATTTGTTTAGGAAGTTTTTTAACTAACAGCTCTTTGACAATTAATGGTATCTTCAGCGCAAATATATATATACAGGTATGGTATATTGTTGGTTTGCTACTTTTATTTTTATTACAGGAGCTCAAGGGCGTTGCGTGGATTAGGAGTAATAATAAAATAATAATACTTTATTCTGGCTGTGTCTTTATTTATGTCATTACACAGGACGGGGTTTTTTCTCCCGTCCAGGTCGGGTAGGGGTTAACCTTGTTTGGCCTCTCTTTGTTTCAGGGAGGGCTATTTAGGTCTGCTGCTGGCCTGGTTCTGTGTCAGTGATACTTTTGCTAACCTGGCTTGAGTTGTTGACCCAGGTTATCGTTCGGATATTGTTGTGCCTCTGTGTGCTTGTGTTTCCTGTGTGTGACCTGGCTTAAGGTACCTTCACACTGACCAATTTTCCAACGATAACGATAGCGATCCGTGATGTTGCAGCGTCCTGGATAGCGATCTCGTTGTGTTTGACACGCAGCAGCGATCTGGATCCCGCTGTGATATCGCTGGTCGGAGCTAGAAGTCCAGAACTTTATTTGATTGTCAGATCGGCGTGTATCGTCGTGTTTGACAGCAAAAGCAACGATGCCAGCAATGTTCTACAATGGTAACCAGGGTAAATATCGGGTTACTAAGCGCAGGGCCGCGCTTAGTAACCCAATATTTACCCTGGTTACCATTGTAAAAGTTAAAAAAAAAAACACTACATACTCACCCTCTGATGTCTGTCACGTCCCCCGGCGTCCGCGCTGCTGCTCAGAGCTTCCTGCACTGAATGTGTCAGTGCCGGCCGTAAAGCAAAGCACAGCGGTGACGTCACCGCTGTGCTTAGGGCCGGCGCTCACACAAGTGCAGGGAAGCTGAAGGCGAGGGACGCGACAGACACGGCAATGTAAGTATGTAGTGTTTGTTTTTTTTTACATTTACACTGGTAACCAGGGTAAACATCGGGTTACTAAGCGCGGCCCAGCGCTTAGTAACCCAATGTTTACCCTGGTTACCCGGGGACTTCGGCATCGTTGGTCGCTGGAGAGCTGTCTGCGATCGGCATCATTGTCGATATCGCTGCAGCGTCGCTTAATGTGACGGTACCTTTAGACTCTGTTTCTGCTTCTGCCTCTTGATTCGGTACTGCTCTATATTCTCTAGTTCTGATCCCCGGCTCTGTCGCTGACCATTCTCTGTCTTGCTCTTTTGTTCTGCACTCCCGTCTGGCTACTGTCCTTGGTTTGTCCCCCACCATCCTTCTGTCTTGTCCCTGGATTCTGCTCGTTTTTCCGGCTTCTGACCTCAGCTTGCCTGACTACGTACCCAGCGTTCACCCAGCTGTCAGCTCTCGTACCTTCTCGGAGCTTGGCTCTGCCTCCCGACACCTTCCAGGCCATCACGTGATCTGCCAGGTCCTGCTCCGCTTTTCCTCGCACACTGCAGTGTTCGTGCATCCCCTGGCTGTCATGCGTTTCATGTGCAGCGACCCATAGAAAGACACAGTGTGTGTGTGTCTTTACAATTTAACATGTAACAACTATAGGATTAGTAATGTATAGGTGTCTTATTGACACCTCTCCATTACTAAGCCGTGGGCTTGATGTCACCTTACAATACAAAGGTGACATCATCCCAAGTATTACCTCACTTGCAACTGCTACACGGCAAGTGGGATGAGCAAGGCTGGGGCGGCTGGGAGCTCATGTTTTTAGCCAGGGGGGCCAATAACCATGGTCCCTTCCTAGGCTATTAATATCAGCCCCCAGGTGCTGGTTTTCCCTCTGCTGGTTCTGAAAATTGCGTGGGAGCCCACGCCATTTTTTCCCCCAAAATATTATTTTATTACATACAGTTGTGGCCAAAAGTATTGACACCCCTGCAATGCTGTCAGATAATACTCAGTCTCTTCCTGAAAATTATTGCAAACACAAATTATTTTGTATTATTATCTTCATTTAATTTGTCTTAAATGAAAAAACACAAAAGAGAATGAAGCAAAAAGCAAAACATTGATCATTTCACACAAAACTCCAAAAATGGGCCAGACAAAAGTATTGGCACCCTCAGCCTAATACTTGGTTGCACAATCTTTAGCCAAAATAACTGCGACCAACCGCTTCCAGTAACCATCAATGAGTTTCTTACAATGCTCTGCTGGAATTTTATATCATTCTTCTTTGGAAAACTGCTCCAGGTCAGGTCCCTGATATTTGAAGGGTGCCTTCTCCATACTGCCATTTTTAGATCTCTCCACAGGTGTTCTATTGGATTCAGGTCTGGACTCATTGCTGGCCACCTTTGAAGTCTCCAGTGCTTCCTCTCAAACCATTTTCTAGTGCTTTTTGAAGTGTGTTTTGGGTCATTGTCCTGCTGGAAGACCCATGACCTCTGAGGGAGACCCAGCTTTCTCACACTGGACCCTACATTATGCTGCAAAATTTGTTGGTAGTCTTCAGACTTCATAATGCCATGCACACGGTCAAGCAGTCCAGTGCCAGAGGCAGCAAAGCAACCCCAAAACATCAGGTAACCTCCGCCATGTTTGACTGTAGGGACCGTGTTCTTTTCTTTGAATGCCTCTTTTTTTCTCCTGTAAACTCTATGTTGATGCCTTTGCCCCAAAAGCTCTACTTTTGTCTCATCTGACCAGAGAACATTCTTCCAAAACGTCTTAGGCTTTTTCAGGTAAGTTTTGGCAAACTCCAGCCTGGCTTTTTTATGTCTCGGGGTAAGAAGTGGGGTCTTCCTGGGTCTCCTACCATACAGTCCCTTTTCATTCAGACGCCGACGGAGAGTACGGGCTGACACTGTTGCACCCTTGGACTGCAGGGCAGCTTAAACTTGTTTGGATGTTAGTCGAAGTTTTTTATCCAACATCCGCACAATCTTGTGTTGAAATCTCTTGTAAATTTTTCTTTTCCGTCCACATCTAGGGAGGTTAGCCACAGTGCCATGGGCTTTAAACTTCCTTGATGAAACTGCGCATGGTAGACACAGGAACATTCAGGTCTTTGGAGATAGACTTGTAGCCTTGAGATTGCTCATGCTTCCTCACAATTTGGTTTCTCAAGTCCTCAGACAGTTCTTTGGTCTTCTTTCTTTTCTCCATGCTCATTGTGGTACACACAAGGACACAGGACAGAGGTTGAGTCATCTTTAATCCATGTCAACTGGCTGCAAGTGTGATTTAGTTATTGCCAACACCTGTTAGGTGCCACAGGTAAGTTACAGGTGCTGTTAATTACACAAATTAGAGAAGCATCACATGATTTTTCGAACAGTGCCAATACTTTTGTCCACCCCCTTTTTTATGTTTGGTGTGGAATTATATCCAATTTGGCTTTAGGACAATTCTTTTTGTGTTTTTTCATTTAAGACAAATTAAATGAAGATAATAATACCAAAGAATTTGTGTTTGCTATCATTTTCAGGAAGAAACTGAGTATTATTTGACAGAATTGCAGGGGTGTCAATACTTTTGGCCACAACTGTACAAGTCTCATAATTTGCACACACACTACTAATTGGATTGGTCACTGCCATCTACAGCTCTGGCAAAAAAGCCATGTGAAAACACAGACAAATATTCAATATGAATTATACTTCTCAAAAATATTTTTTTCACAAATTTTTTTGTAAAAAATTTTTTTTTCATAAAACTTACAGTAATAGATGAAATGAAGATTCTCTTAGCGCATAAATTGGCGAATTCACATGTGCCATCAACCACGGCAAGGTGATCTCCCTCTGATGGGTCCTACTCTACCATACATGCCACTTTTGGGCCACCAGCCTACAACTATGGACAAAACATGTCACTCTGGGCTAAACCTACAATTTATGGGCAGGTAGAGTTGATTACCGCCACCTGCAAGGTCAATGGGAGGAGTCCAAGATCAGTCTGGATGCAGTCAACATCCAATAACTAAATTGAGAAAAAAAAAACAACCAGCACTCCTAATGTGAACATGTGCAAGCTGCAAACTGCGTCATATAGATAAAAAAGAACAGCAGCACATATACATGAATCTAGGCCATGTGAAAACACAGACAAATATTCAATATGAATTATACTTCTCAAAAATATTTTTTTCACAAATTTAAATTTATTTTTTTTTCATAAAACTTACAGTAATAGATGAAATGAAGATTCTTAGCACATAAATTGGCCAATTCATGTGTGCCATCAACCGCGGCAAGGTGATCTCCCTCTGATGGTTCCTACTCTACCATACATGCCACTTTTGGGCCACCAACCTACAACTATGGACAAAACATGTCACTCTGGGCTAAACCTACAATTTATGGGCAGGTAGAGTTGATTACCGCCACCTGCAAGATCAATGGGAGGAGTGCAAGATCAGTCTGGATTAGGTCATCATCCAATAACTAAATAGAGAAAAAAACAACAACCAGCACTCCTAATGTGAACACGTGCAAGCTGCAAACTGCAAGATCAATGGTTGTTTTTTTTTCTCTATTTAGTTATTGGATGTTGACTGCATCCAGACTGATCTTGCACTCCTCCCATTGACCTTGCAGGTGGTGGTAATCAACTCTACCTGCCCATAAATTGTAGGTTTAGCCCAGAGTAACATGTTTTGTCCATAGTTGTAGGCTGGTGGCCCAAAAGTGGCATGTATGGTAGAGTAGGACCCATCAGAGGGAGATCACCTTGCCGTGGTTGATGGGCACACATGAATAGGCCAATTTATGCGCTAAGAATCTTCATTTCATCTATTATTGTAAGTTTTATGAAAAAAAATGTTAAAAAAATTTGTGAAAAAAATATTTTTGAGAAGTATAATTCATATTGAATATTTGTCTGTGTTTTCACATGGCCTAGATTCATGTACATGTGCTGCTGTTCTTTTTTATCTATATGATGCAGTTTGCAGCTTGCACGTGTTCAAATTAGGAGTGCTGGTTGTTTTTTTTTTCTCTCTCTCTCTATAGATATATATACAGTACAGACCAAAAGTTTGGACACACGTTCTCATTTAAAGATTTTTCTGTATTTTTATGACTATGAAAATTGTAAATTCACACTGAAGGCAACAAAACTATGAATTAACACATGTGGAATTATATACTTAACAAAAAAATGTGAAACAACTGAAAATATGTCTTATATTCTAGGTTCTTCATAGTAGCCACCTTTTGCTTTGATAACTGCTTTAATAATAATAATAATAATATAATAATAATGTTTATTTTTATATAGCGCTAACATATTCCGCTGCGCTTTACAGTTTGCACACATTATCATCACTGTCCCCTATGGGGCTCACAATCTAAATTCCCTATCAGTATGTCTTTGGAATGTGGGAGGAAACCGGAGAACCCGGAGGAAACCCACGCAAACACGGAGAGAACATACAAACTCTTTGCAGATGTTGTCCTTAGTGGGGTTTGAGCCCAGGACTCCAGCGCTGCAAGGCTGCAGTGCTAACCACTGCGCCACCGTGCCGCCCTTGCTTTGCACACTCTTGGCATTCTCTTGATGAGCTTCAAGAGGTAGTCATCGGAAATGGTTTTCACTTCACAGGTGTGCCCTGTCAGGATTAATAAGTGGGATTTCTTGCCTTATAAATGGGGTTGGGACCATCAGTTATGTTGAGCAGAAGTCTGGTGGATACACAGCTGATAGTCCTACTGAGTAGACTGTTAGAATTTGTATTATGGCAAGAAAAAAGCAGCTAAGTAAAGAAAAACGAGTGGCCATCATTGCTTTAAGAAATGAAGGTCAGTTAGTCTGAAAAATTGGGAAAACTTTGAAAGTGTCCCCAAGTGCAGTTGCAAAAACCATCCAGCGCTACAAAGAAACAGGCTCACATGAGGACTGCCCCAGGAAAGGAAGACCAAGAGTCACCTCTGCTTCTGAGGATAAGTTTATCCGAGTCACCAGCCTCAGAAATCGCAGGTTAACAGCAGCTCAAATTAGAGACCAGGTCAATGCCACACAGAATTCTAGCAGCAGACACACCTCTACAACAACTGTTAAGGGGAGACTTTGTGCAGCAGGCCTTCATGGTAAAATAGCTGCTAGGAAACCACTGCCAAGGACAGGCAACAAGCAGAAGAGACTTGTTTGGGCTAAAGAACACAAGGAATGGACATTAGACCAGTGGAAATCTGTGCTTTGGTCTGATGAGTCCAAATTTGAGATCTTTGGTTCCAACCACCGTGTCTTTGTGCGACGCAGAAAAGGTGAACGGATGGACACTACATGCCTGGTTCCCATCGTTAAGCATGGAGGAGGAGGTGTGATGTGTGGGGGTGCTTTGCTGATGACACTGTTGGGGATTTATTCAAAATTGAAGGCATACTGAACCAGCATGGCTACCACAGCATCGTGCAGCTGCATGCTATTCCATCTGGTTTGCGTTTAGTTGGACCATCATTTATTTTTCAACAGGACAATGACCCCAAACACACCTCCAGGCCATGTAAGGGCTATTTGACCAAGAAGGAGAGTGATGGGTGCTACACCAGATGACCTGGCCTCCACAGTCACCAGACCTGAACCCAATCGAGATGGTTTGGGGTGAGCTGGACTGCAGAGTGAAGGCAAAAGGGCCAACAAGTGCTAAGCATCTCTGGGAACTTCTTCAAGATTGTTGCAAGACCATTTCCGGGGACTACCTCTTGAAGCTCATCAAGAGAATGCCAAGAGTGTGCAAAGCAGTCATCAAAGCAAAAGGTGGCTACTTTGAAGAACCTAGAATATAAGACATATTTTCAGTGGTGTCACACTTTTTTGTTAAGTATATAATTCCACATGTGTTAATTCATAGTTTTGATGCCTTCAGTGTGAATTTACAATTTTCAAAGTCATGAAAATACAGAAAAATCTTTAAATGAGAAGGTGTGTCCAAGCGTTTGGTCTGTACTGTATATATATATATATATATATATATATATATATATATATATATATATATATATACACTCACCGGCCACTTTATTAGGTACACCATGCTAGTAACGGGTTGGACCCCCTTTTGCCTTCAGAACTGCCTCAATTCTTCGTGGCATAGATTCAACAAGGTGCTGGAAGCATTCCTCAGAGATTTTGGTCCATATTGACATGATGGCATCACACAGTTGCCGCAGATTTGTCGGCTGCACATCCCAATGATGCTCCATACAAGGCAGGATGGATCCATGCTTTCATGTTGTTTACGCCAAATTCTGACCCTACCATCCGAATGTCGCAGCAGAAATCGAGACTCATCAGACCAAGCAACGTTTTTCCAATCTTCTACTGTCCAATTTCGATGAGCTTGTACAAATTGTAGCCTCAGTTTCCTGTTATTAGCTGAAAGGAGTGGTACCCGGTGTGGTCTTCTGCTGCTGTAGCCCATCTGCCTCAAAGTTCAACGCACTGTGCGTTCAGAGATGCTCTTAGGCCTACCTTGGTTGTAACGGGTGGCGATTTGAGTCACTGTTGCCTTTCTATCAGCTCGAACCAGTCTGCCCATTCTCCTCTGACCTCTGGCATCAACAAGGCATTTCCGCCCACAGAACTGCCGCTCACTGGATTTTTTTTCTTTTTCGGACCATTCTCTGTAAACCCTAGAGATGGTTGTGCGTGAAAATCCCAGTAGATCAGCAGTTTCTGAAATACTCAGACCAGCCCTTCTGGCACCAACAACCATGCCACGTTCAAAGGCACTCAAATCACCTTTCTTCCCCATACTGATGCTTGGTTTGAACTGCAGGAGATTGTCTTGACCATGTCTACATGCCTAAATGCACTGAGTTGCCGCCATGTGATTGGCTGATTAGAAATTAAGTGTTAACAAGAAGTTGGACAGGTGTACCTAATAAAGTGGCCAGTGAGTGTATATACAGTGCCTTGTGAAAGTGGAACAAAAGAGGAAAAAAATCCAGCTTCCAAAAATATCCAAATTTATTGAAGGTAAAATGCAAAGTCCAAAAACATGGTTCACAGGAAAATGAGTAGCAGCAGGCTACGCGTTTCGAACGATATGTTCTTTTTCAAAGCTGCTCCACATGCATCACAGCAGGGTTAAATACCAGCCGTAACCAATCATAGTGAATAAAACTATCACCTGACACATATATAAATCCATAGAAAAAAACAAAATAAACATACAAATACGCAAGAAAACATATAAAAAAATATGTACAGAAAATATGACCTAATAGTGAAACATAATTTCTTTGCGAGCATTTACGTTCACATTTGCGTTGTGCGCCGCAGCGTCGTCGCCGCAACGCACAACGCAAACAAAAACGCAGTCAAACGCATGCACAACGCTGCGTTTTGCGCCGCATGCGTTTTTTTGTGCAGTGAGTCATTCTTCATCCCACCCACAAAAAAAAGTGTCTACACAATAGATAAGGACCACCAATGGCTAGAAGAGGGTTGGTGTTTATGTAATTGTGTATATATACCCTGGCAGAGATGAATTCCTCCCATTTTGCTGGTATTCATGATGGAGCGTCCCATGGACAGTATCTACATGGATATGGAGATGGAATTTGCCTTGGCTCATGCCTATGCTGTCGCCTGTTCTCATCAAAGGGAAAGGGAAAAACGGAGATGGAGTCGTCGCCGCTTTTGGATACACCCTATCTTGGAAGTCCGGGAGAGCCGTGGAGCATACCATAGCTTGTTTGGCGAACTCAATGACAACCTGGAGAAATATTTCCAATATACCAGGATGTCTCAGGACAGCTTCCGGTATCTTCTGCGTCGGGTGGAAGGATCCATTGGCAGGCAGGACACGCAGCTCCGGAGAGCTATTTCCGCAGAGGAGCGGCTGCTGGTGACTCTACGGTACGTAGCTGTTTGAATGACTGTGATATGTTCTTCCCTTTTATTTTTTTTTTTTATTTTTTTTTTGGGGTTTGGTATGGTCAATGTACTTTTATAAATTACAATGTACTTTTATAAATTATGTACTTTAATGTAATAATTTCTTTCTCTTCTTGGCAGTTTCCTGGCTACCGGAGAGACCTTGAGATCCCTTCATTTTCAGTTCCGGATTGGAGTCTCCACTCTCTCCGGAATTATTGCTGAGACATGCCGCGCTTTGTGGGATAATCTTCGTGAGGAATTTTTACCCGTCCCTACAAGAGAAATCTGGGAGGCCAACGCACAGAAATTTGAGGAAGTGTGTTCGTTTCCAAACTGTATTGGCGCGGTGGATGGCAAGCACATTCGGATTACCAAGCCAGGGAAAAGTGGATCCCTTTTCTACAACTACAAAAAATACTTTTCCACTGTGCTAATGGCAATTGCCGGTGCCGACTGCCGTTTTCTCGCAGTGGACATTGGTGCGTTTGGCCGTGCAAATGACTCGAGCACATTTAACCCCTTTAGCCCCGAGGGTGGTTTGCACGTTAATGACCGGGCCAATTTTTACAATTCTGACCACTGTCCCTTTATGAGGTTATAACTCTGGAACGCTTCAACGGATCTTGGCGATTCTGACATTGTTTTCTCGTGACATATTGTACTTCATGTTAGTGGTAAAATTTCTTCGATATAACTTGCGTTTATTTGTGAAAAAAAGGAATATTTGGCGAAAATTTTGAAAATTTCGCAATTTTCCAACTTTGAATTTTTATGCCCTTAAATCACAGACATATGTCACACAAAATACTTAATAAATAACATTTCCCACATGTCTACTTTACATCAGCACAATTTTGGAACCAAAATTTTTTTTTGTGACGGAGTTATAAGGGTTAAAAGTTGACCAGCAATTTCTCATTTTTACAACACCATTTTTTTTTAGGGACCACATCTCATTTGAAGTCATTTTGACGGGTCTATATGATAGAAAATACCCAAGTGTGACACCATTCTAAAAACTGCACCCCTCAAGGTACTCAAAACCACTTTCAAGAAGTTTATTAACCCTTCAGGTGTTTCACAGGAATTTTTGGAATGTTTAAATAAAAATGAACATTTAACTTTTTTTCACACAAAATTTATTTCAGCTCCAATTTGTTTTATTTTACCAAGGGTAACAGGAGAAAATAGACCCCAAAAGTTGTTGTACAATTTGTCCTGAGTACGCTGATACCCCATATGTGGGGGTAAACCACAGTTTGGGCGCATGGCAGAGCTTGGAAGCAAAGGAGCGCCATTTGACTTTTCAATGCAAAATTGACTGGAATTGAGATGGGACGCCATGTTGCATTTAGAGAGCCCTTGATGTGCCTAAACATTGAAACCCCTAACAAGTGACACCATTTTGGAAAGTAGACCCCCTAAGGAACTTATCTAGATGTGTGGTGAGCACTTTGACCCAACAAGTGCTTTACAGAAGTTTATAATGCAGAGCCGTAAAAATAAAAAATCATATTTTTTCACAAAAATTATCTTTTCACCCCCAATTTTTTATTTTCCCAAGGGTGAGAGAAGAAATTGGACCCCAAAAATTGTTGTGCAATTTGTCCTGAGTACGCTGATACCCCATATGTGGGTGTAAACCATTGTTTGGGCGCAGGGCAGAGCTCGGAAGGGAAGGAGCGCCATTTGACTTTTCAATGCAAAATTGACTGGAATTGAGATGGGACGCCATGTTGCATTTAGAGAGCCCTTGATGTGCCTAAACATTGAAACCCCTAACAAGTGACACCATTTTGGAAAGTAGACCCCCTAAGGAACTTATCTAGATGTGTGGTGAGCACTTTGACCCAACAAGTGCTTTACAGAAGTTTATAATGCAGAGCCGTAAAAATAAAAAATCATATTTTTTCACAAAAATTATCTTTTCACCCCCGATTTTTTATTTTCCCAAGGGTGAGAGAAGAAATTGGACCCCAAAAATTGTTGTGCAATTTGTCCTGAGTACGCTGATACCCCATATGTGGGTGTAAACCATTGTTTGGGCGCAGGGCAGAGCTCGGAAGGGAAGGAGCGCCATTTGACTTTTCAATGCAAAATTGACTGGAATTGAGATGGGACGCCATGTTGCATTTAGAGAGCCCTTGATGTGCCTAAACATTGAAACCCCTAACAAGTGACACCATTTTGGAAAGTAGACCCCCTAAGGAACTTATCTAGATGTGTGGTGAGCACTTTGACCCAACAAGTGCTTTACAGAAGTTTATAATGCAGAGCCGTAAAAATAAAAAATCATATTTTTTCACAAAAATGATCTTTTCACCCCCAATTTTTTATTTTCCCAAGGGTAAGAGAAGAAATTGGACCCCAAAAATTGTTGTGCAATTTGTCCTGAGTACACTGATACCCCATATGTGGGTGTAAACCATTGTTTGGGCGCAGGGCAGAGCTCAGAAGGGAAGGAGCGCCATTTGACTTTTCAATGCAAAATTGACTGGAATTGAGATGGGACGCCATGTTGCGTTTGGAGAGCCCCTAATGTGCCTAAACATTGAAACCCCCCACGAGTGACACCATTTTGGAAAGTAGACCCCTTAAGGAACTTATCTAGATGTGTGTTGAGCACTTTGACCCAACAAGTGCTTCACAGAAGTTTATAATGCAGAGCCGTAAAAATAAAAAATCATATTTTTTCACAAAAATGATCTTTTCACCCCCATTTTTTTATTTCCCCAAGGGTAAGAGAAGAAATTAGACCACAAAAGTTGTTGTGCAATTTGTCCTGAGTACGACGATACCCCATATGTGGGTGTAAACCATTGTTTGGGCGCATAGCAGAGCTCAGAAGGGAAGAAGCGCTATTTTACTTTTCAATGCAAAATTGACTGGAATTAAGATGGGATGCCATGTTGCGTTTGGAGAGCCCCTGATGTGCCTAACATTAAACCCCCCCACAAGTGACACCATTTTGGAAAGTAGACCCCCTAAGGAACTTATCTAGATGTGTTTTGAGAGCTTTGAACCCCCAAGGGTTTCACTACAGTTTATAACGCAGAGCCGTGAAAATAAAAATTATTTTTTTTTTCACAAAAATGATTTTTTAGCCCCCAGTTTTGTATTTTCACAAGGGTATCAGGATAAATTGGACCCCAAAAGTTGTTGTCCAATTTGTCTGGAGTACGCTGATACCCCATTTGTGGGGAGGGACCACTGTTTGGGCGCATGACAGAGCTCGGAAGGGAAGGAGCGCCATTTGGAATGCAGACTTAAATGGATTGGTCTGCAGGCGTCACGTTGCATTTGCAGAGCCCCTGATGTACCCAAACAGTACAAACCCCCCACAAGTGACCCCATATTGGAAACTAGACCCCCCAAGGAACTTATCTAGATGTGTTGTGAGAACTTTGAACCCCCAAGTGTTTCACTACAGTTTATAACGCAGAGCCGTGAAAATAATTTTTTTTTTTTTTTTTCACAAAAATGAAATTTAGCCCCCAGTTTTGTATTTTCACAAGGGTATCAGGATAAATTGGACCCTAAAAGTTGTTGTCCAATTTGTCCTGAGTACGCTGATACCCCCTATGTGGGGGGGAACCACTGTTTGGGCGCATGACAGAGCTCGGAAGGGAAGGAGCGCCATTTGGAATTCAGACTTAAATGGATTGGTCTGCAGGCGTCACGTTGCATTTGCAGAGCCCCTGATGTACCCAAACAGTACAAACCCCCCACAAGTGACCCCATATTGGAAACTAGACCCCCCAAGGAACTTATCTAGATGTGTTGTGAGAACTTTGAACCCCCAAGTGTTTCACTACAGTTTATAACGCAGAGCTGTGAAAATAAAAATTATTTTTCTTTTTCACAAAAATGATTTTTTAGCCCCCAGTTTTGTATTTTCACAAGGGTATCAGGATAAATTGGACCCTAAAAGTTGTTGTCCAATTTGTCCTGAGTACGCTGATACCCCCTATGTGGGGGGGAACCACTGTTTGGGCGCATGACAGAGCTCGGAAGGGAAGGAGCGCCATTTGGAATGCAGACTTAAATGGATTGGTCTGCAGGCGTCACGTTGCATTTGCAGAGCCCCTGATGTACCCAAACAGTACAAACCCCCCACAAGTGACCCCATATTGGAAACTAGACCTCCCAAGGAACTTATCTAGATGTGTTGTGAGAACTTTGAACCCCCAAGTGTTTCACTACAGTTTACAACGCAGAGCCGTGAAAATAAAACATATTTTTTTTCCCACAAAAATGATTTTTAGCCCCCCAAATTTTTATTTTCCCAAGGATAACAAGAGAACTTGGACCCCAGAAGTTGTTGTTCAATTTGTCCCTAGTACGCTGATACCCCATATGTTGGGGTAAACCCCTTTTTGGACGCACGGGAGAGCTCGGAAGGGAAGGAGCACTGTTTTACTTTTTCAACGCAGAATTGGCTGGAATTGAGATTGGACGCCATGTCGCGTTTGGAGAGCCCCTGATGTGCCTGAACAGTGGAAACTCCCCAATTCTACCTGAAACCCTACCCCTAACCGTTTACTGAACATTTTCTGACAGTCATAAGTGCCACGTATATAAGTGCCACGTATTTAAGTGCCACGTATTTAAGTGCCACGTATTTAAGTGCCACGTATTTAAGTGCCACGTATTTAAGTGCCACGTATTTAAGTGCTACGTATTTAAGTGCCACGTATTTAAGTGCCACTATATTTCAGTGCCACAATATTTCAGTGCCACGTATTTCAGTGCCACGTATTTCAGTGCCACGTATTTCAGTGCCACGTATTTCAGGCACTGAAAAATACGTGGCACGTAAATACGTGGCACGTAAATACGTGGCACGTAAATACGTGGCACTTAAATACGTGGCACTTAAATACGTGGCACTTAAATACGTGGCACTTAAATACGTGGCACTTAAATACGTGGCACTTATATACGTGGCCACTGAAATATCGTGGCACTTATATACGTATATACGTATATAAACGTATATTTCAGTGCCACGTATTTCAGTGCCACGTATTTCAGTGCCACGTATTTCAGTGCCACGTATTTCAGGCACTGAAAAATACGTGGCACGTAAATACTTCAGTGCCACGATATTTCAGTGCCACGATATTTCAGTGCCACGATATTTCAGTGCCACGATATTTCAGTGCCACGTATTTCAGTGCCACGTATTTCAGGCACTGAAAAATACGTGGCACGTAAATACGTGGCACGTAAATACGTGGCACTGAAATACGTGGCACTGAAATACGTGGCACTTAAATACGTGGCACTTAAATACGTGGCACTTAAATACGTGGCACTTATATACGTGGCCACTGAAATATCGTGGCACTTATATACGTATATACGTATATAAACGTATATTTCAGTGCCACGTATTTCAGTGCCACGTATTTCAGGTTAGGGGTAGGGTTAGGGGTAGGGTTAGGGTTTTTTGTTTTTTTCTTGTTTTCTTGTGTTTTTCTATAAAAACGCATGCGTTTTACCGCGTTTACATGCATTTTTTCACACATGCGGTTTTTTTAAAAAACGCATGCAGATAAAAACGCAAGTGTGAAACCAGACTAAAAGACGCTTTTTATAGCAAAAAAGTTTTTGCGTCTCCACATTTTGAGACCTATAATTTTTCCACATTTTGGTCCACAGAGTCATGTGAGGTCTTGTTTTTTGCGGGACGAGTTGACGTTTTTATTGGTAACATTTTCGGACACGTGACCATTTTTTATCACTTTTTATTCCGATTTTTGTGAGGCAGAATAACCAAAAACCAGCTATTCATGAATTTCTTTTGGGAGAGGCGTTTATACCGTTCTGCGCTTGGTAAAATTGATAAAGCAGTTTTATTCTTCGGGTCAGTACGATTACAGCGATACCTCATTTATATCATTTTTTTATGTTTTGACGCTTTTATACGATAAAAACTATTTTATAGAAAAAATAATTATTTTGGCATCGCTTTATTCTCAGGACTATAACTTTTTTATTTTTTTGCTGATAATGCTGCATGGCGGCTCGTTTTTTGCGGGACAAGATGACGTTTTCAGCGGTAACATGGTTATTTATATCCGTCTTTTTGATCGCGTGTTATTCCACTTTTTGTTCGGCGGTATGGTAATAAAGCGTTGTTTTTTGCCTCGTTTTTTTTTTTTTTTTCTTACGGTGTTTACTGAAGGGGTTAACTAGTGGGCCAGTTTTATAGGTTGGGTCGTTATGGACGCGGCGATACTAAATATGTGTACTTTTATTGTTTTTGTTTGTTTTTTTTAGATAAAGAAATGTATTTATGGGAATAATATTTTTTTTTTATTATTATTTATTTAGGAATTTTTTTTTTTTTTTTTTACACATGTGGAAATTTTTTTTTTAACTTTTTTACTTTGTCCCAGGGGGGGACATCACAGATCGCAGATCTGATAGTGTGCACAGCACTCTATCAGATCCGTGATCATACTTTCATCGGAGCAGGCTGCAGCTTTCATCTGCAGCCTGCTCCGACCCGGAAGTGCTCCCTGCAGGACCCGGATACAGCCCCTCGGCCATTTTGGATCCGGGGCCTGCAGGGAGAAGACGTTCGGTACGAGGTGAGTACATCACCTTGTACCGATCGTCTCAGGGAAGCCCGCAGGGAGCCCCCTCCCTGCGCGATGCTTCCCTGTACCGCCGGTACACCGCGATCATGTTTGATCGCGGTGTGCCGGGGGTTAATGTGCCGGGGGCGGTCCGTGACCGCTCCTGGCACATAGTGCCGGATGTCAGCTGCGATATGCAGCCGACACCCGGCCGCGATCGGCCGCGCTCCCCCCGTGAGCGCGGCCGATCGCGTATGACGTACTATACCGTCACCGGGAATTAAGGCCCACCCCACCTCGACGGTATAGTACGTCATATGGGATTAAGGGGTTAAAGAGTCGGATATGGGCCAAAAATTATATGGGAACAATTTTAATTTCCCACAGCCACGACCTCTTCCCCACACCGAAGGCCCTGCGATGCCCTTGGTTGTGGTTGGGGATGAGGCATTCCAAATGTCTGCCAACCTACTGAAACCCTACTCCAGTCGGGGCTTGGACCACACCAAAAGGGTTTTCAATTATAGACTGTCAAGGGCCAGAAGGACTGTGGAGTGCGCCTTTGGCATCCTTGTCTCCAAATGGCGGATATTAGGATCCGCCATTAATCTGAAAACTGAGACAGTGGATGAGGTGGTGAAGGCGTGTGTGGTTCTCCACAATTATATTCTGACCAAAGAGAGACTGAATGTGGAACTGGATGAACCCATAGCCAACACATTGCCCGATTACCAGGATCATCCTCTGAGGACAAGTGTGGAAATTGCACAGATGAGGGATCGTTTTGCGGCCTATTTTGTGTCAGATGTTGGCCGTGTGTCATGGCAAGATACAATGGTGTAGTGTTTATGTTTTACTCTTGGACTTTATTCTGGATTTCACTACACCAATAAATCCCTGTATTGTTATTGTGCTAAAAATATAATATGGTAATAAACTAATTCTACATTATGTGCAATATCCGTTTTGGTTGGTTTGGTTATGTCAAATTTGGCATCTACCTATAGTTCAATAATGTAATGTGCCTTATCTGAAAAACCCTTTGTTTTTAATATGTTGTTGTTTAATAAAAAATTTTTCTTCAGTTTTCTACCCTGCTTCAAAGTACAAATTTATACCATACCATATAACATATTTATTGGTTTGTCAGATTGCCGTTTATCGTTGTGTTTGACAGCAAAAACAACGATACCAGCGATGTTTTACAATGGTAACCAGGGTAAACATCGGGTTACCAAGCGCAGGGCCGCGATTAGTAACCCAATGTTTACCATGGTTACCAGTGTTAAATGTAAAAATAAAAATACATATACTCATCTTCGCGTCCCCCGGCGTCCGCTTCCTTCACTGACTGAGCGGCGGACGTAAAGTGAATGCACAGCACAGCGTTGATGTGACCGCTTTGCTGTGAGGGACGTCACTCAGTCAGTGCAGGGAAACTGACACCGGGGGATGCGATTGTGAGTATATGTTTATTGTTCTTCCTTTAACACTGGTAACCAGGGTAAACATCGCAAGTGCGCCCTGCGCTTAGCAACCCGATGTTTACCATGGTTACCCGGGGACCTCGGCATCGTTGGTCGCTGGAGAGCTGTCACACAGACAGCTCTCCAGCAAACAAATAGCGATGCTGCAGTGATCTGCATCATTGTCTGTTTCGCTGCAGCGTTGTTAAGTGTGAAGGTACCTTTACGGGATGTGTCCACGTTCAGGATTGCATCCGGATTTGCTCAGGTTTTTTCATCAGTATTTGTAAGCCAAAACCAGGAGTGGAACAATTAGAGGAAAAGTAGAATAGAAACATATGCTCCACTTCTGTATTTATCACCCACTCCTAGTTTTGGCTACAAATATTGATTTAAAATCCTGACCAAATCCGGATGCAATCCTGAGCGTGGACACATACCCTTAGTGTTTGAAAACACCTCATACACTTTAGTGTTTGTAAACACCTCATACAGCAATGAGAGACACCCAAAAAAAGGTAAAATTAAAAAAGCAAAACATAGTGTCTGACATTGCATATATGAGGTGTTTGAAGCACATAATATGTGTAAACGGCGCACGGCGTGAATTGCCGAGAAGTGTACTTGAAAATAAGAACAAATATTGTATTCAAAAAAATAATTTTTATTGGGGGGTAACAGAAAAAAAAGTGGAAACAAATTAGGGGGGATCAATATCCGCTACCAGCGGTGACTGGTATTGGTGTTTTTTTTGACGGGGAGGGGAATAGGTAGAGGAGGAGGAGGAACCATAGTCAAGGAGGCTGGAAGGCAGGTCCAACCCCTCCGTAGGGTATACTGGGGAAACCGGATCATCTGTAGGGGAGGGAGGAGGCAACACAAGACGTTGGTATTTTTTTTTGCCCTGGCTGCTCCTGCTGCGGCTAGAGCCATGGTGAGAAGTTGGAGTCTCTACTGGAGCAGCCAGAGCCTCATTGTGTGCCTCTGTGTGCCTCCTCTTTTTTGTGTGTTTTGTTCCTCCTGCGTCAGCTCCCCCAGATTCACTCCTACGGCCCCCAGAATCACTCCTACGGGTGGATGAGGGCCTGGCAGGAGCAGGAGTCGGCGGCAAACTGGTATGGTGCCTGTGGTGGCGTCGCTCGGCACGTGGACCTCGGTGGGGTGGCTGGAGTGGATCTGCAGCAGTAGTCGGAGTCATGCTAGCCAGCGACGGTACTACTGGCAGTGTCGCTGACTGCATGCGCCGAGACTGCTGCAGAGCCCTCACGTAGGAATTGTTGCAGTCCTGCATCACCGAAATCTGGAGTTCCGGCGTAAGGTTTTCCACCATGCCTTTAGCAATTGTACTTAAAAAATGTTTTGCCGGATTTGAGAGCTCGGTTTCCAGCTTTTCAAGGCGCCGTTCGATACTGGACATTTTATCGCTCAACGCCTTGAAACCGTTCTGGAACACCGTGCTCAAGTGCAAAAATTCGGGCATGGCTGGCCTGTCCGAGGCCCGCTGGCGCTGTCGGGAATTCCCGAACGAAGGTGCGCCAGAGGCCTCGGGCAGGGGCAAACCTGATGGCCCGGCTGCCGGTTCTCCAGATGATGGTGGTGCAAGCCTGCTGTCGCTGTGGGAGGGCTGTGACGGGTCAGATGGCGATCCATGAAGTTCCGCTTCACAGGGGGGAGCTCGCTGGAGGGTGCTGCTGTGTGTCCTGTGAAAAGATAAGGAAAAAATTAGTCTTCAATTAATAACCTATCACATACGCCAACTCCTGTAAAAAAAGTACATTTCATGACACAACAATACATTACAATCCCCTGTCTCTCAGTCTGTGCGGCCTATAATAAATTGTTGATTGTTATCGCCAGCTGACCATTAGGGCTCACGATAACAATCATGGACATACCTACGGCAGAAAATGACTGTTCATTTCCGTTGGCAAAGGCAATGCATACCCCTGTCATCGTCAAAAAAAAAATTCTTCATGCTGCCTATGTCGCAAAAATAGTATAAAATTTAAAGTCAAGAAACAAATTTAAAAACCAAAAAAAAAAAAAAAAACCTTTGCTGATCTGATCGCAGGAATGGCCATGACGTTAGGATCATGTGATCCAGACGTCATCATTATTCCTGCGATCAGTACTACACTGACTCAGAACTTAACCTGTCATGGACTACAAGGACTCACGCTTAACCAAAAAAATGATGGGCTATATACCATTCCACTAGGGAAAAAGGATGGCCAATATGCTACGCTGACTACATGGATGGGCAATACACTATGTTCCTGGCAAATAAACTATGTGGATACGTGGCTAGAACGTGTACTATGTGGCTGCGATATAGTGGCCTGGCAATATACTATGTGTATGCGCAATGTACGTGGCTGGGCAATGTACTATGTGGCTGTGCAATATTATGTGTCTGGGCAATGTACAATGTGGCTGTGCAATATGCTATGTGGATTAAATACTTACTGTCGGCGGGTAAGGACCGGTCTCAGAAATTGTAGTGCCCGGTTATATTTATATGGCACAGACTTGCCCGCAGCAGCACCACTCCGCTATTGCTCCTCCTCATTCCTGAGCCCCTTATTGAAACGGTCCTTCATGGATCGCCATCTGGTCCTCAACTTTTTAACTGTGAATGCAAACAAAAAAAAAAGGTTACATATTTAGAATTTTACAAGGATAAAACAACCGTGTGCGATGCAAAGTTTAGGCGTTGATCGCATCACACACGGTTGTGTTTATCCTGGCAAGATGGGTCATAACAGCGTCTCAGCAATACTCACTAAAGGTGCCTTTGTCCTTCGCTGAGGCACTGTCAAAGCCATCCCACAGCGACTTTGCCACCTCTGCCCACAAACGTCTCGACACCACCTGGTCCATGTGCCGGGGGTCACGGCTGTCCCACAACGGGCCACGCTCCTGGATGCTGGAAATCAGGAGGTCCACATCGATACTTTCCATGTGGTCCCGTTGTGAAACCTAGAAAATTTCGAGAAAAAAAAGGTTACAAATATGCAAATATTAACAAGCACCAGCACCTGGCATGATTTGTACCTTTGCCCTATCCTTGGACATTTGATGTATGTATATTTATGTTTTCTACACCTGTATTTTGGAATGTTTGTGTGCAGGGAGTTCAACTTTATGTAAAGCCCCCGTCTCACATAGCGAGATCGCTAGCGAGATCGCTAGCGAGATCGCTGCTGAGTCACAAGTTTTGTGATGCAACAGCGACCTCAGTAGCGATCTATGTGTGACACGTACCAGCGATCAGGCCCCTGCTGTGAGATCGCTGGTCGTGTTGGAATGGCCTGGACCTTTTTTTGGTCGTTGAGGTACCGCTGACATCGATGAATCGGTGTGTGTGACACAGATCCAGCAATGTCTTCACTGGTAACCAGGGTAAACGTCGGGTTACTATGCAGGGCCGCGCTTAGTAACCCGATGTTTACCCTGGTTACCAGCTTAAATGTAAAAAAAAAAAACAGTACATACTCACCATCTGATGTCCGTCAGGTCCCTTGCCGTCTGATTCATGCTCTGACTGTCTGCCGGCCGTAAAGTGAGAGCACAGCACAGCAGTGACGTCACCGCTGCGCTCTGCTATCACTGTTCGGCGGCACTGTCAGAGCAGGAACGCAGACGGCAAGGGACCTGACGGACATCAGAAGGCGAGTATGTACTGTTTGTTTTTTTTTGGTAACCAGGGTAAACATCGGGTTACTAAGCGCGGACTTGCGCTTAGTAACCCGATGTTTACCATGGTTACCCGGGTGCTGCAGGGGGACTTCGGCATCGTTGAAGACAGTTTCAACGATGCCGAAGTCGGTCCCCTGATCGTTGGTCGCTGGAGAGAGCTGTCTGTGACAGCTCCCCAGTGACCACACAACGACTTACCAACGATCACGGCCAGGTCGTATCGCTGGTCGTGATCGTTGGTAAATCGCGACGGGGCCTTTACCTTCCCCCAATACTTGCTGCCCTGAAAAGCTATAATGTAATTAAACTTAGTAAACATCCCTAGTGAAACCAGGATGCTCCTCAAATGTAATGTTCCTCACAGCAGGATGCTACTAAAAAAAAAATATCCCAAAAAAAATATACTCACTCGCCGGCCTGACGCCACATCAAGGCCCCGACCTCTCTGCTCCCGCTGACTGCCTTCCCCCTCACTTGAAGAAGCCTGTAAAAATTGAATACAAAAATTATTGTCAATGGTACAAATGGCATTGAATATTAAGCAACTGGACATAATTACTCACCGCACTCCCCCTCGCCGATTGCCTACACTCTGACTCACTGGCCATTCTTGCAAGTTTGATCTGCAATGAAAAAATGAGCAAAAATTCATATCCAAAGAACAAAAAATTAAAACAAGCACAATTGACTTTTGACTGATAGATATGGGAATGCAAACTGAAAAAAGCGACACCACAACGCCATACATTGCAAGAGAACACAATAGAAGAAACAATACAAGAATAGACCCAAAAAATTTTTTAAAACAAAAGACACCAATGTCCAAATTTTTAAATATTAAAAAACTGTACAGGGGAAAAAAAGGCACAATGAAATAGCAAACTGCACGCCATACTTTACAATAGCAACAAGACATGATCCAAAACAACACCATCTGGTGACATCTACCACAGAAATACATCTTGAAAAGGAGAAAAATACCATTCTAGATAATAAGCAATAAACATTACGGGACAACCGCTGTTAAAAATACAGCAACCCAAAATATAAACCATAAAATAGAAAAGAAAACACATGAAATTTTACATAGAAAAATGGCCACACCAAAAAAAAAAAAAAAAAAAAAAAAAATGTATACTACACACTTGGCAATGAAAAGTCAAGGAAGGAGATATATGCCATACGGAAAATGACGTAAAATCATCATAGATAAAAAAAAAAAAAAAAAAAAGGAAAATACAATTGAAAATAGAATGGCATAGCAGCACGGAACAATACAATACAAATGAAACATCATAAATGTAGCCCCCCCACCAGCAAGAAAAGACACTCAAGGAAAGAAAAATAAATGCCAACAGCATAAAAAACACAGCAAGACATGAGCCAAGAAAACGCCATACGGATACCCCCAACAATAGAAACCAGAAAAAGACATGCAACAGAAATTAAACAATAAAAAATCTTGCAAAAAAAAGACATTGAACAAACGCATGACACCAGAACAACCAAAAATCCATTAAAAAACCAAGCAAGGCCGAAAACAAGAAACGCCAGCATATAACGCCAGACAGGGGCGTAACTACCGCGGTCGCAGGGGTCGCAATTGCGACGGGGCCCGCAGTGCCTAGGGGCCCCGACTCTGAGCTACAAAATGGGCCGCCGGCCCTTTAAATAAACCTTCTTTACAGGCCCTAGTGCGCGTGCACTCTCTCAGTGCACGCGCGATCACGGGTGGGACTGCACTTGTCCTGCAGCAGAGCCCCTCCACCCCAGAGAGCCGCACACCGTCCATCCACAACTATGGCTGCAGCTGCTCTGTGCACGCAGGACCTGTGATGAGGTCACAGGAGGGGAGGAGTCGGAGTCACATGATCAAAGGCTTCCGTGTAGTGCAGGACAGTAGTGCAGTGCTGGTCGTCATCTTGCTGGAGGAGGGTAAGCTTTTGTGTGAGGTCAGGATGGGTTTGTGTGGATGTAGCAGAGCAGTGTGTGTATGAGGTGTACAGAGCGGAGCTGTGTGTGTATGAGGTGTACGGAGCGGAGCCGTGTGTGTATGAGGTGTACAAGGCAGAGCTGGGTGTGTATGAGGTGTACGGAGCGGAGCCGGGTGTGTATGAGGTGTACAAGGCAGAGCTGGGTGTGTATGAGGTGTACGGAGCGGAGCCGTGTGTGTATGAGGTGTACAGAGCGGAGCCGTGTGTGTATGAGGTGTACGGAGCGGAGCCGTGTGTGTATGAGGTGTACGGAGCGGAGCCGTGTGTGTATGAGGTGTACGGAGCGGAGCCGTGTTTGTATGAGGTGTACAGAGCGGAGCCGTGTGTGTATGAGGTGTACGGAGCGGAGCCATGTGTGTATGAGGTGTACGGAGCGGAGCCGGGTGTGTACGAGGTGTACGGAGCGGAGCCGGGTGTGTACGAGGTGTACGGAGCGGAGCCGGGTGTGTACGAGGTGTACGGAGCGGAGCCGTGTGTGTACGAGGTGTACGGAGCGGAGCCGTGTGTGTACGAGGTGTACGGAGCGGAGCCGTGTGTGTACGAGGTGTACGGAGCGGAGCCGTGTGTGTACGAGGTGTACGGAGCGGAGCCGTGTGTGTACGAGGTGTACGGAGCGGAGCCGGGTGTGTACAAGGTGTACGGAGCGGAGCCGGGTGTGTACGAGGTGTACGGAGCGGAGCTGGGTGTGTACGAGGTGTACGGAGCGGAGCATGTGTGTACGAGATGTACGGAGCGGAGCCGTGTGTGTACGAGGTGTATGGAGCGGAGCCGTGTGTGTATGAGGTGTGCAGAGCGGAGCCGTGTGTGTATGAGGTGTGCAGAGCGGAGCCGTGTGTGTATGAGGTGTGCAGAGCGGAGCCGTGTGTGTATGAGGTGTGCAGAGCGGAGCCGTGTGTGTATGAGGTGTGCAGAGCGGAGCCGTGTGTGTATGAGGTATACGGAGCGGAGCCGTGTGTGTACGAGGTGTACGGAGCGGAGCTGGGTGTGTACAAGGTGTACGGAGCGGAGCTGGGTGTGTACAAGGTGTACGGAGCGGAGCTGGGTGTGTACAAGGTGTGCGGAGCGGAGCTGGGTGTGTACGAGGTGTACGGAGCAGAGCCGCGTGTATGAGGTGTACGGAGCGGAGCTGGGTGTGTACGAGGTGTACGGAGCGGAGCCGGGTGTGTATGAGGTGTACGGAGCAGAGCCGGGTGTGTACGAGGTGTACGGAGCGGAGCCGTGTGTGTACGAGGTGTACGGAGCGGAGCCGTGTGTGTACGAGGTATACGGAGCGGAGCCGTGTGCAAGGTGTACGGAGCGGAGCCGGGTGTGTAAGAGGTGTACGGAGGGGAGCCGCATGTGCAATGTGTACGGAGCTCAGCCGCATGTGTAGGAGTAACTATGTGTGGCCATTATACTGTAGGCAATATCATGTGTGGCCATTGTACAGTATGGAGCACTATGTGTGGCCATTGTACAGTATGGAGCACTATGTGTGGCCATTGTACAGTATGGAGCACTATGTGTGGCCATTGTACAGTATGGAGCACTATGTGTGGCCATTGTACAGTATGGACAGGGGCGTAACTACCGCGGTTGCAGTGGTCGCCATTGCAACCGGGCCCAGCAGGTCAGGGGCCCGGGGCCAGCAGGTCAGAGCAGGGCCGGACTGGCCATCGGGCACTTCTGGCAAATGCCAGAAGAGCCGGTGCCAGTCATGGGCCGCTCGATCCGCCTCCCCCCGCCGCCGACGACTCACCCCCCCTGCCGTCGCATTCAACTATACCGGCGTCTATGACGCCGGTACAGTTGAATGCAATGACGGAGGAGAGAGCGTCTACAGATGCTCCCTCTCCCATCATTCCGCGCTCTGCCTCTGACACTGCGGGTGCGCGATCCCGGGCAGACTGCAGCCGAGCCTGAGACCGGAGCAGGAAGCAACGCTGGCAAGAGGAAAGGTAAGGAGAGTGGGGGGGGGGGGGGGGGGGGCGAGAGATGCGGGCTGTGCTGGATAGACCACTGTGCGGGTGGTGCTGGATAGACCACTGTGCGGGCTGTGCTGGATAGACCACTGTGCGGGCTGTGCTGGATAGACCACTGTGCGGGCTGTGCTGGATAGACCACTGTGCGGGCTGTGCTGGATAGACCACTGTGCGGGCTGTGCTGGATAGACCACTGTGCGGGCTGTGCTGGATAGACCACTGTGCGGGCTGTGCTGGATAGACCACTGTGCGGGCTGTGCTGGATAGACCACTGTGCGGGCTGTGCTGGATAGACCACTGTGCGGGCTGTGCTGGATAGACCACTGTGCGGGCTGTGCTGGATAGACCACTGTGCGGGCTGTGCTGGATAGACCACTGTGCGGGCTGTGCTGGATAGACCACTGTGCGGGCTGTGCTGGATAGACCACTGTGCGGGCTGTGCTGGATAGACCACTGTGCGGGCTGTGCTGGATAGACCACTGTGCGGGCTGTGCTGGATAGACCACTGTGCGGGCTGTGCTGGATAGACCACTGTGCGGGCTGTGCTGAATAGACCACTGTGCGGGCTGTGCTGGATAGACCACTGGGCGGGCTGTGCTGGATAGACCACTGGGCGGGCTGTGCTGGATAGACCACTGTGCGGGCTGTGCTGGATAGACCACTGTGCGGGCTGTGCTGGATAGACCACTGTGCGGGCTGTGCTGGATAGACCACTGTGCGGGCTGTGCTGGATAGACCCCTGGGCGGGCTGTGCTGGATAGACCACTGGGCGGGCTGTGCTGGATAGACCACTGGGCGGGCTGTGCTGGATAGACCACTGGGCGGGCTGTGCTGGATAGACCACTGTGCGGGCTGTGCTGGATAGACCACTGTGCGGGCTGTGCTGGCACCCAACACCATGTTGCAGTGCAGGAGATTCCTCCTGCACGGCAACAGTCCGAGGCGTATCTAGGGGAAGGGGGCAGCCGGGGCACGTGAGAGACAGGAAGCAGCTCCAGTCATCACGATGAGACAGCTTCTCAGTCTGTATTTTTCCCCCCTCATACATCTCATGTACGTCTGAATGAGATCGTATTTAAGAGAAAGCCAAAATAACCCCGGGACAGAAGGCGAGAGCAGGGGGGAGGTGCGGGACAGAGCCGCTTTAGTCAGGAGAAGCTGAGGAGCTGCAGCCGGTTTACATCAGCCACCCCTGTACCAGAGAGGAGATTGTGAGTTGTGTATATGAGCTGGTATCTCTGGTGTGTGTGTGTGATATCTGTAGTATGTGTGTGTGTGATATCTGTAGTGTGTGTGTGATAACTGTAGTATGTGTGTGTGTGATATCTGTAGTATGATGTGTGTGTGATATCTGTAGTATGTCTGTGTGTGTGTGTGTGATATCTGTAGTGTGTGTGTGATATTTGTAGTGTGTGTGTGATATCTGTAATATGATGTGTGTGATATCTGTAGTGTGTGTGTGTGTGTGTGTGTGTGAGATATCTGTAGTATGTGTGTGATATCTGTATGTGTGTGTGTGTGTGTGTGTGATATCTGTAGTGTGTGTGATATCTGTAGTGTGTGTGATATCTGTAGTGTGTGTGATATCTGTAGTGTGTGTGATATCTGTAGTGTGTGTGATATCTGTAGTGTGTGTGATATCTGTAGTGTGTGTGATAACTGATGTGTGTGTGATATCTGTAGTATGATGTGTGTGTGTGTGTGATATCTGTAGTGTGTGTGTGATATCTGTAGTATGTGTGTGTGTGAGGCAGCGGCGTAACTACCACGGTCGCAGCTGCAAGCGGCTCTGGCAGGTCAGGGGGCCGTGTGTCCCCTTCAGCCTGTCTCCCTTATGCTTGTGTCCCCATGTGCCAGTCTCCCTTGCCCATTAGTCACTGTGTGTCCCCATGTGCCTGTCTCCTATGTCCCCTTGTGCTTGTGTCAGTCTCCTTTGTCCCCTTGTGCTTGTGTCAGTCTCCTTTGCCCACTAGTCCCTGTGTGTCAGTCTCCCTTTCCCACTTGTCCCTGTGTGTCCCCTTGTGCTTGTATCCCTTGTCCCCTTGTGTCAGTCTCTTGCCCACTAGTCCCTGTGTGTCCCCTTGTGCCTGTCTCCCTTTTCCCCTTGTGCTTGTCCCTTATCCCCGTGTGTCTCCTTGTATCAGTCTCCATTGCCCACTAGTCCCCTTGTATCAGTCTCCCTTGCCCACTATTCCCCGTGTCAGTCTCCCTTGCCCACTAGTCCCTGTGTCCCCGTGTGCCAGTCTCCCTTGTCCACTAGTCCCCGTGTGCCCTTTGTGTCAGTCTCCCTTGCCCACTTGTCCCCGTGTGCCCCTTGTGTCAGTCTCCATTTTCCCCTTGTGTCAGTCTCCCTTGCCCACTAGTCCCCTTGTATCCTTCTCCCCTGCCTCCTAGCCCCCATGTGTCCCCTTGTGCCTGTCTTCCTTGCCCCCTTGTGCCCTCTCCCCACCATTTGCTCGTGTCTTTCTCACTGCCCCTGTATGGAGGGGCTGCATTATACTATGAGGGGGGCTGCATTGTATTCTACGGGGGTTACATTGAATTTTATGGCGGGGGGGGGGGGGCCCATTTGGAAGTTCGCACCGGGGCCCATAACTTTGTAGTTATGCCACTGACGCCAGAAGTACATCAAAACCAGATTAAAAACACAATTTTTCAATAACAACACGCAGTGCCATAACCGTAAAATACCACACACCAAACATTGCACAAATTAAATCAAAATCAAGAAAGAAAAAACAGAATAAAAAATATGCAAAGAGAAATATATACTTACAGGTTTGGCAAGCAGATTCTCCTCTCTGTGTCTTTTCTCCTCACAGTCTGGTCAGCACTTTTTTTTATCTATATAGTGCTTTTTTTAAGTGTCTAGACAAAGTCTAGACAATGTTTTGCATTTTTTATTGGAAAACGCATGCGTCGTACAACGCACCACGACGCAAGTACTTGCGTCGTCTGCGTTGTCAATGCAAGTCAATGGAAAAAAAGGCGCATCGACGACGCAAACACGACGCAAACACGACGCATGCGTTTTTTAAAAAGTCTGCGCCGCCCAAAAAATGCAACATGTTGCGTTTGCCGCGCCCTGACAGGTGCGCCCTAACGCCGCATGCGGCGTACAACGCACCAAAACGCATGACAACGCATGTACATGCGGCGCCATGCGGCGCCAGTGTTAAAGATAGGGACGCACGACGCATGCGTTTTCTTGCGGCGACGACGCTGCGGCGCACAACGCAAATGTGAACGTAGCCTAAGCCTGCAGGATAGCAAGTGTTAAGACAGAACATCCAATAAGCTTCACGCGTCATTAGGCGTCTTTTGAAGTCTCCTCCTCTGTAGTAGAATCCTGCTCAAAAATATGTCTTTTAACTGTGAGGTTACGAATAAATCTGTTTCTGTCCAATAAAGTATGAAATAAATCAAAACGTTGATCAGGTGCATACTTAAGTCCCAGAGAAAGAACCTGCAATTGCTTCACTGTAAGGTCATAACTGGAAATATTAAAAACATTAGAATAATCACCTTGAAAAAGTGATGTTATTTTTTGCTGCGGGTCGCCATTCGAAAATTTCCTGCGGTGCTTGCGGCCCCCGCGCCTCTTGCAGTCATCCTAGACATACTATTAAGTCCATACCGGTCGGGGAATTAACTAGGATCACTAGAAACTGTAATGATGGTGATATTCTTAAGCAGGAAATTAATTTATGTTGTAATAGATTGGAAAAGAGGGGTTATTCCAACTGGTCTCTTGAGAGAGCAAAGAATATTGTAAAACAGAAAAAGCAGAGTGATATGTTTATGCCAAAGGATGCAACAAATAGTGGCAATGGGAATCAGAACATTTTTTGCTCTATTAAATATAGTCCCCAATACAATAACATTAAATCTCTTATTTTAAAGAACATTCCAATTCTATATGAGGATGAGATTTTGTCTACTATTTTGTCGTCGGGCTGTCAAGTTGTTGCTAAAAAAGCCACCACTTTATCTGATATTCTTTCTCCTAGCTTTTTCGATCCTGGAAATGTCTCTCGTACCTGGCTGCATCACACTGGCTTCTATCGCTGCGGTGCTTCTAGATGCCGAACATGTGCACATTCTGCTATAGCACATTCCTTTCATGATAGTGGCAATAGACAGGAATTTAAAATACAGCAGTTCATTAACTGTAATATTAAAAATGTAGTGTATATGATCACATGCATCAAATGTAATCTGAGCTATATAGGTTGCACCATTCGTATGCTTAAGACTCGCATTTCTGAGCACATTGCTGACATTCTTCTTTCTTCTAATAGTAATCGCTCCATGTCTCATGCATCTAAGCATTTTGTTACCTGTCACCAAAGAAATACAGACTTCCTTCGGGTTATCGGCATTGAGAGGCTTGCGATGTCAGCCAGAGGAGGAGACTTCAAAAGACGGCTAATGACGCGTGAAGCTTATTGGATGTTCTGTCTTAACACTTGCTATCCTGCAGGCTTAAATGCTCGCAAAGAAATTATGTTTCACTATTAGGTCATATTTTCTGTACATATTTTTTTATATGTTTTCTTGCGTATTTGTATGTTTATTTTGTTTTTTTCTATGGATTTATATATGTGTCAGGTGATAGTTTTATTCACTATGATTGGTTATGGCTGGTATTTAACCCTGCTGTGATGCATATGGAGCAGCTTTGAAAAAGAACATATCGTTCGAAACGCGTAGCCTGCTGCTACTCATTTTCCTGTGAACCATGTTTTTGGACTTTGCATTTTACCTTCAATAAATTCGGATATTTTTGGAAGCTAGATTTTTTTCCTCTTTTGTTCTATTGTTCGACGTGATGACTGCACGGTATCCGGGCTTCCCCACAGCACATGCCTAGCAGGTGAGCTGGTTTTCATCTTTTTTTTTTTCCTTGTGAAAGTATTCGGCCCCCTGGAACTTTTCAACCTTTTCCCACATATCATGCTTCAAACATAAAGATACCAAATGTAAATTTTTCGTGAAGAATCAACAACAAGTAGAACACGATTGTGAAGTTGAACGAAATTTATTGGTTATGTTAAATTTTTGTGGGAATTCAAAAACTGAAAAGTGGGGCGTGTGTTATGATCTGGTGGCCCAGGAGTAGCATTGGACGTACTCTGGAGAAGGTGGTATCTATACTGACCGCGGACCCTGAACCTAACACCGCAACTAGAAGTAGCCGTGGGATGTACCTACTGATCCTAGACACCTCGACACAGCCGGAGGACTAATTAACCCTATAGATAGAAAAAGGAAAACTATCTCGCCTCAGAGAAAATTCCCAAAGGATAGGCAGCCCCCCACAAATATTGACTGTGAGAGGAGAGGAAAAAACATACACAGGCTGAAAACAGGATTTACCAAAGGAGGCCAATCTAGCTAAATAGGAAAGATAGGACAGAGAACTATGCGGTCAGTATTAACATACTAGGAAAATATCCACCACAGAAAATACAAAAACTCCACATCTAACTAAAGATATGGAGGGTATATCTGCCTCCCCAGAGATTCCAGCTTGACTGCATAAATCCTTACACAGATTAAGCTGGACAAGAAAAAACATGAAATGCACTGAACAATGAGGCCCACAACATGTGGGCTGCAAAACAAGCAGAACTTATCTTGGTGAAAAGACCAGGAAGCAGGAGAAACCATGAAGGGATGTGAATCCTCCAGAATACAATGGACAACTGGCACTGACTAAAGGGTGAGGCCAGACTAAATAGCCCAGTCCAGAGTGGACACACCTGATAACTGCTGTGAAGGACAGACAGCAGCGCTACCACTTATAACCACCGGAGGGAGCCCAAGAACAGAATTCACAACAGGCGTGCAATATTATTCGGCTCCTTTAACTTAATACTTTTGTTGCGCCACCTTTTGCTGCGATTACAGCTGCAAGTCGCTTGGGGTATGTCTCTATCAGTTTTGTCCATCGAGAGACTGAAATTCTTGCCCATTCTTCCTTGGCAAACAGCTCGAGCTCAGTGAGGTTTGATGGAGATCGTTTGTGAACAGCAGTTTTCAGCTCTTTCCACAGATTCTCGATTGGATTGAGGTCTGGACTTTGACTTGGCCATTCTAACACCTGTATACGTTTATTTGTGAACCATTCCATTGTAGATTTTGCTTTATGTTTGGGATCATTGTCTTGTTGGACGACAAATCTCCATCCCAGTCTCAGGTCTTTTGCAGACTCCAACAGGTTTTCTTCAAGAATGGTCCTGTATTTGGCTCCATCCATCATCCCATCAATTTTATCCATCTTCCCTGTCCCTGCTGAAGACAAGCAGGCCCAAACCGTGATGCTGCCACCACCATGTTTGACAGTGGGGATGGTGTGTTCATGGTGATGAGCTGTGTTGCCTTTATGCCAAACATATTGTTTGGCATTGTTGCCAAAAAGTTCGATTTTGGTTTCATCTGACCAGTGCACCTTCTTCCACATGTTTGGTGTGTCTCCCAGGTGGCTTGTTGCAAACTTTAAACAACACTTTTTATGGATATCTTTGAGAAATGGCTTTCTTCTTGCCACTCTTCCATAAAGGCCATATTTGTGCAGTGTACGACTGATTATTGTCCTACGGACAGACTGTCCCACCTCAGATGTAGATCTCTGCAGTTCATCCAGAGTGATCATGGGCCTCTTGGCTGCATCTCTGATCAATCTTCTCCTTGTTTGAGATGAAAGTTTAGAGGGACAGCCGGGTCTTGGTAGGTTTGCAGTGGTATGATACTCCTTCCGTTTCAATATGATCGCTTGTACAGTGCTCCTTGGGATGTTTAAAGTTTTGGAAATCATTTTGTATCCAAATCCAGCTTTAAACTTCTCCACAAAAGTATCACGGACCTGCCTTTTGTGTTCCTTGGTCTTCATGATGCTCTCTCTGCTTCAAACAGAACCCTGAGACTATCACAGAGCAGGTGCATTTATACGGAGACTTGATTACACACAGGTGGATTATATTTATCATCATTAGGCATTTAGGACAACATTGGATCATTCAGAGATCCACAATGAACTTCTGGAGTGAGTTTGCTGCACTGAAAGTAAAGGGGCCGAATAATATTGCACGCACCACTTTTCAGTTTTTGAATTTCCACAAAAATTTTAAATAACCAAAAAATTTCGTTCAACTTCACAATTGTGTTCCAGTTGTTGTTGATTCTTCACCAAAAATTTACATTTGGTATCTTTATGTTTGAAGCATGATCTGTGGGAAAAGGTTGAAAAGTTCCAGAGGGCCGAATACTTTCGCAAGGCACTGATATATATGTGTGTGTGTGTCACTGACCTATATATATATATACTGTACATCTATTCTATGTGAATATATCTAATCTATCTATTCTATTCTAACCTGACAGTGTGATTTTACTGTACCTGCATATGAATTGCCGGCTTTTCAAAAGACACCAGTGCATAAAAATCGGACAGCACTCGCATGGTGCGAGTGCTGTGCGATTTTTTTTTCTCCCACTCATTGACTTCTATTGCAGGATATGATCCAATTTCTGATTACAATCGCAGCATGCTGCAATTTTTTTCCAGTCCGATCGTGATCCGATGCAAGCTGGAAAAAAAATGCAGATGAAGACACAATCATAGAATACCAGAAAAAAGAAAAAAATGGTTTGCACTCACCAAGCCCAATATGAAAGATTAGTCTTTATTAGGACATATGCGATATGGACAGGGAGAACATGTTACTGCAGGATGACAGCTGCTTCGTGCCCACAGCGCTTCCACAGATCCCGATCACCGGTGCGTATTTCTCGCAAGTCACACGCATGGTCCGTGTGTAATCCGTATTAATCTCGCCCCCATAGACTTTCATTGGCACATTTTTTGGAGGAATACGCTGACAATCGCAGCATGCTGCGATTTTCTCTGCCCGTAAAATACGGCCGAGAAATATACGGCTGATGGGAGCTGCCTCATAGAGAAACATTGGTCCGTGTACAATGCGTTGTTTTTGCGCCTCTCCCTCGTCCGTATTTCTCTCTAGTGTGACGCCGGCCTTACATGAGTGATAGCTATTGTAAATTCTACAATACCATACAGCAGAGGGGCTTTATATAAGTCAACCTCTTATATGCCAATTTTTGTGACCTACTCCCTCTTCTTCAGTTACCAGTAGGCATTTTATTGTTAGCTGAACTTGCTGCAAAGAAAAAACTGTATATATTGAATATGACAATTTTTTTATGGAAAACTTTTTAAAGTAAACATTAGAAAGTATTAACCCCTTAACGACCGCAGATACGCCTTTTAACGGCGGCAGTTAAGGGTACTTAAACCACAGCGGGTTGGAAAAAGTGAATAACGCCCCCCAGAGTCAGATTTTCTCTGGGGTCTCGGTTACCGGGGGTAGCCGAGACCCCAGAGAACATGATTCGGGGTTTTTTTACCGACCCCCAGGTTGCGATCGCCGGTAATTAACCGTTTACCGGCGGTCGCAAAAAACCCCACAAAAACGCGATTTCCCATTTAATTTCTCTGTCCTCCGATGTGATCGCACATCAGAGGACAGAAAAATGGAGTCCCCGATAGCCCCCCGATACTCACCTGTCTCCCCCGGTGCTCCTCGTGGCTCCCGATGGGCGCCGCCATCTTGTTCCGGCCAAAAAATGGCGGGTGCATGCGCAGTGCGCCCGCTGGCCGGCCGACACCCGGAAGATCTTTGGGGTCTCGGCTGCTGGGGGTAGCCGAGACCCCAAAGAACATGATCGGGGTTGTTTTTTACCGACCCCTGTTTTGTGATCGCCGGTAATTAACTGTTTACCGGCAACCGCAAAAAAAAAAAAAAGCGATGTGTAATTCTCTGTCCTCTGATGTGATCGCACATCAGAGGACAGAGAAATAGGGGGATTCGCGGACCCTGTTATACTTACCGGTGTCCCTGGGTCCTCCTGTGTCCCCTCCTGGCCGCCGACTTCCTCCGGTAAGAAAATGGCGGGCGCATGCGCAGTGCGCCCGCCATGATCTGCCGGCCGGCAGCTAGAGGAGTTGGGGCTAAATTTAGGGTTAGGGTTGGGGCTAAATTTAGGGTTAGGATTAGGGTTGGGGCTAAATTTAGGGTTTGGGTTAGGGCTAAATTTAGTGTTAGGGTTAGGGCTAAATTTAGGGCTAGGGTTGGAGCCAAATTTAGGGTTAGGGTTGGGGCTAAATTTAGGGTTAGGGTTGGGGCTTAAGTTAGGGTTGGGGCTAAAGTTAGGGCTAGGGTTGGGGCTAAAGTTAGGACTAGGGTTGCGGCTAAAGTTAGGGTTAGAGTTGGGATTAGGGTTTGGATTAGGGTTGGCATTAGGGTTACGTTTGGGATTAGGGTTAGGTTTGGGATTAGGGTTAAGGTTAGGGTTGGAATTAGGGTTATGGGTGTATTGGGATTAGGGTTAGGTTTGAGGTTAGGGTTGAGATTAGGATTAGGGGTGTGTTAGATTTAGGGTTCTGATAGGGTTATGGTTGTTTTGGGGTTAGGGTTGTGATTATTGTTAGGGTTGTGATTAGGATTATGGATCGGGTTAGGGTTAGGGGTGTGTTTGGGTTAGGGTTGGAGTTAGAATTGGGGGGTTTCCACTGTTTAGGTACATCAGGGGGTCTCTAAACCCCACAGCCAATTTTGCGCTCAAAAAGTCAAATGGTGCTCCCTCCATTCTGAGCTCTGCCGTGCGCCCAAACAGTGGTTTACCCCTACATATGGGACATCAGCGTACTCGGGATAAATTGGACAACAACTTTTGGGGTCCACTTTCTCCTGTCACCCTTGTAAAAATAAAAACTTGGGGGCTAAAAAATCTTTTTTGTGGAAAAAAAATATTTTTTATTTTTACGACTCTGCATTATAAACTTCTGTGAAGCACTTGGGCATTCAAAGTTCTCACCACACATCTAGATAAGTTCCTTGGGGGGTCTAGTTTCCAAAATAGGGTCACTTGTGGGGGGTTTCTACTGTTTAGGTACATCAGGGGCTCTGCAAATGCAACATAACGCCCGCAGACCATTCTATCAAAGTCTGCATTCCAAAACGGCGCACCTTCCCTTCCGAGCTCTGCCATGCGCCCAAAGAGTGGTCCCCCCCACACATGGGGTATCAGTGCACTCAGGACAAATTGGAAAACAACTTTTGTGGTCCAATTTCTCTTGATACCATTGTGAAAATAAAAACTTGGGGGCTAAAAATCTTTTTTGTGGAAATAAAAATATTTTTTATTTTCACGACTCTGCATTATAAACTTCTGTGAAGCACTTGGGCATTCAAAGTTCTCACCACACATCTAGATAAGTTCCTTGGGGGGTCTAGTTTCCAAAATGGGGTCACTTGTTTGGGGTTTCTACTGTTTAGGTACATCAGGGGCTCTGCAAACGCAACATATTGCCTGCAGACTATTCTATCAAGGTCTGCATTCCAAAACAGCGCTCCTTCCCTTCCGAGCTCTGCCATGCGCCCAAACAGTGGTTTACCCCCACATATGGGGTATCAGCCTACTCAGCATAAATTGTACAATAAATTTTGGGGTCCAATTTCTCCTGTTACCCTTGTGAAAGTAGAAATTTGGGGGTGAAAAGATCATTTTTGTGGAAAAAATATGATTTTTTTTATTTTCATGGCTCTACATTATAAACTTCTGTGAAGCAGTTGGGGGTTCATAGTGCTCACCACACATCTAGATAAGCTCTTTGGGGGGGTCTAGTTTCCAAAATGGAGTCACTTTTGGGGGGTTTCTACTGTTTAGGTACATCAGGAGCTCTGCAAATGCAGCATTACGCCCACAGACCATCCCATCAAAGTCTGCATTCCAAGCGGCGCACCTTCCCTTCCGAGCCCCGATGGGTGCCCAAACAGTGCTCCCCCCACATATGGGGTATAGCGTAGTCAGGACAAACTGGTCAACAGATTTTGGGGTCCAATGTCTCCTGTTACCGTTGAGAAAATAAAAAATTGCAGGCTAAAAAATCATTTTTGAGGAAAAAAAAAGGATTTTTTATTTTCACGGCTCTACGTTATAAATTTTTGTGAAGCACTTGGGGGTTTTAAGTGCTCACCACACATCTACAGTGGGGTAAAAAAGTATTTAGTCAGTCAGCAATAGTGCAAGTTCCACCACTTAAAAAGATGAGAGGCGTCTGTAATTTACATCATAGGTAGACCTCAACTATGGGAGACAAACTGAGAAAAAAAAATCCAGAAAATCACATTGTCTGTTTTTTTAACATTTTATTTGCATATTATGGTGGAAAATACGTATTTGGTCAGAAACAAACAATCAAGATTTCTGGCTCTCACAGACCTGTAACTTCTTCTTTAAGAGTCTCCTCTTTCCTCCACTCATTACCTGTAGTAATGGCACCTGTTTAAACTTGTTATCAGTATAAAAAGACACCTGTGCACACCCTCAAACAGTCTGACTCCAAACTCCACTATGGTGAAGACCAAAGAGCTGTCAAAGGACACCAGAAACAAAATTGTAGCCCTGCACCAGGCTGGGAAGACTGAATCAGCAATAGCCAACCAGCTTGGAGTGAAGAAATCAACAGTGGGAGCAATAATTAGAAAATGGAAGACATTCAAGACCACTGATAATCTCCCTCGATCTGGGGCTCCACGCAAAATCCCACCCCGTGGGGTCAGAATGATCACAAGAACGGTGAGCAAAAATCCCAGAACCACGCGGGGGGACCTAGTGAATGAACTGCAGAGAGCTGGGACCAATGTAACAAGGCCTACCATAAGTAACACACTACGCCACCATGGACTCAGATCCTGCAGTGCCAGACGTGTCCCACTGCTTAAGCCAGTACATGTCCGGGCCCGTCTGAAGTTTGCTAGAGAGCATTTGGATGATCCAGAGGAGTTTTGGGAGAATGTCCTATGGTCTGATGAAACCAAACTGGAACTGTTTGGTAGAAACACAACTTGTCGTGTTTGGAGGAAAAAGAATACTGAGTTGCATCCATCAAACACCATACCTACTGTAAAGCATGGTGGTGGAAACATCATGCTTTGGGGCTGTTTCTCTGCAAAGGGGCCAGGACGACTGATCCGGGTACATGAAAGAATGAATGGGGCCATGTATCGTGAGATTTTGAGTGCAAACCTCCTTCCATCAGCAAGGGCATTGAAGATTAAACATGGCTGGGTCTTTCAACATGACAATGATCCAAAGCACACCGCCAGGGCAACGAAGGAGTGGCTTCGTAAGAAGCATTTCAAGGTCCTGGAGTGGCCTAGCCAGTCTCCAGATCTCAACCCTATAGAAAACCTTTGGAGGGAGTTGAAAGTCCGTGTTGCCAAGCGAAAAGCCAAAAACATCACTGCTCTAGAGGAGATCTGCATGGGGGAATGGGCCAACATACCAACAACAGTGTGTGGCAACCTTGTGAAGACTTACAGAAAACGTTTGACCTCTGTCATTGCCAACAAAGGATATATTACACAGTATTGAGATGAAATTTTGTTTCTGACCAAATACTTATTTTCCACCATAATATGCAAATAAAATGTTAAAAAAACAGACAGTGATGTTCTGGATTTTTTTTTCTCAGTTTGTCTCCCATAGTTGAGGTCTACCTATGATGTAAATTACAGACGCCTCTCATCTTTTTAAGTGGTGGAACTTGCACTATTGCTGACTGACTAAATACTTTTTTGCCCCACTGTAGATAAGTTCCTTAAGGGGTCTAGTTTCCAAAATAGGGTCACTTGTGGGGGGTTTCTACTGTTTAGGCACATCAGGGGCTTTCCAAACGCGACCTGGTGTCCGATCTCAATTCCAGCCAATTCTACATTGAAAAAGTAAAACGGCACTCCTTCTCTTCCAAGCTCTGCGGTGCGCCCAAACAGTGGTTTACCCCCATATATGGTGTATCGACATACTCAGGAGAAATTGCACAACAACTTTTGAGGTCTAATTTCTCCTGTTACCCTTGTCAAAATAAAAATTTTGGGGCAAAAAGATCATATTTGTAGAAAAAATGCGATTTTTTATTTTCACGGCTCTACGTTATAAACTTCCGTGAAGCACCTGGGGTTTAAAGTGCTCACCACACATCTAGATAAGTTCCTTAAGGGGTCTAGTTTCCAAAATGGTGTCACTTGTGGAGCGTTTCCACTGTTTAGGCACATCAGGGGCTCTCTAAACGTGACATGGCATCCGATCTCAATCCCAGCCAATTCTGCATTGAAAAAGTCAAACGGCGCTCCTTCTCTTCCAAGCTCTGCGGTGCGCCCAAACAGTGGTTTACCCCCACATATGGGGTATTGGCGTATTCAGGAGAAATTGCACAACAAAATTTATGGTTAAATTTCTGTTTTTACACTTGTGAAAATAAAAAAAAATGGTTCTGAAGTAAAATGTTTGCAAAAAAAAGTTAAATGTTCATTTTTTCCTTCCACATTGTTTCAGTTCCTGTGAAGCACGTAAAGGGTTAATAAACTTCTTGAATGTTGTTTTGAGCATCTTGAGGGGTGCAGTTTTTAGAATGGTGTCACACTTGGTTATTTTCTATCATATAGACCCCTCAAAATGACTTCAATTGTGATCTGGTCCCTAAAAAAAAATGTTGTAAAAATGAGAAATTGCTGGTCAACTTTTAACCCTTATAACTCCCTAAGAAAAAAAATTTTGTTTCCAAAATTGTGCAAATGTAAAGTAGACATGTGGGAAATGTTATTTATTAACTATTTTGTGTGACATATCTCTCTGATTTAAGGGCATAAAAATACAAAGTTTGAAAATTGCAAAATTGTAAAAATTTTCGCCATATTTCCGTTTTTTTCATAAATAATCGCAAGTAATATTGAAGAAATGTTACCACTATCATGAAGTACAATATGTCACGAAAAAACATTCTCAGAATCAGCAGGATAGGTTAAAGCATTCCAGAGTTACAACCTCATAAAGTGACAGTGGTCAGAATTGTAAAAATTGGCTCGGTCATTAAGTACCAAATTGGCTCTATCACTAAGGGGTTAACGTAGAACATTTTCAAAAGTGCAAAATGGGTAGCATATAGCACAGCCACGTAGTATATAGCTCAGTCACGTAGTATATAGCACAGCCACGTAGTATATAACACAGCCACGTGTTGGGAGTGCCATCTCCCTGAAGAGCACGTGCTGGGACTTTGGACCAGGTGGCCTGGGGTGTTGGACGCACGTTCTGAATAGCACCCGGACAAGCCGCATGCCTGTGAGTTGGACGGTCCCAGGTGGGGATGGACATCCTGAATAGTTCACAGTGAAACCGTGGTCCTGGACTGTCTGTGTTGGAAGCTCCTGTGAGTGGAGTCTTCCTGGAGCACCTGAGAGACCGTGGACCTGGACGGTTGTGTATTGGACAGTCCCAGGAGGGATGTACGTCCTGAATAGCGCACAACGAGACTGTGGTCCTGGACGGTCTCTGTGTTGGAAGCTTCGGTGAGTGGAGTCTTCCTGGAGCACCTAAAGAGACCGGGGACCTAGACGGTCTGTGTTGGGGAAGCTACCATCCTTCGGTGGCTCTGGACTAACTGATGTATGCCTGCTAGGCAAGTTGGTGAACCCCGTGAGGCAGCTTCCCTAAGAGAGAGAGGACTGACAGGAGGTCAGGAAGTGGAGCAGGGGCTCCAGAAAGGTAACACCCGGGAAGGGGGCTATCATAATGGCAGAGACGTATCTGCCAGTGGAACAGACTGTTGGTGCTTGTTGTGTTCCATGGACATTGATGAACTGTTCGGCGTACGGTCATCCATTGTAACTGGATGAAGTGAGAGGTCCAGCATGTTTAGTGAACTGTGAATTGAAGCCGTACAAAATGTATGTAATGAACTGTGCATGACCCGGTTTATGACACTTTAATAAACCGAATAGACTGTGTTTATATGAGAAAACCGTTCCTGTGTGCTTGAATCCCATGTCAAGCGAGTGTCCCCCAACACATGCAGTGAGCGCAATTTTACACCACGTAGCAGAGCATAGTATATAGTATGTAGCATAGTATAGCAGAGCCATGTAGTATATAACACAGCCACGTAGTATATAACATAGCCACGTAGTATATAACACAGCCACGTAGTATATAACACAGACCATGTAGTATATAGCACAGCCACGAAGCAAATAACACAGCCCACGTAGCAAATAACACAGCCCACATAGCATATAGCACAGCCACGTAGTATATTACACAGCCCAAATAGTATATAGCACAGCCACGTAGTATATAACAGCCACGTAGTATATAACACAGCCACGTAGTATATAACACAGCCACGTAACATATAGCACAGCCCACATAGTAAATAACACAGCCCACATTGCATATAGCACAGCCCACATAGTATATAGCATAGCCCAAGTAACATATAGCACAGCCCATGTAGCATATAGCACAGCCCACGTAGTATATAGCACAGCCAACGTAGTGTATAACACAGCCACGTAGTATATAGCACAGCCACATAGTATATAGCACAGCCCACGTAGTATATAGCAAAGCCACGTAGTATATAACACAGCCACGTAGCATATAACAGCCCACGTAGTATGTAGCACAGCCACGTAGTATATAACACAGCCACTTAGTATATAGCACAGCCACGAGGTATATAGCACAGCCCATGTAGTATATAGAACAGCCACATAGTATATAACAGCCACGTAGTATATAGCACAGCCATGTAGCATATAGCACAGCCACGTAGTATATAACACAGCCCACATATTATATAACAAAGCCCACGTAGTATATAGCACAGCCACGTAGTATAGAGCATAGCCCACGTAGTATATAACAGTCCATGTAGCAGATAACACAGTGCACGCAGTATATAGCACAGCGACGTAGCATATAACACAGCCCACGTAGTATATAGCACAGCCATGTAGTATATCACACAGCCACGTAGTATATAGCACAGCCCAGGTAGTATATAGCACAGCCACGCAGTATATAGCACAGCCACGCAGTATATAGCAGAGCCACGTAGTATATCACACAGCCACGTAGTATATAACACAGCCCACGTAGCATATAACACAGTGCACGTAGTATATAGCACAGCCACGTAGTATATAACACAGCCCACGTAGTATATAACACAGCCCACGTAGTATATAGCACAGCCGCGTAGTATATAACACAGCCACGTACTATAACACAACCCACGTAACATATAACACAGCGCACGCAGTATATAGCAGAGCCACGTAGCATATAACACAGCCTACGTAGCATATAGCACAGCCATGTAGCATATAGCACAGCCCACATAGCATATAGCACAGCCCGCATCTCCCCCCCGAGAAAGCCCCACAGTCCAGTACTCACTGTTATAGTAAAAAAAAATTTAAAAAACCCCACACTCCTCACCTCTCCTCGCGCCCGCACCGCGCTGCTCCCTGCTCCTGTTTCAGCGACTACACTGCCTGGCACACAGTGAGTGAGAAATGACGTCATCGCGCACCCGCAGTGTCAGAGGCAGAGCTTGGAATGATGGGAGAGGGAGCTTCAGCTGACGTTCTCTCCTTCATAATTGCTTTGAATTGTACCGGCAGACGCTGGTATAGTTCAATGCGGCGGCGGGGGAGTCGGCACTGGGGGCAGGAGGGCCTATCCTGCCTCACACGGGCCCCATAGTGGCTGCGTGATGTGCCGCTAGCTGAGGGTCCCTGGGGGAGCGGGGGCCCTAGGCAGCTGTCTGCCCCTAACGCCGACCCTGCCTGCAGGATCCCACTGGAGCCTCAGTGTACCGTACCATGAATGGACCCCCCGTCTCACCAGGGCCCCGATACTTGCCAGGGGGCGCCGGGTGCTGACGCCGGCCAAGTGTACACACCTCACCCTACCTATAGTGTACTCGCCCCCACTCTGCTTATAGTGTACAAGCCCCACCCTGCCTAGTGTACATGCCCCAACTTGCCTATAGTGTACACGCCTTACCCTGCATATATTGTACTCCCCCACCCTGCCTATAGTGTATACACCCCACCCTGCCTATACTGTACACGCCTGACCCTGCTTACGTGTACTGCGCTACTCTGCCTATAGTGTATCGCCCCACTCTGCCTATAGTGTACTCCCCCACTCTGCCTGTAGTGTACTCCCCCCACTCTGCCTGTAGTGTACTCCCCCACTCTGCCTGTAGTGTACTCCCCCACTCTGCCTGTAGTGTACTCTCCCCACTCTGCCTGTAGTGTACTCCCCCCACTCTGCCTGTAGTGTACTCCCCCCACTCTGCCTGTAGTGTACTCCCCCACTCTGCCTGTAGTGTACTCCCCCACTCTGCCTGTAGTGTACTCCCCCCACTCTGCCTGTAGTGTACTCCCCCCACTCTGCCTGTAGTGTACTCCCCCCACTCTGCCTGTAGTGTACTCCCCCCACTCTGCCTGTAGTGTACTCCCCCACTCTGCCTGTAGTGTACTCCCCCACTCTGCCTGTAGTGTATTCTCCCCACTCAGCCTGTAGTGTACTCCCCCACTCTGCCTATAGTGTACTCCCCCACTCTGCCTATAGTGTACTCCCCCCACTCTGCCTGTAGTGTACTCCCCCCCACTCTGCCTGTAGTGTACTCCCCCCACTCTGCCTGTAGTGTACTCCCCCCACTCTGCCTGTAGTGTATTCCCCCCACTCTGCCTGTAGTGTACTCCCCCCACTCTGCCTGTAGTGTACTCCCCCCCACTCTGCCTGTAGTGTACTCCCCCACTCTGCCTGTAGTGTACTCCCCCCACTCTGCCTGTAGTGTACTCCCCCACTATGCCTGTAGTGTGCTCCCCCCACTCTGCCTTTAGTGTACTCCCCCACTCTGCCTATAGCGTACTCCCCCCACTCTGCCTGTAGTGTACTCCCCTACTCTGCCTGTAGTGTACTCCCCCACTCTGCCTATAGTGTACTCCCCCACTCTGCCTATAGTACTCTGCCTGTAGTGTACTCCCCCACTCTGCCTACAGTGTACCCCCCCACTCTGCCTGTAGTGTACTCCCCCCACTCTGCCTGTAGTGTACTCCCCCCACTCTGCCTGTAGTGTACTCCCCCCACTCTGCCTGTAGTGTACTCCCCCCACTCTGCCTGTAGTGTACTCCCCCCACTCTGCCTGTAGTGTACTCCCCCCCTCTGCCTGTAGTGTACTCCCCCCACTCTGCCTGTAGTGTACTCCCCCCCACTCTGCCTGTAGTGTACTCCCCCCACTCTGCCTGTAGTGTACTCCCCCCACTCTGCCTGTAGTATACTCCCCCCACTCTGCCTGTAGTGTACTCCCCCACTCTGCCTATAGTGTACTCCACCACTATGCCTGTAGTGTACTCTCCCCACTCTGCCTGTAGTGTACTCCCCCACTCTGCCTATAGTGTACCCCCACACTCTACCTATAGTGTACTCCCCCCACTCTGCCTATAGCGTACTCCCCCCACTCTGCCTGTTGCGTACTCCCCCCACTCTGCCTGTAGCGTACTCCCCCCACTCTGCCTGTAGCGTACTCCCCCCACTCTGCCTGTAGTGTACTCCCCCACTCTGCCTATAGTGTACTCCCCCCACTCTGCCTGTAGTGTACTCCCCCACTCTGCCTGTAGTGTACTCCCCCTACTCTGCCTGTAGTGTACTCCCCCACTCTGCCTATAGTGTACTCCCCCCCACTCTGCCTATAGTGTACTCCCCCCCACTCTGCCTGTAGTGTACTCCCCCCACTCTGCCTGTAGTGTACTCCCCTACTCTGCCTGTAGTGTACTCCCCCACTCTGCCTGTAGTGTACTCCCCCCACTCTGCCTGTAGTGTACTCCCCCCACTGTGCCTAAGGTGTACTCCCCCCACTCTGCCTGTAGTGTACTCCCCCACTCTGTCTATAGTGTACTCCCCCCACTCTGCCTGTAGTGTACTCCCCCACTCTGCCTATAGTGTGCTCCCCCACTCTGACTGTAGTATACTCCACCACTCTGCCTGTAGAGTACTCCCCCCACTTTGCCTATAGTGTACTCCCCCACTCTGCCTATAGTATACTCCCCCACTCTGCCTGTAGTGTACTCCCCCCACTCTGCCTGTAGTGTACTCCCCCACTCTGCCTGTAGTGTACTCCCCCACTCTGCCTGTAGTGTACTCCCTCACTCTGCCTATAGTGTAGTCCCCCCACTCTGCCTATAGTGTACTCCCCCCCACTCTGCCTATAGTGTACTCCCCCCCACTCTGCCTGTAGTGTACTCCCCCCACTCTGCCTGTAGTGTACTCCCCTACTCTGCCTGTAGTGTACTTCCTCACTCTGCCTGTAGTGTACTCCCCCCACTCTGCCTGTAGTGTACTCCCCCCACTCTGCCTGTAGTGTACTCCCCCCACTCTGCTTGTAGTGTACTCCCCACTCTGCCTGTAGTGTACTCCCCCACTCTGCCTGTAGTGTACTCCCCCACTCTGCCTGTAGTGTACTCTCCCACTCTGCCTGTAGTGTACTCCCCCCACTCTGCCTGTAGTGTACTCCCCCCACTCTGCCTGTAGTGTACTCCCCCACTCTGCCTATAGTGTACTCCCCCACTCTGCCAATAGTGTACTCCCCCATTCTGCCTGTAGTGTACTCCCCCCACTCTGCCTGTAGTGTACTCCCCCCACTCTGCCTGTAGTGTTCTCCCCCACTCTGCCTATAGTGTACTCCCCCCACTCTGCCTATAGTGTACTCTCCCACTCTGCCTGTAGTGTACTCCCCCACTCTGCCTGTAGTGTACTCCCCCCACTCTGCCTGTAGTGTACTCTCCCACTCTGCCTGTAGTGTACTCCCCCACTCTGCCTGTAGTGTACTCCCCCCACTCTGCCTATAGTGTACTCCCCCACTCTGCCTATAGTGTACTCCCCCCACTCTGCCTGTAGTGTACTCCCCCCACTCTGCCTGTAGTGTACTCCCCCCACTCTGCCTGTAGTGTACTCCCACACTCTGCCTGTAGTGTACTCCCCCCACTCTGCCTGTAGTGTACTCCCCCCACTCTGCCTGTAGTGTACTCCCCCCACTCTGCCTGTAGTGTACTCCCCCAAACTGCCTGTAGTGTACTCTCCCCACTCTGCCTGTAGTGTACTCCCCCCACTCTGCCTGTAGTGTACTCCCCCACTCTCCCTGTAGTGTACTCCCCCACTCTGCCTATAGTGTACTCCCCCCACTCTGCCTATAGTGTACTCCCCCACTCTGCCTGTAGCGTACTCCCCTACTCTGCCTGTAGCGTACTCCCCCACTCTGGCTGTAGTGTACTCCCCCCACTCTGCCTGTAGTGTACTCCCCTACTCTGCCAGTAGCATACTCCCCCACTCTGCCTATAGTGTACTCCCCCACTCTGCCTGTAGTGTACTCCCTCACTCTGCCTGTAGTGTACACTCCCCCACTCTGCCTATAGTGTACTCCCCGCACTCTGCCTATAGTGTACTCCCCGCACTCTGCCTATAGTGTACTCCCCCACTCTGCCTATAGTGTACTCCCCCCACGCTGCCTGTAGTGTACTCCCCCCACTCTGCCTGTAGTGTACTCCCCTACTCTGCCTGTAGTGTACTCCCCCACTCTGCCTATAGTGTACTCCCCCACTCTGCCTATAGTACTCTGCCTGTAGTGTTCTCCCCCACTCTGCCTATAGTGTACTCCCCCCACTCTGCCTATAGTGTACCCCCCACTCTGCCTGTAGTGTACTCCCCCCACTCTGCCTGTGGTGTACTCACCCCACTCTGCCTATAGTACTCTGCCTGTAGTTTACTCCCCCACTCTGCCTATAGTGTACTCCCCCCACTCTGCCTATAGTGTACCCCCCACTCTGCCTGTAGTCTACTCCCCCACTCTGCCTATAGTGTACTCCCCCACTCTGCCTATACTGTACTCCCCCACTCTGCCTATACTGTACTCCCCCACTCTGCCTATACTGTACTCCCCCACTCTGCCTGTAGTGTACTCCCCCCACTCTGCCTGTAGTGTACTCCCCCACTCTGCCTATAGTGTACTCCCCCACTCTGCCTATAGTGTACTCCCCCATTCTGCCTGTAGTGTACTCCCCCCACTCTGCCTGTAGTGTACTCCCCCCACTCTGCCTGTAGTGTACTCCCCCCTCTCTGCCTGTAGTGTTCTCCCCCACTCTGCCTATAGTGTACTCCCCCCACTCTGCCTATAGTGTACTCCCCCACTCTGCCTATAGTGTACTCCCCCACTCTGCCTATAGTGTACTCCCCCACTCTGCCTATAGTGTACTCCTCCACTCTGCCTATAGTGTACTCCCCCACTCTGCCTATAGTGTACTCCCCCACTCTGCCTATAGTGTACTCCCCCACTCTGCCTATAGTGTACTCCCCCACTCTGCCTATAGTGTACTCCCCCACTCTGCCTATAGTGTACTCCTCCACTCTGCCTATAGTGTACTCCCCCACTCTGCCTATAGTGTACTCCCCCACTCTGCCTATAGTGTACTCCCCCACTCTGCCTATAGTGTACTCCCCCACACTGCCTGTAGTGTACTCCCCCACACTGCCTGTAGTGTACTCCCCCCACTCTGCCTGTAGTGTACTCCCCCCACTCTACCTGTAGTGTACTCCTCCAGTCTGCCTGTAGTGTACTCCCCCACTCTGCCTATGGTGTACTCCCCCCACTTTGCCTGTAGTGTACTCCCCCCACTCTGCCTATAGTGTACTCCCCCCACTCTGCCTGTAGTGTACTCCCCCACTCTGCCTGTAGTGTACTCCCCTACTCTGCCTGTAGTGTACTTCCTCACTCTGCCTGTAGTGTACTCCCCCCACTCTGCCTGTAGTGTACTCCCCCCACTCTGCCTGTAGTGTACTCCCCCCACTCTGCTTGTAGTGTACTCCCCACTCTGCCTGTAGTGTACTCCCCCACTCTGCCTGTAGTGTACTCCCCCACTCTGCCAGTAGTGTACTCTCCCACTCTGCCTGTAGTGTACTCCCCCACTCTGCCTATAGTGTACTCCCCCCACTCTGCCTATAGTGTACTCCCCCACTCTGCCTATAGTGTACTCCCCCCACTCTGCCTGTAGTGTACTCCCCCCACTCTGCCTGTAGTGTACTCCCCCCACTATGCCTGTAGTGTACTCCCCCCACTCTGCCTGTAGTGTACTCCCCCCACTCTGCCTGTAGTGTACTCCCCCAAACTGCCTGTAGTGTACTCCCCCCACTCTGCCTGTAGTGTACTCCCCCCACTCTGCCTGTAGTGTACTCCCCCACTCTCCCTGTAGTGTACTCCTCCACTCTGCCTATAGTGTACTCCCCCCACTCTGCCTATAGTGTACTCCCCCACTCTGCCTGTAGTGTACTCCCCTACTCTGCCTGTAGCGTACTCCCCCACTCTGGCTGTAGTGTGCTCCCCCCACTCTGCCTGTAGTGTACTCCCCTACTCTGCCAGTAGCGTACTCCCCCACTCTGCCTATAGTGTACTCCCCCACTCTGCCTGTAGTGTACTCCCTCACTCTGCCTGTAGTGTACTCCCCCCACTCTGCCTGTAGTGTACTCCCTCACTCTGCCTATAGTGTACTCCCCGCACTCTGCCTATAGTGTACTCCCCGCACTCTGCCTATAGTGTACTCCCCCACTCTGCCTATAGTGTACTCCCCCCACGCTGCCTGTAGTGTACTCCCCCCACTCTGCCTGTAGTGTACTCCCCTACTCTGCCTGTAGTGTACTCCCCCACTCTGCCTATAGTGTACTCCCCCACTCTGCCTATAGTACTCTGCCTGTAGTGTACTCCCCCACTCTGCCTATAGTGTACTCCCCCCACTCTGCCTATAGTGTACCCCCCACTCTGCCTGTAGTGTATTCCCCCACTCTGCCTGTGGTGTACTCACCCCACTCTGCCTATAGTACTCTGCCTGTAGTTTACTCCCCCACTCTGCCTATAGTGTACTCCCCCCACTCTGCCTATAGTGTACCCCCCAATCTGCCTGTAGTCTACTCCCCCACTCTGCCAATAGTGTACCCCCCACTCTGCCTGTAGTCTACTCCCCCACTCTGCCTATAGTGTACTCCCCCACTCTGCCTATACTGTACTCCCCCACTCTGCCTATACTGTACTCCCCCACTCTGCCTGTAGTGTACTCCCCCCACTCTGCCTGTAGTGTACTTCCCCCACTCTGCCTGTAGTGTACTCCCCCCACTCTGCCTGTAGTGTACTCCCCCCACTCTGCCTGTAGTGTACTCCCCCCTCTCTGCCTGTAGTGTTCTCCCCCACTCTGCCTATAGTGTACTCCCCCCACTCTGCCTATAGTGTACTCCCCCACTCTGCCTATAGTGTACTCCCCCACTCTGCCTATAGTGTACTCCTCCACTCTGCCTATAGTGTACTCCCCCACTCTGCCTATAGTGTACTCCCCCACTCTGCCTATAGTGTACTCCCCCACTCTGCCTATAGTGTACTCCCCCACTCTGCCTATAGTGTACTCCTCCACTCTGCCTATAGTGTACTCCCCCACTCTGCCTATAGTGTACTCCCCCACTCTGCCTATAGTGTACACCAACACTCTGCCTATAGTGTACTCCCCCACTCTGCCTGTAGTGTACTCCCCCACACTGCCTGTAGTGTACTCCCCCCACTCTGCCTGTAGTGTACTCCCCCCACTCTACCTGTAGTGTACTCCTCCAGTCTGCCTGTAGTGTACTCCCCCACTCTGCCTATGGTGTACTCCCCCCACTTTGCCTGTAGTGTACTCCCCCCACTCTGCCTACAGTGTACTCTCCCACTCTGCCTATAGTGTACTCCCCCCACTCTGCCTGTAGTGTACTCCCCCCACTGTGCCTAAGGTGTACTCCCCCACTCTGCCTATAGTATACTCCCCCACTCTGCCTGTAGTGTACTCCCCCCACTCTGCCTGTAGTGTACTCCCCCACTCTGCCTATAGTGTACTCCCCCCACTCTGCCTGTAGTGTACTCCCCCACTCTGCCTATAGTGTGCTCCCCCACTCTGCCTGTAGTATGCTCCCCCACTCTGCCTGTAGTGTACTCCCCCCCACTCTGCCTATAGTGTACTCCCCCACTCTGCCTATAGTATACTCCCCCACTCTGCCTGTAGTGTACTCCCCCCACTCTGCCTGTAGTGTACTCCCCCCACTCTGCCTGTAGTGTACTCTCCCCACTCTGCCTGTAGTGTACTCCCCCCACTCTGCCTGTAGTGTACTCCCTCACTCTGCCTATAGTGTACTCCCCCCACGCTGCCTGTAGTGTACTCCCCCACTCTGCCTGTAGTGTACTCCCCCACACTGCCTGTAGTGTACTCCCCCCACTCTGCCTGTAGTGTACTCCCCCCACTCTAAATGTAGTGTACTCCTCCAGTCTGCCTGTAGTGTACTCCCCCACTCTGCCTATGGTGTACTCCCCCCACTTTGCCTGTAGTGTACTCCCCCCACTCTGCCTACAGTGTACTCCCCCACTCTGCCTATAGTGTACTCCCCCCACTCTGCCTGTAGTGTACTCCCCCCACTGTGCCTAAGGTGTACTCCCCCACTCTGCCTATAGTATACTCCCCCACTCTGCCTGTAGTGTACTCCCCCCACTCTGCCTGTAGTGTACTCCCCCACTCTGCCTATAGTGTACTCCCCCCACTCTGCCTGTAGTGTACTCCCCCACTCTGCCTATAGTGTGCTCCCCCACTCTGCCTGTAGTATGCTCCCCCACTCTGCCTGTAGTGTACTCCCCCCCACTCTGCCTATAGTGTACTCCCCCACTCTGCCTATAGTATACTCCCCCACTCTGCCTGTAGTGTACTCCCCCCACTCTGCCTGTAGTGTACTCCCCCCACTCTGCCTGTAGTGTACTCCCCCCACTCTGCCTGTAGTGTACTCCCCCCACTCTGCCTGTAGTGTACTCCCTCACTCTGCCTATAGTGTAGTCCCCCCACTCTGCCTGTAGTGTACTCCCCCACTCTGCCTGTAGTGTACTCTCCCACTCTGCCTGTAGTGTACTCTCCCACTCTGCCTGTAGTGTACTCCCCCACTCTGCCTGTAGTGTACTCTCCCACTCTGCCTGTAGTGTACTCCCCCCACTCTGCCTGTAGTGTACTCCCCCACTCTGCCTGTAGTGTACTCCCCCCACTCTGCCTGTAGTGTACTCTCCCACTCTGCCTATAGTGTACTCCCCCCACTCTGCCTGTAGTGTACTCCCCCCACTCTGCCTGTAGTGTACTCCCCCCACTCTGCCTGTAGTGTACTCCCCCACTCTGCCTATAGTGTACTCCCCGCACTCTGCCTGTAGTGTACTCTCCCACTCTGCCTGTAGTGTACTCCCCCACTCTGCCTGTAGTGTATTCCCCCCACTCTGCCTATATGTACTCCCCCACTCTGCCTATAGTGTACTCCCCCACTCTGCCTATAGTATACTCCCCCACTCTGCCTGTAGTGTACTCCCCCCACTCTGCCTGTAGTGTACTCCCCCCACTCTGCCTGTAGTGTACTCCCCCCACTCTGCCTGTAGTGTACTCCCCCCACTCTGCCTGTAGTGTACTCCCTCACTCTGCCTATAGTGTAGTCCCCCCACTCTGCCTGTAGTGTACTCCCCCACTCTGCCTGTAGTGTACTCTCCCACTCTGCCTGTAGTGTACTCTCCCACTCTGCCTGTAGTGTACTCCCCCACTCTGCCTGTAGTGTACTCTCCCACTCTGCCTGTAGTGTACTCCCCCCACTCTGCCTGTAGTGTACTCCCCCACTCTGCCTGTAGTGTACTCCCCCACTCTGCCTATAGTGTACTCCCCCCACTCTGCCTATAGTGTACTCCCCCCACTCTGCCTATAGTGTACTCCCCCCACTCTGCCTATAGTGTACTCCCCCACTCTGCCTATAGTGTACTCCCCCACTCTGCCTATAGTGTACTCCCCCACTCTGCCTATAGTGTACTCCCCCACTCTGCCTATAGTATACTCCCCCACTCTGCCTATAGTGTACTCCCCCACTCTGCCTGTAGTGCACTTGCAGCGCCCCAGAGTCCTGGTCGTTGCAGTACTGTGGCTCCGCCGCTAAGGGGGGCTATGGTACGTCTGATGGCACTGAAGGAGTTCATCTGACCAGGTATCACAGACACCAATACATTTCACAGTCTGGCCTCCAGGGGGAGCTAAGAGTTCTATTTATTAGGCCACTCCTCACAATCTGGTAAAACTGGGGGTCAGGCAGGAAGTTAGAGAGAAAGCTGGCTGGGTTGGAACCAGGCAACACCTTGTGGCAGAGGGTGTTGTAGGGGAAGATTCGGAGGGGTCCCTGTCAGGGGTGGGATCCTGACAGAGGCCTAGCAAACAGAGAGAACGTTACGGGACCGCGCCTGCACGATATAGCGGTGGTACCCCAAGAAAGGACAAGAAGCGAGGTTTATTGTGCTGAATGAGAAACGAGATCAACGCAACAAGGAGAATACCAGTAGGAGTCGTGCTGTAAGATCGAGGCAACATCCTATTGAGGCGCATAACCGGTGGCCGGAACGCCGAGGAAGTATAGAGCTCCAAGCCAAACTTCAAACCTACGGCAGGACAGTCAGTTATAGGCGGGCTGTCTCACCCAATTGACCTAGGAAGACACAGGGGGGTAACAACAGGAGTGGGGCGACGCTAGAGTCCCGGAAGAGCTCCGAGCCTCCCCGTCATACGGGTGCGTCCTAACCATAAGATCTGGGGGACGTGGAAGAACATCAGAATCGAGTTGTGAGGGAACACGAGAAACAGACACAACAGTTGTGGGGACTATCCCAAAAGCACAGCAGGGGAGGACCACAACACACAAGCGCTAGAAGGTAGGCACAGATTTCCACCTGCAAAGGGAGCTCTGGATGTGCCATCGGACCGGCCGGACTTGCGCAGCCCTGTTAACCGTATTCCGGATTGAGGATCTTGAAGCCTTCAGTAAAGAGGTAAAGAGACTGCAACCTGGTGTCCTCGTTATTTACTGCAACCTGCACCGCACCACCACAACATCATCACCATCACGCACACCTATCATTGTACGCCCCTCAGCAGGGTCATGGACCGGGTCTAGCCACCGTGACAACCCCAGAGACTCAGAGGCCCGGTACCGGGTACCCCTCGGCCCTGCGGCAGTGGGGGCGTTACACACTCCCCCCACTCTGCCTGTAGTGTACTCCCCCACTCTGCCTGTAGTGTACTCCCCCACTCTGCCTGTAGTGTACTCCCCCACTCTGCCTGTAGTGTACTCCCCCACTCTGCCTGTAGTGTACTCTCCCACTCTGCCTGTAGTGTACTCCCCCACTCTGCCTGTAGTGTACTCCCCCACTCTGCCTGTAGTGTACTCCCCCACTCTGCCTATAGTGTACCCCCCACTCTGCCTGTAGTCTACTCCCCCACTCTGCCTATAGTGTACCCCCCACTTTGCCTGTAGTCTACTCCCCCACTCTGCCTATAGTGTACTCCCCCACTCTGCCTATACTGTACTCCCCCACTCTGCCTATACTGTACTCCCCCACTCTGCCTGTAGTGTACTCCCCCCACTCTGCCTGTAGTGTACTTCCCCCACTCTGCCTGTAGTGTACTCCCCCCACTCTGCCTGTAGTGTACTCCCCCCACTCTGCCTGTAGTGTACTCCCCCCTCTCTGCCTGTAGTGTTCTCCCCCACTCTGCCTATAGTGTACTCCCCCCACTCTGCCTATAGTGTACTCCCCCACTCTGCCTATAGTGTACTCCCCCACTCTGCCTATAGTGTACTCCTCCACTCTGCCTATAGTGTACTCCCCCACTCTGCCTATAGTGTACTCCCCCACTCTGCCTATAGTGTACTCCCCCACTCTGCCTATAGTGTACTCCCCCACTCTGCCTATAGTGTACTCCTCCACTCTGCCTATAGTGTACTCCCCCACTCTGCCTATAGTGTACTCCCCCACTCTGCCTATAGTGTACTCCCCCACTCTGCCTATAGTGTACTCCCCCACTCTGCCTGTAGTGTACTCCCCCACACTGCCTGTAGTGTACTCCCCCCACTCTGCCTGTAGTGTACTCCCCCCACTCTACCTGTAGTGTACTCCTCCAGTCTGCCTGTAGTGTACTCCCCCACTCTGCCTATGGTGTACTCCCCCCACTTTGCCTGTAGTGTACTCCCCCCACTCTGCCTACAGTGTACTCCCCCACTCTGCCTATAGTGTACTCCCCCCACTCTGCCTGTAGTGTACTCCCCCCACTGTGCCTAAGGTGTACTCCCCCACTCTGCCTATAGTATACTCCCCCACTCTGCCTGTAGTGTACTCCCCCCACTCTGCCTGTAGTGTACTCCCCCACTCTGCCTATAGTGTACTCCCCCCACTCTGCCTGTAGTGTACTCCCCCACTCTGCCTATAGTGTGCTCCCCCACTCTGCCTGTAGTATGCTCCCCCACTCTGCCTGTAGTGTACTCCCCCCCACTCTGCCTATAGTGTACTCCCCCACTCTGCCTATAGTATACTCCCCCACTCTGCCTGTAGTGTACTCCCCCCACTCTGCCTGTAGTGTACTCCCCCCACTCTGCCTGTAGTGTACTCTCCCCACTCTGCCTGTAGTGTACTCCCCCCACTCTGCCTATAGTGTACTCCCCCCACGCTGCCTGTAGTGTACTCCCCCCACGCTGCCTGTAGTGTACTCCCCCACTCTGCCTGTAGTGTACTCCCCCACACTGCCTGTAGTGTACTCCCCCCACTCTGCCTGTAGTGTACTCCCCCCACTCTACCTGTAGTGTACTCCTCCAGTCTGCCTGTAGTGTACTCCCCCACTCTGCCTATGGTGTACTCCCCCCACTTTGCCTGTAGTGTACTCCCCCACTCTGCCTATAGTGTACTCCCCCCACTCTGCCTGTAGTGTACTCCCCCCACTGTGCCTAAGGTGTACTCCCCCACTCTGCCTATAGTATACTCCCCCACTCTGCCTGTAGTGTACTCCCCCCACTCTGCCTGTAGTGTACTCCCCCACTCTGCCTATAGTGTACTCCCCCCACTCTGCCTGTAGTGTACTCCCCCACTCTGCCTATAGTGTGCTCCCCCACTCTGCCTGTAGTATGCTCCCCCACTCTGCCTGTAGTGTACTCCCCCCCACTCTGCCTATAGTGTACTCCCCCACTCTGCCTATAGTATACTCCCCCACTCTGCCTGTAGTGTACTCCCCCCACTCTGCCTGTAGTGTACTCCCCCCACTCTGCCTGTAGTGTACTCCCCCCACTCTGCCTGTAGTGTACTCCCCCCACTCTGCCTGTAGTGTACTCCCTCACTCTGCCTATAGTGTAGTCCCCCCACTCTGCCTGTAGTGTACTCCCCCACTCTGCCTGTAGTGTACTCTCCCACTCTGCCTGTAGTGTACTCTCCCACTCTGCCTGTAGTGTACTCTCCCACTCTGCCTGTAGTGTACTCTCCCACTCTGCCTGTAGTGTACTCCCCCCACTCTGCCTGTAGTGTACTCCCCCACTCTGCCTGTAGTGTACTCCCCCCACTCTGCCTGTAGTGTACTCTCCCACTCTGCCTATAGTGTACTCCCCCCACTCTGCCTGTAGTGTACTCCCCCCACTCTGCCTGTAGTGTACTCCCCCCACTCTGCCTGTAGTGTACTCCCCCACTCTGCCTATAGTGTACTCCCCGCACTCTGCCTGTAGTGTACTCCCCCACTCTGCCTGTAGTGTATTCCCCCCACTCTGCCTATATGTACTCCCCCACTCTGCCTATAGTGTACTCCCCCACTCTGCCTATAGTATACTCCTCCACTCTGCCTGTAGTGTACTCCCCCCACTCTGCCTGTAGTGTACTCCCCCCACTCTGCCTGTAGTGTACTCCCCCCACTCTGCCTGTAGTGTACTCCCCCCACTCTGCCTTTAGTGTACTCCCTCACTCTGCCTATAGTGTAGTCCCCCCACTCTGCCTGTAGTGTACTCCCCCACTCTGCCTGTAGTGTACTCTCCCACGCTGCCTGTAGTGTACTCTCCCACTCTGCCTGTAGTGTACTCCCCCACTCTGCCTGTAGTGTACTCTCCCACTCTGCCTGTAGTGTACTCCCCCCACTCTGCCTGTAGTGTACTCCCCCACTCTGCCTGTAGTGTACTCCCCCACTCTGCCTATAGTGTACTCCCCCCACTCTGCCTATAGTGTACTCCCCCCACTCTGCCTATAGTGTACTCCCCCACTCTGCCTATAGTATACTCCCCCACTCTGCCTATAGTGTACTCCCCCACTCTGCCTGTAGTGCACTTGCAGCGCCCCAGAGTCCTGGTCGTTGCAGTACTGTGGCTCCGCCGCTAAGGGGGGCTATGGTACGTCTGATGGCACTGAAGGAGTTCATCTGACCAGGTATCACAAACACCAATACATTTCACAGTCTGGCCTCCAGGGGGAGCTAAGAGTTCTATTTATTAGGCCACTCCTCACAATCTGGTAAAACTGGGGGTCAGGCAGGAAGTTAGAGAGAAAGCTGGCTGGGTTGGAACCAGGCAACACCTTGTGGCAGAGGGTGTTGTAGGGGAAGATTCGGAGGGGTCCCTGTCAGGGGTGGGATCCTGACAGAGGCCTAGCAAACAGAGAGAACGTTACGGGACCGCGCCTGCACGATATAGCGGTGGTACCCCAAGAAAGGACAAGAAGCGAGGTTTATTGTGCTGAATGAGAAACGAGATCAACGCAACAAGGAGAATACCAGTAGGAGTCGTGCTGTAAGATCGAGGCAACATCCTATTGAGGCGCATAACCGGTGGCCGGAACGCCGAGGAAGTATAGAGCTCCAAGCCAAACTTCAAACCTACGGCAGGACAGTCAGTTATAGGCGGGCTGTCTCACCCAATTGACCTAGGAAGACACAGGGGGGTAACAACAGGAGTGGGGCGACGCTAGAGTCCCGGAAGAGCTCCGAGCCTCCCCGTCATACGGGTGCGTCCTAACCATAAGATCTGGGGGACGTGGAAGAACATCAGAATCGAGTTGTGAGGGAACACGAGAAACAGACACAACAGTTGTGGGGACTATCCCAAAAGCACAGCAGGGGAGGACCACAACACACAAGCGCTAGAAGGTAGGCACAGATTTCCACCTGCAAAGGGAGCTCTGGATGTGCCATCGGACCGGCCGGACTTGCGCAGCCCTGTTAACCGTATTCCGGATTGAGGATCTTGAAGCCTTCAGTAAAGAGGTAAAGAGACTGCAACCTGGTGTCCTCGTTATTTACTGCAACCTGCACCGCACCACCACAACATCATCACCATCACGCACACCTATCATTGTACGCCCCTCAGCAGGGTCACGGACCGGGTCTAGCCACCGTGACAACCCCAGAGACTCAGAGGCCCGGTACCGGGTACCCCTCGGCCCTGCGGCAGTGGGGGCGTTACACACTCCCCCCACTCTGCCTGTAGTGTACTCCCCCACTCTGCCTGTAGTGTACTCCCCCACTCTGCCTGTAGTGTACTCCCCCACTCTGCCTGTAGTGTACTCCCCCACTCTGCCTGTAGTGTACTCTCCCACTCTGCCTGTAGTGTACTCCCCCACTCTGCCTGTAGTGTACTCTCCCACTCTGCCTGTAGTGTACTCCCCCACTCTGCCTGTAGTGTACTCCCCCACTCTGCCTGTAGTGTACTCCCCCACCCTGCCTATAGTGTACTCCCCCACCCTGCCTATAGTGTACTCCCCCACTCTGCCTGTAGTGTACTCCCCCCACTCTGCCTATAGTGTACTCCCCCCACTCTGCCTGTAGTGTACTCCCCCCACCCTGCCTGTAGTGTACTCCCCCCACCCTGCCTGTAGTGTACTCCCCCACTCTGCCTGTAGTGTACTCCCCCCACTCTGCCTATAGTGTACTCCCCCCACTCTGCCTGTAGTGTACTCCCCCCACCCTGCCTATAGTGTACTCCCCCACCCTGCCTGTAGTGTGCTCCCCCCACTCTGCCTGTAGTGTACTCCCCCCACTCTGCCTGTAGTGTACTCCCCCCACCCTGCCTATAGTGTACTCCCCCACTCGGCCTGTAGTGTACTCCCCCCACTCTGCCTGTAGTGTACTCCCCCCACTCTGCCTGTAGTGTAATCTCCCACTCTGCCTGTAGTGTACTCTCCCACTCTGCCTGTAGTGTACTCCCCCACTCTGCCTGTAGTGTACTCCCCCACTCTGCCTGTAGTGTACTCCCCCACTCTGCCTGTAGTGTACTCTCCCCCTCTGCCTGTAGTGTACTCTCCCACTCTGCCTGTAGTGTACTCCCCCACTCTGCCTGTAGTGTACTCCCCCACTCTGCCTGTAGTGTACTCCCCCACCCTGCCTATAGTGTACTCCCCCACCCTGCCTATAGTGTACTCCCCCACCCTGCCTATAGTGTACTCCCCCACTCTGCCTGTAGTGTACTCCCCCCACTCTGCCTGTAGTGTACTCCCCCCACCCTGCCTATAGTGTACTCCCCCACTCTGCCTGTAGTGTACTCCCCCCACTCTGCCTGTAGTGTACTCCCCCCACTCTGCCTGTAGTGTACTCCCCCCACCCTGCCTATAGTGTACTCCCCCACCCTGCCTATAGTGTACTCCCCCACTCTGCCTGTAGTGTACTCCCCCCACCCTGCCTATAGTGTACTCCCCCACTCGGCCTGTAGTGTACTCCCCCCACTCTGCCTGTAGTGTACTCCCCCCACTCTCCCTGTAGTGTACTCCCCCCACTCTGCCTGTAGTGTACTCCCCCCACTCTGCCTGTAGTGTACTCCCCCACTCTGCCTGTAGTGTACTCCCCCCACTCTGCCTGTAGTGTACTCCCCCCACTCTGCCTATAGTGTACTCCCCCACTCTGCCTGTAGTGTACTCCCCCACTCTGCCTTTAGTGTACTCCCCCACTCTGCCTGTAGTGTACTCCCCCACTCTGCCTGTAGTGTACTCCCCCACTCTGCCTGTAGTGTACTCCCCCACTCTGCCTGTAGTGTACTCCCGCACTCTGCCTGTAGTGTACTCCCCCACTCTGCCTGTAGTGTACTCCCCCACTCTGCCTATAGTATACTCTCCCACTCTGCCTGTAGTGTACTCCCCCACTCTGCCTGTAGTGTACTCCCCCACTCTGCCTGTAGTGTACTCCCCCACTCTGCCTATAGTGTACTCCCCCACTCTGCCTGTAGTGTACTCCCCCACTCTGCCTATAGTGTACTCCCCCACTCTGCCTGTAGTGTACTCCCCCACTCTGCCTGTAGTGTACTCCCCCACTCTGCCTGTAGTATACTCCCCCCACTCTGCCTGTAGTGTACTCCCCCACTCTGCCTGTAGTGTACTCCCCCACTCTGCCTGTAGTGTACTCCCCCACTCTGCCTGTAGTGTACTCCCCCACTCTGCCTATAGTATACTCTCCCACTCTGCCTGTAGTGTACTCCCCCACTCTGCCTGTAGTGTACTCCCCCCACTCTGCCTGTAGTGTACTCCCCCCACCCTGCCTATAGTGTACTCCCCCACTCTGCCTGTAGTGTACTCCCCCCACTCTGCCTGTAGTGTACTCCCCCCACTCTGCCTGTAGTGTACTCCCCCCACCCTGCCTATAGTGTACTCCCCCACCCTGCCTATAGTGTACTCCCCCACTCTGCCTGAAGTGTACTCCCCCCACCCTGCCTATAGTGTACTCCCCCACTCGGCCTGTAGTGTACTCCCCCCACTCTGCCTGTAGTGTACTCCCCCCACTCTGCCTGTAGTGTACTCCCCCACTCTGCCTGTAGTGTACTCCCCCCACTCTGCCTGTAGTGTACTCCCCCACTCTGCCTGTAGTGTACTCCCCCCACTCTGCCTGTAGTGTACTCCCCCCACTCTGCCTATAGTGTACTCCCCCACTCTGCCTATAGTGTACTCCCCCACTCTGCCTGTAGTGTACTCCCCCACTCTGCCTGTAGTGTACTCCCCCACTCTGCCTGTAGTGTACTCCCCCACTCTGCCTGTAGTGTACTCCCCCACTCTGCCTGTAGTGTACTCCCCCCACTCTGCCTGTAGTGTACTCCCCCACTCTGCCTGTAGTGTACTCCCCCACTCTGCCTGTAGTGTACTCCCCCACTCTGCCTGTAGTGTACTCCCCCACTCTGCCTATAGTATACTCTCCCACTCTGCCTGTAGTGTACTCCCCCACTCTGCCTGTAGTGTACTCCCCCACTCTGCCTGTAGTGTACTCCCCCACTCTGCCTATAGTATACTCCCCCACTCTGCCTATAGTATACTCTCCCACTCTGCCTGTAGTGTACTCCCCCACTCTGCCTGTAGTGTACTCCCCCACTCTGCCTGTAGTGTACTCCCCCACTCTGCCAGTAGTGTACTCACCCCACTCTGCCTGTAGTGTACTCACCCCACTCTGCCTGTAGTGTACTCCCCCACTCTGCCTGTAGTGTACTCCCCCACTCTGCCTGTAGTATGCTCCCCCACTCTGCCTGTAGTGTACTCCCCCCCACTCTGCCTATAGTGTACTCCCCCACTCTGCCTATAGTATACTCCCCCACTCTGCCTGTAGTGTACTCCCCCCACTCTGCCTGTAGTGTACTCCCCCCACTCTGCCTGTAGTGTACTCCCCCCACTCTGCCTGCAGTGTACTCCCCCCACTCTGCCTGTAGTGTACTCCCTCACTCTGCCTATAGTGTAGTCCCCCCACTCTGCCTGTAGTGTACTCCCCCACTCTGCCTGTAGTGTACTCTCCCACTCTGCCTGTAGTGTACTCTCCCACTCTGCCTGTAGTGTACTCCCCCACTCTGCCTGTAGTGTACTCTCCCACTCTGCCTGTAGTGTACTCCCCCCACTCTGCCTGTAGTGTACTCCCCCACTCTGCCTGTAGTGTACTCCCCCCACTCTGCCTGTAGTGTACTCCCCCCACTCTGCCTGTAGTGTACTCTCCCACTCTGCCTATAGTGTACTCCCCCCACTCTGCCTGTAGTGTACTCCCCCCACTCTGCCTGTAGTGTACTCCCCCCACTCTGCCTGTAGTGTACTCCCCCACTCTGCCTATAGTGTACTCCCCGCACTCTGCCTGTAGTGTACTCCCCCACTCTGCCTGTAGTGTATTCCCCCCACTCTGCCTATATGTACTCCCCCACTCTGCCTATAGTGTACTCCCCCACTCTGCCTATAGTATACTCCCCCACTCTGCCTGTAGTGTACTCCCCCCACTCTGCCTGTAGTGTACTCCCCCCACTCTGCCTGTAGTGTACTCCCCCCACTCTGCCTGTAGTGTACTCCCCCCACTCTGCCTGTAGTGTACTCCCTCACTCTGCCTATAGTGTAGTCCCCCCACTCAGCCTGTAGTGTACTCCCCCACTCTGCCTGTAGTGTACTCTCCCACTCTGCCTGTAGTGTACTCTCCCACTCTGCCTGTAGTGTACTCCCCCACTCTGCCTGTAGTGTACTCTCCCACTCTGCCTGTAGTGTACTCCCCCCACTCTGCCTGTAGTGTACTCCCCCACTCTGCCTGTAGTGTACTCCCCCACTCTGCCTATAGTGTACTCCCCCCACTCTGCCTATAGTGTACTCCCCCCACTCTGCCTATAGTGTACTCCCCCACTCTGCCTATAGTGTACTCCCCCACTCTGCCTATAGTGTACTCCCCCACTCTGCCTATAGTATACTCCCCCACTCTGCCTATAGTGTACTCCCCCACTCTGCCTGTAGTGCACTTGCAGCGCCCCAGAGTCCTGGTCGTTGCAGTACTGTGGCTCCGCCGCTAAGGGGGGCTATGGTACGTCTGATGGCACTGAAGGAGTTCATCTGACCAGGTATCACAGACACCAATACATTTCACAGTCTGGCCTCCAGGGGGAGCTAAGAGTTCTATTTATTAGGCCACTCCTCACAATCTGGTAATACTGGGGGTCAGGCAGGAAGTTAGAGAGAAAGCTGGCTGGGTTGGAACCAGGCAACACCTTGTGGCAGAGGGTGTTGTAGGGGAAGATTCGGAGGGGTCCCTGTCAGGGGTGGGATCCTGACAGAGGCCTAGCAAACAGAGAGAACGTTACGGGACCGCGCCTGCACGATATAGCGGTGGTACCCCAAGAAAGGACAAGAAGCGAGGTTTATTGTGCTGAATGAGAAACGAGATCAACGCAACAAGGAGAATACCAGTAGGAGTCGTGCTGTAAGATCGAGGCAACATCCTATTGAGGCGCATAACCGGTGGCCGGAACGCCGAGGAAGTATAGAGCTCCAAGCCAAACTTCAAACCTACGGCAGGACAGTCAGTTATAGGCGGGCTGTCTCACCCAATTGACCTAGGAAGACACAGGGGGGTAACAACAGGAGTGGGGCGACGCTAGAGTCCCGGAAGAGCTCCGAGCCTCCCCGTCATACGGGTGCGTCCTAACCATAAGATCTGGGGGACGTGGAAGAACATCAGAATCGAGTTGTGAGGGAACACGAGAAACAGACACAACAGTTGTGGGGACTATCCCAAAAGCACAGCAGGGGAGGACCACAACACACAAGCGCTAGAAGGTAGGCACAGATTTCCACCTGCAAAGGGAGCTCTGGATGTGCCATCGGACCGGCCGGACTTGCGCAGCCCTGTTAACCGTATTCCGGATTGAGGATCTTGAAGCCTTCAGTAAAGAGGTAAAGAGACTGCAACCTGGTGTCCTCGTTATTTACTGCAACCTGCACCGCACCACCACAACATCATCACCATCACGCACACCTATTATTGTACGCCCCTCAGCAGGGTCACGGACCGGGTCTAGCCACCGTGACAACCCCAGAGACTCAGAGGCCCGGTACCGGGTACCCCTCGGCCCTGCGGCAGTGGGGGCGTTACACACTCCCCCCACTCTGCCTGTAGTGTACTCCCCCACTCTGCCTGTAGTGTACTCCCCCACTCTGCCTGTAGTGTACTCCCCCACTCTGCCTGTAGTGTACTCCCCCACTCTGCCTGTAGTGTACTCTCCCACTCTGCCTGTAGTGTACTCCCCCACTCTGCCTGTAGTGTACTCTCCCACTCTGCCTGTAGTGTACTCCCCCACTCTGCCTGTAGTGTACTCCCCCACTCTGCCTATAGTGTACTCCCCCACCCTGCCTATAGTGTACTCCCCCACCCTGCCTATAGTGTACTCCCCCACTCTGCCTGTAGTGTACTCCCCCCACTCTGCCTATAGTGTACTCCCCCCACTCTGCCTGTAGTGTACTCCCCCCACCCTGCCTGTAGTGTACTCCCCCCACTCTGCCTGTAGTGTACTCCCCCCACCCTGCCTGTAGTGTACTCCCCCACTCTGCCTGTAGTGTACTCCCCCCACTCTGCCTATAGTGTACTCCCCCCACTCTGCCTGTAGTGTACTCCCCCCACCCTGCCTATAGTGTACTCCCCCACCCTGCCTGTAGTGTGCTCCCCCCACTCTGCCTGTAGTGTACTCCCCCCACTCTGCCTGTAGTGTACTCCCCCCACCCTGCCTATAGTGTACTCCCCCACTCGGCCTGTAGTGTACTCCCCCCACTCTGCCTGTAGTGTACTCCCCCCACTCTGCCTGTAGTGTAATCTCCCACTCTGCCTGTAGTGTACTCTCCCACTCTGCCTGTAGTGTACTCCCCCACTCTGCCTGTAGTGTACTCCCCCACTCTGCCTGTAGTGTACTCCCCCACTCTGCCTGTAGTGTACTCTCCCACTCTGCCTGTAGTGTACTCTCCCACTCTGCCTGTAGTGTACTCCCCCACTCTGCCTGTAGTGTACTCCCCCACTCTGCCTATAGTGTACTCCCCCACCCTGCCTATAGTGTACTCCCCCACCCTGCCTATAGTGTACTCCCCCACTCTGCCTGTAGTGTACTCCCCCCACTCTGCCTGTAGTGTACTCCCCCCACCCTGCCTATAGTGTACTCCCCCACTCTGCCTGTAGTGTACTCCCCCCACTCTGCCTGTAGTGTACTCCCCCCACTCTGCCTGTAGTGTACTCCCCCCACCCTGCCTATAGTGTACTCCCCCACCCTGCCTATAGTGTACTCCCCCACTCTGCCTGTAGTGTACTCCCCCCACCCTGCCTGTAGTGTACTCCCCCACTCGGCCTGTAGTGTACTCCCCCCACTCTGCCTGTAGTGTACTCCCCCCACTCTGCCTGTAGTGTACTCCCCCACTCTGCCTGTAGTGTACTCCCCCCACTCTGCCTGTAGTGTACTCCCCCACTCTGCCTATAGTGTACTCCCCCACTCTGCCTGTAGTGTACTCCCCCACTCTGCCTGTAGTGTACTCCCCCACTCTGCCTGTAGTATACTCCCCCCACTCTGCCTGTAGTGTACTCCCCCACTCTGCCTGTAGTGTACTCCCCCACTCTGCCTGTAGTGTACTCCCCCACTCTGCCTGTAGTGTACTCCCCCACTCTGCCTATAGTATACTCTCCCACTCTGCCTGTAGTGTACTCCCCCACTCTGCCTGTAGTGTACTCCCCCACTCTGCCTGTAGTGTACTCCCCCACTCTGCCTATAGTGTACTCCCCCACTCTGCCTGTAGTGTACTCCCCCACTCTGCCTATAGTGTACTCCCCCACTCTGCCTGTAGTGTACTCCCCCACTCTGCCTGTAGTGTACTCCCCCACTCTGCCTGTAGTATACTCCCCCCACTCTGCCTGTAGTGTACTCCCCCACTCTGCCTGCAGTGTACTCCCCCACTCTGCCTGTAGTGTACTCCCCCACTCTGCCTGTAGTGTACTCCCCCACTCTGCCTATAGTATACTCTCCCACTCTGCCTATAGTGTACTCCCCCACTCTGCCTGTAGTGTACTCCCCCCACTCTGCCTGTAGTGTACTCCCCCCACTCTGCCTATAGTGTACTCCCCCACTCTGCCTGTAGTGTACTCCCCCCACTCTGCCTGTAGTGTACTCCCCCCACTCTGCCTGTAGTGTACTCCCCCCACCCTGCCTATAGTGTACTCCCCCACCCTGCCTATAGTGTACTCCCCCACTCTGCCTGTAGTGTACTCCCCCCACCCTGCCTATAGTGTACTCCCCCACTCGGCCTGTAGTGTACTCCCCCCACTCTGCCTGTAGTGTACTCCCCCCACTCTGCCTGTAGTGTACTCCCCCACTCTGCCTGTAGTGTACTCCCCCCACTCTGCCTGTAGTGTACTCCCCCACTCTGCCTGTAGTGTACTCCCCCCACTCTGCCTGTAGTGTACTCCCCCCACTCTGCCTATAGTGTACTCCCCCACCCTGCCTATAGTGTACTCCCCCACTCTGCCTATAGTGTACTCCCCCACTCTGCCTGTAGTGTACTCCCCCACTCTGCCTGTAGTGTACTCCCCCCACTCTGCCTGTAGTGTACTCCCCCACTCTGCCTGTAGTGTACTCCCCCACTCTGCCTGTAGTGTACTCCCCCCACCCTGCCTATAGTGTACTCCCCCCACTCTGCCTGTAGTGTACTCCCCCACTCTGCCTGTAGTGTACTCCCCCCACTCTGCCTGTAGTGTACTCCCCCCACTCTGCCTGTAGTGTACTCCCCCACTCTGCCTGTAGTGTACTCCCCCACTCTGCCTGTAGTGTACTCCCCCACTCTGCCTATAGTGTACTCCCCCACTCTGCCTGTAGTGTACTCCCCCACTCTGCCTGTAGTGTACTCCCCCACTCTGCCTGTAGTATACTCCCCCCACTCTGCCTGTAGTGTACTCCCCCACTCTGCCTGTAGTGTACTCCCCCACTCTGCCTGTAGTGTACTCCCCCCACTCTGCCTGTAGTGTACTCCCCCACTCTGCCTATAGTATACTCCCCCCACTCTGCCTGTAGTGTACTCCCCCACTCTGCCTATAGTGTACTCCCCCACTCTGCCTGTAGTGTACTCCCCCACTCTGCCTGTAGTGTACTCCCCCACTCTGCCTGTAGTGTACTCCCCCCACTCTGCCTGTAGTATACTCCCCCCACTCTGCCTGTAGTGTACTCCCCCACTCTGCCTGTAGTGTACTCCCCCACTCTGCCTGTAGTGTACTCCCCCCACTCTGCCTGTAGTGTACTCCCCCACTCTGCCTGTAGTATACTCCCCCCACTCTGCCTGTAGTGTACTCCCCCACTCTGCCTGTAGTGTACTCCCCCACTCTGCCTGTAGTGTACTCACCCCACTCTGCCTGTAGTGTACTCACCCCACTCTGCCTGTAGTGTACTCCCCCACTCTGCCTGTAGTGTACTCCCCCACTCTGCCTGTAGTGTACTCCCCCACTCTGCCTGTAGTGTACTCCCCCACTCTGCCTGTAGTATACTCTCCCACTCTGCCTGTAGTGTACTCCCCCACTCTGCCTGTAGTGTACTCCCCCACTCTGCCTGTAGTATACTCCCCCCACTCTGCCTGTAGTGTACTCCCCCACTCTGCCTGTAGTGTACTCCCCCACTCTGCCTGTAGTATACTCCCCCCACTCTGCCTGTAGTGTACTCCCCCACTCTGCCTGTAGTGTACTCCCCCACTCTGCCTGTAGTATACTCCCCCCACTCTGCCTGTAGTGTACTCCCCCACTCTGCCTATAGTGTACTCCCCCACTCTGCCTGTAGTATACTCCCCCCACTCTGCCTGTAGTGTACTCCCCCACTCTGCCTGTAGTATACTCCCCCACTCTGCCTGTAGTGTACTCCCCCACTCTGCCTGTAGTGTACTCCCCCACTCTGCCTGTAGTGTACTCCCCCACTCTGCCTGTAGTGTACTTCCCCCACTCTGCCTGTAGTGTACTCCCCCCACTCTGCCTGTAGTGTACTCCCCCACTCTGCCTGTAGTGTACTCCCCCACTCTGCCTGTAGTGTACTCCCCCACTCTGCCTGTAGTGTACTCCCCCACTCTGCCTGTAGTGTACTCCCCCCACTCTGCCTGTAGTGTACTCACCCCACTCTGCCTGTAGTGTACTCCCCCACTCTGCCTGTAGTGTACTCCCCCACTCTGCCTGTAGTGTACTCCCCCACTCTGCCTGTAGTGTACTCCCCCACTCTGCTTGTAGTGTACTCCCCCACTCTGCCTGTAGTGTACTCCCCCACTCTGCCTATAGTATACTCCCCCACTCTGCCTGTAGTGTACTCACCCCACTCTGCCTGTAGTGTACTCCCCCACTCTGCCTGTAGTGTACTCCCCCACTCTGCCTGTAGTGTACTCCCCCACTCTGCCTGTAGTGTACTCCCCCACTCTGCCTGTAGTATACTCCCCCACTCTGCCTGTAGTGTACTCCCCCACTCTGCCTGTAGTGTACTCCCCCACTCTGCCTGTAGTGTACTCCCCCACTCTGCCTGTAGTGTACTTCCCCCACTCTGCCTGTAGTGTACTCCCCCACTCTGCCTGTAGTGTACTCCCCCACTCTGCCTGTAGTGTACTCCCCCCACTCTGCCTGTAGTGTACTCCCCCACTCTGCCTGTAGTGTACTCCCCCACTCTGCCTGTAGTGTACTCTCCCACTCTGCCTGTAGTGTACTCCCCCACTCTGCCTGTAGTGTACTCCCCCACTCTGCCTATAGTGTACTCCCCCACCCTGCCTATAGTGTACTCCCCCACCCTGCCTATAGTGTACTCCCCCACTCTGCCTGTAGTGTACTCCCCCCACTCTGCCTATAGTGTACTCCCCCCACTCTGCCTGTAGTGTACTCCCCCCACCCTGCCTGTAGTGTACTCCCCCCACTCTGCCTGTAGTGTACTCCCCCCACCCTGCCTGTAGTGTACTCCCCCACTCTGCCTGTAGTGTACTCCCCCCACTCTGCCTATAGTGTACTCCCCCCACTCTGCCTGTAGTGTACTCCCCCCACCCTGCCTATAGTGTACTCCCCCACCCTGCCTGTAGTGTGCTCCCCCCACTCTGCCTGTAGTGTACTCCCCCCACTCTGCCTGTAGTGTACTCCCCCCACCCTGCCTATAGTGTACTCCCCCACTCGGCCTGTAGTGTACTCCCCCCACTCTGCCTGTAGTGTACTCCCCCCACTCTGCCTGTAGTGTAATCTCCCACTCTGCCTGTAGTGTACTCTCCCACTCTGCCTGTAGTGTACTCCCCCACTCTGCCTGTAGTGTACTCCCCCACTCTGCCTGTAGTGTACTCCCCCACTCTGCCTGTAGTGTACTCTCCCACTCTGCCTGTAGTGTACTCTCCCACTCTGCCTGTAGTGTACTCCCCCACTCTGCCTGTAGTGTACTCCCCCACTCTGCCTGTAGTGTACTCCCCCACCCTGCCTATAGTGTACTCCCCCACCCTGCCTATAGTGTACTCCCCCACTCTGCCTGTAGTGTACTCCCCCCACTCTGCCTGTAGTGTACTCCCCCCACCCTGCCTATAGTGTACTCCCCCACTCTGCCTGTAGTGTACTCCCCCCACTCTGCCTGTAGTGTACTCCCCCCACTCTGCCTGTAGTGTACTCCCCCCACCCTGCCTATAGTGTACTCCCCCACCCTGCCTATAGTGTACTCCCCCACTCTGCCTGTAGTGTACTCCCCCCACCCTGCCTGTAGTGTACTCCCCCACTCGGCCTGTAGTGTACTCCCCCCACTCTGCCTGTAGTGTACTCCCCCCACTCTGCCTGTAGTGTACTCCCCCACTCTGCCTGTAGTGTACTCCCCCCACTCTGCCTGTAGTGTACTCCCCCACTCTGCCTATAGTGTACTCCCCCACTCTGCCTGTAGTGTACTCCCCCACTCTGCCTGTAGTGTACTCCCCCACTCTGCCTGTAGTATACTCCCCCCACTCTGCCTGTAGTGTACTCCCCCACTCTGCCTGTAGTGTACTCCCCCACTCTGCCTGTAGTGTACTCCCCCACTCTGCCTGTAGTGTACTCCCCCACTCTGCCTATAGTATACTCTCCCACTCTGCCTGTAGTGTACTCCCCCACTCTGCCTGTAGTGTACTCCCCCACTCTGCCTGTAGTGTACTCCCCCACTCTGCCTATAGTGTACTCCCCCACTCTGCCTGTAGTGTACTCCCCCACTCTGCCTATAGTGTACTCCCCCACTCTGCCTGTAGTGTACTCCCCCACTCTGCCTGTAGTGTACTCCCCCACTCTGCCTGTAGTATACTCCCCCCACTCTGCCTGTAGTGTACTCCCCCACTCTGCCTGCAGTGTACTCCCCCACTCTGCCTGTAGTGTACTCCCCCACTCTGCCTGTAGTGTACTCCCCCACTCTGCCTATAGTATACTCTCCCACTCTGCCTATAGTGTACTCCCCCACTCTGCCTGTAGTGTACTCCCCCCACTCTGCCTGTAGTGTACTCCCCCCACTCTGCCTATAGTGTACTCCCCCACTCTGCCTGTAGTGTACTCCCCCCACTCTGCCTGTAGTGTACTCCCCCCACTCTGCCTGTAGTGTACTCCCCCCACCCTGCCTATAGTGTACTCCCCCACCCTGCCTATAGTGTACTCCCCCACTCTGCCTGTAGTGTACTCCCCCCACCCTGCCTATAGTGTACTCCCCCACTCGGCCTGTAGTGTACTCCCCCCACTCTGCCTGTAGTGTACTCCCCCCACTCTGCCTGTAGTGTACTCCCCCACTCTGCCTGTAGTGTACTCCCCCCACTCTGCCTGTAGTGTACTCCCCCACTCTGCCTGTAGTGTACTCCCCCCACTCTGCCTGTAGTGTACTCCCCCCACTCTGCCTATAGTGTACTCCCCCACCCTGCCTATAGTGTACTCCCCCACTCTGCCTATAGTGTACTCCCCCACTCTGCCTGTAGTGTACTCCCCCACTCTGCCTGTAGTGTACTCCCCCCACTCTGCCTGTAGTGTACTCCCCCACTCTGCCTGTAGTGTACTCCCCCACTCTGCCTGTAGTGTACTCCCCCCACCCTGCCTATAGTGTACTCCCCCCACTCTGCCTGTAGTGTACTCCCCCACTCTGCCTGTAGTGTACTCCCCCCACTCTGCCTGTAGTGTACTCCCCCCACTCTGCCTGTAGTGTACTCCCCCACTCTGCCTGTAGTGTACTCCCCCACTCTGCCTGTAGTGTACTCCCCCACTCTGCCTATAGTGTACTCCCCCACTCTGCCTGTAGTGTACTCCCCCACTCTGCCTGTAGTGTACTCCCCCACTCTGCCTGTAGTATACTCCCCCCACTCTGCCTGTAGTGTACTCCCCCACTCTGCCTGTAGTGTACTCCCCCACTCTGCCTGTAGTGTACTCCCCCCACTCTGCCTGTAGTGTACTCCCCCACTCTGCCTATAGTATACTCCCCCCACTCTGCCTGTAGTGTACTCCCCCACTCTGCCTATAGTGTACTCCCCCACTCTGCCTGTAGTGTACTCCCCCACTCTGCCTGTAGTGTACTTCCCCCACTCTGCCTGTAGTGTACTCCCCCACTCTGCCTGTAGTGTACTCCCCCACTCTGCCTGTAGTGTACTCCCCCCACTCTGCCTGTAGTGTACTCCCCCACTCTGCCTGTAGTGTACTCCCCCACTCTGCCTGTAGTGTACTCCCCCACTCTGCATACAATGTACACTTCACACCCTGCAGCTGTCCAGGAACTGCGCATTAGGGAGCGTCTACCAATAGCCATTACTACTGGAGACGCACAGCTGTCCTATGCTTATAGCGGCACACAGCACTGCGCATCTCACTGGATCCCCATGGTAACTAGTAGTCAGCCCTCCGTGTAGAATCTCTACTATAGCAGCAGCTGCTTGTCACACTCCTAACATGGCAGATCTGGCAGTGCTTCCTGGAACTTGCACACGCTCCCTTACCCAAGGTCCTTAGCACTCCAGGCCGTGGTCATGAGAAGAATGAAGATTATGTGCTCCCTGCGCGGCACAGTCCGCCGCACAGCATGCTACCTCCTGCCGGTGAGTGATGGGCCAGCACACGGCGGGTTAATGCACTGCCTGAGATAAGGCTGCTGATCTGTGTGCTGGAAGAGGGGCAGACAGTGGGAGCCGGAGCCCACCCTGCAGAGGGTCCTGCCAGCTGCTGCCAGCCTAGGGGACGTGGTGGGGAGGCCGCTCTGCTCCAGGGATTCTTTCCTGCACTCCTGGCCCTTTACGGGTCCGTGTTTCTGGTACATGTGCTATCCGATGTTATAACATATGGTGCTAGACTAGTCACATGTTAGGTAACGTTCACATTTGCGTTGTTGGGCGCAGCGTCGTCGACGCATGCGTCATGCGCCCCTATCTTTAACATGGGGGGGCGCATGGACATGCGCCAGTATGCGTTTTACGACGCATGCGTCATATTGACGCACAAGACAGGGCACAGAGGACTCTACTTGTAGCGTTTTCCCTGCGCCGAAAGTCCTGAACCTTGGATGGGATGACAAGAGGCAATACATGCCTATGAGTCCGTGATAAACACCTAGAGCATAGGGATGGCAGCTGTGTGCCGTCAGTGTACCATCCGCTTACCATCTGCGTGCCGTCCGTGTACCATCTGCGTGCCGTCCGTGTGCCATCTGTGTATCGTCAGTGTACCAGTGTATATCTTACAGTTATTACGTTCTTTAGTAGGACGTAGATCTGGGGATTTATTCTGACGGAATATAGGCTGAACTGGAAGGACAAATGTCTTTTTTCGGCCGTGCTATGTTACTATGTTACCATCTATGTGCCATAAGTGTGCCACCAGTGTACCATCTGCCTGCCATCAGTGCACTGCTTTGTTTTGGATTAATTGCTGGTTATTAACCCTTTCCTGACATCAGATGTACTATCCCGTCGAGGTGGGGTGGGCCCGTATGACCGCCGACGGGATAGTACGTCATCATCGATCAGCGGCGCTCACGGGGGGAGCGCGGCCGATCGCGGCCGGGTGTCAGCTGCATATCGCAGCTGACATCCGGCACTATGTGCCAGGAGCTGTCATGGACCGCCCCCGGCACATTAACCCCCGGCACACCGCGATCAAACATGATCGCAGTGTACCGGCGGTATAGGGAAGCATCGCGCAGGGAGGGGGCTCCCTGCGGGCTTCCCTGAGACCCCCGGAGCAACGCGATGTGATCGCGTTGCTGCGAGGGTCTCCTACCTCCTTCCTGGCTGCAGGTCCCGGATCCAAGATGGCCGCGGCATCCGGGTCCTGCAGGGAAGGAGGTGGCTTACCGAGTGTCTGCTCAGAGCAGACACTTGGTAAGCCTGCAGCCCTGCACAGCAGATCGTCGATCTGGCAGAGTGCTATGCACACTGCCAGATCAATGATCTGTGATGTCCCCCCCCTGGGACAAAGCAAAAAAGTAAAAAAAAAATTTTTCCACATGTGTAAAAAAAAAAAAAAAAAAAAAAAATTCCTAAATAAATAATAAAAAAAAAATATATATTATTCCCATAAATACATTTCTTTATCTAAATAAAAAAAACAAAACAATAAAAGTACACATATTTAGTATCGCCGCGTCCGTAACGACCCAACCTATAAAACTGCCCCACTAGTTAACCCCTTCAGTAAACACCGTAAGAAAAAAAAAAAAAAACGAGGCAAAAAACAACGCTTTATTACCATACCGCCGAACAAAAAGTGGAATAACACGCGATCAAAAAGACTGATATAAATATCCATGGTACCGCTGAAAACGTCATCTTGTCCCGCAAAAAACAAGCCGCCATACAGCATCATCAGCAAAAAAATAAAAAAGTTATAGTCCTGAGAATAAAGCGATACCAAAATAATTATTTTTTCTATATTTTAGTTTTTATCGTATAAAAGCGCCAAAACATAAAAAAATGATATAAATGAGATATCGCTGTAATCGTACTGACCCGACGAATAAAAATGCTTTATCAATTTTACCAAACGCGGAACGGTATACACGCCTCTCCCAAAAGAAATTCATGAATAGCTGGTTTTTGGTCATTCTGCCTCACAAAAATCGGAATAAAAAGCGATCAAAAACGGTCACGTGTCCGAAAATGTTACCAATAAAAACGTCAACTCGTCCCGCAAAAAACAAGACCTCACATGACTCTGTGGAGCAAAATGTGGAAAAATTATAGGTCTCAAAATGTGGAGACGCAAAAACTTTTTTGCTATAAAAAGCGTCGCTGGTTTCACACTTTGTCTGCACGTTTTTGTCTGCAGCGTTTTTTGCACAAAAAAACGCATGCGTTTTTTCCCTATATTTAACATTGAAAACGCATGCGGTTTTTTTGTACGCGTTTGGTCGCGTTTTCAAACGCATGCGTTTTTTTTCTGCATGCGTTCATTTTCAGAAATACAACCTGCAGTATTTTCTTGCGTTTTTAAGCACATGCGTTTGTTTGCGTTAAAAACGCATGCATTTTTATCGAAAAAAAACAGAAAACACACTGAAAAGCCACCCACCACCATCAAGGTGATAAAGGGATCCTAACCCTAACTCTACCCCTAACCTCACCCCTAACCGTTTAATGAACATTTTCTGACAGTCATAGTGCCACGTATTTCAGTGCCACGTATTTCAGTGCCACGTATTTCAGTGCCACGTGTTTCAGTGCCACGTATCACGTATTTCAGTGCCACGTATCACGTATTTCAGTGCCACGTATCACGTATTTCAGTGCCACGTATCACGTATTTCAGTGCCACGTATCACGTATTTCAGTTGCACGTATTTTAGTACCACGTATTTCAGTGCCACGTATTTCAGTGCCACGTATTTCAGTGCCACGTATTTCAGTGCCACGTATTTCAGTGCCACGTATTTCAGTGCCACGTATCACGTATTTCAGTGCCACGTGTTTCAGTGCCACGTATTTAAGTGCCACGTATCACGTATTTCAGTGCCACGTATCACGTATTTCAGTGCCACGTATCACGTATTTCAGTGCCACGTATCACGTATTTCAGTGCCACGTATCACGTATTTCAGTGCCACATATTTTAGTACCACGTATTTCAGTGCCACGTATTTCAGTGCCACGTATTTCAGTGCCACGTGTTTCAGTGCCACGTGTTTCAGTGCCACGTGTTTCAGTGCCACGTGTTTCAGTGCCACGTGTTTCAGTGCCACGTGTTTCAGTGCCACGTATTTCAGTGCCACGTATTTCAGTCACGTTTAGGGTTAGGGCTAGGGTTGGAGGTAAAGTTAGGGTTGGGGCTAAAGTTAGGGTTAGGGTTTGGATTACATTTACGTTTGGATTAGGGTTGGGATTAGAATTATGGGTGTGTCAGGGCTAGGGGTGTGGTTAGGGTTACCGTTGGGATTAGGGTAAGGGGTGTGTTTGGATTAGGGTTTCAGTTATAATTGGGGGGTTTCCACTGTTTAGGCACATCAGGGGCTCTCCAAGCGCGACATGGCGTCCAATCTCAATTCCAGCCAATTCTGCGTTGAAAAAGTAAAACAGTGCTCCTTCCCTTCCGAGCTCTCCCGTGCGCCCAAAAAGGGGTTTACCCCAACATATGTGTTATCAGCGTACTCGGGACAAATTGAACAACAACTTCTGGGGTCCAAGTTCTCTTGTTATCCTTAGGAAAATAAAAATTTGGGGGGCTAAAAATCATTTTTGTGGGAAAAAAAAGATGTTTTATTTTCACGGCTCTGCGTTATAAACTGTAGTGAAGCACTTGGGGGTTCAAAGTTCTCACAACACATCTAGATAAGTTCCTTGGGAGGTCTAGTTTCCAATATGGGGTCACTTGTGGGGGGTTTGTACTGTTTGGGTACATCAGGGGCTCTGCAAATGCAACGTGACGCCTGCAGACCAATCCATTTAAGGCTGCATTCCAAATGGCGCTCCTTCCCTTCCGAGCTCTGTCATGCACCCAAACAGTGGTTCCCCCCCACATATGGGGTATCAGCGTACTCAGGACAAATTGGAAAACAAATTTTGGGGTCCAATTTATTCTGTTACCCTTGTAAAAATACAAAGCTGGGTGCTAAAAAATCATTTTTGAGAAAAAAAATAAAAATTATTTTCACGGCTCTGCGTTATAATCTGTAGTGAAACACTTGGGGGTTCAAAGCTCTCAAAATACATCTAGATAAGTTCCTTAGGGGGTCTACTTTCCAAAATGGTGTCACTTGTAGGGAGTTTTAATGTTTAGGCACATCAGGGGCTCTCCAAACGCAACATGGCGTCCCATCTCAATTCCAGTCAATTTTGCATTGAAAAGTCAAATGGCGCTCCTTCCCTTCCAAGCTCTGCCATGCGCCCCAAACAATGGTTTACACCCACATATGGGGTATCATCGTACTCAGGACAAATTGCACAACATTTTTTGGGGTCCAATTTCTTCTCTTACCCTTGGGAAAATAAAAAATTGGGGGCAAAAAGATCATTTTTGTGAAAAAATATGATTTTTTATTTTTACGGCTCTGCATTATAAACTTCTGTGAAGCACTTGGTGGGTCAAAGTGCTCACCACACATCTAGATAAGTTCCTTAGGGGGTCTACTTTCCAAAATGGTGTCACTTGTAGGGAGTTTCAATGTTTAGGCACATCAGGGGCTCTCCAAACGCAACATGGCGTCCCATCTCAATTCCAGTCAATTTTGCATTGAAAAGTCAAATGGCGCTCCTTCCCTTCCAAGCTCTGCCATGCGCCCAAACAATGGTTTACACCCACATATGGGGTATCATCGTACTCAGGACAAATTGCACAACATTTTTTGGGGTCCAATTTCTTCTCTTACCCTTGGGAAAATAAAAAATTGGGGGCGAAAAGATCATTTTTGTGAAAAAATATGATTTTTTATTTTTACGGCTCTGCATTATAAACTTCTGTGAAGCACTTGGTGGGTCAAAGTGCTCACATCACATCTAGATAAGTTCCTTAGGGGGTCTACTTTCCAAAATGGTGTCACTTGTAGGGGGTTTCAGTGTTTAGGCACATCAGGGGCTCTCCAAACGCAACATGGCGTCCCATCTCAATTCCAGTCAATTTTGCATTGAAAAGTCAAATGGCGCTCCTTTCCTTCCGAGCTCTGCCATACGCCCAAACAGTGGTTTACCCTCACATATGGGGTACCAGCGTACTCAGGACAAATTGTACAACAACTTTGGGGGTCCATTTTCTCCTGTTACCCTTGGTAAAATAAAACAAATTGGAGCTGAAATAAATTGTGTGTGAAAAAAAGTTAAATGTTCATTTTTATTTAAACATTCCAAAAATTCCTGTGAAACACCTGAAGGGTTAATAAACTTCTTGAATGTGGTTTTGAGCACCTTGAGGGGTGCAGTTTTTAGAATGGTGTCACACTTGAGTATTTTCTATCATATAGACCCCTCAAAATGACTTCAAATGAGATGTGGTCCCTAAAAAAAATGGTGTTGTAAAAATGAGAAATTGCTGGTCAACTTTTAACCCTTATAACTCCGTCACAAAAAAAAATTTTGGTTCCAAAATTGTACTGATGTAAAGTAGACATGTGGGAAATGTTACTTATTAAGTATTTTGCGTGACATATGTCTGTGATTTAAGGGCATAAAAATTCAAAGTTGGAAAATTGCAAAATTTAGAAAATTTTTGCCAAATTTCCATTTTTTTCACAAATAAACGCAAGTTATATCGAATAAATTTTACCACTAACATGAAGTACAATATGTCACGAGAAAACAATGTCAGAATCGCCAAGATCCGTCAAAGCGTTCCAGAGTTATAGCCTCATAAAGGGACAGTGGTCAGAATTGTAAAAATTGGCCCGGTCATTAACGTGCAAACCACCCTTGGGGGTGAAGGGGTTAATAATAGGGGACCCTGCCTCATATTTTTTTTTTTTTTTTTTTTTTTTAGGGTCCCCTATTTCAATAGCCAGTAAAGGTTAAATATACAGTTGTGAGCTGATATGAATAGCCTGGGAAGCTCCATGGGTATTACCCCCCCCTTCCCAGGCTATAAACATCTGCCCCCAGCCGTCAGCTTTCCCTCTGCTGGTTAAGAAAATTATGTGGGAGCCCACGCCATTTTTTTTTCAGAAAATAATCTAAATATATTTACAGTAAGCTACACACTGCACTAATTGTAGATATCCCTGACATCTATATATCTACTTATTCTATGTGTATGTTCTTTACGTAATCCATCTATTCTATGCTGTTGGCTCCTGCTGTGATTATATAATGTTAGTGATACACATATGTATTCTGTTTGTACATATCTATTCTATTCTAACCTGTCACTGTTATTTGATAGGCTTGCATTGGTGGGTCTTGGCCAAGTCTCGGTGCCAGTCGCTGCATGCTTTGATTGTACACACACGCCGAATGTGGCTGGGAAAATAAACGCTAATGTGAGCTGCCGCATAGATTAACACTGGGCCGAGTGCTCTGTGATGTTTTCTCTAGTACTCGGTTGTATTCTACAGTAGTGTGACCTTATACTTTTCCTCTGATTGTTCCACTCCTGGTTTTGCCTTACAAATACTGGGGTAAAACACTGAATGTGTGAATGTGGCCTTTTAATGAGCCTGATACGTGCTGCATGTATCAGGCACCAGCTGTGTTATCTCGATGTATTGCCAAGTTTTTAACACTAAGGGCTCTTTTCCATTTGCGAGAAACACGTCCGTGTCTCGCATGTGAAAACCAAGCTCTGGCACCGGCACTTGGGAGCGGAGCGTGCAGCTCCATGTGTTGCTATGCGGCCGCACGCTCCGCTCTGGAGTGCCGGCGCTAGAATTGGGTTTTCACATGCGAGACACGGACGTGTTTCTCGCAAATGGAAAAGAGCCCTAAGGTTCTGATACGGCTTTAAAGAAGGCTACTACTTGCGATATAACACAGTTTTATTTCAAAATACAAAATTAAAGTAATAGTATGATTGCGTACACTTTTGTATATTTTAGCATACAAAGGTTAAGTACAGATTAAATACATAAGTAAAGATTAAATACATATAATGATATATGTATTATAGATATATATATATATACTCGCATCATCACCAAGGAGCTTTTAGGGCTTGTGCACACGCTGCGGATTCCATTGCGGAATTTTCCGCAGCGGATTTGATAAATCCGCAGTGCAAAACCGCTGCGGTTTTTATTGCGGATTTATCGCGGTTTCCGCTGCGGGTTTTCACCTGCAGATTTCTATTGGAGCAGGTGTAAACCCGCAGCGGAATCCGCACAAAGAATTGACATGCTGCGGAAAATAAATCGCTGCGTTTCCGCGCGTTTTTTTTTTTTTTGCAGCATGTGCACTGCGGATTTTATTTCCCATAGCTTTACATGGTACTGTAAATGCATGGGAAACCGCTGCGGATCCGCATCTGCAGAAACGCTGCGGATCCACAGCAAAATCCGCAGCGTGTGCACATACCCTAAAGCGTCATCTGTCTGGAATATCAGAGAAACAACACCAAGACAGAGAACCCCTGGGAGATTACTTACACTGCACGGGCGTCCACACTTCTGCAGGTATCACAACACTGTACGCGTATAAGTACAGGTTCCCAACTTTCTGCTTCTGTTTTAGTCCTGTTTCTCTTGCCTTATATAGTGATTTACACTGTGTAACTCTGGTTTTAGCCTCGCTCTCTAGTGGCCAGCTTTCGGGATAAGATGAAACAGAGATACCATGCAAACATCAGACAATCAATAAACCCCAAATATAAAGGCTCCAAAGGATTAGATAAGTCCATAACAGACAGAGGTTAAATAAACCTCCAGGTTTTACAATAACAAACCTAGAGACATATAGAACTATTTATGAGGTAACAGGTTTCAGACAATAAGTAAACAGTTCTCAAGATTGTGTCACAATGAGCATTATCTATCTGTAAATGTATGGGTACCGTCACACTCAGCAACGCTGCAGCGATATAGACAACAAGCCGATTGCTGCAGCGTCGCTGTTTAGGTCGCTGGGGAGCTGTCACACACAGCTCTCTCCAGCGACCAACGATCAGGGGAACGACTTCGGCATCGTTGAAACTGTCTTCAACGATGCCGAAGTCCCCCTGCAGCACCCGGGTAACCAGGGTAAACATCGGGTTACTAAGTGCAGGGCCGCGCTTAGTAACCCGATATTTACCCTGGTTACCATTGTAAAAGTAAAAAAAAAAACACTACATACTCACCTTCTGATGTGTGTCACGTCCCCCGCCGGCGGCTTCCCTGCACTGAATGTGTCAGCGGCGCCGGCAGTAACAGCGGTGACGTCACCGCTGTGCTCTGCTTTACGGCCGGCCGGCGCTGACACATTCAGTGCAGGGAAGCCGCCAGCGGGGGACGTGACACACATCAGAAGGTGAGTATGTAGTGTTTTTTTTTTACTTTTACAATGGTAACCAGGGTAAATATCGGGTTACTAAGCGCGGCCCTGCGCTTAGTAACCCGATATTTACCCTGGTTACCATTGTAAAACATTGCAGGCATCGTTGCTTTTGCTGTCAAACACAACGATACACACCGACCTAACGACGAAATAAGGTGCTGGCCTTCTAGCTCCGACCAACGATATCACAGCGGGATCCAGATCGCTGCTGCGTGTCAAACACAACGATATCACTATCCAGGACGCTGCAACGTCACGGATCGTTGTCGTTCTCGTTGGAAAGTTGTTAAGTGTGAAGGTACCTTACAACCAGTAATGCTGCTGTGTCATCGCCTGAATGCTTTCAGTATGGACTCAAAATTTCCATTTTTATATTCACACTACACTCGGCCAAGTATGTTTTGACTCTGAAATACTGTGGCTTTTTAGAGATAAACATAGTTTATCCCCATCACGACTTGTGCTGTTCATGTACTGCGCATATCGTGTCTCTCCCATTGTCGGCAATGATCCCGCATCTTTTCCGGCACATGTCAGCCAATTTGAACAACTGACATGTGCCAAACAGCCATGTGTAGAATCGCGACCCACGGCTGTTAACTTGTCAAATGCCACTGTTAATCTCTGACAGCAGTATTTCACATGATTGTGCTAGAATCGCATCACTAATCCTGCCCCTGTGGTTGTCATGGGCAGATTGCTATGAGCGCCGCCCAGTGGTAGGAGCATTTCTGCTACACATAGCTGGGCTGAAGCTCTACTCTGTAGCACAAGCGATCGGATGATCGCAGCTTCTAGTCTCCCATGGAGACAATTGAAGCAAGTAAAAAGAAAAAATATTTTTAAAAATAAAAAATATAAAAGTTTATTCACCCCCATTCAAAATAAAGTAATTAAAATAATAAATACAAAAAAATAAAGTAATAAAAATAAAAAATACACACATTTGGTAACGCCGCTTTCAGAATCGCCCGATCTATCAAGATCTAAAAAGAATTAATCCGATTGCTAAACGGCATAGCAAAGGAAAAAAAAAAAAAAAGTCAAACCGCCAGAATTATGTTTTTTTTTCTGGTCACCATAAGGGCTGTCCCACACGTCCAGATAATTCCGGTACCGGAATAAATCGGTACCGGAGTTATCCGTGTCCGTGTGCCTGTGAACTCACGTAGGCCATACGTGCGGCACACGTGTGCCGCCCATATGGCGAGTGGGTACCACACGGAGCATGTGGTACCCACGCGTGTGGTACCCTGCATCGTGCTGAAGCCGCGATTCATATGTTCCCTGCAGCAGCGTTTGCTGCAGAGAAAATATGAATAATAGTGTTTAAAATAAAGATCTATGTGTCCCCGCCCTCCCACCCCCTGTGCGCCCCCCCGCTGTTCAGAAAATACTCACCCGCTCCCACGTTGGCTGTCGCGGCTTCCTGGTCTGGCCCCATCTTCTCCTGTATGCGGTCACGTGGGGCCGATCATTTACAGTCATGAATAGGCGGCTCCACCTCCCTTAGGGGCGGAGCCGACTATTCATGATTGTAAATGAGCGGCCCCACGTGACCGCATACAGTAGAAGGCGCGGGGCAGAGAGGAAGGAGTGACAGGCAACGTGGGAGCGGGTGAGTATTTTCTGAACAGCGGGGGGGCACACAGGGGGTGGGAGGGCGGGGGACACATAGATCTTTATTTTAAACACTATTATTCATATTTTTTCTGCAGCAAACGCTGCTGCAGGGAACATATGAATCGCGGCTTCAGCACCAGTGGGGGGGACAGCGCTTACTGTAGCGCTGTCCCCTGCACGGCACACGGACTGCAAACGGAGACCGTCCGTTTGTGGTCCGTGTTTTACACGGACCCATTGACTTTAATGGGTCCGTGTAATACGTGCGCTCCCACGAACACTGACATGTCTCCGTGTTTGGCACACCGAGACACGGTCCGCAAAAAATCAATGACATCTGCACAGATGCATTGATTTTTATGGGTCTACGTGTGTCAGTGTCTCCGGTACGTGAGGAAACTGTCACCTCACGTACCGGAGCCACTGACGTGTGAAACCGGCCTAACATTGCATTAAAATGCAATAACGGGCGATCAAAACATTGTATCTACACTAAAATGGTATCAATAAAAGTGTCAGCTTGGCATGCAATAAATAAGCCCTCACCCAACCCCAGATCAATAAAAATGGAAACTTTACGGCTCTCGGAAAAATGAAGCAATTTTTTTTAACAAGCTTTGGATTTTTTATTCACCACTTAAATAAAAAGAACCTAGACATGTTTGGTTTACGAACTCGTAATGACCTGGAGAATCATAATGGCAGGTCAGTTTTAGCATTTGGTGAACATGGTTAAAAAAACAAACAAAAAAAAATTGTTGTGGAATTGTACTTTTTTTGCTATTTCACTCCACCAGTGCCTAAGACCGGTCAGACCCTTGGGTCCTCGGTGGCTTCATCCGGCCCGCTGCCCTGGAATGACAGATTTCTGCCTATGTGTGAGCATGGATAGAGACCAGTAACTCCAGGTCAGTGGACGGGGAGAAGCCAGCGAAGACCCACTTGTGCGACCATAGCTTATAGAGCGGTCTCAGTCACCGGTGGCTTTAAAGTTTGTTTTGTCTCTCAAATGCCACAGCGTTTCAGAGTCAAACATACTTGGCTGAGACCATAGAGCCAGTACCTGACACATGCGGCCCAAGTATTTCTGTAGTGATCTGAGGTGACGGTAATGAGAAATCTAGTGTAGAAGCCATATGCAAATCAGGCTGGGAGTGCACTGGGGGTGTGTCAGTACAGTCATGGCCAGAAGTTTTTTTTTTTTTTTTTTAAACAATAAATTTTTATTGAGATTTGCAAATATGGTACAAAGGGAAAAAAAACCCTGTAGTATAATTGTATGTTACAGTATACATCAAAGAAAGGGAAATATATCCCGTTAACATACTAACAAACAGGCAAAAAACTTAATAGGAGACGGGGGAAGGGAGGAGGGGGGGGAAGGAATGACCTGAGAAGTAGTTATGTTATGCCCAGTCCCAGCTGGACAAATCAATTGGAATTCTGAGAATCAGAGGTCGTCATCCGAGATAACGGTATGGCGAAAGGGGTATGGTTTACATATTCTGCCCATGGAAGCCAAATAGATTCAAATTTGCCCACATTGTCTGTGAGTATGGCCGATAGTTTTTCGTTTATCATGTACCAAGAGAGACGTGATTTAACTCTAGATAGTTCCAAGTTTGTTTTTTTCCATGCCGACGCTATAGTTTGTTTAGCTGCTAAAAATATAAATGCGATGAGGGCTCGGGAGTATTTAGGAATATTAGGGATACGTTTGTTTAATAAGGCTTCCCAAGGGATTTTCTTGAGTTCGACAATAGTTATAGAGAGGATCAGGTGGTATATCCTGGTCCAAAACCTGCGTACAGTTGGACATAACCACCAGATATGAAGCATATCTCCTATAGAGTTACAACCTCTAAAACAGTTCGGGGAGTAGTTGGTGACTGCCTTTGCTACCCTAGCTGGGGTCAAGTACCATCTAGTCAGCACTTTGTAATTGGTTTCCAATATAAGGGTATTTAGCATTCCTCCAGTGGAGGAGGACCAAATTTGGGACCATTCTGCGTCTGACAGGGTAGAACCAATGTCGGACTCCCAGCGAGATGTATAGCCTAGGCACCGCCTGTGGACGGTCGAGTTAATGAGTGAATAAAGGAGAGATCTAATGCCCGGAGCATGTGGGTTTTGGCGGCATCTCTGTTCAAAGGGGGTGAAGGAATATGGAGGGGTAGAATTTTTTTGTAATAAGGATTGAACAAAATTTTTAAGTTGTAAATAGCGGAATATCTCTCCAGGAGGGAGATGATGTTTTTCGCTCAAAACCGAAAATGGCACAACCCCATCTACGTTGAAAAGATGATGGACTCTTGTTATTCCCGCTGCTACCCATAAGCGAAAGTACCTGAGAGAATCCACGCCCGGGAGAAATTGGGTATTACCCCAGAGGGGGGCCAAGGGCAAAAATGGCGATATTAGCTGCGAAGAATATTTCAAGGAGTCCCAAATTTTAAGTGAGTGGACTAGTATAGGATTTGAAACATTTCTACGCTGCGTTGGGAGAATCCACAATATTGTATCAAGAGTGATCGTGTGGAACTCTGAGGCCTCTAGAGCAAGCCACAAAGGGGGTTCAGTATAGGCGTGGTATAAAGTCAGTTGGGCCACTTGATAATATTTGGAGAGGTTTGGAACCCCCAACCTCCTTTTAGGCAGTGGCGGTAAAGGGTGGCTCTATTTACACTGGGGAGGCCGCCCCTCCAAACAAAGGTATTGACTGCTCGTTGAGCTATTTTAAAATATTGGGTAGGGACCGAAACTGGCAGGACTCAAAATAGATAGAGCAGTTTGGGGAGGATGGTCATCTTTAATGCCCGTACGCGGCCAAGCCAGAAGAGATGTAGTTTACCCCATGACTGTAGTATTAAACGAATTTTACAGAGCATTTGAGGATAATTAGCATTATATAAGAAGTTAGTCTGGAGTTAGTTTCACTCCCAAGTAGTCCAAATGGTTGGTGGTCCATTGGAACGGAAAATCATGTTTTAGTTGTGCGACAGTAAACGAGGGAAGAGATATATTCATAGCATAAGATTTAGAGGGATTAATTTGTAGGCCAGAAATGTGTTTAAAGTTGTTAAGAGTTTGAAGTAAAGCTGGCAGGGATGATTGGGGAGACGTTAGAAGAAGCAGTATGTCATCGGCGAACTGGTGCAACAGATGAGAGACCCTTCATATATTATCCGCTGCTTGTCTATTAGGAACAAAACCTACCTGATCTCTCTGTATCAAGGCTCCCAGGCCTGAATTCAGACGTTGGGATAAAATTTTTGCTAATATTTTAAGATCTACGTTGATTAGGGATATTGGTCTATAGTTGGACCATAGTAATTGATCAGAATTGGACTTTGGTATCATAGACACAGCCGCTATCAAAGAGGCTCCTCCTGGTTTATTACCGTCTCTCAGGGAATTAAAATAGTTGGTAAGGTGAGGAATTTAGAGTGAGGCATATTTTTTATAGTATAAGGCCTTAAATCCGTCTGGGCCAGGTTTTTTATTAACTTTCAATTGCTGGATGGCCAATTCTATGTTGTTAGGGGAGATAGTTTGGTTTAATAATTCAATCAAATTCGAACCAAGAGCTGGAAGAGGAATAGAATCTAAGAAGGCGTCCAGTTCTTCTGGATTTACAGTGGTAGTGGCGCTATATAATTGTTTTAGCTTCTGCTGAAACAATTGAATAATCCTTTGTTGGTTGGATGTAATTCCTGAAGTTGTACGTAGGCGTATTGGGGGACGGGGTTGAGGTAGACATTTTAACCGACGTGCTAAACTGGAATTGTTTTTATTAATGAGGGCATAAAACCGTAGTTGAGACCAGCGTATGGCTCGATTCGCATTCTCGGATAGGCATTAATCGAGTTCTGTTCGAGCATGAGAGAGGTCTTTGTATGTGGTGAGTGAGGGTGAGCTCTTTAACTGGGTCTCCAGCATGATACCCTGTCCTCTAAATCTGCTGTCTTCGCACCTCTGTCTTTTTTTTTTTCTACGAGAGGCCTCTTGAATACAGAAACCCCTCAACACTGCCTTATGGGCTTCCCATAAGGAAATTGGTGAAGAAGCTGATTGGAGGTTCAAGGAGAAATATTCTTCGAGGTGGTTTTTGAGTTTTTGAGCAGTGTCAGGGTATGAGAGCAGGGAATCATTCAAAGTCCAGTTACATGAGCGAGGTCTAGGATGTAGTGTAGAACATATAAGTTGAATTGTGGAATGATCAGACCATGGAGTAGAGAGAATGGAAATGTTTGTGACATTTGGAATAAAGGATGGATGGACAAAGATATGGTCTATTCTAGTATAGACTAAATGACGTGGGGAAAAATGCGTAAAATCTTTATCTGAAGGATGCAAGTCCCTACACACTACCCTGTGCTATTGAGAAAGGAGTACTACCCTGTGCTATTGAGAAAGGAGTTTGTTAAGAGAGGGCATGTCCGCCGAAGGATATGACGGTGGGGGCAGGCTCGGACTGGCCCACCGGGGAATCGGTGGATCCCCCGGTGGGCCCAGGCACTGACACCTGCTGGCAGGGCCCCCACTGCTCCAGGGGCCCCCACTGCTCTGGGGGCCCCCCTGGCCGCCCCCCACCCACCCTCCTTGAAGACGATACTCACCCTGCTCCAGCGATGGTCTCGGCGTCTGCTCTGCACTGCATCTTCTTCCTGCTTGTGCGGTCACGTGGTACCGCTTCATTAAGGCCATGAATATGCGCATATTCATGACTTTAATCAGTATCACATGACCGCACAAGCACAAGCAGGAAGAAGATGCAGTGCAGAGCAGACGCCGAGACCATCGCTGGAGCAGGCAGCAGGGTGAGTATCGTCTTCAAGGAGGGTGGGAGGGTGGCGGCCGGGGGGCCCCCAGAGCGGCCCCCGGAGCGGCGGGTGCCCCTGGAGCAGTGGGGGACACTGGAGGGGGGGGGGCAGAATGCTGGACACCCACTGGGGGCAGATTGCTGGAGACACACTGGGACAGAACGCTGGACAGACTGGGGGCAGAACGCTGGACAGACTGGGGGCAGAACGCTGGACAGACTGGGGGCAGAACGCTGGACAGACTGGGGGCAGAACGCTGGACAGACTGGGGGCAGAACGCTGGACAGACTGGGGGCAGAACCCTGGACAGACTGGGGGCAGAACGCTGGACAGACTGGGGGCAGAACGCTGGACAGACTGGGGGCAGAACGCTGGACAGACTGGGGGCAGAACGCTGGACAGACTGGGGGCAGAACCCTGGACAGACTGGGGGCAGAACGCTGGACAGACTGGGGGCAGAACGCTGGACAGACTGGGGGCAGAACGCTGGACAGACTGGGGGCAGAACGCTGGACAGACTGGGGGCAGAACGCTGGACAGACTGGGGGCAGAACGCTGGACAGACTGGGGGCAGAACGCTGGACAGACTGGGGGCAGAACGCTGGACAGACTGGGGGCAGAACGCTGGACAGACTGGGGGCAGAACGCTGGACAGACTGGGGGCAGAACGCTGGACAGACTGGGGGCAGAACGCTGGACAGACTGGGGGCAGAACGCTGGACAGACTGGGGGCAGAACCCTGGACAGACTGGGGGCAGAACCCTGGACAGACTGGGGGCAGAACGCTGGACAGACTGGGGGCAGAACGCTGGACAGACTGGGGGCAGAACGCTGGACAGACTGGGGGCAGAACGCTGGACAGACTGGGGGCAGAACGCTGGACAGACTGGGGGCAGAACGCTGGACAGACTGGGGGCAGAACGCTGGACAGACTGGGGGCAGAACGCTGGACAGACTGGGGGCAGAACGCTGGACAGACTGGGGGCAGAACGCTGGACAGACTGGGGGCAGAACGCTGGACAGACTGGGGGCAGAACCCTGGACAGACTGGGGGCAGAACGCTGGACAGACTGGGGGCAGAACGCTGGACAGACTGGGGGCAGAACGCTGGACAGACTGGGGGCAGAACGCTGGACAGACTGGGGGCAGAACCCTGGACAGACTGGGGGCAGAACGCTGGACAGACTGGGGGCAGAACGCTGGACAGACTGGGGGCAGAACCCTGGACAGACTGGGGGCAGAACCCTGGACAGACTGGGGGCAGAACGCTGGACAGACTGGGGGCAGAACGCTGGACAGACTGGGGGCAGAACGCTGGACAGACTGGGGGCAGAACGCTGGACAGACTGGGGGCAGAACGCTGGACAGACTGGGGGCAGAACGCTGGACAGACTGGGGGCAGAACGCTGGACAGACTGGGGGCAGAACGCTGGACAGACTGGGGGCAGAACCCTGGACAGACTGGGGGCAGAACGCTGGACAGACTGGGGGCAGAACGCTGGACAGACTGGGGGCAGAACGCTGGACAGACTGGGGGCAGAACGCTGGACAGACTGGGGGCAGAACGCTGGACAGACTGGGGGCAGAACGCTGGACAGACTGGGGGCAGAACGCTGGACAGACTGGGGGCAGAACGCTGGACAGACTGGGGGCAGATTGTTGGACACACGGGGGTAATATGCTGGACACACTGGGGCAGATTGCCGGACACACTGGGGCAGATTGCCAGACATACTGGGGCAGATTCCTGGACACACTGTCTGGGGGCAATGCTGGACACTGGGGCAGATTGCTGGATACACTGTCTGGAGGCAATGCTGGACACACTGGGGCAGATTGCTGGACACTGGGGCAATATGCTGGACATACTGGGGCAGGTTGCTGGACACACTGGGGGTAATATGCTGGACACACTGGGGTAGATTGCTGGACACACTGAGGGCAGGACTGGAGGCATGGGCAGAATGTAGATACAGGGCATGATTGGAGACACGGGGCAGAATGAAAGACATGGGGCAGGATTGGATCATGGGGCAGGATGGATACGATGGAGACAGATGGGGCAGGATGGGGAGATCATATGGGGTAGAATGGATACTCATGAGGGCAGGATGCGAGAACATATGGCTGGAGCCAGGAATGAGATAAACGGGGCCAGGGTGGGGAATATTATTACCATAGGGGCTAATTAAGGGATATTATTACTGCAGTGATGTATTTATTTTATTTTTTGAGTATACTGTTTTAATTGGGGGGGCGGTCCTGTTACTGTGTAGAGTGACACTATGTCGCCTCTTTTTCTTCATGTGGTGTAATGCAGAAGTTGTGAAAAATTAAGTAATGTGTTCTGCAAGTGGAGCTCGAGATAACTGTGTTATTTCCTGCAGAAATGAGTCCTGGCTGGAAGAAATGATGGCGGTCTGTGCTGGATGAAAGATGAAGGACTTCACCTAGAGACTTCACTGGTGAGTCAGTGTTACCTATACACTGACACTATACACTGTATACTATATACAGAGCTCCTGTGTATAATGTCACCAGTGATCACTGTATTACCTATACACTATATACAGAGCTCCTGTGTATAATACCACCAGTGATCTCTGTATTACCTCTACACAGACACTGCATACTAAGTACAGATCTCCTGTGTATAATGTCACTTAGGCTGCCGTCACACATTCAGTATTTGGTCAGTATTTTACATCAGTATTTGTAATCACACGTAATTGCTCTATGTTTTTACAAAGACAAATCCCTTCAAAACGAAGGGTATATGTACCACCCAGCAAAACTTCCACATATAGTGGGATCTATGCAATAAAGCGATCTCCACTATGGTACTAATATAAAATAAATTTTATTGAACATAATGTTAAAAACACAAATAGGATAAAATTACTACATGTAAGAAAGGTACACAATCCAATAAAAGGGACTATACTGCCATGGGAGATTGCAAGATGGCTCAGGCTGAATGCAGTATATATACAATGAGAAATACCTATGCTATGATATGAGAGTCCATGGATGGAAAGCTGCCTCTATCAACGATACCTAGCTTAATAATATGGTGTCCTAAATCAGACCCCTCAAAAATACATGGCATATGCTAGAGGGACGCCGGGGTCATTGCAGCAGGCGAACAGTAAGGTAATATCCTTTTACTACCTCTAGCATATGCCATGTATTTTTGAGGGGTCTGATTTAGGACACCATATTATTAAGCTAGGTATCGTTGATAGAGGCAGCTTTCCATCCATGGACTCTCATATCATGGCATAGGTATTTCTCATTGTATATATACTGCATTCAGCCTGAGCCATCTTGCAATCTCCCATGGCAGTATAGTCCCTTTTATTGGATTGTGTACCTTTCTTACATGTAGTAATTTTATCCTATTTGTGTTTTTAACATTATGTTCAATAAAATTTATTTTATATTAGTACCATAGTGGAGATCGCTTTATTGCATAGATCCCACTATATGTGGAAATCAGTATTTGTAAGCCAAAACCAGGAGTGGGTGATAAATGCAGAAGTGGTGCACATGTTTCTATTATACTTTTCCTCAAATTGTTCCACTCCTGGTTTTGGCTTACAAATACTGATGTAAAATACTGACCAAATACTGCTAGTGTGACAGCAGCCTTATGGTGATAGTATTGTGTTTTTTTTTGTTTTTTTTTTATTTCTGATCAGTATTGTAGTATTCAGTCACTATGTGGTGGTAATATGTGGTCTGGAAATGGTGTTGTGGTATTTGTCCCTTGTATGTGCTATTTGGTCACCAAGTGGTGGTAATATGTGGTGTTGACACGGTGCGGTGGTATTTGTCCCTTGTATGTAGTATTATTCGGTCACTGTGGTATTTCTTCCTGTATGTGGTATTATTGGTCTTGGTATAGTGGATTGTGTTGTGTATGGCAGTCATTTGTTCTCTCTGATATTAATTAGGAGAAGATTCTTTATTTCCATTAGAGTTTTAATGCTTTGTACACAGCGGCGGAGATGCACTTACAGGGGTTTCCTGTGGAAAAAAGTAATCACCTCTCCACAGGATAAGTGATAATAACATATTGATTGGTGGGGGTCTGACTGCTTGGACCCACTCAGCAAAATGTGGAACTTTTTATCCCCATTAGACTGGAGTGGCATGTCCGACTAGATCACTGATCCATTCATTCCCTCAGTGGCTGCACTTGTTTTTTTCTGGAAGCCCCAAAGAGAATGAATGGAGCTGCGGTCAGAAATCCCACCTGCCGCTGCATTATAAAATAGTGATAAAAGTGTCCTGTCAGGGATAAAACTTCCCCAGTTTCTAATGGTCGGATCTAAGCGATCACCTATCCTGTGGAGCCCATGGATCAGTGATAACTTGTTTTACCAAGAACTACATTAATGTAAACTACCGTAATTATACATCCCAGTTATTGGGGCACACGGTAGATGTGCAGCAGCCGCCGGTGTTTTACAGCCGATGCTCCACTATAATGACAGATATTTGCATATAGCTGTAGGGTGGGCCCCTAGAGTCCATTCCTCTGGTGGGCCCCAGACACCCCAGTCCGACGCTGGGTGGGGGAGTATGAGATGGTGTACTGGAAGACTTATCAAGGCTAGTTTTAAGTTTACAGTTGGAGTCGCCACATAGTATCGTGGTTCCTTGTGCATGTTCGGAAACTAATTCACATAATCGAGAGAAAAAAGCAGTTTGGTGGGTGTTAGGGGCATAGTATGAGACAATGATTACCAATTCGTCTGAAATGGAACCTGTTATAATTAACGACCTTCTTTGTCAGCAACAAACGATTTAAAGACAAAAGGGACCGACTTTTTAAAACAAATGGCAACGCCTTTAGTTTTATTCGGGGCGTTTGCTAAGTAGAATAACGGGTAGGAGGCAGACAAAAATTTTGGATAAGAGCTGGCTGAGATATGCATCTCCTGGAGGCAGACCACATCGGCCTGTTGCGACCTAAAATAGCGAAAGGCCTTGGTACGTTTATGTGGGGAATTAAGGCCACGTACATTGTGCAAAATAATCGTTAACGGCATGGTAAAAAAACTTTAGGTTCGCTTATGATAACCATCTGTCGTGGCTTAGGACAGGAGATGAAAGAAACTTTTGGGCCTGGGCAGAATAGAAGCTTTTCACTCGGGTGGGAAATGGAGAAAAAGGATTGGGTGATTGGGGCATCATATGTAGAGTGGGCCGGGTGCAACAGGGATGTAGGGATAGAAAGGGTAACTTCAACATTGGCTAAGCATAACGTGCTGAGCAGCATTGTATAAAGACACTGTAGAGACATATGGATTTGTCAGGGACAACGCAGATTAGAGTATAACTGGTAAATTTGGGCATATGGGTAGAGTGGGGTTGTTTAGGGAAAGCTGGGCATGTGGAATGCTAATATAGCTTAACATAGTACTGGGTCAGCATCTGAGCTGTGAACTGAGTTAACCTCATGTAGGAAGCCCTAAGGAGAGATAATTCAACCATTGTAAGGATACTATATTCTCTGCATAACACATAGTCAGCAACGATATCATGAGATAAGAATAAGTCATTGATGCAAAATGAAAAAAAAGAAATAAACCTGCACAAGTACTTATGGTAAATAGGGTATTCGATCAAGTCTTGAATTCGAATAAGTGTCTAGTTGAGGACTTGCGTTCTGGAAAGACCTAAGAAATAAACTGAAATGTCAATCATAAATTGTAATTTGTAAAGACGATAGTATGCAACAGTATCTTAGGCACGTATATTCTGTCGAACTGTAAGACGATAGAGGGTATAGAAAGTTGTAAAATAATAGTTTCACCAAGGGTCACCAAGACCACCTGCAATATAGCTTAGATATGATTCCGAGCTCCAAGTGGAGCTAGAATAATTGTGATGTCTCAAGGGGGGGCTGATGAGACTTGCAATTCAGGACGACTACCCCAGGTCGTGACAGTGAAGATAATGGTGGTGAGGTGGCGAGGGGGGATTCATGAGCTGCAATTTGGTAAGGCAGCGGCTTGCGCCCTCAGGAGAAAAGGACCGTGTGAACCACTTCACAATGGGTAAGCATCAGCTTAAAGGGGAATCCCCAGCAGGACTTAATATTTTTAGAGCGAAGAACTTCAAGATAGGGCCTCATTGCCCGTCTTTTAGCTATAGTAGTAGGAGCCAAGTCTGGGAACAGTTCGTAGGGGTGTCCCTGGAAGACCAATGATGCTGATTTTCTTGCCGCCTGTAGAAGTTGGTCTTTAGTTTTATAGTAATGCAGCTTTAATATTTTGTCCTTCTATATAATTCATGATAGTACCAATAGTGTGTTGGTGGCGTGATTTACGATATACTATTGTACCTTAAGCTGTCTCTATATATTGACTTATTATAGGACCAGTGGTGTGTTGGTTGTATTTTAATATATGTTTTTACTTGTGTTTTCTGTCTTCCCTAATAAAAATTTTGTATTTTTGGTATTTAACCCCTTCCCGACCTGTGACACAGCGTATGCGTCATGAAAGTCGGTGCCTTCCCGACCTGTGACGCATATGCTGTGTCACAGAATGATCGCGTCCCTGCAGACCGGGTGAAGGGGTTAACTCCTATTTCACCCGATCTGCAGGGAGAGGGGGAGTTGTACTTCAGCCCAGGGGGGGTGGCTTCACCCCCCCCCCGTGGCTACGATCGCTCTGATTGGCTGTTGAAAGTTAAACTGCCAATCAGAGCGATTTGTAATATTTCACCTATGAAAATGGTGAAATATTACAATCCAGCCATGGCCGATGCTGCAATAGCATCTGCCATGGCTGGAGACCCCGATCTGCCCCCACCCCACCCCACCGATCGCCCCCCCAGTCGTCCTTTTTGCCCCGATCTCCGTTCCGCTCCCCTCCTCCCTCCTGTCGGCTCCCCCGGTCCTCCTGTCCCCCCCCCCCCCGTGTTCCGGTCCCACCCCCCCATACTTACCTAGCTCCGATGTCCATCCCGGTGTCCGGCCGTCTGCTTCATGGGCGCTGCCATCTTGGAAAATGGCGGACGCATGCGCAGTGCGCCCGCCGAATCTGCCAGCCGGCAGATTCGTTCCTGCACATTTTGATCACTGTGATAAGTTCTATCACAGCGATCAAAATAAAAAAAATAGTAAATAAATCACCCCCTTTATCACCCCCATAGGTAGGGATAATAATAAAATACAGAAAATATAATTATTTTTGTTTTTCCATTAGGGTTAGGGGTAGGGTTAGGGGTAGGGTTGCACTTAGGGTTGCACTTAGGGTTGCACTTAGGGCTAGGGTTGCACTTAGGGGTGCACTTAGGGGTGCACTTAGGGTTGCACTTAGGGGTGCACTTAGGGGTGCACTTAGGGTTGCACTTAGGGTTGCACTTAGGGCTAGGGTTGCACTTAGGGTTGCACTTAGGGTTGCACTTAGGGTTGCACTTAGGGCTAGGGTTGCACTTAGGGTTGTACTTAGGGTTGTACTTAGGGTTGCACTTAGGGTTGCACTTAGGGTTGCACTTAGGGCTAGGGTTGCACTTAGGGCTAGGGTTGCACTTAGGGCTAGGGTTGCACTTAGGGCTAGGGTTAGAATTAGGGTTAGAATTAGGGTTAGGGTTGGAATTAGGGTTAGAATTAGGCTATGTGCACACGGTGCGGATTTGGCTGCGGATCCGCAGCGGATTGGTCGCTGCGGATTCGTATCAGTTTTCCATCACGTTTACAGTACCACGTAAACCTATGGAAAACCAAATCCGCTGTGCCCATGGTGCGGAAAATACAGCGCGGAAACGCTGCGTTGTATTTTCCGCAGCATGTCAATTCTTTGTGCAATTCCGCAGCGTTTTACACCTGCTCCATAATAGGAATCCGCAAGTGAAATCCACACAAAAAACACTGGAAATTCGCGGTAAATCCGCAGCTAAAGCGCAGTGCGTTTTACCTGCAGATTTTTCAAAAACTGCGGAAAAATCCACACAAATCCGCAACGTGAGCACATAGCCTTAGGGTTGGAATTAGGGGTAAGACTAGGGTTAGGGGTGTGTTGGGGTTGTGGTTATGGTTGGGATTAGAGTTAGGGGTGTGTTGGGGTTAGTGTTGGAGTTAGAATTGAGGGGTTTCCACTTTTTAGGCACATCAGGGGGTCTCCAAACGCGCCACGGCGCCACCATTGATTCCAGCCAATCTTGCGTTGAAAAAGTAAAATGGTGCTCTCTCCCTTCCGAGCCCCGACGTGTGCCCAAACAGTGCTTTACCCCCACATATGGGGTACCAGCGTACTCAGGAGAAACTGATCAACAACTTTTGGGGTCCAATTTCTCCTGTAACCCTTGGGAAAATAAAAAATTGCGGGCTAAAAAATTATTTTTGAGGAAAGAAAAATGATTTTTTATTTTCACGGCTCTGCGTTATAAACTTCTGTGAAGCACTTGGGGGTTCAAAGTGCTCACCACACATCTAGATAAGTTCCCTTGGGGGTTTAGTTTCCAAAATGGGATCACTTGTGGGGAGTTTCTACTGTTTAGGCACATCAGGGGCTCTGCAAACGCAACGTGATGCCCGCAGAGCATTCCATCAAAGTCTGCATTTCAAAACGTCACTACTTCACTTCCGAGCTCCGGCATGTGCCCAAACAGTGGTTTACCCCCACATATGGGGTATCACCGTACTCAGGAGAAACTGGACAACAACTCTTGGGGTCAAATTTCTCCTGTTACCCTTGGGAAAATAAAAAAATCAGGGCTAAAAAATTTTTTGGGAGGAAAGAAAACGTATTTATTATTTTCACGGCTCTGCATTATAAACTTCTGTGAAGCACTTAGGGGTTCAAAGTGCTCACCACACATCTAGATAAGTTCCCTTGGGGGTTTAGTTTCCAAAATGGGGTCACTTGTGGGGGGTTTCTACTGTTTAGGCACATCAGGGGCTCTGCAAACGCAACGTGATGCCCGCAGAGCATTCCATCAAAGTCTGCATTTCAAAACATCACTACTTCACTTCCAAGCCCCGGCATGTGCCCAAACAGTGGTTTACCCCCACATATGGGGTATCAGCATACTCAGGAGAAACTGGACAACAACTCTTGGGGTCAAATTTCTCCTGTTACCCTTGGGAAAATAAAAAAATCAGGGCTAAAAAAAATTTTTTGAGGAAAGAAAACGTATTTATTATTTATTCGGACTCCCATGACAGCACCACGAGAGAGGGGATCCGCCCCTTTAGGAACAGGAAACCCACAGATACAAAAGGGCGGCACCTCTCCCACGCATCAGTTGGTTTCCTGTTCCTAACGGGACGGGATCCTACAGATTTTACAAAAGGATCCCAGGCCGGCCGGCCGGCCGACTCAGGTAGCGAGGGGGTCTCCTACCTCGGCCGGTGCGGAGTCCCTGGTAGATGTCGCAATGGTCCTGGCAGGGCTGCATATGGGCGACATTCCAGCAGAGAGCGGTCACCGGTGGTGTCCTGTCTCTAGACCAGCGCCGCGTAAGTATGTCCCCTGGGTCCCCTCCTCCTGGGGTAGCTGGGGTCTCAGGTATGCGGCGATGCTTGGCGCCATCCGGAGGTGCTGCGGCTCTGTCCGGCGTCCTCGCCGCTCTGTGCGCTGATGGGAAGCGCTGGGAGGCCGGGTGACGCCGGGGGAGGAGTCGGCAGTCACTTCCGGGTTTCCGGGGTCCTGCGCATGCGCAGTGAGTACCAAGATGGCGGCGCCCACCGGTACAGCGTCGCCGGCGTTCTGAGCCCCGGGGGTTTACCACCTGCACCAGGGGGAGGCCGGAAGAAGTAATCAGGGGAGCGCTAGGCACAGCTGCTGACCGGGGGAGAGGTTATAAAAAGAACTCCGGATCGTGATCCCTTGCTTCTGGCCTCATATCTGGTGAAGATGGAGGACGAGCACGTGCAGCTTCTGGAAGCCCAGAAGCCTAAAGAGAAGGATCGCGACAAAAGGAGTAGTGAATCTGGCCACAAAAGCACCTCCAGACAGGGGTCTGGAACGTCAGCCAGGAGAAATCCCCCTCGGATTCCGGTACTTTTTCTTTGGGCAGCGCTGGTAAGTGATCTTCGTGAAAGTTCACTCAGTGACATGATTCCCCTCATATGTTCCATTATAGGGGAAGAAATGTGCCGGGAAGGCGAAACACAGGGAATGTGGAATCTGCGGGGTTCCCCTACCTGATTTGTGCCCTAAAAAGTTATGTGGCCCCTGTATACAGCAGACGGTGAGGTCTCAGGAAAGGGGAGAGGGGGAGAGCATTATATCTACAGGGATTAGATTGCTTTACTTACCCCCCTCAGGTGGCGGAGGAATCCCTGACTATGACCACCAGCTTAAAGGAGATGATCAGAATGGAGGTCAGACAATCCTTAAAGGGTTTTTCTCAAGGAGGAAGCTCTAAATCCAAAGCTCCGTTACTCTCCGATTCTTCAGTAGAAGAGGATAAGGAGGAAGTTTTCTCCGGTTCGGCTGCGTCATCCTCTTCCTCGGATGAGGACACCGCCCGCTTCTGTCTACCCCTCGAACGAGTGGATAAGCTGGTCAAGGCGGTCAGAGGAACGATGGGCATAACGGAACCGAGACCCCAACTTTCCAAGGAGGAAATTATGTTCAGTGGGTTGGAGCAGAAAAAACGTAGAGTCTTCCCGCTCAACGAAAAAATCCAGGCTCTTATCAGTAAAGAGTGGAAAAAACCTGAGAGAAAGGGTTCCTTACCCCCAGCGCAGAAGCGCCGATATCCGTTTGATGATCCTGCAGTCACCAACTGGGAAAAAGCCCCTAAGTTGGATGCGGCAATAGCCAAAGTGGCCAAACGGGCCTCTCTCCCCTTTGAGGACATGGGGACCCTTAAGGACCCCCTTGATAGAAAAGCGGACACCTTTCTAAAAAGTACCTGGGAGATGGCGGCCGGTTCTTTAAGGCCTGCGGTGGCTTCAACCTGTACAGCCAGATCAATGATGGTCTGGTTGGAACAATTAGAGACTCAGTTAAAAGAAGGTGCATCAAGGGATTCTATCCTGACTGCCTTACCACTGATCCAAGAAGCAGCTGCTTTCTTATCAGATGCGTCTATTGACTCTGTCAAAATGGCTGCTAGGGCAGCAGGTCTCTCGAATGCGGCCAGAAGGGCTCTTTGGCTGAAATGTTGGCCAGGCGATATACAGTCAAAATCAAAACTTTGCATCATTCCATGTAAAGGGGAGTATCTATTCGGGCCCACCTTAGATGAACTCCTAGAAAAAGCGGGAGATGACAAAAAGAAGTTCCCCAACCTGCTGGGTTCCTACCGTCGTCCCTTTAATAAAAGAAGGTTCGGTCGCGGAGGGAAGCGTACCTTTTCACCTTCAAGGGATCGGTCTAGGTGGGACGACAGACGTAGACGAGGTACGGGATATATGTTCCGTCGTTCCTCAAAAGAAAGGAAGAAGGAGGACAAATGACTAGGAGCCCCGGTGGGGGGCAGACTTTTGCATTTTGGTTCAGAATGGTCAGAGATCACGAATAGTGTCTGGGTTCAAGATACTATTTCTCGAGGTCTTACTCTTGAGTTTTGCCATACCCCACGGGATAAATTTATGTTAACACCCTTACGTTCTAATCCCCTAGAACAATCGGCTCTAGAAGAAGAGGTTTGGTCTCTCTGTTCTAAAAATGTTCTTACACAAGTTCCAGAGACTGATAGAGGGAAAGGATTCTATTCTCCCTTGTTTCTTATTCAGAAACCTGATAACTCGTATAGAACCATTATAAATCTCAGACATCTTAATAGTTTTTTGGTTAAGCATACCTTTAAGATGGAGTCCATTAGCTCAACAATAAAGATACTGTTCAAAAACTGCTTCATGGTGGTAGTCGACTTAAAGGATGCCTATTACCACGTACCTATTCATGTGGATTTCCAGCAGTTCTTGAGGGTAGCAGTATTAATGGGAGGAGTTGTTTATCACTTTCAGTACAGAGCTCTTCCTTTCGGTATAACATCAGCCCCTAGGGTATTCACTAAAATAGTGGCAGAGGTGATGGCTCACTTGCGAGAATCTAATGTCCTTATTGTCCCATACCTTGACGATTTCCTCATAATAGGTAACTCGGTAGAACACTGTTTGTCCCAACTAGAACTAACTAGGGTTACGCTGGAACGCCTGGGCTGGATAATTAATTTTGAAAAATCTCGATTACAGCCTCAAAAAATTCAGAAGTTTCTGGGCTTATTACTAGATTCAACTACACAGCAGTGTTTTCTTCCGGAAAATAAACTATCTCAGATTCAGCATCAGGTACTAAAAGCAGTAAATACACCCTCTATGACCCTGCGGCAAGCTATGTCCCTGTTGGGGTCCCTCACATCGTGCATACCAGCGGTAAGGTGGGCACACTTTCACACTAGATCCCTCCAGAAAGAGATTTTGGTTAAGGATAGGATCTTGAGGGGTGTATTAGAGGAAAAAATAACGCTAGAACCAGCGACTCTGAAATCCCTAAGTTGGTGGCTGGATAGGGATAATTTGTCAGCTGGTGTTCCCTGGATGATAGACGTGTCCCGGGTTGTGACTACAGATGCCAGCTCCTCAGGTTGGGGGTCTCACATGAATGATATCGTAGTGCAAGGCCAATGGGAACCATACTCAACATCCTCTTCCAATCAGAGAGAATTACTAGCAATCGAATTGTCAGTTAAAAACCTCCTCATGTATCTGCAGGGCCACCACGTCAGGATCCTCTCAGACAACCGGGTGGCAGTCTCCTATATAAATCATCAAGGAGGGCACACTCCGAGGCTCTGATGCAGATCACAGATCGTCTCCTCCGGATGGCAGAAGAGAATTTACAATCTTTGACTGCTCTGCACATCACAGGAAAAGACAACATAAAAGCGGACTTTCCAGGACGTCCCCCTGACAGCACGCTGGAGGACGTCCTCCTCCTCCTTGCTGGGACAGGAAACAACACGAGAGGTTAAAAGGTCCCACTCCGCCCCCTTTCCTTTAGTGTTTTTCCTGTCCCTGCATGGAGGGACACACGAGAGATCAAGCTTACCGGAGGGCTCAGGGGGATCGTGCGGCTGGTCCAAAATCCTTCCCCCTCGTCGGTAGCCCAGGGCACATACTCCCCGGGTGGGAGTCCCTGCGTCCAGAGACCAGTCGAGCGGACGCGCTCCTGGGTGAGCCGCTTCCTCCCAGGGGGAGGCTCTCGGCTCAGGCGCCAGGAAGGACAAGAGGCGCCGGCGCCAGGATGGGCGCAGAGGTCCGCATGCTCTTATATGAGCAGGCAGGGGCAGCAGAACCTCCCGGCTTCAGCGTGCGTTCCACTGCGTGGAACGCGGAAGTAAGTGATATAGCGCTTCCGGTGACGTCAGCGGCATCAGATCCGGTACATTCGGCGGCAGGGTATGCGTTCCACAGGGTGGAACGCTAAAGCGTATATAAAAAGGCGCCAGATTTAAAAATAGGCGCCGGCGTTCTACAGGTTGGAGTGAGCTCTACATTAACCAGGACGCAGGTGCATGCAAGTGAAACAGCCGGAGAGGAGGTCTGCAATGCCAGAGACAAGGGGTAAGTGCAGCAGTGCTGCAAAATCCCTATATACATATATCTAGCAGGAGACGTTCTATTTATATGATATATATATTTATATTTAAACAGAGGATGTGGATCCCAGGAGTGAGGAGACTGGGGTAAGTGCGCATAGCGCATATTACCTTTCTCACTTATTCCTAAGTCACTAAGATGTACTCATTCTTATACTTAGGATAAGGAGACTCAACAGACATCCCTGTCAGTGGCAAAAAAGTCAGGCAAAGCACTGACAAAGTCCAGACGATGTTCCATATGTAATGCTAAATTACCAGAGGCACATAAAAAGGAATTATGCGAGTCCTGCATTTCCAGAGTTGTAAGAGAAGAACAACCATCATTACTATCTGAAATTAGGTATTTAATCCGGGAAGAGGTACAAAATTCATTGGCTTCCATGACACAGCGGTACCCCTCCAGCCCAGGTCGGAGCCGTAAAAGGCCACGGTTGGATCTGGACCAAGATGATGAGGAAGTGCTTTCTAAAGAAGAATCTGATGGGAGAAGTTCGGAAGGAGAACTACCATTAGAGGAACAGGATCAAGGAAGAAAATTTCTATTCCATGTGGAAGAGACGGAAGATCTAGTGCAGGCGGTGAGAAATACAATGCAAATGAAAGAAGAACCGCGGCCGAAATCCAGACAAGATTTGATGTTTGGAGGACTGACATCACAAAGACAGACGGTATTCCCTGTGAGTGATCACCTCAAACAGATGATATTACAAGAATGGAAAGATGCTGAACGTAGACTGATAGTATCGCGAGAATTTAAAAGTCGTCTACCATTTGATCCGGAAGACATCAAGGCATGGGAGGAAATTCCGAAGATCGACGTGCCTATAGCCAAAGTTACTAAAAAAACGGCTATTCCATTCGAGGACTCTTCTAGTCTCAGAGACGCTATGGACCGCAAAGCAGATATTCTGTTGCGCCGTTCATGGGAGACGTCGGCAGCACTGATAAAAGCTAACATTGCAGCCACATCAGTAGCTAGATCAATGTATTTGTGGATGGGGCAGTTAGAGGAACATTTGGTGAATAAAACCCCACGGGCCGATTTGATTTCCTCCTTACCCATCATAAAATCTGCCACAGCCTTTATGGCGGACACATCAGCAGAATCCGTTAGATTTGCGGCCAGAAATAGTTCGTTATCCAATGCGACTCGTAGAGCTATATGGCTCAAATCTTGGTCAGGGGATAATGCATCAAAAAACAAATTATGTGCTATTCCCTTTTCAGGGTCCAAGGTATTTGGACAAGCATTAGACGATATTCTGGAATCCGCATCAGATAATAAAAAAGGTTTTCCTGAGGAAAAACCGAAAAAATTCCAGCCATTTCGGAAGAGACCTCCACCTCGAAGTTCCTATAAATTCAAGCAGCCGGATTATAGAGAACAGTGGAGACCCAGCAGAGGTTCCTATAGAGGTGCCTATTCTCAGAACCGAAGGGGAAGAAACTCCCTGTTTGGGTCAAGCCCTAGATCTAGGAGACAATGACGCCATAGGTATAGGGGGCAGGCTCAGTCTCTTTCTGGACAACTGGAAAGAAGTGACAAAAAATGCCTATGTCCTAAAAATCATTTCAGAGGGTTACAGGATAGAGCTCATATCCCCAGCACCACAGAGGTGTATCCCACCTACCAAGGTGGCAAAAGATTCACCAATGTTCATAGACATTCTGAAGTTGTTCAGTTCTCAAGTTATAGTGCGGGTCCCCACAACAGAAATAGCCAGAGGTCACTACTCTTCACTATTCTCAATCCCAAAGCCATCAGGGGAAACACGCACAATAATAAACTTAAAACCATTGAACGTCTATGTAAAATACAAAAGATTCAGAATGGAATCAATAAAAACAACGGTCCATCTCATAGACAAAGATGCGGTAATGTGTACGCTAGACCTAAAAAGTGCGTATCATCAGGTTCCAATCCATGCAACATCTCAGGAGCTTCTGAGGTTTTCTGTAAAGTTTCCGGACCAAACCTGCCACCTTCAATTTCAAGGTCTCCCGTTCGGCCTGGCGTCAGCACCGAGGATATTTACAAAATTGGTGGCGGAAGTGGTGGCATACTTAAGAAACGAAGGAATTACAATAATTCCTTATCTGGACGATTTTCTGCTGGTAGCCAGAACAAGAAACATCTTAATCCTACACAGAGATCGAGCCATTGCAGTCCTAAAATATCTAGGTTGGGTCGTGAATCAAGAAAAATCTCACATGAAACCCGAATCTCGGAAGGTATTTTTGGGAGTTCTTCTAGATGCCACCACAAGACAATCCTTTTTGCCAAGAGAAAAACAGGTGTCAATAAGAGCATTAATTATGGAATTCATAAAGCACCAGGTCACTATAAGATCAGCCATGAAGGTCTTAGGGAAGATGACAGCCTGTATCACTTGCGTAAGGTGGGCACAGGCTCACTCAAGATTGCTACAGGATCAGGTTCTCTCGGCATGGGATCGACGTCAGTCATCACTGGACAGAGTAATCCACCTATCAAAGGCAGTAAAAAAGTCATTGCACTGGTGGACACAATACAGCAACCTAAGAGTGGGGGTTCCATGGACCTGTACCCCGTGTGTGGTGATCACTACGGATGCCAGCCAGTGGGGTTGGGGAGCCCATCTAGAAGGATCATTCGTCCAGGGCAGATGGCCAAAGGATATCAGTCGAAGATCTTCAAACTACAGAGAGCTTTACGCTATTTGGGAAGCTCTAAGAAGGAATCACTCCCGTTTAAAAAACCAACATGTGAAAATCTTAACGGACAACATGACAGCAGTATCCTTCATAAGACACCAAGGAGGTCCCAGATACAAACCACTTCAGGAATTGGCACGGAAAATATTTTCTTGGGCAGAAAACACAGTCCTGTCAATCACAGCAGTCCACTTAGAAGGATCTCAAAACGTCCTGGCCGATTATCTGAGCAGGAAAGAAGTCTGTCCCACAGAATGGGAATTAAACCAAGAAATCTTTCACCAATTATGTCATCACTGGGGGACTCCCAGGATAGATCTATTCGCTACAAGAAAAAATTCGAAGGTGGCCAGATTCTATTCCCTCAACCCTACAGACATACCAGAAGCAGTCGACGCCTTGAGTCAAACATGGGTCGAACCACTATCCTATGCTTTTCCCCCAATAGCACTCATTCCGAGGGTCCTCAGGAAGATTCAGGAAGACCAAGCAACAGTTCTGATGATAGTACCATTCTGGCCAAGAAGGAGCTGGTTTCCGTTGTTAGGAGCCATGGCGATGGACAGTCCAGTCAGTCTTCCTCTATGGAAGGACATGATTCATCAAGGGCCAGTGTTACATCAAAACCCGGAACGATTGCACCTTTCAGCATGGATCCTGAGAGGGACATCCTGAAATCGCGAGGGTTATCTGATGAAGTCATCTCAACGATCCAAGCTAGTCGTAAACCAGTAACTTCATCAATTTATTACAAAATTTGGAAGAAGTTCTGTATGAGAGGAGGCAGGTCGGCCGGAATGTCAGAAAACCCGGATGTGCCCAGAGTTCTGGATTTTCTCCAATCGGGATTTAATATGGGGCTGAGACCTAGTACCCTTAAAGTACAAATTTCAGCACTTAGCACATTTCTGGATTATCCATTAGCCTCTCACCCGTGGATAATGAGATTCATAAAAGCTGTCCAGAGATTACGTCCCACAGTTAGGCAATTAACTCCCCCTTGGGATTTAAATTTAGTACTCAGAGCCCTATGTAAAGATCCTTTTACCCAGAAAGATGACATGCCCATTGCAATAAGAACTTGGAAAACAGCCTTTTTGGTAGCTATTACGACAGCCAAAAGAGTAGGGGAAATACAAGCCCTATCAATTAGGGACCCGTACCTCCAGGTTCGTGAGGATCATATAATCCTAAAACTAGATCCATCATTTATTCCCAAAGTAGCTTCAGTACAAAACAGAAATCAGGAAATAATTCTACCCTCCTTTTGCAATAAACCCTCTAATACAAAAGAACAATCTTTACATTCTCTTGATGTCAGACAGGCAGTACTAGATTATTTAGAGGCCACTAGTACTTGGAGAAAGGATCCCAATCTTTTTGTCCTGTTTGGGGGTAAAAATAAGGGTAAAAAAGCATCCAAAACATCTATAGCTAGATGGATCACTACAGTAATCTCAAAAGCCTATGTGTCAGAAGGGGTAGATTGTCCTGTGGGAATAAAAGCCCATTCAACTCGGGCCATTTCAGCGTCATGGGCCGAATGGGCAGGGGCATCATTAGAACAAATTTGTAAAGCTGCGACTTGGGCCAGTGTGAACACATTCTGTAAACACTACAAATTGGATGTGTTAGCAAACCAACAAATGTCTTTTGGGAGAAAGGTTCTCCAGGCAGTTGTCCCACCCTAAAGGAGTTTCTTTGGTATTCTCCAGCGTGCTGTCAGGGGGACGTCCTGGAAAATGGGTATTATACCTACCGATAATTCGGTTTCCAGGAGTCCATCCTGACAGCACCGTTACTTCCCCCCCTTATGTATACTATGTCATATGCTGTAAATATGATTTGGTTAATAAAATTCAAATGGTATCTATCCATGGTGTGGTACTTGTCAAAACACTAAAGGAAAGGGGGCGGAGTGGGACCTTTTAACCTCTCGTGTTGTTTCCTGTCCCAGCAAGGAGGAGGAGGACGTCCTCCAGCGTGCTGTCAGGATGGACTCCTGGAAACCGAATTATCGGTAGGTATAATACCCATTTTCTCAGCCGCAATGTTCTAAAGCAAGGAGAATGGTCTCTAAACGGAGACATCTTCAAACAGATTGTACGCTTGTGGGGTCAACCGGTAGTGGACCTATTTGCCACAAGAGAAAACCAAAAAGTAAAAAACTTTTGTTCCCTAAATCCCAGTGAGAATCCACTGGCAGTGGATGCATTCCTCATAAAATGGGATTTTTCTCTGGCCTATGCCTTCCCGCCACTGAACCTACTACCTCTAGTGGTGAGGAAGGTCAGAGAAGATCGTGCGAGACTCATTCTGATTGCTCCCTTTTGGCCCAGGAGAACCTGGTTTTCATGGCTCAGGACGATGTCAGTGGGCGATCCCTGGGTACTTCCAGACATCCCAAATTTGCTCTCCCAGGGGCCGATACTCCATCCACAAGTGAAGGGACTTCATTTGACGGCTTGGAGTTTGAGCGGTCATTGTTAGAAAATAAAGGCTTCTCTCCTAAATTAGTCGATACCCTTTTAAGAAGTAGGAAGCCAATAACAACAAGAATCTACTCCAGAACCTGGAGAAAGTTCTTAACTTCCTCAGAATTTAATATTAATGACGGTGTACCAATACGTCAAATATTGGAATTTTTGCAAAGAGGGTTAGAGTTAAAACTCTCCACAAGCACATTAAAAGTACAAGTTTCTGCACTTGGGGCCCTGTTCTCATGTAATATTGCGGGAAACTACTGGGTGTCGAGATTCATTAAGGCGGCCGGTAGAATTAGACCACTTTATAGAAACAAAATGGTACCATGGGATTTAAATCTTGTCCTTTCTTCTTTGACAAAGCCCCCTTTTGAGCCGTTGAATGAAGCCTCAGTCAGGATGTTGTCTCTCAAAACAGCTTTCCTAATAGCTATAACATCAGCTCGCAGGATAGGAGACATCCAGGCACTCTCTAGACTTCCCCCGTATACAGAATTTCTCCAGGATAGAGTTATCCTTAGACCGGACCCAGCCTACTTACCAAAAGTAGTATCCCAGTTTCACAGATCGCAGGAGATAGTTTTACCTTCGTTTATCCCTAATCCTTCTAACCCTAAAGAAAGGGAGCTCCATACCTTAGATGTCAGGAGATGCCTTCTTCAATATATCTCTGTCACTAATGATTGGAAGAAGGACAATGCACTATTCCTGTCCTTCCAAGGTCCAAGGAAAGGGGCTAGAGCATCTAAATACATACTAGCTAAATGGATTAGGGAGGCTATCTCTCTTGCTTACACGACAGGTGGGGGTCCGGCTCCGCAGAATCTGAGGGCACATTCCACCTGAGCCATGGCGTCATCCTGGGCAGAGAGGTCTGGAGTGTCGGTCGACCAGATATGTAAGGCGGCCACATGGTCATCCCCTTCCACCTTTTTCAAACACTATAGATTGGACTTGGGGTTCTCCTCAGATCTCACCTTCGGGTTAAGGGTGCTGCAGGCTGTGGTCCCTCCCTAAAAATGGCTTACATCTCTGTAAATCTCTCGTGGTGCTGTCATGGGAGTCCGAATAAAGCATTAAGCTACTTACGGGTAGCGGCATTTTTCGGAGGCCCATGACAGCACCCTTAGTTCCCTCCCTTTTCACATGGGGTTGCACATCTTGGGGTTATAAATAACTAAATAATTTAAAGAAGAAATGTTATCTTCTCACGTGTGTTACTTTATTAAAGTCATTGTGTTTAATTGTATGCAATATTGTGTTTGCTTGTCATTAACTGCGGTAGTCCTCTCAGGCTCTGTAATCCAACTGATGCGTGGGAGAGGTGCCGCCCTTTTGTATCTGTGGGTTTCCTGTTCCTAAAGGGGCGGATCCCCTCTCTCGTGGTGCTGTCATGGGCCTCCGAAAAATGCCGCTACCCGTAAGTAGCTTAATGCTTTTCACGGCTCTGCGTTATAAACTTCTGTGAAGCACTTAGGGGTTCAAAGTGCTCACCACACATCTAGATAAGTTCATTTGGGGGTCTAGTTTCCAAAATGGGGTCACTTGTGGGGGGTTTCTACTGTTTAGGCACATCAGGGGCTCTGCAAACGCAACGTGACGCCCGCAGAGCATTCCATCAAAGTCTGCATTTCAAAACGTCACTACTTCCCTTCCGAACCCCGACGTGTGCCCAAACAGTGGTTTACCCCCACATATGGGGTATCAGCGTACTCAGGAGAAACTGGACAACAACTATTGGGGTAAAATTTCCCCTGTTACCCTTGGGAAAATAAAAAATTCAGGGCTAAAAAAAATTTTTTGAGAAAAGAAAAATTATTTTTTATTTTCATGGCTCTGCGTTATAAACTTCTGTGAAGCACTTGGGGGTTCAAAGTGCTCACCACACATCTAGATTAGTTCCTTGGGAGGTCTAGTTTCCAAAATGGGGTCACTTATGGGGAAGCTCCAATGTTTAGGCACACAGGGGCTCTCCAAACGCGACATGGTGTCCGCTAATGATTGGAGCTAATTTTCCATTCAAAAAGACAAATGGCGTGCCTTCCCTTCCAAGCCCTGCCGTGCACCCAAACAGTGGTTTACCCCCACATATGGGGTATCATCGTACTCAGGACAAACTGGACAACAACATTTGGGGTCCAATTTCTCCTGTTACCCTTGGGAAAATAAAAAATTCAGGGCTAAAAATCATTTTTGAGGAAAGAAAAATTATTTTTTATTTTCACGGCTCTGCGTTATAAACTTCTGTGAAGCACTTGTTGGTTTAAAGTGCTCACTATGCATCTAGATAAGTTCCTTGGGGGGTCTAGTTTCCAAAATGGGGTCACTTGTGGGGGAGCTCCAATGTTTAGGCACACAGGGGCTCTCCAAACGCGACATGGTGTCTGCTAACGATTGGAGCTACTTTTCCATTCAAAAAGTCAAATGGCGCTCCTTCCCTTCCGAGACTTACCATGTGCCCAAACAGTGGTTTACCCCCACATGTGAGGTATCAGTGTACTCAGGAGAAATTGCCCAACAAATTTTAGGATCCATTTTATCCTGTTGCCCATGTGAAAATTAAAAAATTGAGGCTAAAATATTTTTTTTGTGAAAAAAAAGTACTTTTTCATTTTTACGGATCAATTTGTGAAGCACCTGGGGGTTTAAAGTGCTCACTATGCATCTAGATAAGTTCCTTGGGGCGTCTAGTTTCCAAAATGGGGTCACTTGTGGGGGAGCTCCAATGTTTAGGCACACGGGGGCTCTCCAAACGCGACATGGTGTCCGCTAAAGATTGGAGCCAATTTTTCATTCAAAAAGTCAAATGGCGCTCCTTCCCTTCCGAGTTCTGCCGTGCGCCCAAACAGTGGTTTACCCCCACATATGAGGTATCAGCGTACTCAGAACAAATTGGACAACAACTTTCGTGGTCCAGTTTCTCCTTTTACCCTTGGGAAAATAAAAAAATTGTTGCTAAAAGATCATTTTTGTGACTAAAAAGTTAAATGTTCATTTTTTCCTTCCATGTTGCTTCTGCTGCTGTGAAACACCTGAAGGGTTAATAAACTTCTTGAATGTGGTTTTGAGCACCTTGAGGGGTGCAGTTTTTAGAATGGTGTCACTTTTGGGTATTTTCAGCCATATAGAACCCTCAAATTGACTTCAAATGTGAGGTGGTCCCTAAAAAAAATGGTTTTGTAAATTTTGTTGTAAAAATGAGAAATCACTGGTCAAATTTTAACCCTTATAACTTCCTAGCAAAAAAAAATGTTGTTTCCAAAATTGTGCTGATGTAAAGTAGACATGTGGGAAATGTTATTTATTAACTATTTTGTGTCACATAACTCTCTGGTTTAACAGAATAAAAATTAAAAATGTGAAAATTGCGAAATTTTCAAAATTTTCGCCAAGTTTCCATTTTTTTCACAAATAAACGCAGAAATTATCGACCTAAATTTACCACTATCATGAAGCCCAATATGTCACGAAAAAACAATCTCAGAATCGCTAGGATCCGTTGAAGCGTTCCCGAGTTATTACCTCATAAAGGGACACTGGTCAGAATTGCAAAAAACGGCAAGGTCATTAAGGCCAAAATAGGCTGGGTCATGAAGGGGTTAATTGTATTTTGGTAGTGCGCCCTATATGCATAGTCTCTTTTCTTGTTTGTTTGCTTTAGTATTATGTCTCTCGGAGGGCCATCAGGTTTCCGTTTACTTAATGCTCTGTGGATGCGGTCCATCTCAAGACGTTCAATGGAAATGCCAGGTAGAAGTTCTTGGAACAGCGCAGTCGCCGTAGACTGGAGGTCTGTAATGGACTCGGGCAAACCTCTAATTCTAATATTTCTTCTGCGGGCTCGATTCTCGAAGTCCTCCAGCTTGTTATTAAGGGTATAAATCTCGTCATGGAGCGACTCAATATCTTTTTCATGAGTGGCAAGATTTGCGAGCGTAGAGTCCATTTTGTCCTCCAAGTCAGAGGTACAAGAGCCCAGCTCCCTAATCTCTTTCGTTAAGTCTTTAGTCAATTTATCAGACATTTTGGATAATTCCGTATGTAAAATGGACTGAAACTGTGAGAGTAGGGCAGCATGATCCGGGGATGGAGTGTTAGGAATCCTGGTAGCAGAAGCTGGAATCATTTCCGATTCTGTTCCATCTAGTATGGAGGAATTGGAGGATTCAGATTGGGAGTGTGGCCCCCGCAGACATATTGTACTCTAGGTAAGTTAGTACCTGGAACTTATTGCTAGCGTGCCTGGAATTGGTTCTTCGCTGTTTAGTCATGAGAGCGGTGAAACTAGATAGAGGACCGCAGTATTTAAGACCAGCTTAAAGGGATAGTCATGGAGATTGCATGCCGTACGTTGTCCCTTACAGGGAATTGGGGGGCGTTGGTTTTAAACCATTATTACAGCAGGGACTGGGGTCCAGCAGGCCGGGCTGCATCAATAAATAGCTATAGAGATGGTAAGGTAGCTACCAGTATTAGAATAAATGGGCCTCTGGAGTTGTTTTATAGTCAGACGTTCTGCAGGCTTTGCCCCTATTGCTTCCACAGTGCCCCACCCAGGGACACCCTCCTGATCGGAACCTGCCGTCGCCTCACCGGAGGAGCCCAACCCCTCTTTCCCCTATGGCTGCACGGGTAGTGAAGGAACAGCGCAGCCAAGCCACAGGCCAGGGGATCAAGCGGGGGCACCTCTACTCCGGTGGTCTCCTACTCACCAGGGACCCGGCGCTGATGAGCAGCCCACAGCAGTCTTCTGGAGTCCGGATTGTGGAGCGGCTCCCAAGCGCGCAGCGGCTGGTAAGATGCCCCTCCAGACACCTGCTGTGTTCACTGCCTCGCTCCGAGGCAGACGACCACCCGGCGCCGGCGTTTAGCTCTGATGGGAGGGGAGGGTGTCGCACGATGTCCAAAACGTCCTCACCAAGATGGCCGCGCAGATCAGTGCTTCAGCCACCCAGCGGCTCCTCACGGCCACACAAATATCGCCGGACAGTCGGACCCCGACGGCGGCGAACGGGGTGAGTGGCAGAGCAGGGGACCAAGCCGGCAGAACCTCCACGGGGGCCCTCGGGTCCTCAGTCCTCTCCCGCACGCGGTCCCAAGATGACGGTCAGCGTTCCCGCCTTCTCCTTCACCAGGCCACTTACTCGGGCTAGGATCAGTGCAATTGGGCGCTCTGCACAGGGGGACCCCCTCCTGGGTCCCAAACGCTTCCTGTCTGCTCAGCAAAATTCCCTCTGAGGGGTAAATTCTTCCATACAGCCTGGGTGACAAGCAGGAGCTCCCCGGCTACATGTCCGCTCTCCAGCTCAGTCAGGCCACGCCCCCCCATGGCCAGATGTTTTGAGACTGACACCAATTTTTGGTTTTCACAAAGTTTGCTGCTTCAGTGTTTTTACATCTGAATGTTTGAGGACATGTTTTCAGTTTTTCTCAGATCCGCGATTTGTGACGTACTGGGGGTCCAAGTGCTCTCAAATTAACATAAAATCGGACCGCACATGGGTGTCTGAATGCACCCCAAGGCAGACGTATTTATTAGTGATGAGCGAGTGTACTCATTGCTCGGGTTTTCCCCAGCACGCTTGGGTGACCTCCCGAGTATTTATGACTGCTCGGAGATTTCGTTTTCATCCCGGCAGCTGAATGATTTACAGCTACTAGCCAGGCTGAGTACATGTGGGGATTCCCTAGCAACCAGGCAACCCCCACATGTACTCAGGCTGGCTAGTAGCTGTAAATCGTTCAGCTGCCGGGATGAAAACTAAATCTCCGAGCAGTCATAAATACTCGGAGATCACCCGAGCGTGCTGGGGAAAACCCGAGCAATGAGTATATTCGCTCATCACTAGTGTCTATGGTTACTGAAGTATAATTATGCATTTCATACATTTTTACTCTTTTTATTAACAAATACACCACGTTTCTGGAGATATTTATAGTGTTGACCCTTATTTTCCAAGACTTGGCAGCTGGATATTGGTACTTGGAGTTTATCACAATTTTTGTGGTTTTCTTTGTTCTTCTGCTTTTTGAGGATTGACCACAGGTTCTCAATGATGGAGACAAGTTGGGAGTTTTCTGGCTTTGGACCCAGATTGTCAGTGTTTTATTCACTGAGCTGCATAGTTATCACTTTTGCCTTGTTTATTGAGATAAGGTTTACCTACTTCAAATCTATCAGTTCTCTGATTGCCGAGAGCTCTGTATAACCCGCCCACAGCACAGATTGGCAGCTTTCTATGTACACTGTGTATAGGCAGGAAACTGGTGAATATGGGGTCATACACGTGGAACCATTGGTGAGGTGATATTATACAGAGCGCCTGAATATGGAGGACTATTAGGGTATGTGCACACGATGCGGATTTTGCTGCGGATCAGCAGCGTTTCCGCAGCTGCGGGTCCGCAGCAGTTTCCCATGAGTTTACAGTACAATGTAAACCTATAGGAAACCAAAAACGCTGTGCACATGCTGAGGAGAAAAACGCGCGGAAACACAGCGGTTTAAATTCCGCAGCATGTCACTTTCTGCGGATTCCGCAGCGGTTTTACAGGTGCCCCTATGGAAAACCGCAGTTGTAAAACCGCAGAAAAACCGCGGTAAATCCGCGATAAATCTGCAGCAAAAACACAGCATTTTTGCCCTGCAGATTTAGCAAATCTGCTGCAGAAAAATCCGCGGTGGCCAAGAATACGTGTGCACATACCCTTACAACCCTAAACACCAGTGACACTGGTTTATCAGGGTTTATGCACTGGTGACTAGTGATGAGCGAATGTGCTCGGGCTAGGCAATCCCTGCATGTGTTGCTGCTGTTGAACAGCTGTGAGACTTGCAGCCACGGGGGCTCAAACATATTTTTCGAGAATCCTGAAGACACTCGGTTAGCGTACGAGCATACCCTGATAACGCCTCATCCGAGCATGTTCACTCATCACTACTGGTGGCCTCGATGGCCGCCTATTGGAAGATGACTCAGGGACGCAGTGCACATGATTATAATAAGAAAGGAGTCAGTTCAGTTTGTAAGAAGAAACTTTATTTTACTTGAAACAGCAGAAATAAAATCTGGTCATTGCAGCTTCTGCCTTAGGCCACGTGCACACGTTACGGAAAGTCCTACGGATTTTTCCGGACTGATTTTGGTAAATCCGCAGGTAAACCGCACTGCGGATTTACCGCGTTTTTTGCGGGTTTTGTGCGGATTTCACATGCGGTTTTACACCTGCGGATTCCTATTATTGAGCAGGTGTAAACCACTGCGGAATCTGCACAAAGAATTGACATGCTGCGGAATAAACATTGCGTTTCCGCGCCGTTTTTTCCGCAGCATGTGCATTGCGGATTTGGTTTTCCATAGGTTTACATGGTACTGTAAACTCAGGGAAAACAGCTACGAATCCGCAGTGTCAAAACCGCTGCGGATCCGCACCAAAATCCGCAATGTGTGCACATACCCTTAGGTCGCATTCAGACAGCCTAATTGAAAATTGGGCCAGTCTTGGCCTCGTATTGTGGACGTAACTGGCTTTGTGTGCTCGTCCGCATTGCAGGTGAGTGCCAGAGCTACCTTTTCATTGCATGCATTATTCTGGTCTGCAAAACAGGCCAAAGTAGTGCATGCCCCTCCCCCTCCACACAGACCATTAGTCTATCAGTATTTCCCAAACACCAGTCCTCACGGACTCCAGCAGGTCATGTTTTCAGGATTTCCTTAGTATTGCACAGGTGATGGAAGTATCAGGATTTCCCTCACTTGTGCAGCACTATGGAAATCCTGAAAACATGACCTGCTGGAGTCCGTGAGGACTGGAGTTTGGGAAATACTGGACATGAAAACCAGCAAAGTGCATTGGCACACTGCCTATAGTGGGTCCATGTGCTCTCTGTGGTCTCAGGCACACATGCCCGGCATACAAGCACCCAGACCTATTATGCGCATAGGAACCTGTAAATGGTCCTTTAAATAATTAATAGCTGCTGAGAAAAAACGGATGAAAATCTGACTCTTTTTAAATGTTAATCTATGCTGTCGTGTGACCCCAGTCTTAAAGAGAACCTGTCATCATAGTTATGCATATTAAACTAAAGGTATGCCCTTAATGGTGCTGTTATACAGATTTAATACATACTTTCAGTGAAGAAATCCGCAGCGTGATTGCGAGTATGGTATTCGCCGCTGCCATGGCCCCTCCTCTGCCTCTGGTGTCTTTATCCTTTTGCTTATTTAAATTTAGATCCTGGCTGTCCTAGCCGCTGGCGGCACTTGTGCATATTAATCTGGCCGTCTTCAGGAAAATGGTGCTGGCGTATGCGCGGATTAAGATCTTGGCTCAATAGCCGAGTACCCTCAAACTGTACATACACCCTCCATCGACGCCATTTTACTGAAGCCCGCCACAAGATCAATCTGCCCAAGCACCGCCCATGGCTAGGATGGCACAGGCGTAAAATTTAAATAAGGAAGAGGATAAAGACTTCATAGACAGCAGAGGGGCTGGGGCAAAGCCGAATACCTTACTTGCAATGCCTCCCCAATGCACGGAGACCAAAACTCCTAATAGTGATTTTAAAACAACCAGACTGTGGATGTTTTTCATTGAATGTATGTATTAAATCATAACAGCGTCACAGATAGAGATGGGCGAATATGTTTGGAAACGATCACCGAATCTGAATTTTCCATATTTGTGCAATATTGGTACCCTATTCGTGCCAAACTTATGTTCGACGATCGTTTCCAAACATATTCGCTCCTCTCTACTCCCATGGCATTCGGCTGTGTTCAGCAAATATTGCAAATACCATATTCGCTGGCAATCGCAAACCGAATATTGAAAAATTCGCTCAACTCTAGTCACAGACACAGAGATGCTACAAGGGTCCTGATTCGGAAGAATTTTATAAGGGCAAAACGGGGATAGGTAGATAAGTGAGATGAGGTGATAGGCCACTTTTAAAACTTCTGGCTATTGGGGATTAATCAAATTGTTCTGGGATTACCAGGAATTCCATAGAATTGGCGCAGCACGCGAGAAGCTTTGGTGATGGGAGTGAGAGTTTCAAATTATTGAGGATGTTAGGCTAATTTCACACTAGCGTTTTGCTGAGCTGCGGACTTCCTCCGTGAAGCCCCGCCCATGGCCACACCTCCGCCACTCAGCTCCGCATGCGGCCTGCGTACCTATCTTACCTATCTTTAACATTAGGTACACAGGTCGTGCAGATGTATGTGGATGCCTCCGCATGTGTCGTTTTGACGATGACCCACATCGAACGCAGCTGGTTGAAATTTCTTTTTTTCTCTGCAGCGTCAGCCTTAGTCTTGGGTCATTAACGGAACGGAGAGCACAGGTAGGGTGGTAGACAGAGATAATGGAGATATACTGGAGTGCTGAACCGTAGAGCGTTTTGTGGGTGAAAGTGATAAGTTTATGTTGGACTATTGAAATGGATGGGTAACAAGTGCAACGACTAGCACAGGGTAGAGGCAGCAAAGAATCCCGCCTACAATACACAAAACAGCACAGAGACAAGCCTCAAAACTTCTGCAACAAGGAAATTTGGAGGGATGAGACCAAAATAGAACTTTTTGGCCACAACCATAAACGTTACATTTGGAGAGAGTAAATATAGGAAAACTGACTGAACAGCAATCTAGTCTGAACTGGTGCATAACCAATAAAGTCTTGCATAGCTAATAGATCAATGGCTGCACTCAACTGTACTAAAGCAAGGAAATGTGCGATACATGAAATGTGAATAGCAAAATGGCTTGTGAAATCTATGAAAAAACACATGAGATGCTTAGCACAAGATTTGGCCAAAAATTGTGAGCCCATCCACCAAATGTCAAGGTAATCTCAGATCGGATGGGTAACTAACCTGTCTGCCTAGTGTGAACACTTACCTCTGGCTAATAACATGGTAAAGCCTGCTTTTATAGGAAGGTTAGAACCAACTGTGTTTGGATGTAATTAAAATCACAGCATGGTGAAGGGCGGGGCGTTAAAGTCAGAAAAAGCAATACATAGTAAATATAGGAAAACTGACTGAACAGCAATCTAGTCTGAACTGGTGCAGCCCCACTTTTCAGTTTATGAATTTCCACAAAAATTTAAAATAACCAATAAATTTCGTTCAACTTCACAACTGTGTTCCACTTGTTGTTGATTCTTCACCAAAAATTTACATTTGGTATCTTTATGTTTGAAGCATGATATGTGGGAAAAGGTTAAAAAGTTCTAGGAGGCCGAATACTTCCGCAAGGCACTGTATGTATATCCGGGATGTCGGGATTTGTCAAAACTTTACAATCCCCCCTGACAGTATGATTCTTTGGACAGTACCTTTTAATACAGTATAAGGACCCCCTCTGTAACCACCCAATACAGTATGATGCCCTTCCTCCTTTTTTTGCAGTTAAATGCGCTCACAGAATTAAAAAAAACATTCTCACCTAGTCCTGCTTCCACAGTACATTACTCCTGTCTCTGTGTGTAGACTGAGGCCCTGCACAGGACGCATGATCTAGTGACATGATGGCGCTTGTGTCACCAGAACTCAGACGCACTAACTGAATGGTGTAGCAAGGAGCTCACAGCTCTCTGCTCCACCATTGTATTCATCTGTATCTGCATCTTGAGGGACGCTAGGAGAGTAATGCTGTACGTCACCAGGTCTCATAGTGGTTAGCCGCCATTGACAGTATACTGCTGAATATAGTATTTGCTTTAACCCCTTAACGACCGCCGATACGCCTTTTAACGGCGGCAGTTAAGGGTACTTAAACCACAGTGCCGTTAATTAACGGCGCTGTGGAAAAAGTGACTAGCGCCCCCCAGAGTCGGATTTTCTCTGGGGTCTCGGTTGCCGGGGGTAGCCGAGACCCCAGAGAACTTGATTCGGGGTTTTTTTACCGACCCCCGAGTTGCGATCGCCGGTAATTAACCGTTTACCGGCGGTCGCAACAACAAAAAAAAAAAACGCGAATTGCCATTTAATTTCTCTGTCCTCCGATGTGATCGCACATCGGGGGACAGAGAAATGGGGTCCCCAATCGCCCCCCGATACTTACCTATCCCCCCGTGCTCCTCTTGGCTCCTGATGGGCGCCGCCATCTTTTTCCAGGGAAAAAATGGCGGGCGCATGTGCAGTGCGCCCGGCACCCTGAAGATCTTTGGGGTCTCTGCTGCCGGGGGTAGCCGAGACCCCAAAGAACATGATCGGGGTCGGTTTTTACCGACCCCTGTTTTGCGATCGCCGGTAATTAACTGTTTACCGGCAACCGCAAAAAGAAAAAAAAAAAAAAGATGTCATTCTCTGTCCTCTGATGTGATCGCACATCAGAGGACAAAGAAATAGGGGGATTCGGGGACCATGTTATACTTACCGGTGTCCCTGGGTCCTCCTGCTTCTGCTGGCCGCCAGCTTCTTGCTCCGGTAAGAAAATGGCGGGCGCATGCGCAGTGCGCCCGCCATGATTTGCCGGCCGGCAGAGGAAGATTCTTCCACCTGTTTTATTTTGGTCACTGTGAGATCCTATCACAGTGATCAAAATCAAAAAAATAGTAAATAACCCCCCCCCCTTTATCACCCCCTTAGGAAAAAATAATAAAATAAAAAAATGTATGTATTTCTATTTTCCAATTAGGGTTAGGGGTAGGGTTAGGGTTAGGATATGTGCACACGTAGAATGGTTCTCTGCGGATTTTTCCCTTAGCGGATTTCATAAGTCCACAGGGCCAAAACGCTGCGTTTTTCCTGCGGATTTATCGCATTTTTTGTGCGGATTCCCCTGCGGTTTTACACCTGCGGTTTTCTATTATGGAGCAGGTGTAAAACCGCTGCGGAATCCGCAGAAAGAATTGACATGCTGCGGAATGTAAACCGCTGCGTTTCCGCGTGTTTTTTTCCGCAACATGGGCTCAGCGTTTTGTTTCCCATAGGTTTACATTGTACTGTAATCTCATGGGAAACTGCTGCGGACCCGCAGCTGCGGAAACGCTGCGGATCCGCAGCAAAATCCGCAACGTGTGCACATAGCCTTAGGGCTAGGGCTTGGGTTAGGGTTAGGGCTAGGGTTAGAGCTAGGGTTAGGGTTAGAGCTAGGAATAGGGTTAGGGTTGGGGCTAAAGTTGGGGCTAAAGTTAGGGTTGGGGCTAGGGTTGGGGCTAAAGTTAGGGCTTGGATTAGGGTTGGCATTAGGGTTACATTAGGGATTAGGGTTAGGTTTGGGATTAGGGTTAAGGTTAGGGTTGGGATTAGGGTTAGGGGCGTGTTGGGGTTAGGGTTGGAATTAGAATTGGGGGGTTTCCACTGTTTAGGTACATCAGGGGGTCTCTAAACGGTGCAGCCAATTTTGCGCTCAAAAAGTCAAATGGTGCTCCCTCCCTTCTGAGCTCTGCCGTGCGCCCAAACAGTGGTTTACCCCCACATATGGGGCATCAGCGTACTCGGGATAAATTGGACAACAACTTTTGGGGTCCAGTTTCTCCTGTTACCCTTGTGAAAATATTTTTTATTTTCACGACTCTGCATTATAAACTTCTGTGAAGCACTTGGGCATTCAAAATTCTCACCACACATCTAGATAAGTTCCTTGGGGGGTCTAGTTTCCAAAATGGGGTCACTTGTGGGGGGTTTCTACTGTTTAGGTACATCAGGGGCTCTGCAAATGCAACATAACGCCCGCAGACCATTCTATCAAAGTCTGCATTCCAAAACGGCACTCCTTCCCTTCCGAGCTCAGCCATGCGCCCAAACAGTGGTCGCCCCCACACTTGGGGTATCAGTGTACTCAGGACAAATTGGACACCAACTTTTGGGGTCCAATTTCTCTTGATACCCTTGTGAAAATAAAAATTTTGGGGCTAAAAAAAATATTTTTTGTGGAAAATTTTTATTTTTTTTATTTTCACGACTCTGCATTATAAACTTCTGTGAAGCACTTGGGCATTCAAAGTTCTCACAACACATCTAGATAAGTTCCTTGGGGGGTCTAGTTTCCAAAATGGGGTCACTTGTAGGGGGTTTCTACTGTTTAGGTACATCAGGGGCTCTGCAAACGCAACATAACGCCCGCAGACCTTTCTATCAAAGTCTGCATTCCAAAACGGCGCTCCTTCCCTTCCGAGCTCTGCCATGCGCCCAAACAGTGGTTTACCCCCACATATGGGGTATCAGCCTACTCCGCATAAATTCCACAATAAATTTTGGGGTCCAATTTCTCCTGTTACCCTTGTGAAAGTAAAAATTTGGGGGTGAAAAGATCATTTTTGTGGAAAAAATGATTTTTATTTTCATGGCTCTACATTATAAACTTCTGTGAAGCAGTTGGGGGTTCATAGTGCTCACCACACATCTAGATAAGCTCTTTGGGGGGTCCAGTTTCCAAAATGGGGTCACTTGTGGGGGGTTTCTACTGTGTAGGTACATCAGGAGCTCTGCAAATGCAACATGACGCCCGCAGACCATCCCATCAAAGTCTGCATTCCAAGCGGCGCTCCTTCCCTTCCAAGCCCTGATGGGTGCCCAAACAGTGCCCTCCCCCCACATATGGGGTATCAGCGTACTCAGGACAAACTGGTCAACAGATTTTGGGGTCCAATGTCTCCTGTTACCCTTGAGAACATAAAAAATTGCAGGCTAAAAAATCATTTTTGAGGGGAAAAAAAGGATTTTTTATTTTCACGGCTCTACTTTTATAAACTTCTGTGAAGCACTTGGGGGCTCAAAGTGCTCACCACACATCTAGTTAAGTTCCTTAAGGGGTCTAGTTTCCAAAATGGTGTCACTTGTGGAGCGTTTCCACTGTTTAGGTACATCAGGGGCTCTATAAACGTGACATGGCATCCGATCTCAATTCCAGCCAATTCTGCATTGAAAAAGTCAAACGGCGCTCCTTCTCTTCCAAGCTCTGCGGTGCGCCCAAACAGTGGTTTACCCCCACATATGGGGTATCAGCGTATTCAGGAGAAATTGCACAACAAAATGTATGGTTACATTTCTGTTTTTACACTTGTGAAAATAAAAAAAATGGTTCTAAATTAAAATGTTTGCAAAAAAAGTTAAATGTTCATTTTTTTCCTTCCACATTGTTTAAGTTCCTGTGAAGTACGTAAAGGGTTAATAAACTTCTTGAATGCGGTTTTGAGCACCTTCAGGGGTGTAGTTTTTAGAATGGTGTCACACTTGGGTATTTTCTATCATATAGACCCCTCAAAATGACTTCAAATGTGATGTGGTCCCTAAAAAAAAATGGTGTTGTAAAAATGAGAAATTGCTGGTCAAATTTTAACCCTTATAACTCCCTAACAAAAAAAAAAATTTGTTTCCAAAATTGCGCTGATGTAAAGTAGGCATGTGGGAAATGTTAGTTATTAACTATTTTGTGTGACATATCTCTCTGATTTATAGGCATAAAAATACAAAGTTTGAAAATTGCAAAATTTTAAAAATTTTCACCATATTCCCATTTTTTTCATAAATAATTGCAAGTAATATCGAAGAAATGTTGCCACTAACATGAAGTACAATATGTCACGAAAAAAGAATCTCAGAATCAGCGGGATCCGTTAAAGCGTTCCAGAGTTATAACCTCATAAAGTGACAGTGGTCAGAATTGTAAAAATTGGCTCGGTCATTAAGTTCCAAATTGGCTCTGTCACTAAGGGGTTAAATCACACAAGAGGAGGTTGTGCTGTGTGTATGATCAGCTACACATAAGGATGAATTTGCACTCTGCAGATTTTGTATATAGAATGTCTACAACTGTCTAAATTTACCTAAAACATCCAATTTGGATGAATGGAACAAATTTTCTGATGTGTGAATTTGAGCTGGAATTCGGTCGGGAGGTGACCCAGGACTTAAATAAATTTAAAAAAAAAACAAAAAAAAACCTCGCTCAGGTGCCTCCCCCCCGCTTCGTCCCGCCCTAGGCACGTGCCCTCAAATGCCTAGTGGCAAATACGGCCCTGATAACAGCCAGATCTGCAGTTTTTTAAAATCTTTTCAGACCTTTTTCTGTCATCTCTGGAGCGGCTCTGCTCCTAAAACCACCGTAAAAAGCTTTCACAAAATGCGCCAAACAATCTTCCCATTTGCTTTTATGGAGACACTTACTGTTCATATTAAAAAATGCCTGGGCGTGTTTTCGAGTGTTTTTGTAATTGTTTTTGCCTCATAAAGCTAGCATTACTTATTGGATTTAACAACCAGAAATAGCTAACAAAGAAACGCTTCAGGAGAACAAAACAAAGAAAATATTTCATAGTCATCAAATTATTCCTGAGGCGTCTTCTGCTTGAAAAATACATTTTTGACTACTGCAAAAACATGCCATTAAGCAGCTTGAAGTAAATTGCAACAGAATTAGGGTATGTGCACACGTAGAATGGCCCACTGCTGATTTTTCCGCAGTGGACTTGATAAATCTGCAGGGCAAAAACGCTGCGTTTTTGCTGCAGATTTACCGCTGTTTTTCTGCGGATTTCACTGCGGTTTTCTATTGGAGCAGGTGTAAAACTACTGCGGAATCCGCAGAAAGAAGTGTCATGCTGTGGAATGTAAACCGCTGCGTTTCCACGCGTTTTTTTCCGCAGCATGTGCACAGCGTTTTTTGTTTCCCATAGGTTTACATTGTAATGTAAACTCCTGGGAAACTGCTGCGGACCCGCAGCTGTGGAAATGCTGCGGATCCGCAGCAAAATCCGCAGCGTGTGCACATACCCTTAGGGTATGTGCACACGTCAGGATTTCTTGCAGAAATTTTCCTGACAAAAATCCGGAAATTTCTGCCAGAAATCCGCATGCGGTTTTTTGCACGTTTTTGATGCGGTTTTTTTTTGCGGAAAATTTTAGGATTTTTTGCGTTTTTCTCCTGACACTCCAAAATCATGGGGAATCCGCAAAAAATCCGCAAAAAGAATGAACAAGTTCTAAATGATAGGATGCATAATGTAAGCGTTTTTTTGTGCAGAATTATAGCGTTTTTATCGGGGAAATCCGCAAAAAAAAGCTAAAATTCCTGAAGAATTCCTGATGTGTGCACATACCCTTAAAGTTAGCAAAGTGATAAGTTTTGTACAATGCAGGTAGGAAACCTGCACAACAAGCAGTTTATGCAGCTCTTATCTGCTGTCACGTGCAAAACAAACTTCACATTACAGGACTTCCAGCAGATAGGACAGGCTATAACTTTGACCTAAACCTTGGGAGGGGACTGTACAGAACAGAATGACATGTATTCTTATTATCATTAGAAGAGAGCTGGAGCAAAGGTGCGGAGTGGCTGACATGCCGGAGGTATGCTGAGAAGAGACAACTCCACAATGTCCTTGTAGTAGTCTGGTTTGGTAAGAAAAACTGTGACTATACGAGGAGAATAACAATATAGGCAGTAAAAAGACTACTTTTCCCAGATGGAAAGTAAAGCTTCTGAGCACATTACAACACCTTGTATGGCTACGTATGGCTAAAACTACGTAAAAAATGCTTTTTCCACTGTTTATCAGCGGAAAACGCTGGAAAAAACGCTCAAAACAATGATTGTGTTCATTTATATGTAACAACGATTTGCCGTTCATATGTTCATGCTTTTAAAGGGCTTGCATCCTTCCAATGAAATTTCTCTGGTTGCAGTTTGCCATAAAAACAAACAAACTGAGCTCTGTTCCATGAGTCCATTGCTGTTCCTGAAGTCTGGCATTGAGTGCATCGCTTACATCATGTCGACAGCTCAGCGGTCTACATGTGAATACCAGGCGCTGTCCTCAGGAACAATGGGCTGGTGGGCCCAGGGAAAATTAGTTCCGCGTGTGTTGTTGTGTTTTTTTTTTTTTTGCAAACTACAGCCAGGGGAGGAATCCAGTTTAAAAGGAACAACCTCTTTTATGCTTTTAAAAGAAGTACCGTAACGTGTTTTACGATGGGAAGACTTTCGATGCTTTATAATGTCAGTGGGAAGGATAAAAATCACTGAGAAGACATTTGGATGGTGTTTGGTGCTTTTTTTGTTAAGCATTTCTGCTGAAAAACAGCATTTCCTCTATTGCTTTATGATTGCTTTGTGGATTAAGAAAATGTTTGGAAAACACCAGAAAGACAAACAAACAACAAAACCTAAAAAACCTACCCCCCAAAAAGCAATGTTCAGAAAATTACCAAATACCATAAAAATAAGATGCTTCATGTGAATATGTATGTGCACACAGAGTTTTTGACTTGAAGTTTTTTTTATCTTTTTTTTTTTTTTTAAACATATCCTCTCCACAAACCTCCTCGAAAGCTATTTTTTTTAACCTTTTTAGAGCCTCTGAAAAATGCCTGTTGGGAGTTGAGTGCCTTCCACTTAAAAAACAAAACAAAAAAAAAAACCTCTTCAAAATGACATCAGGCAAAGAAAAACTTCATCAAAAACTCCCCAATAAAAGAAGATTTTCCCGGAGCAGTTTCTGAGAACTTGGAGGTATTCAAAAAGACCCCCAAAAACAAAAAAAAACCCCATAATATATAGTTTATTAAATAATATAAAAATAAATACTTAAAACAATGAAATACAGATAATTTTGGCAATACTGACAAACTGAGATTACCTCTGTTGGTTATGTTTGTATATTTGTATGATTGGTATTGTTGTAGCTGTTTGCGTTCTGACCCAATGTCAGACATGCCAGATCACCAGTGAGGCCAAATCAGGAGGTTGCGCCCGTCATTTACAAGCGCGCTTGGAGAAAAAGGACACCGCACACACGTTCTGTGAGCAAAGTCACTTTTATCTGATTTAATGCAGCAAGAGGCAGTATTTTATACCATTTACAACAAATGTAACTCTCAATGTAATTCATGTAGCCCTCCCCCGTTACCCTGAGTCATACTGACCTTTATTTCTCACGTACCCAGAACATGCTGTTTGCTGAGTATTGAAAACATATAAGATAAGAAGTATAAAATCCTTGAAGAGGAGACTAACAGACTACAGTGTCATAAGAATACATTCTAGCAATTAAAGTCAAAAGACAATTAAAGGCAAAACATTAACCCTTCTATATCAATTTCCCCCTTTTGTAAATGGTATAACCTCTGCCACAGGGTCAGCTGATGTCCACAAAGCAGCTACTGTCTCATGGGTCTAGTACCCATAAGGGGGCTTTCTACCTGCTTTGCCCATCCACCCTCAGTGTGGACACTCACTTCCTCAGTCAGCAGTGGTTATCCGGGGTCTATGATATACTATGGATGGCACAGCCTTAGATTCCTTCCTATAACACACTCTTCAATAACTTATGTAATGCATATATTAGCGCTTTTTCAGCTATATAAAGCAATAAACAAAAACAATAAAAATTGCATGCAAGTCTGTAAAATACCAAAAATAATCCATCCCGCTAGGCCGCTAAGCCAATTGGCTGGATTTAAAAAGGAGTCTCTATATTGTATTAGTCGCCTTAAGGAACCTAGAAAATCTGAGTCCCAGTCTCATTGTGTATGCAGTGTGGTGTTAATACCTTCCTTGGCTCCTGGGGTAAGGCTAAGTACAGCATAGTCCTTACAGATACTGGGCTGTGTATACAGATCCAACAGTTTTTGTCCTTCCGCGTCTTTTATAAGAAAAGCAAGATGTATAAGTTTGTTGTCCTTGTCAACATTTAAAAGTTTATCCAGTGTCTCTGTAAAGGTACCGTCACATTAAGGCTACTTTCACACTAGCGTTAACTGCAATACGTCGCAATGCGTCGTTTTGCCGAAAAAACGCATCCTGCAAAAGTGCTTGCAGGATGCGTTTTTTCTCCATTGACTAACATTAGCGACGTATTTGCGACGCATTGACACACGTCGCAACCGTCGTGCGACGGTTGCGCCGTGTTGTGGCGGACCGTCGGGAGCAAAAAACGTTACATGTAACGTTTTTTGCTCCCGACGGTCCGCTTTTTCCGACCGCGCATGCGCGGCCGGAACTCCGCCCCCACTTCCCCGCACCTCACAATGGGGCAGTGGATGCGTTGGAAAAATGCATCCGCTGCCCCCATTGTGCGGCGGAGACAACGCTAGCGTCGGTAACCTCGGCCCGACGCACTGCGACGGGCCGAGCCCGACGCTAGTGTGAAAGTGGCCTAAGCGACGCTGCAGCGATATAGACAACGATGCCGATCGCTGCAGCGTCGCTGTTTCATCGTTGTGTGGTCGCTGGAGAGCTGTCACACAGACAGCTCTCCAGCGACCAACGATGCCAAAGTCCCCGGGTAACCAGGGTAAACATCGGGTTACTAAGCGCAGGGCCGCGCTTAGTAACCCGATGTTTACCCTGGTTACCAGTGTAAATGTAAAAAAAACCAAACACTACATACTTACATTCCGGTGCCTGTCGCGTCCCCCGGCGTCCGCTTCCCTGCACTGTGTAAGCGCCGGCCCTAAAGCAGAGCGGTGACGTCACCGCTGTGCTTTGCTTTACGGCCGGCACTGACACATTCAGTGCAGGAAGCTCTGAGCAGCAGCGCGGACGCCGGGGGACGTGACACACATCAGAAGGTGAGTATGTACTGTTTTTTTTTTTTTTTAACTTTTACAATGGTAACCAGGGTAAATATCGGGTTACTAAGCACGGCCCTGCGCTTAGTAACCCGATATTTACCCTGGTTACCATTGTAAAACATTGCTGGCATCGTTGCTTTGCTGTCAAACACAACGATACACGCCGATCTGACGACCAAATAAAGTTCTGGACTTCTAGCTCCGACCAACGATATCACAGCAGGATCCAGATCGCTGCTGCGTGTCAAACACAACGATATCGCTATCCAGGACGCTGCAATGTCACGGATCGTTATCGTTGGAAAGTTGGTCAGTGTGAAGGTACCTTAAGGTGCAGACATCCTACCACTGCCTGCAAGGTGATTAGGAGAACGGTCATTCTGCTGGTGAAAAGATCTTTTTGCAGTGACTGGCATGGATCCAGGTGGGCTTTCCCTCAAGTTTCACTGAGGTGAATGTGGTCAGCTGGACTTTAAAATGGGCCGTCAAACCGTGGATCTAGGCTCCTTCTCACGTGTCTGTGTATGACCACCCAATCACCTGGATTCAGCTGATGTACGTCTGCACTGGCATTAGGATCTGGAATGGATGAAAACACATGTTTATGCACCACATTAATTATTTTCTGCAAGTCTTGGACATGGGCTGTCATAGCACCGTGTTGCATTTGTAGCACCTGTGGGAAGTACAGACCAGTCTTTGGCGCACTACCAAACAGGACTTCAAAAGGAGACAAACCTCTCTTTCTATTTGGAGTGTGTCTGACTGAAAAGAGTGCAAGAGGCAAGCACTCTACCCAGCTCTGTCCTGTGTCTGTCATGGCCTTTGAATTTTCAGTTTAAGTGTCCCGTTTAGTCTTTCCACTTTCCCACTACTTTGTAGTCTATATGGTGCATGATATGTTTGCTGTACTCCCAGGGCCTGCATGACTTCCCTCATTATTTCTCCCGTGAAGTGTGTGTCCCTATCGCTCTCTATGGTTTCTGGGACAACATACCTGCAGATCAGTTCTTTCATCAGTTTGTCTGCAGTCACTTTAGCATTTGCACATTTTACCGGATAGGCTTCCAGCCAACCAGAGAAGAGATCTACACATACTAGGACATTTTTCACACACTCCTACCTTGGGTAGCTGTATGTAGTCAGTCTGCAGTCTCTGAAACGGGTAGAGAGGCCTGGGTGTCGCTTTCTTAGGGATTTTTACTGTTTTACCTGGGTTGTGCTGTGCACAGATGAGGCATGACTGTACGAGTTTTGCGGCTGCGTAACTGAAACCAGGAGCGATCCAGAAGGCATCTACCATGGACACATCTGACATTTTGAGGTGTGAGTGGGGCCATGTGTTGCTTGCGCCATAATTAGGAACAGGGACCTTGGTATATACAATTTATCCTTATTCTCCCATACTCCTTCTGAGTTCAGCTCAGCTCCTATTCTTCCACAGTGTTCCTTCTCTGTTTGGGCAGCTGGAGGGATTTCGGGACATCTAGGCTCAGTATGGCTGGAATACGCTGACTCCCTGCCACTGTCCACTGCTCCCTAGGCCGCCTTGCTGCTACTTTAGTAGCCTCGTCCACCCTTCTGTTGCTCTCTACCTCCACAGAGTCACCGTCCGTGTGTGCTTTTACCTTGACGATGCCAACCTGGACTGGTAACATCAATGCCTCCACTAATTGTTTCACGAGCTCTTCATTTTTAATGGGCTTACGGGCTGATGTAAGAAACGTTCTCCTTCTCCAGATAGGGCAATAATCATGGGATATTCCCCATGCATAATTCGAATCTGTGTAAATATTAGCGACTTTACCTGCAGCAGCTCTACACACCTCAGTGAGTGCCTTCAACTCTGCCTCTTGCACCGACATGTGAGGAGGGAGTGGTTCAGCTCGGATTACCTCATGTGAGGATACTACTGCATATCCGGTGTAGAACCGCCCATCCTGGTGGTATCTGGAGCCATCTACAAAAATAAAAACCTCAGAATATGCATTAGGAACAATTTTTTCCATGAACATATGTAAAACCCACTGTCTCCTGAATCATCAGTTAATATGTAGTCATGTTCGTGCGTCATGTCAAAGTACCATAGTACTCTTTTTCACCTACCAACACTGTCACCAATTCGCCCTTTTCTGAATCCACAGGCAGATGAGTGGCTGGATTCAGAACATTATATCTTTTGAGGGTGACGTATTCAGGAATTAGTATTAGAGCACATTCAAGTCTGATCTGTCTAGCCATAGACAGGTGTTTTGGTTGAACTTGAGTGAATATGGCATTAATGTCATGTGGGGAACAAATTGTCAAAGGAAAAAGTCAGTGTGATCTCACATGACTAGCAGTAATACAGCAGCTCTTACAGCACGGACACACGTAGGAGACCCTCTAATCACTGGGTCTAACTGCGCTGAGTAGTAAGCTATCGGTCTCTGTTTCCCTCTATGCTGTTGTGTCAGCACTGCCTGTTTTTTTTTCTTTTAATCAGGAGTCTAAAGGTACCTTCACACGAAGCGACGCTGCAGCGATAGCGACAACGATGCCGATCGCTGCAGCGTCGCTGTTTGATCGCTGGAGAGCTGTCACACAGACCGCTCTCCAGCGACCAACGATGCCGAGGTCCCCGGGTAACCAGGGTAAACATCGGGTTGCTAAGCGCAGGGCCGCGCTTAGTAACCCGATGTTTACCCTGGTTACCAGCGTAAAAGTAAAAAAAACAAACAGTACATGCTCACCTGCGCGTCCCCCAGCGTCTGCTTCCTGACACTGACTGAGCTCCGGCCCTAACAGCACAGCGATGACGTCACCGCTGTGCTTTCACTTTCACTTTAGGGCCGGCGCTCAGTAAGTGTCAGGAAGCAGACGCTGGAGGACGAGCAGGTGAGCATGTACTGTTTGGTTTTTTTTACTTTTACGCTGGTAACCAGGGTAAACATCGGGTTACTAAGCGCGGCCCTGCGCTTGGTAACCCGATGTTTACCCTGGTTACCAGTGTAAAACATCGCTGGTATCGTTGCTTTTGCTTTCAAACACAACGATACACAGCGATCGGACGACCAAATAAAGTTCTGGACTTTATTCAGCGACCAGCAACATCACAGCAGGATCCTGATCGCTGCTGCGTGTCAAACGAAACGATATCGCTAGCCAGGACGCTGCAACGTCACGGATCGCTAGCGATGTCGTTTCGTGTGAAGGTACCTTTAGGCTGCTTTCACACATCAGGCTTTTTGTTTCAGGCTAAATCGAAATCATAACTTCTGGGCATGCCCAATGTGTAAAAACGGATTCGGTAGCCGGAATCATCCGTTCACACATCCGTTTGATGCGTTTATTGACGGAAACGTCCCTTCAGGCTTTTTCGCCGGACAGAAAAAACGTTGCAAGGGACGTTTTTTGTGTCCGGCAAAAAAGCCTGAAGGGACGGATCCAGCGCAAAACGGATGAAACGCATGTCCTTCAGGCACAATCCGGCGCTAATACAACTCTATGGGAAAAAAACAGATCCGGAGTGTAAAAAAAACGGATCCGTTTTTTTCCAGATTTGCCGGATTGTGCCTGAAACAAAAAACCTGATGTGTGAAAGCAGCCTTATACCTTTAGCAATATTGTGGCCTAAAAATGTCACCTTTTTGCAATACTGTAGGTTGTCACGTGAGACTTTGCAACCCTTTCCTGCCAAGAACCACAGCAAGGACATCTGGTCCGGGCAGCAGAGCAGGAGGTCATCCACGTACTGTAATAGTACGTGGATGAGGTGAAGAATGTATTTGCCAAATCAGTGATTGTGAAACATTTTGATGTAGCTGGGATCTGTGACCGTACGGTGTGTGTATTAGGGACAGTTGAGGTCACACTCACTGTAACATCATTAATAGCCCGTAAGTCATGAACTATTCTGTAAGTGTCAGGGGAACCCTTGGGTCCTTTTTCTTCTTAATGGGATACAAAGGGGTGTTGCAGGGTGAAGATCTCTGCATTAGAAACCCTGCCTTAACGTACTCTTTAATATCCCTGCTCAGGGACATTGATTTGACTAGACTTTAAGGGGTATTGCTTTATCCAAAGATGAGTGGTTCCTTCTTTTAATTTATCATGACAGGGGGAATGGGCAGCTGACCCATATCAGATTTTCCCCTTGCCCAAACCGTGTCTGGTACTTGACTCTTTTCCCTGTCCTCAGACATTCTGGTGTCAGGTGTTACGTTCACTACTCTTGCCATATACACCATTTCTGCAATATTACACAAGTGTTTATATAAGTCACACATTAATGTCCAAATATTATTTATACTCGTATTTGATTGGGTAGAGTACCCCTTGAACTAAATTTGATTCACAAAGTATGTTACCAAAAGAAAATTATATATATTAAAATATATAATTACGAATGGTGCTGAGTCATAAAATGGGGGAGCACAATGCCATGGGCACCGCAAAAGCACAAGCTTATTCTAAGAATGTAGCAGCCCTATATAAATCCATAACCAACAGATTCAAATACAAAAAGGGATTTGAAAAATACCAAATATCAATACCAGTTGCTTGCGATAAGGTATAAGAAGTGGAAAAGACAAACAGTGACTAATGGTTTGAGCCAATAGAATGAATGGCTAAAAAAAAACCTATCATGAAGACAACCTAGAAATACACTGTAACTACACCATCTTGTGTAAGGAAACTACTAAACTGGCAAGTGAATGGAATTAAGTGTAACTATAATAGGGCATGATTTACCTGTGGTATAATGTGCACGTGGAAGACCCTGGCGTCCCTCTGCCCCAAGTGTTTATATGAAAGGGGACTTGTGACTTAATACCCTCAGGAGAGTACTGTATGATGGCCTAGACAGCACTCAACTCTGCTCCCAGCAAAATCATAGGGGTATTGTCACTAACAATAAGTTTGTAAGCACCTCTTGGCTGTCTCGTGATTCTAGTCTTATTTGTTGTTTAGTCCTAGGGGCTTCAGTCACTTGTCCCTCTACCCTCACACATTCCACAGTCTGGTCAGTAATCATGTCTGGCATTATCAAGTCTTTGTGTAACACAGTCCTGGCTGCCCCAGTGTCAATTAAGAATTCTGTCTCTTTCCCTCCCGGCATAGGTATGGTGGTCATCAAGGCAGGACCAGGTCCGGTCGGGAAAGGGACATGGCACACATCTGTCACTGAGTTGTCAGTTTCCTAGTCTGAAGGTGAAGGAGGTGGAAGACTGGTCTGCTTAGTTTTAAGGTTTTTGCAGTGGTTGGCGTAGTGTCCATTTTCTCCACAGTTCCAACACTTCACTGTTTCTAAGTCCTTAGGTCCCTTACTATGTCTCTACAGTTTTCCTTGTGCTCCAGCATACATGACAGGTCGTCTTATTGTCCTAGTTTGTTCAACTTCAGGACATTACTCCATTCAGGTCTGGCTGTCTGTACTGCATCTCGTAAGCCTTTGTTCATACCGTCAAATGCATTTACCAATATTTTAACATCAAGTGGGTTTACTGGACTGTACCCCATGTCTGCCCATTTCAGCTGTAACCGTCCAAAGTACATCTCTACACTCTCTCCTTTTGTCACATCTGTAAAAGTCTTAATTTGCTTCTTAGTACGTCACCTGCTTTTGTGCTCACCAAACTCTCTAGGTCTGCCCAGGTGCACTTACAGTTATATGAAAAAGTTTGGGCACCCCTATTAATCTTAAGCCTAATGTTTTATAAAAATTGTTTTTTTTTGCAACAGCTATTTCAGTTTCATATATCTAATAACTGTTGGACACAGTAATGTTTCTGCCTTGAAATGAGGTTTATTGTACTAACAGAAAATGTGCAATCTGCATTCAAACAAAATTTGACAGGTGCATAAGTATGGGCACCCTTATCATTTTCTTGTTTTAAATACTCCTACCTACTTTTTACTGACTTACTAAAGCACTTTTTTTGGTTTTGTAACCTCATTGAGCTTTGAACTTCATAGCCAGGTGTATGCAATCATGAGAAAAGCTACTTAAAGTGGCCACTTGCAAGTTGTTCTCCTGTTTGAATCTCCTCTGAAGAGTGGCATCATGGGCTCCTCAAAACAACTGTCAAATGATCTGAAAACAAAGATTATTCAACATAGTTGTTCAGGGGAAGGATACAAAAAGCTGTCTAAGAGATTTAACCTGTCAATTTCCACTGTGAGGAACATAGTAAGGAAATGGAAGAACACAGGTACAGTTCTTGTTAAGGCCAGAAGTGGCAGGCCAAGAAAAACATCAGAAAGGCAGAGAAGAAGAATGGTGAGATCAGTCAAGGACAATCCTCAGACCACCTCCAGAGAGCTGCAGCATCAACTTGCTGCAGATGGTGTCACTGTGCATCGGTCAACTATACAACCCACTTTGCACAAGGAGAAGCTGTATGGGAGAGTGATGCGAAAGAAGCCATTTCTGCAAGCACGCCACCAACAGAGTCGGCTGAGGTATGCAAAAGCACATTTGGAGAAGCCAATTTCTTTTACTGTGGGTAGCAAGTGTTTTTCTTGGAATGCTGTGTTTTTTTGCCGCCATGCATAACGGCTTTTTGTATGACCAAACAACTCAATCTTGGTTTCATCAGTCCACAGGACCTTCTTCCAAAAAGAAATTGGCTTCTCCAAATGTGCTTTTGCATACCTCAGCCGACTGTTTGTGGCGTGCTTGCAGAAACGGCTTCTTTCGCATCACTCTCCCATACAGCTTCTCCTTGTGCAAAGTGGGTTGTATAGTTGACCGATGCACAGTGACACCATCTGCAGCAAGTTGATGCTGCAGCTCTCTGGAGGTGGTCTGAGGATTGTCCTTGACTGATCTCACCATTCTTCTTCTCTGCCTTTCTGATGTTTTTCTTGGCCTGCCACTTCTGGCCTTAACAAGAACTGAACCTGTGTTCTTCCATTTCCTTACTATGTTCCTCACAGTGGAAATTGACAGGTTAAATCTCTTAGACAGCTTTTTGTATCCTTCCCCTGAACAACTATGTTGAATAATCTTTGTTTTCAGATCATTTGACAGTTGTTTTGAGGAGCCCATGATGCCACTCTTCAAAGGAGATTCAAACAGGAGAACAACTTGCAAGTGGCCACTTTAAGTAGCTTTTCTCATGATTGCATACACCTAGCTATGAAGTTCAAAGCTCAATGAGGTTACAAAACCAAAAAAAGTGCTTTAGTAAGTCAGTAAAAAGTAGGTAGGAGTATTTAAAACAAGAAAATGATAAGGGTGCCCATACTTATGCACCTGTCAAATTTTGTTTGAATGCAGATTGCACATTTTCTGTTAGTACAATAAACCTCATTTCAAGGCAGAAACATTACTGTGTCCAACAGTTATTAGATATATGAAACAGAAATAGCTGTTGCAAAAAAAACAATTTTTATAAAACATTAAGCTTAAGATTAATAGGGGTGCCCAAACTTTTTCATATAACTGTAGGTCGGGTTGCAGCACAGATCATACAAGTATTTCTCCAGTCTGGGTTTGTCTGACCACAGTGTTTACAAGTCTATCTGTCTTGTCTGGGTCTCTGGTTATACAAAGGTATGACTGTAGCAGTAATGTGTCGGTCATAGTCGGACTTTTGAGCATCAAAACATTCATAATACACCTTACTTCCATACTGCTGCACTCTCTCAGATACCATTTATTCACTTGCTATTTTCCTCCCTTGTCTGTGCCTTTTTTGTACATCCAAACTTCCATACTCTGGCATTTTTGCCTTTTTTTTTCAATATTGGTCTCACAGCTTTCACTTCTTCCTTTCCTTCTCTGTCTTTTACAATCTGCATAGCGGTTCTGGATCCCTTTGGGGCCCTGACTTCACACAAAACAAGTTGCCCATGGCTTCAACTTCTTCAGACAGCTCACCTTTATTCTGCAAATGCCCTTTTTAGTGTGCCTTACCTTATCTACAGGCAGCCACACGTAGCAAGTGAGAGCGAGTGTCAAGATTTAGCGGGAAGGCTAAACCACCTCTCACCCGGTAGACCTAAAGGATGTAACGGGAAGGCTAAACCACCTCTCACCCGTTAGATCAGCTGGCTAGAAAAGGAAGGCCTAGATGTGTTAGGCCTCTAACCCTCTAGCTCAGCTCCATGGAACAGGAAGGCTAAACCACCTCTGACCCGTAACAAAAAAAACAGCTGACTGTAGCAAGAAGGCCCAGATGTGTTAGGCCTCTCACCTACATCAGCAGTGCAGTTGGCTACCTCCTCCGTTGATCCTCAATTTGCTATATATCAATCACTCAACTTGAAGCAGGTGAATCTTTTTACCAATCTTTCAGTTACACTGATAACCAAACAATCTTCCACAAATTTGCTCTAAAATAGGCACCATATTTTACTTTCAACTTCCGTAGAGTACTATTCTTTTAAACATAAATCTCCCAGAGTGTACTACACCAAGGACAGAATATTCAGAGAATCTTGAGCGCAGCTCCATGCCCCCCTTCCTCTGGCACTCAGCGGAGATAAGGACGGAGAAGAGAAAATCACAAGCAAATCACGCAGCGGTTTGATTCACCCCTCCCACCAGGTATTCAGCAGAGATAAGAGCTTAGTGTCTTTCACACAGAAACAGAATGCTGCACTTTTCAGACTTAATCTCTACAAAACATTCATCCTCTCGGAATTAAAAACAGTTTCTCTATACAGGCAGATCACTGCACAACTTGAATAAGCTGATTCTGACCGCGTCCGGCCAAAACACATATAGAAACCTATCCAATGTCAAACAATATATAACACGGGTTTCACTGAATCTCAGATGTAAATGTACATTAAAAATATCCACAACTCATCCATCCTGGACCCTCAACAACAGTTAGATAAGTAATGATACTTATGTGATCATTCATTCATATGTGCTCATTCAGGGATTGTTTTTTTCTTTTTCCTTTCACTTTTCAGTTGATTTTTACAAGAAGAAAATCCCTTATCTCAATCACTCCACCTAATTCAGCTCAAATTGAGTTGAATAATGTCTTCTGTCACATACAGAGGACCACACCTATCGGAACCCCTCAGCAATCAGGGATTTATTTATTTATCCCTTATACTCAATTACTCTCATCTCATTCAGAGGTTCTCATTGACATATATACAAGGTTCACACAGTCTGCCTATTTTGCACTTTGGAATTAACACAACTCTATATTATAAAAACTGCAGCAGTGTCCACTGACACTCTGAAAGCACTTTAAGGCCAAACAACAAAAACCACGGCCCTATACAAAATACAGCTTCATATAATGTACGGCCAATCCAAAATGAGCAAAATAACAACACTGCACAGCGTCTATCCCAGCTCTGTACTACACACTACACAACCAGTTAGTATATTGACATCAAATACAGATAACAATTATCTTATTATTCTATTACTCAACTCTCATACGGACATAAACAGACAAAACCCAAAACTCACTGGTGATGTAGGTTCTTTGAACCGTGTTCGCAGCCTTTACCCAGAGATATGGAGAGATCCAAAAGAGATTGCAAGTGCAAAACAGTGTAAGAATAAAATTTCTCACCTTGCTGCAGCTGTGTTTTGCATGTCCAATTTCCCAGGAAGCTCCCACAAACGAATTCCGAATAGGCTGGTTACCACGGCACCCGTTCGGGCGCCAAAACTGTTGTAGCTGTTTGCGTTCTGACTTAATGTCAGACATGCCAGATCACCAGTGAGGCCAAATCAGGAGGTTGCGCCCGTCATTTACAAGCGCGCTTAGAGAAAAAGGACACCGCACACACGTTCTGTGAGCAAAGTCACTTTTATCTGATTTAATGCAGCAAGAGGCAGTATTTTATACCATTTACAACAAATGTAACTCTCAATGTAATTCATGTAGCCCTCCCCCGTTACCCCGAGTCATACTGACCTTTATTTCTCACGTACCCAGAACATGCTGATTGCTGACTATTGAAAACATATAAGATAAGAAGTATAAAATCCTTGAAGAGGAGACTAAAGGCCCCGTCTCACATAGCGAGATCGCTAGCGAGATCGCTGCTGAGTCACAAGTTTTGTGACGCAACAGCGACCTCAGTAGCGATCTCGCTATGTGTGACATGTACCAGCGACCCGGCCCCTGCTGCGAGATCGCTGGTCGTGTCGGAATGGCCTGGGCCGTTTTTTGATCGTTGAGGTCCCGCTGACATCGCTGAATCGGTGTGTGTGACACCGATCCAGCGATGTCTTCACTGGTAACCAGGGTAAACATCGGGTTACTAAGCGCAGGGCCGCGCTTAGTAACCCGATGTTTACCCTGGTTACCAAAAAAACCAAACAGTACATACTCACCATCTGATGTCCGTCAGGTCCCTTGCCATCTGCTTCCTGCTCTGAGTGCCGCCGTACAGTGAGAGCACAGCAGTGACGTCACCGCTGCGCTCTGCTCTCACTGTACGGCCAGATCTCAGTCAGAGCAGGAAGCAGACGGCAAGGGACCTGACGGACATCAGATGGTGAGTATGTACTGTTTGTTTTTTTTGGTAACCAGGGTAAACATCGGGTTACTAAGCGCGGCCCTGCGCTTAGTAACCCGATGTTTACCCTGGTTACCCGGGTGCTGCAGGGGGACTTCGGCATCGTTGAAGACAGTTTCAACGATGCCGAAGTCGTTCCCCTGATCGTTGGTCACTGGAGAGAGCTGTCTGTGTGACAGCTCCCCAGCGACCACACAGCGACAAAACAGCGACGCTGCAGCGATCAGCATCGTTGTCTGTATCGCTGCAGCGTCGCTGTGTGTGACGGGGCCTTAACAGACTACAGTGTCATAAGAATACATTCTAGCAATTAAAGGCAAAAGACAAAGGCAAAACATTAACCCTTCTATATCAGTATTTTCCTTTATCCCTGTTCGTATTACCTTGTTAGTCGGGTTGGTGTATTACGGTACACCACTACTCCCCTCTTCCCTGGGTGCACACTGAGGGCGGGTTCAGGAGGTAAGGCAAGGTACATGGCCCCTGCGTCTTCACCATCAGAAGTAATCCAGGGAACAGGGCGAGCCAGGGTGTCCCTAGCGCTAGGGAGAGGGAAGGAGCTCCTATTCCTGGGACACTCGACAACAGTTTATCTTGAAGCAGTTTCACAATCTAATTTCCCTAGCTCTGCCACATAAATACGCACTAGTGGCCATTTAACCCCTTAGTAACCAGGCTAAATTTTTCAAATCTGACATGTCTCTTTATGTGGCAATAACTCTGGAATGCATCAACATATTCCAGTGATTTTGTTTTTTTTTTTTGTTTTTTTTATACATATTGTACTTTGTTAATGGTAAATTTAGGTTGGTATATTTTGGGTTTATTATACAAATAAATTTCACAAAAATGTAAAAAATAGAAATGTTCAAACTTTGACTATTCCTTTAATCCATCAAAACAAGATGTATCCCATGCAGCTTTCTGTATCCAGTGCAGACTTGGTACAGCCCCTCCATTAGGTTGTAAAAATTGCACGCACGGTACTCTAAGAATCCAAAAATATTTTATTAACACCAGTATACACGGAGGAAAGACAAGAAAAAAAAAAGTGCTTCTTGACTTAACAAAGGCCATGAGTGTTTGAAACGTTGCTATCTTTCCTGTGTGCACACTGGTGTCAATGAAAATATTTTTGTGGAAAGCAGATACTTGGTGCCTTGGAATCTTGGAGTACATATCCCATTAATCCAGATAGTTTTACAACACAGAAAAAGTTAAACATTTAACTCATGTTTACTTTACGTCTGTTTTATATCAGCACAATCTGTGAAATGTTCTTTTTTTTTTTTTTTTTTTTTTTTAGAATGTTAGAAACCTAAAAATGTAGCAGTAATTTTTCATGTTTTCAAGGAAATTTGTAAAACGGAATTATTTAGGGATCTATTCAGGGTCATATTTGAACCTAGTTTCCTAGGAGTCAAAGACCTTGCCCTATCTTGGATCTCCTCATACCTTGCCAACCGCGGATCAGCGGCGATTTTGATACTGCGGGTCCGCAGCAGTTTCCATAGCATTTACATTTACTTGTAAACCCTATGGAAACCGCAATCCGCTGTGCACATGCTGGGGGAAAAACCGCGCAGAAACGCAGCGGTTTACATTCCGCAGCATGTCACTTCTTTGTGCAGAATCGCTGCGATTCTGCACATAGGAATGCATTGATCCGCTAACTTCCCGCATGGGGCTGTGCCCACGATGCGGGAAGTAAGCGGATAATGTGCAGATGGTAGCCGGGGTGGAGGAGAGGAGACTCTCCAGGCCCTGGGAACCATATTAGTGTAAAAAAAAAAAAGAATTAAAATAAAAAATAATGATATTCTCACCTCTCAGCGCTGCACGCGGCCGTCCGGTATCAGGGTTGCTGTGCGAGCAGGACCTGCGGTGACGTCGCGGTCACATGACCGTGATGACGCCGCAGTCACATGACCGTGACGTCATGAAGGTCCTTCTCGCACAGCATCTTTGGAACCGGACCGCCGCGTGCAGCGCCGAGGAGATCGGGACGTCAGAGGGTGAGTATAACCATTTTTTATTATTTTTAACATTACTATTGATGCTGCATATTGCTGCATATGCAGCATCAATAGTATAGGAGTAAACCCGCAGCGGAAATCGCAAAACAAACCGCGATAAATCTGCAGGGATAACCGCAGCGGTTTTGCCCTGCAGATTTATCAAACCCGCTGCGGGAGAACCCACAGAGGACCCCGCAAAGTGTGCACATAGCCTTAGCATTTCCTACTCCCATACTACCTCTTCTTCTTGCCCTCTCTCTGTTGGAGTCCCCCAAGGCTCTGTCCTAGGACCCTTAACTCTTCTCAATCTATACACTCGGCCTGGGACAACTCATAAGGTCCTATGGCTTCCAGTACCATCTATATGCCGATGAGACTCAGATCTACCTCTCTGGCCCAGATGTCACCTCTCTGCTCTCCAAAATCCCAGAGTGTCTATCAGCCATATCCTCCTTCCTCTCCTCTCGCTTCCTCAAGCTCAATGTGGACAAATCTGAACTCATTATCTTTCCTCCATCACGCATATCTTCCCTACCTGATCTATCAAAATATATGAAATCACACTTTCCCCGTCCCCAAAATCCGCTGCCTCGGAGTAACCCCTTGACTCTGCCCTAACACTGACCTACAAAGCCATCCATAACCTTTCTCTTCTGTATATTTCCACAATAATCTCTCAATATCTTCCCTCGCGTAATATCTGGTCCTCCCAAGACCTTTTCCTCTCCTCCACTCTTATTTGCTCCTCACCCAATCGCCTCCAAGACTTCTCCCGAACATCACCCATCCTCTGGAGTTCAGTGCCCCAACATGTCCGGTTATCCACTACTTTTGGATCCTTCAAAAGAAACCTGAAAACCCACCTCTTCAAAGAAGCTTACAGCCTGTAAAGACCACACTGCCACCTCAACACCATTGGAGCTACTGCAACCCTCGACCTACTGTCTCCTTCCCCATAATCCTGTAGAATGTAACCCTGCAAGGGCAGGGTCCTCTTCCCTCTGTACCAGCCTGTCATTGTTAGTTTTGTTTACTGTAAGTGTTATTTGTATTTTGATGTAACCCCTTCTCATGTACAGCACCATGGAACTAATGGTGCTATATACATAAGAAATAATAATAATAAACCTTGGTGTGAACCCTGATGTCTATATTGTCTAGCTACAATGTGAATATTTGTGTATTTGGCTGGTTTATGCATCCTCTTCCTACATCTATGTATAAAACTGTAGAAATTTGCTTCATTCTATATCCATTTCCAATGGTGTTTGAATAGTTGTCACCAGAACAAATCTGTAGCCAACACCTCTTAATCTTGCCGGTAGGGCCTGTGACCATGAAAGGTGCTTTCCTGTACAAAGCTGCACAAATTTCGGAACTAGGCCTCTACATGTGTTAAGTTTAATGGTGTCTATTCCTCTTTTACAGGGTCGTCTTCTCCATTATCAAGCAAGTGCATCCCCTGTAGACCTTACTATGAAAGCATCTTCTGGATCTGTCCTTCAGGAACAAGCTTTGACTACCTCATTGCCACCTTGTGTGAAAAAGTATTCCAACTCTGTCTCCTTGTACATCAACCCGACAAAATCTGAAAACTGTCAATCTCCTCGCCCGCTTTTACTATTCCTTCCTTGGCTGGGCTCAAATTCACGATCCCATGAAAAGTATATCCAGCTGTACTTTAAACTGGGCTTTGATGTGTTGGTGGTAGAAAGCTCAATGTTGCATTTTTTGTGGCCAAAGACTGGTCTGGAGTTCGCAGGACGCTTGTTACATCTCTTGGTCAAAGAAAAGGATCTTTCTTCCAGAAAACTTTACATCCATGCAATGTCTATTGGTGGCTACACATTTGCACAGATGTTGGTGGGGTCATCCATGGAGCAACGGAAAATTCTGGAGAAGATACACGGTCAAGTGTTTGACAGCCTTGTGATTGGCAGCATAGAAAGGATGGCAAGAGGTGAATAAAGATTTAAGCCTGATTTAGATTTTATTTTTTGTAGATCGCTTTCCTTTTTTGTCCTGCGGTATCAGCTTTTTTTTTTTTTTATATGAAATTTCTTCAAAATGGGGCACGGCGTGATTCATAAATTTGGCACATAGTTAAAAATGGTCTTTTTTTCTATTTTTGGCTTGGTTATGCTAGTTTTTATTGCCAAAAGTTGCACATTTCCCAAAATGGGGTAAAAATATTAGCATACTCAAATATAGTTAGGGGGCCTTGACTAGAGTTGCACTAAATTTAGTTACATCAATTATGACTTTAAAAAGTATCAGGAAAAATTATCTGGATTAGCTAAAAATAGGTAAGCACATATAAAATATAAATTTCAAAAGAGGTGCAAATAGAATAATGAACTGGGTGGAAAAAAAGGCGCAAAACACTCAACTAGACTAAAAACAGGTGCAAAGGCAGTGCTGAATCAGGGCTTCAGTGCCTTAAAGGGAACATGTCAGGAAGATTGTGCTGAGTAACCAACATACACTGTCAGGTTGGCGCTGTCATACTGATTGAAATGATACCTTGATTTGTGAAATCTGTCTCAAGGTTCTTTTTTTTTTTTTTTTTCCCTGTATTTTCAGTTGAGATTCTCGTACTTTGGGGAGTCCTATGGGGGGGGGGTCTTTATGTGGTGCTCTGCTTATATATTCATCTGTATGGCTTATGACCTGCCCCCTATTTTACATACTGAATATAATATGTTCTGAAAAAAAAAATCACATTCAGCAGGCAGGCGGCGGCGCCAGTGCTGTAGCATGATCTATAAAGTCCATGTAATTATTTTATTTGGTGATATACATGTATTACCGTATATACTCGAGTATAACCCAAAATTTTCAGCCCATTTTTTGGGGGCTGAAAGTCCCCCTCTCGGCTTATACTCGAGTCATACCCAGGGGTCGGCAGGGGAGGGGGAGCGGGGGCTGTCTAATTATACTCACCTGCTCCTGACGCTGACCCTGCAGGTCCCTGGCTTCCCCGGCGCCGGCAGCTTTTTCCTGTACTGAGTGGTCACATGGTACCGCTCATTACAGTACTGAATATGTGGCTCCACCTCCCATAGGGGTGGAGCCACATTCATTACTGTAATGAGCGGTAACTGTGACCGCTCAGTACAGGGAGAATAAGCAGCAGCGGGAAAACAGGGACTGCACAGCGCCAGGAGCAGGTGAGTATAATGGGGAGGAGAGCGCAGCGCTGCGCGATATTCACCTCTCCTCGTTCCGGGCGCCGCTCCGTCTTCAGCGTCTTCTGTAGTGACGCTCAGGTCAGAGGGCGCGATGACGTGGTTAGTGCACGCCCGCTGCCTGAACGTCAGTGCAGAAGATGCTGAAGATGGAGCGGCGCCGGAACGAAGCCAGGTGAATATTGAAAGTGCCGGGGGCCTGAGCGACGGAGAGGTGAGTATGTGATTTTTTTTTTTTTATCGCAGCAACAGCAAATGGGGCAAGTGTCTGTATGGAGCATCATATGGGGCCATAACGTTTGTGCAGCACTATTTGGGGCAAGTGTCTGAATGGGGCCATAATGTTTGTGCAGCACTATATGGGGCAAGTGTCTGAATGGGGCCATAACGTTTGTGCAGCACTATATGGGGCAAGTGTCTGTATGGGGCCATAACGTTTGTGCAGCACTATATGGGGCAAGTGTCTGTATGGGGCATCTTATGGAGCCATAACGTTTGTGCAGCACTATATGGGGCAAGTGTCTGTATGGAGCATCATATGGGGCCATAATCAATGTTTGTGCAGCATTATATGGGGCAAATGTCTGTATGGAGCATCTTATGGGGCCATAATCAACGTTTGTGCAGCACTATATGGGGCAAATGTCTGTATGGGGCCATAACGTTTGTGCAGCACTATATGGGGCAAGTGTCTGCATGGAACATCTTATGGGGCCGTCATAAACTTTATGGAGCATTATTGGATATTCAAAAACACAACCTACTGATGTCTCAATTAATTTTACTTTTATTGGTATCTATTTTTACTTTTGACATTTACCAGTATCTGCTGCATTTTCCACCCTAGGCTTATACTTGAGTCATTAACTTTTCCCAGTTTTTTTGTGGCAAAATTAGGGGGGTCGGCTTATACTCTGGTCGGCTTATACTCGAGTATATACGGTAATAAAAAAAAAAAAAGTTCTCTCTCAATATGGGGTCCGCCGCACCTGCACAGTAGCATCTATCGGCGATCCGATTCGATAGATGCTGCTGCACAGGCGCCTCCGTCGCCATCTTGGTGAAGACAATTTTTTTTCCCCTCTAGCAAATTGGTGCTGGCGCCACCTGCGCAGTAGCACCTATCGAAATAAAATAATTACTACATGGACATTATAGATGCGATCATGCTGCAGCACAGGTGCCTGCCTGCTGAATGTGAATTATTTTTTCTTTTTCAAAACATATTAGATTCAGTATGTAAACTATGGGGCAGGTTATTGAGGGATCAGTGACCTGTCAGACACCATACAGATGAATACCTAAACAGAGCACCACATGAAGACCCCCACAGGCTGCCCCAGCGTACGAGAATATCATTGACTGAAAATTACAAATAAAGATTAAACAACAACCACAAGACGGATTTCATCACCCAAGGTATCATTTTAATCAGTATAATGGCACCAACCTGACACTGTCTGTAGCTTACTGAGCAAATTCCTTTAATTTTAGGCAATCTAATTTTATTAAATATTGTGTGCTCTTTATTATACACATTTTGTTTTTTTCCTCAATATAATGTAAACCTTTCCGGAAAAAAATCATTTGTATGGTATTCACATATTTTCATAGTAACATTGGTCCAGGAATGTTAAATAATGGCAGCATAATGTAAGAGTTCAGTAAGTATGGGCACCTTTTTCTGTTTTTGTTTTTTTAGATCACTTTGGTTCAATTATAAAGTTTTTCTACAATGTTTTAGGTCTTTGTTCTTTTCTGTTTTTCTCCTACGCCTCATTGGGGGACACAGGACCATGGGTGTTATGCTGCTGCCACTAGGAGGACACTAAGTAAACACAGAAAGAATAGCTCCTCCCCTGCAGTATACACCCTCCTGCTGGCTCTCAGTGAACCAGTTCTTGCTTAGTGTCTGTAGGAGGCACTTGGGTCTGCTTTCAGACCCCACCGTTTTTATTTCAGCTTTTTACTTTTTATTCTATTTTTCCTTAACGGAGCGAATGGGGGCGACGTATCCTTTCTAGGTTCCGATCTCCCCCGAACCATCAACAGGCAAGTACGTGGAGCGTCCCTCCCGTATCCTTTCCTGCAACGTTGGATGTCAGCCCTGAGCTCACCTTACGGGCGACGGTTCTTTCGCGTCCGTGCAGCCCCCCTCTGCATCACCACTGATATAGCGGATGACGCATGGCGGCAGAAGCTCTCCACCCCCTCCCTGACTATGGTGACGGTGGATTGAGCACCAGCCCACCGCATCTACCATGAGTACACTGCGGGGGCCGAGGCGCTGGGGGGTCCTGGTCCCCGGGGGGTCCTGGTCCCCGGGGTATGGGAGGTCCGCACCTTAAGCACGTGTCCGTGGGTGGTCCTTAGTGTGGCAACCCCACGAAGGAGTGCAGCTAATGTTGGCGCCAATAGCAGTCACGGCGCTGCAGGCCGCAACCGCAGAGAAGTTAAAAAAAAAAAAAAATCCCTCAATACAGGCTGTAGTTTTGGCCAAGCCCACCGGCAGTTAGCCCCACCCACTTTTCCTGGCGCTTCTCGTTCCCTGTGATGAACTCCCACTTCCTGGTCTCGGCGGCCATCTTGGGACACCCACAGCCCTGATGCTGCAGCACTGCTCCAGCGTTTTCTATCACAGCCCTCAGGACTAGCGTTTTTTCTCTGCCTACACTGCGGACCTGCCCTGGGGACTCAAGACACAGGACCTGGGTAAGCTCCAGAAGCATAGCTTAACCCTTCCCCCTGCTAGTAAGCGCTTTCCTCCAGGCTTTACTATGTCTCAACCAAAGCCTCACAAAAAGTCTGGGAAAACCCACACTGTATTTTTCGCTGCATGTACCTCTTGTAAGGTATCATTACCCCGGGGTCACAATACTGCATTATGCACAGCTTGTGAACCGGTGACGGCTCAGGAACCACCTGTTGCTGTTACTGAACCCAGTGAGCCTAGTCCCCCTGAGTGGGCTACCTCCCTTTCCCGGTCTATGGCATCCCTGGCAAAAGCGTTAGACTCGTTCCGAGACCCTTCCTCTAACCAGGGCACTAATATGGATGACGCTTCCAATGGTCAGAACCCCTCGTACTCCAGGGGTCGTACCTTGCCAAGGAGTTCTCACTCTTCCAGGAAAAGGACTCGTGCCATATCCACAGACCATCACCGGGATTCGGGTTCTGAGAGCTCCATTTCTCGCTCCCCTTCCACTGGGGCTAGTAGAGAACCTGTTTCAGAGGACGATTCTGACCCGTCCCTAGATCAGGAATTTCATCACGATCAGGAGACTCTCGACTCTCTAATTGAGTCACTGAATAAGGCTTTGAGACTTGAGGAGGAACCCTTATCTAAAACGGATCATGCCGTGTCCTTTAAGAGGACCAAACGAGCTCACAGAGTGTTCGCCACTCATTCCGAGTTTAAGCAAATTGTTGAATTTCAAAGGATCCGTCCAGATAAACGATTCACAGGGCAGAAGCCCATGGAGTCCAAATATCCCTTTGCCCAGGATCTAAGAAAAGATTGGTCACAATCTCCCCCAGTAGATCTTCCAGTATCGCGTCTGGCTACGAAATCTGTTTTATCCTTCTCGGAGGGCGCCTCTATTAAAAATCCAACCAATTGTCAGATCGACAATATGGCGTGTTCAGCTTTTGAAGCCTCAGCGGCCACACTCTTTCCATCTTTTGCCGCTAGGTGGGTAGCTAAGGCTATGACCCACTGGGCTGAGGTCTTGTCTTCAGCAGTACTGGATACCAAACTTCCCACCGAGATAGCAGACCTCGCTACTCAGATAGCCAGAGCTGGAGATTTTGTAGTGACCGCGTCCCTGGATGCCGCTGACTGCGCTTCTCAAGCAGCAACCAATGCCATCACCATCCGGAGGTCCTTATGGCTCGGGGACGGGCATGTGGATTCTACTTCTAAAAAGTCATTGACTTCTCTCCCATATCAGAGCGGTCGCCTTTTTGGTGAAAAGCTCGACCAGTTAATTTCTGACGCCACTGGAGGGAAGGGTAAATTTCTTCCACAACAGAGACCCTCTCGGCCCTTTTGGAACTTGCAACCACAGGCTCGGTCCCGATTTTTTTCATTACAACTCAAACTGGTCCTCTACTTCCACATCTTCCGGTTCCGGACGGGCACAACGTGGAGACAGGGGTCCACAGACCTCTTTTATGCCTTCAACCTTCATGGAGAGGCAGGCCAAGGCAGCCGGGATCCAGAGGCGCCAGAACGGGCAGACCTTCCACACAATGACTCACTGCGATATCCGGGGGACACCATCAAAGTAGGTGGCCGCCTGCTTTCCTTCAGTGCCGTGTGGCTCTCTGTCGTTCACGACGAGTGGGTCTGCGGTCTAGTGTCCTCCGGATACAAGATAGATCTCTTATCTCGTCCTCCAAACCGTTTTTTCCTGTCTTCTCCTCCCAGGGCAAAAGCATCAGAGTTCTTCAAAGCTATAAGCTCTCTGAGAAAAGACGGAGTTATTATTCCGATCCCTCAAAACGAAAGGTTTCAAGGTTTTTATTCAAACCTCTTCATTGTTCCAAAGAAGGATGGTACAGTACGGCCCATACTGGACCTAAAACTGCTGAACAAGTTCGTCGGGGTGCGACGGTTCTGGATGGAATCGCTTCGTTCTGTCATCGCCTCCATGGAAAAAGGCGAGTTCCTGGCGTCTATAGACATCCAGGACGCATACCTCCACATTCCTATTTTACCTTCTCAGCAAAGGTTTCTTCGCTTCGCAGTTCAGGAAGATCACTTCCAATTCGTTGCTCTGCCCTTCGGCCTCGCCACCGCTCCCAGGGTATTCACCAAGGTCATGGCGGCTGCCGTGGCCATACTCCACACCCGAGGAGTGGTGGCGCTCCCGTATTTAGACGATATCCTCATCAAAGGCCCCTCTTTCCGCTCCTGCAAGGAAGCCGTGGCCATCACAACAAATACCCTTTCTCACCTGGGTTGGAAGATAAACTTCAAAAAATCTTCACCAGTACCGGCTCAGCTAATTTTCTTTCTAGGAATGATACTCGACTCATCCCGGGGGTTCGTTCTTCTTCCCCCGGAAAAGATCTCAGTCTTACAGCGAGAAGCTCAGAAACTCTCTCAGCCTCACACTCACTCTCTGCGCTTCAGTATGAGAGTCCTCGGCAGGATGGTAGCTGCTATGGAGGCGGTTCCATTTGCCCAACTACACCTACAGCATGCCCTCCTGGCTGTTTGGGACAGGAACCCGTTCTCCCTAGACCGTCGGTTCCTCCTTCCCCAGCGAGTCAGACAGTCTCTCAGGTGGTGGACATTGAAATCCTCCCTGAATCAAGGGAAGTCTTTTCTTCCAGTACACTGGCTGGTTGTGATGACAGATGCCAGTCTTCTAGGCTGGGGAGCGGTGTTCCTTCATCACACTGCCTAGGGCCGCTGGTCCCCCCAGGAATCACGCCTTCCAGTCAACATCTTGGAAATCCAGGCAAGCAGGCTGGCACTTCTCCAGTTCCATCCCTTTCTAGCAGGTCGCCCAATCAGGATTCAGTCCGACAACGCCACTGCAGTGGCATACATCAACCGCCAAGGGGGAACCCGCAGCAGGGCGGCCATGACAGAGGTAGGCCACATCCCCGATGGGCCGAGGAAAACCACTCAATGATCTCTGCGGTTCACATCCCGGGAGTGGACAATTGGGAGGCAGACTTCCTCAGTCGGCAATGCCTCGACTCCGGGGAGTGGTCTCTCCATCCAGAGATCTTCCACCAGATCTTCTGTCGTTGGGGAACCCCGGACGTGGACCTGATGGCCTCACGGCTGAATTCTAAGGTTCCCGACTTTATGGCTCGGTCCCACGATCTGGCAGCCATCGGGGCAGACGCTCTTGTACTCCTGTGGCATCATTTTCGGCTTCCGTACATATTTCCCCCGCTTCCTCTCCTGCCGAGAGTCATCAAGAAAATCAGAGCGGAGAGGGTACCGGTAATCCTGATTGTGCCAGATTGGCCGCGCTGGGCATGGTACGCGGAACTAGTTCAACTAGTTGCCGACATTCCCTGGTGATTACCGAATCGCGCAGATCTGCTATCTCAAGGCCCCTGTTGCCACCAGAACTCAGAGGCCCTGTGTTTGACAGCATGGCCATTGAGTCCTGGGTCCTAACCCAGGCAGGTTTCTCTCCAGAAGTCATAGCTACCATGATCAGCGCTAGAAAGCCTACATCTATGCGTATCTATCATTGCACTTGGAAGACTTTCTTTTCATGGTGTAGCGACCAAGGACGTTCTCCTTTACATTTTTCCATCCGTTCCATTCTAGAGTTCTTACAAACGGGTTTGGACTTGGGTCTCGCCCTTAGTTCTCTCAAGGGGCAGATCTCAGCCCTGTCTGTTCTCTTCCAACGCAGGATTGCCAACAGATTACAGGTCAAGACGTTTATTCAGGGAGTCTCCCATCGGACGCCCCCCTATAGGATGCCGTTGGAACCATGGGATCTTAATCTGGTCCTCGGAGTTTTGCAACAGGCTTCTTTCGAACCTCTACAGGAGGTTTCCCTGTCTCTTCTTTCATGGAAAGTTTCTTTTCTAGTTGCAGTCACCTCTATTAGAAGAGTCTCTGAGCTGGCGGCTCTGTCCTCTCAAGTTCCATTCCTGAATTTTCATCAGGATAAGGTGGTTTTGAGGACATCCCCGTCTTTTCTACCGAAAGTTGTATCCTCTTTTCATCTCAATGAGGAGATTGTCTTACCGTCACTCTGTTCGGCACCAGTTCATCACATCGAGAAAGCCCTTCACACACTGGATTTAGTGAGAGCTTTTAGGAGATACATTTCGCGGACAGCGTCTTTCCGCAGGTCAGATGCCCTATTCGTGCTCCCGGAAGGACCGAGGAAAGGGTATCCCGATTCCAAGGCGACAATAGCCAAATGGATTCGTTCAGCTATTCAAGAGTCCTACCGAGTAAGAGGTGCGTCTTGGGCCATCCAGCACCAAGCTTCGGCAGCACAAGTTTGTAAGGCTGCGACTTGGTCCAGCCTGCATACCTTTACAAAACATTACCATATTCACTCTCAGGCCTTGGCAGATGCGACCGTCAGCAGACGAATTTTGCAGGCGGCTGTGCCGCATCTGTAACTTGTGGGTACAAGCAGCAATTGCTGTTAATTGTTTCCCACCCAGGGACTGCTTTAGGACGTCTCATGGTCCTGTGTCCCCCAATGAGGCATAGGAGAAAAGGAGATTTTTGTGTACTCACCGTAAAATCCTTTTCTCCGAGCCAATCATTGGGGGACACAGCACCCACCCTGTTAGCCTATTGGCTTTGGTTTTTTGCGTTAACTTGGTTTTGGCATAGTTCATCCTTGTTAAATATTAAGCTCCTACTGCTTTGTTACCGAACTGGTTCACTGAGAGCCAGCAGGAGGGTGTATACTGCAGGGGAGGAGCTATTCTTTCTGTGTTTACTTAGTGTCCTCCTAGTGGCAGCAGCATAACACCCATGGTCCTGTGTCCCCCAATGATTGGCTCAGAGAAAAGGATTTTACGGTAAGTACACAAAAATCTCCTTTTTAAAAATGCAAAATTAAATTATTGTACCTTGGAGATATAGCAATGATCTGCCAGGGTTTTCTATTGTGTTTGAGACCCTGTACTTCGAATATTGTTTTTGTATGTGAGTCAAAGTCAAACTTACCAATACTTTTATTTTTCTGCAGGTGTGGCGCGCATGGTTAGTTTTCCTCTTTTGGAGTCATTGATGGTACGTGTAACGCTACTTTACTTTTCACTTCTAAAAGCCCATACTGCGGACTACTATGAAAAAGGAATTCAAGCATTTTGGGAAAGCCCTGTCACCTGCCCTGCCCTGTTTTTTTACTGTATGAATGACCCAATGAGTGACCATACTACAGTGGATAAACTCTTGGAGTACTGGGAGAAGAAAGGAATCGAAGTGCAAGGCAAGAATTGGGAGAAATCCGTACATGCAGGACATCTACGAAGACATACACGGGAGTACACAGAGATCCTGAACAATTTCATTAGTGGTCTACAGGCCAGAGTGCCAAAAAGCAAACTGTAGCTGGATTGCCGCACTGTTCATTCACTGCACTGAAGTGTATGGTCCTGGCCAGAAGTTTTAAGATTGACACATGTTGGTTTTCACAAAGTTTGCTGTTTTACTGTTTTTAGATGTTTTTGTAGTCATAGGTCTCTGATATACTAGAGTACAATTATAAGCATTTCATAAGTTTTTAACATTTCATTGACGAATAGATCGTTTATGAAAAGATTCCATATTTACAGTGTTGACCCTTATTTTTCAAGACCTCTATAATGCTGGATATCCGCTTCTGGGCCAAATCCCGACTTATGACAAGCCATTCTTGTCTAATTAGTTCTTGGAGTTTATGAAAATTTCTGTAGTTTTTCTTTGTTTACCCTCTTTGGGGATTCACCATATTTCTCAATGGGATTGAGATTTCGGTAGGTTCCTAACAATGGAACCAACATTTAATTGTCTTGTTCACTGAGCCACTTAGTTGTCACATTTTCCTCATGACATGATGCTGTGAGAGAAATCCACTGTTTTCTATGTCTTTAGAACTCCAATATTTGTTTTAGGAGCGGTCAGGAAAATCAATACAGCACAGCCTTGTATATGGTATACTCCGGGTATACTTCAGCTGTAGTGATCAGTTCAGTCCTATTTTTAATTTTCTATGGGTCTCAAAAGGCAACCTTAGCAAGACCAGCACCACTGCCAGGATAAAGGATCACCATGCTCTAACAGGCTGGAAAAAGCTTGGTTCATCACCAAATTTCTACCGGATCATTAGAAAAAGTTGCTCTTAGAGGATATTAAGATACCATTCTTTATTAGGCAAAATTGTGAGACCAGTCCTATGATGAACAGCATCCCACACATGGATGGTCTCAGGATGCTTTTAAAGTTAAAATATGACACAGGATTTATGGTAGCGCTCACCTTTTCTTCTCCGGACAATCATTTATCCTGATGTCCCTAACAGTATGAAGGGTACTTCATCAGAGAAAATAATTTTAACCCTATCCTCTGCAATCTGATTCTTGTACTTTATGCAGAATTTGTCTATCCTTCATTTTTTTTATTCCTTTCTTGAGAACCAGGCCAGCCTATAAAAACCTTTGCCTTACTGTGTGTACAGATGCACTGACGCTTGCTGTCATTCGTTAGCGAGCTCTGCCCTGGTGTTGAACTGATCCCATGGCTGAATCCTCTGTTTAGGATGGTCTGAATAAAGAATGGTATGTATACATCCTTCAACATCAACTTCTCCCAATAATCTAGGAGCAATTTGGTGATTGTACATTGCTTTTTCCAGCATGAAGCAGCATCATGTCATAAGGCTAAACTGATAACTAAGTGGCTTGGTGAACAAAACATTGACATTTTGGATTCATGGCCAGGAAATTTGCCAGATCTCAATCCCATTGAGAACCTATGATCAATCCTCAATGCAGATGGACAAAGAAAAACCCAAAAATTGTGATAAACTCCAAGCACTTATCAGGCAAAAATGGATTGTCATCTATCAGAATTTTGCCCAGAAGCTCATATCGAGCATGTCGGGGCAAATCGTAGAAGTCTTGAAAAATAAGGGTAAACTTAAACTTGACCACAATTTCCTGTAAATATTGAGTTTTTGCATAAACTTGATGCATTTTTAAGCAAAAGTAGAAAAATGTATGAAAATCCTTAAAATTGTATTTCAGCAACCATAGAAACATGAGTAAAAGATCTAAAATCACTAAAACAGCAATCTTTGTGAAAAACTAAATTCGTGTTCTTATCAAAACTTTTGGCCACAATTGTATACTGGATTGCAGTATGCAACTATAACATATACGGTAATTTCCACGTGGCTTCTCTGGATGCTTCTACAACATGCCACACTTTAGCTGAAAACCAATCTCTTTTGATTCGGTATAGAGAGAAAAACGTTATATCCAGCAATTGGTGTGCAAACAATATTTTTTTTATCACCACTGTGCATTTATTTAGTATACAGAAAGATGGAGAATCGCAGAAAAGCACTAAAACCCTTTCCCGACATCCGACCTACAATCACAGTACGTCACGCTCGGCAGGAGATCCAGCAGCATGACGTACAGGTACCGAATCTAGGAATATACTTTGTCTCTCTAATAAGCTATGTGCCTAAACAGAGAATTCAAAGTTATGCTAATGTGTAAAGTATATCCATTACTGCACTTTCGTCAGTGAAAGGTTATAGCCTCTACCTTTGCCCCAAGTACTCACTGGGTAATAGAATAACAGTCCAGCAGAAGGCCCTCTGGTGGTGACCCCGCCTGTGCATATGTCTTGCTGAGCTCAGGCGTCCTCTTTATTAGCCATGTTGTTCCTGTGCACACTCTCCCATAGCGGAGAATACGAGCCCTAAGTACTCAGGCGCATGGCTAACATGGAGTTTGGCAAGACATCTGCACATGTGAGGCACAGTGGGGACTCGGGGCAAAGGTAGGGTTTATACTGAAGCAAGTGTGCTAATGTATATACTGTACATTACCCCTATGTATATCTGAATTATCTTTATTTACAGAGCTTACCATTGCTGGGATAACCCCTTTTAAGCTCTGCTCCTGATATAAATGTATAAACCTTGCTAATATATTATTTGTATTTACCCAGAGGCCTCAACCGCCAGATATCGATGCAATTTCTGGCTTCTGCTCAACATAGAAAGCGTTCCTGTCAGGTCATCACTGCTGTGTGAAGGGAGCTGGCTAAATAGCATTTCAATAGCCAAGCCAGTCCCCTTTTTGTCTGTGCATCCGTCATGAAAGAGAAGGGGTTGTCATGGCTTTTAAGAGACCTTCAGAAAGTCCTCTACACATAGTGCCCTGGTCATGTGCGGCAATGGAAACACTGACCTGTATTGAACAGCAGCTGTAAGTGGAGCAGCCAGGACCACTGCTGATATCAGAAGATAGGGCACTGTTAGTAATACAAATATGGTAGTAAATGGTATATTTTGGTAATAGGAATATCCCATAACCCCTGCTGTAGGACAGACTATTCCAGCTATTACCTCCTGTTTTGTCAGGGTTTATTAATGAGAATCTAAAGTCGTGTGAAATCTACCTCCTGACTCCTCAGAAGCTTGGGCGGCACCTCTGTACCTCCGCCATACTCTGCGCTGCCTCTCTACATCTCCAGATTACGCTCCGTGGACATTGTTCTCCTCTCCGCGGTCCATGCACTCACCAGCACACTGTGGTGATACAGAATGTTTCTAAACTACAATCATTTAAAGAAATTGTGGGACTAAGATTTTGTGTTCACTGTTCTACATCTAGTAAGGCAAATAAGCCCCAATTAGGGCGATCTCACACACGGGGAACCTCACTTTGGGCCTCGACCCAGAAGTATTAGTCTGTTTCAGACGTACATAAAAATGTGGCAGACCATGTGTTTGCGAATGTCTTAAAAAGATTAACAATGCCGGAGTGGAGGTCTAAAGTGACTGTCTGGCTCATATTACAGAATGATTTTGTCAGGGTTTTCGTCAAAATTCAGTTTTTTCGGGATTCCTACAAAATGGCTGACGTTGTGCTCAGTGGAGAGCACCGTATATGTGTGAACCTAGTCTTTGGGTGGTCTCCTCAATATTAGATTAGTGGAGGCTGATTCCCAGCAGTGCCTGGAAATACAGTTCAGCCCCTTGGCACCAAATTTTGTAAAACAAAAGATTTTTTTAATCCGATTCCAGGAATACTTTTGTGAATTGCTGGTCTTTAATTCTTACAGGGGTTTTCCAGGATGAACTGTTTTACTCTACAGACTTGCCCTATCTAAAAATCAGAAAATGAGCTATTCTCCACTGCTGCATCCAGTCTTGGTTGATACCGTTGTAGCTGTGACATCATGACTATAGCATGTGATCGCTACAGCCAATCACTGGGCTCAGTGGTCCTGTGCCATTTACCTAAACCTAACTGCTGAGACCATTGACCGGCTGCAGCGGTCACATGCTGTAGTCGTGATGTTACTACTCCAGCTGAAGAACAACAAAGGCAGTGGCAGGGGGTAAGACTTCTTTTTTTATTTTTTTTATTTTAGGTAGAACAAGCCAGGGAGTAAAAGAAAATGAACCCCTTTTAATCATTATACTGTCGATTATCAGAATATTATTGCTTAATGGAGACTACCTCATACATCAAACCTCCTTTTATCAAAAGCTCTGCGTGCTCTAAAACACGTGTACGTTTCCAGGGGGTATTCTGTTTTCAGCTATGCAGTTTTCTTACATAATATATCAATTTCTTGTGACTTTCCAAATTTGTGTTTGTAGTCAATGAAAAAGAACATTTTATTTATTCCTTCCAGTGGAGAAAATACGTTCTGGTTATGTGGTGGCCTAATTCTGATAACTGTACTGTAACAGAACATGTACCTGTGTTTCCATCACGTGACCGGGATATGTTTCATTCTCTGGAAGCCAACTATTACACTGATATGTAATGTCAAAGATGAAGATTGTATAACTTTTCAGAAAGTGGACAATGAATAACCATTATTTGCTGAAACCATTACTAACTTTAACGCCGAACTGGCGTCTTCATCAGGCCAGTTCCTGATGAAGACACTGTCAGCATTGAAACGCGCTGCATGGATTTTTTACCTTTAATTTCATGGCTGGTTATGGTGATTTTAGACTTCTGAGTAACACTTCAACAATAAAATACCCATAGAATTTCCACTCCGCTGGGTTAACTACATGTTAATCTGGTAAATCAGGGCCTAGCCCAAAGCACATAATTTTGTGTAAGTGTGTCAACATAATGTGCGCTCAGCCGAGCTAAACTTTGGCAATCGTCCTCACTTCTAATTCGTAATGTGTTCTCATAACATTACAGCTTTGTCTTAGGCCAGGATCAGACGAGGATATGAAAAATCAGCCATCCATATTGTCATCTGGGTGTCTCTATTTTATGTCCTTGTTACATCCATAATTACGCAATAACATTTTCAAATGTACACAAAATTGTTTCCTTTGTTAATAATGGCCATGTGTCCGTAAACATCAGATAGATAGATCATCTAGATAGATAATCAATAAGGGATCTGATATTTTTTTTTTTGTTGTTTAAAGGGAACCCGTCGCCAGAAAAAACTTTTAGCCTGCAGATATGAGGTTAATCTCTATACTCAGAGCGATGACTGAACTCAAATGCTGCCTGGGGGTGAATAAAGTTAATTTTCTTCCCACAGCTGCGTGCAGGCGCTGGCCAGCATAATAACGCTATTAACTTGCAGATTAACCCCATATCTGCAGGTTAATAGCGTTTTTTCTGGAGACAGGTTCCCTTTAATTTTTTTTTCACACTCCTAGATTTATATAGGCAATACTCATCCAATACCGAGAAGAGGGAAAAAAAAATCTTGATCTAAACAGCCTGATTTATTTTTTTATAAATACGGATAAGCACTCATACTTGCAGCCTTACAAAAAGTTAGAAGAGAAATGTCGTCTACTAAACAATCTCAAGCTGAAGGCAGCCAACATTTTATCATGTAAGGCAAGGATTAGACTTTAGTTGCGGATCTACATTTACAGCAGTTTTAATCTTGCAGCTGTGACAGTTTTTTGACATAACTAGTGATGAGCGAGTGTACTCGTTGGTCGGGTTTTCCTGAGCACGCTCGGGTGTCCTCCGAGTATTTATGACTGCTCAGAGATTTAGTTTTCATCACGGCAGCTGAATGATTTACAGCTTCTAGCCAGGCTGAGTACATGTGGGGGTTGCCTGGTTGCTAGGGAATCCCCACATGTAATCAAGCTGGCTAATAGCTGTAAATCATTTAGCTGCCGTGATGAAAACTAAATCTCTGAGCAGTCATAAATACTCGGAGGTCACCCGAGCGTGCTCGGTAAACCCGAGCAACGACTACACTCGCTCATCACTAGACATAACCACAAATAAAGAGTTGTTCTAATGGTTTTGCCATGATCATGGTAGAAATATTCTGTTTTAGCAAATGTCTTAGAACTGCTCTGGTTTGTGCTGCAGCTATAATCTGTTAATGGGGAAAAAATGGCAAAAGGTTACAACAAATATGACCTTTTTGATAGTTGTTGTGTTTTTTTTTGGTTTTTAAAGGGCCACTGTCACCCCCCCCCAGCCGTTATAAACTAAAAGAGCCACCTTGTGCAGCAGTAATGCTGCAGTCTAACAAGGTGGCTCTTTTAGTTTTTGATTCATTTATTACCTCAATAAAGCGTTTTAAAAATTGGCCACAAATACCAGATATTGTACCGGGAGGCGGTCCGAATCGTCCTCTATCAATCTCCCAACTGCCGTCACTCTTCTCTTCAGGGGCGATGGTCGCCGCCCCCTGAGCGCTGTTGCTTCTTAAATCCGGCGCCTGCGCTGTGCGTGCCTGCCTGGGGCCCGCACTGTGTTATTCATTATGCACAGTGCGGGGCTGGGGTTCCTGGGCATGCGCACTGCGCTTGTCAGACGCTCCCCCGGTCCCCCGCCTTCCAGCATTGCCGGAATATACAGGTTTCATTGCCGACGTTTTGAACAGCCACAAAGAACAACGCTGGAAGGCGGGGGACCGGGGGAGCGTCTGACAAGCGCAGTGCGCATGCCCAGGAACCCCAGCCCCGCACTGTGCATAATGAATAACACAGTACGGGGCGGGGATTCAGGAACAGGGTGGCCGCACTGCCCGCACCTGCGCAGTCAGGCACCCTGCGTCTGAGCTGTGACTGACAATGAAGACTGCGCCTGCCCCAGGCAGGCACGCACAGCGCAGGCGCCGGATTTAAGAAGCAACAGCGCTCAGGGGGCGGCGACCATCGCCCCTGAAGAGAAGAGTGACGGCAGTTGGGAGATTGATAGAGGACGATTCGGACCGCCTCCAGGTACAATATCTGGTATTTGTGGCCAATTTTTAAAACGCTTTATTGAAGTAATAAATGAATCAAAAACTAAAAGAGCCACCTTGTTAGACTGCAGCATTACTGCTGCACAAGGTGGCTCTTTTACTTTATAACGGCTGGGGGGGGGGGGGGGGTGACAGTGGCCCTTTAACACAATAAATCCTGAAGGACATGTGGTTTTCAAATGCCAAACATGGCTGATAATTTTATGCATTATTAACAGTGATGAGCGAACGTGCTCGGATAATGTGTTGTTCGGGTGTTATTCAAGTATGTTGGGCGTGCTCGGATAATATGTCCCCAGTGACTGCATGATTTGCTGCTATAGACAGCCCCAACACACGCGGGCCTGCCAACAAACAGGAAATCCTCGCATATGTTGCGTCTGTGTAATAGCTGCGAATCATACAGCCACAGGGGCTCGGGACATATTATCCGAGCATGCCCAAGATACTCAGATAACACCTGAGCATGCTCGGATAAGCCGTTATCAGAGCACGTTCCTAATTAATAGTTATGGAACATCACAAGGACATGGTATAGAGAACACCCTATACAGAGATGTAAGGAAATTAATCTGCACAGAGTGTTGCACCGCATGATGATGAACATCTCCAAAAGGTGACTCGTTAATTTACTGACAGGTAGCCAAAATGCTCTGCGCGCACTTCTATTCTCCTGACACTTCAAGCTATGTATTAAATAACACCTGATTGGTAATGATGATGAAATGTGCCTTAACGAGTGCTCTTCTGATCTGTGCCTCATGAAGGATTCTAGAATACTGACTTGACTGTAATGGTGTTATATATATTCTGTATTTCTGTAATAATGTTCCAAACAGAAGAGTTAAATATTAATAGCTTTATGTACCTCTGTACAGTGAATAAATAATAGATATACAAAATGCTGTGTGTTTGTCTCGCTCATTACAAAAATAAAGGTTCAAATACATTTTATGGGTAACCAGAAGAAAATGATACTCTATGTACAATCATGGATTTTATGTTCGCATTAATTTTTTGTTGTTTGAAATCATGACCTAAAAACACAATGTGACTGCTTTGTATGAGCACACCCTAAGAATATATAAAAGCAAAAAACCCTGAAATTGAATTCCATTCCTGTGAATCAGGCTGTTTTTGCAGCATTTGCGTGGCTTTTTGCAAACACCATTCTGAAGAAAAGAAGTGACATTTTCTGCAAAAATGTACCTTATGATGATGCCCTTTAAGAAAATAATGGGCATATTTATTGATGCTATTGAATTCTTAGCAAAGATTTATATAGCAGTATTTTCTGCTTTATTTTTTTTATAAATCTGGTGCATGTTCAAACTATCTAGTCTAAGGCCCCAATTCATAAAGACTTACAATTTTTCCTGCGGGAGTGTTCCTGCTGTAGTCAGACGCTTCTGATTCATTAACAGGCTCAGTTTTTGCTACCTCATCTGAGGGCAGCCTGATGTAGGCAAAGAGAAGCTGAATCCAAAGATCTATCACTTAGGCTACGTTCACATTTGCGTTGTGCGCCGCAGCGTCGGCGCCGCAACGCACAACGCAAATAAAAACGCAGCAAAACGCATGCACAACGCTGCGTTTTGCGCCGCATGCGTCGTTTTTTTCATTGAATTTGGACGCAGCAAAAATGCAACTTGCGTCCTCTGCGCCCCGACGCGGGCGCCGCAGCGATGCATGCGGCGCAAAACGCAAGTGCGCCGCATGTCCATGCGCCCCCATGTTAAATATAGGGGCGCATGACGCATGCGGCGCCCGACGCTGCGGCGAGGACCGCAAATGTGAACGTAGCCTTAGAGTACTGGGTGCAGCTGTTCTGACACATTCAGCATTTTTAGATTCAGTAATGAAGCAGAGCTGAGAAAGCTAACCCTGCCCACACCAGTCTCTTTATGTGCAAAGTCTATAGATAGTGAGGTGCTTATCACGGAGGGGGCGGAGTTTGATTAAGAGGTGGTGCTAAAACAATCATTACAAGCAAACAAAACCTCAGAACTTGATAGGATGGGCATCCCTGAAATCTGTGTTTTAACCCCTTCAGCAAATTATCTTCAGATTACATAGCAAATACCTGCTGACATATTCCTTTTACTTAATCAGGAGCATCTGACAAGTGGTGGACGCCTGGCCAAAAATCTTACTCCAGTCAGACAGAATTCTGGCATAAAAGATTTGATGAATTGGACCCCTTACCATATATTTTTTTTTTGTGCACCATATCGCCCTTTCTAATAAATAACTCTCTTTTCAGTGAGCTCACACCCCATTGTCGTACAAAGCCGAGAACTTGTCTAAAACACATAATAAATATAGTACAAGTTATAAGATGGTCTCTTTGGCACAAATTATGCTGGAATACTGGCACATTGAGAAATACACCCCAATGATGTCTAATTTGGTGACCTTTGGCCTGTGATCACTGCTGCTTTACAAAGCTTCTATATACAGTAGTCCATAGTAGCTGTAATTTAGCACAGTTATTCTGTCCATACTGATAGTAATTTATTTATTTTACTCAGATAGCGCCATTAATTCCACACCACTTTACACATCATATCACTGTCCCCACTAGAAATCACAATCTTTCATCCCTATCCATATGTCTTTAGCGTGTGGGAGGAAACCGGAGAACTCTGAAAAAACCCACACAAGCACGGGGAGAACATACAAACTCCTTGCAGATGTTGTCATTGGTGGGATTAGAACCCAGGACCCCAGTGCTGCAATGGTAACCACCATACTGCCCTTTTTAGTTCATGGCATTAAAATTGTATTAATTTGTGTCACTGGTGCCATTCATAAAAGTGGGATTAAAGTATTACCTCTCAGTTTAATCTTTTACAATACTTCCAGATCTATTTATTGTGCTAATTTGTTATGCCTAAAACTTGGCATTACGTCTTCATACTGGGGTGGTTCGGACAGTAAGGCCGCAATGCGAGAAACTCGCACGAGTCTCTCACATCAATACCCTACACTCGGGACCGGAGCATGCGGCTGCATGTATTTCTATGCAGACGCATGCTCCGGTACTGAGTGCCTGCGGCAGTGCCAGGTATTGATGCGAGAGACTCATGCAAGTTTCTCGCATTGCACTCGCAAGTGTGACCCTGGCTTAACTAAAAACGTAGCTAGGTAGAGAGGTAATCATACAGTTGGTAAGCTTGGAATAGATACTATATTATCAGAATCGGTGGTACCTCGTGCCATCTGGCTACCATGGAGTGATTAATTCTGCAGTTATCTTTCTGACATAGGTGTTCATTCTCACTGAGCCTTATGACCTGATCAAAGTACGAGGAGCGACGAGACATGTGCACTCTGCTCATCAGGTTATCTTACTCTTATCTACTGTAATTTAGGTGACTAACACAAAAACAAATAGAAAGTGGATGAACTGTCTAGTTATCGAATATCTTATGTAGGGCCATGTGCACACGTTCAGTATTTTTCGCGTTTTTTTTGCATTTTTTCGCTATAAAAACGTGATAAAAACGCGAAAAAAACGCTAACATATGCCTCCTATTATTTACAGTGTATTCCGCATTTCTTGTGCAAATGTTGCATTTTTTTCCGTGAAAAAATCGCATCGTGGAAAAAAAAGCAACATGTTCATTAAAAATGCGGAATTGCGGGATTCCGCACACCTAGGAGTGCATTGATCTGTATACTTTCCGCACGGGGCTGTGCACACCATGCGGGAAGTAAGCAGATTATGTGCAGTTGGTACCCAGGGTGGAGGAGAGGAGACTCTCCACGGACTGGGCACCATATAATTGGTCAAAAAAAAAAGAATTAAAATAAAAAATAGTGATATACTCACCTTCGATGTCTTCCCGCCTCTCAGGTGCATGCTGCCGCTTCGGTTCCTATAGCTGGTGTGCGGTGAAGGACCTGCGATGACGTCGCGGTCCTGTGATTTTTTCGCGAGACCGGTCATGTGACCGCTCACGTGACCGCGACGTCATGGAAGGTCCTGCGCACACACACCAGCTATAGGAACGGACGCCGCTGAGGAGATCAGCTGCCTGCAGGTGAGTATAACAATTTTTTAATTTTTTTTAAATTATTTTTAAACATTCTATCTTTTACTATAGATGCTGCATAAGCAGCATCTATAGTAAAAAGTTGGTCACACTTGTCACACAGTATGTTTAACAAGTGTGACCAACTTGTCAGTCAGTTTTCCAAGCGATGCTACAGATCGCTTGGAAAACTTTAGCATTCTGCAAGCTAATTACGCTTGCAGAATGCTAAAAAAACCGCAAAAAAAACGGAAAAAAAACGCAAAAAAAAAAATGCGGATTTCTTGCAGAAAATTTCCGGTTTTCTTCAGGAAATTTCTGCAAGAAATCTGGACGTGTGCACATACCCTAAGAGCAGGTCACGCATTTAATTGGATGAAAGGGATAAAAGGATATTCATGCTTAGAAAATGTGAAGTTTGTTTATTACAATTTATGTAAGATGTACAGGGTGGGCCATGTATATGGATACACCTAAATAAAATGGGAATGGTTGGTGATATCAACTTCCTGTTTGTGGCACATTAGTATATGGGAAGGGGAAAACTTTTCAAGATGGGTGGTGAACATGGCGGCCATTTTGGATCCAACATTATTTTTTCCAATAGGAAAAGGGTTATGTGACACATCAAACATATTGAGAATTTTACAAGAAAAACAATGGTGTGCTTGGTTTTCACGTAACTTTATTCTGTCATGAGTTATTTGCAAGTTTCTCTTTGTTTACAGCCATTGACATGTCGCGGAGGTTAACACATGAGGAGGGGATAGGTATTGTGACGTCTGGTGAACGCAGTACATGGGTCATTGCAGCAGATTTCAATGCAAGACAACCTACGCAAGAAAACTGTCACCATTCCCATGTTATTTAGGTGCATCCATATAAATGGCCCACCCAAAAAAGTTTGCCTCATCACTGAACATAATGTTCTGTGTAAACTGAGGGTGCTGTTCCAATTTTTGTATTGCACATTCTGCAAATTCAGCGCGCCGATATGGCATACCTCCCAACCAGGAGCGGGGGAAAAACACAGAAGTGGTGACATGTTTCTATTATACTTTTCCTCTGGTTGTTCCACTCCTGGTTTTGGCTTACAAATACTGAGATAAAATACTGACCAAATACTCAACGTGTGCACTTGGCCTTACAAAACAGTGGGACAAACTACAAGGCAATTTTCCATGACAAATTTGGACCATGTGCCTAGCCACTCCTTTCTACCCTGGCAGGAGATGTCAGAGGGAACGGTAATTATTGCATTTTTTTTTTAATGCCTTTTTCCATCTTGGGCTACTTTCCCACGATGAGCTTTTGGTATGTTTTTGATGCTGCTTGTTTTTTTGGTTTAAAAAAATGTAGCGTCTGAGGGTATGTGCACAGGTTGCAGATTTTGTTGCGGATTCGCAGCTGTTTTCCCTGAGTGTACAGTACCATGTAAACCTATGGAAAACAAAATCCACAGTGCCCATGCTGCGGAAAAAAACGTGCGGAAACGTAGCGTTGTTTATTCTGCAGCATGTCAATTCTTTGTGCGGATTCCGCAGTGGTTTACACCTGCTCCATAATAGGAATCCGCAGGTGTAAATCTGCAGGTGGAATCCGCACAAAATCCGCAAAAAAATCTCGGTAATTTACCAAAATCAGTCCAGAAAAATCCACACCACTTTCCGCAACGTGTGCACGTGGCCTTACAGTTCTAGTAAAGTGGATTGGATTTCTAGAAATGTCATGCCCAGTGTGCTTCTTTTTTACATTTAGGAAACTGACCTACGGTGCGTGATTCAAACCCGCAACCTGTCAATTATTCTTGCTAGCACATGGAGTTTTTTGTGCAGATTTTACCCATAGACTTACATTAGATGCATAAAATCTGCAGATAAAGAACGCACATGCGTTTTGAATGCGTTTCCGCAGCGGAAAGCCATTAAAAACAAATGTAATCTGCACTTAAGTATGGTAATAGAGCTATGTCAAAAGCAAAAAAAAGACAGGAAGTAACAAAAATAAAGCAGCTTTATCTACAGCATGACAGGCTGGACCACGGTGAGTCATTGGACGTGGTATATCTCGATTTTTCCAAAGCGTTTGATACCGTGCCGCACAAGAGGTTGGTACACAAAATGAGAATGCTTGGTCTGGGGGAAAATGTGTGTAAATGGGTTAGTAACTGGCTTAGTGATAGAAAGCAGAGGGTGGTTATAAATGGTATAGTCTCTAACTGGGTCGCTGTGACCAGTGGGGTACCGCAGGGGTCGGTATTGGGACCTGTTCTCTTCAACATATTCATTAATGATCTGGTAGAAGGTTTACACAGTAAAATATTGATATTTGCAGATGATACAAAACTATGTAAAGCAGTTAATACAAGAGAAGATAGTATTCTGCTACAGATGGATCTGGATAAGTTGGAAACTTGGGCTGAAAGGTGGCAGATGAGGTTTAACAATGATAAATGTAAGGTTATACACATGGGAAGAAGGAATCAATATCACCATTACACACTGAACGGGAAACCACTGGGTAAATCTGACAGGGAGAAGGACTTGGGGATCCTAGTTAATGATAAACTTACCTGGAGCAGCCAGTGCCAAGCAGCAGCTGCCAAGGCAAACAGGATCATGGGGTGCATTAAAAGAGGTCTGGATACACATGATGAGAGCATTATACTGCCTCTGTACAAATCCCTAGTTAGACCGCACATGGAGTACTGTGTCCAGTTTTGGGCACCGGTGCTCAGGAAGGATATAATGGAACTAGAGAGAGTACAAAGGAGGGCAACAAAGTTAATAAAGGGGATGGGAGAACTACAATACCCAGATAGATTAGCGAAATTAGGATTATTTAGTCTAGAAAAAAGACGACTGAGGGGCGATCTAATAACCATGTATAAGTATATAAGGGGACAATACAAATATCTCGCTGAGGATCTGTTTATACCAAGGAAGGTGACGGGCACAAGGGGGCATTCTTTGCGTCTGGAGGAGAGAAGGTTTTTCCACCAACATAGAAGAGGATTCTTTACTGTTAGGGCAGTGAGAATCTGGAATTGCTTGCCTGAGGAGGTGGTGATGGCGAACTCAGTCGAGGGGTTCAAGAGAGGCCTGGATGTCTTCCTGGAGCAGAACAATATTGTATCATACAATTATTAGGTTCTGTAGAAGGATGTAGATCTGGGGATTTATTATGATGGAATATAGGAATATAGGCTGAACTGGATGGACAAATGTCTTTTTTCGGCCTTACTAACTATGTTACTATGTTACTATGTTACACCCAAACAGAGACAAAAAAAATGCAGCGGCAACTCTGAGGTAATTTATTTGGTCAATATTTTACCTCAGTATTTGTAAGCCAAAACCAGGAGTGGGAGAAAAATACAGAAGTGGTGACTTGTTTCTATCAGGGTATATTTCCACGATCGTGATTGGCTCAGTATTTGCTCAGGATTTGACGCAGGTGGAATCTGCATCTGAGGTCACTGGCAGGTCACGTTTTTTACATGCGTTTTTTATGCCTTTTTTTTTGTCACTTGAAATAAAGCTTATTGAAAGTTGGCTTCTGGGAAGTAAAAAAATACAGTGACATACCTCCCAACCGTCCCGATTTCAGCGTGACAGTCCCGCTTTGGCACCGGGGTCCCGCTGTCCCGCTTCGGGCATTTAAAATCCCGAATTTGCGGCCGCCGGTGAAGCCCCGCCCACTTCCGGGACGTAGAGAGAGCCCGATTAGTACCCGCTGTTCGTTCCGTTCCCTGGGACTGCGTTGTAGCCACGCCCCCTTGAGTTGCCTCACCGCCCGCCTCCGGCTTCCTCCTCAACTATAGACGTGGGCGGACTCTGAGGACAGAGCGGCAGCACCCGGACTGGTTTCTGGCACGGGGGCAGAGTTGTGAGACACTCCGTGTCTGTGTGACCGCGGGAGCAGCGAGCGGATCTCCAGACTGTAAGTGAATGTATGTGTCTCTCCCCCTCTCCATGCAGCGCTGCCCTGCTGCGGTTACAGCAGAGACTCTGACAGCATAGGAGGACTGACAAACTAAACTTTGTCTCCCCATGGTGCGCGCACCCCACTCCCACTCTCCCCCTGGTACCCATCCATCGGATTCTCCACCAACCTGGTGCAGCACCCCTTACATTCTATGGGGGCTGCCACCTGCCTGCGTTACATTCTATGGGGGCTGCCACCTGCCTGCGTTACATTCTATGGGGGCTGCCACCTGCCTGCGTTACATTCTATGGGGGCTGTGCAGCATTATATTCTATGGGGCTGTGGTGTATTACATTCTATGGGGACTGAGCTGTAATGCTGGATACAGCAGTCAGCGGCGCAGCTGGATGACACCATTCAGCGCCGTGGGAGTGGAAGCTGCCGGCTGCTGCGAGGGAGCGCGGTGAAAGGTGTTTGTGTGTACTGATGGAGAAGGCAATGATGGGGGTGGGGTAACCATGTGTGGCCATTATACTGCACCCAGCATTGTGTGGGGCCATTATACTGTACCCAGCATTGTGTGGCCATTATACTATACCCAGCATCGTGTGGGGCCATTATACTGTACAAAGCATCATGTGGCGCCATTATACTGTATGGACCATCACGTGGGGCAAGTATACTGTACGCAGCATCATGTGGGGCCATTATACAGTATGGAGCATAATGTGGCCAATGGCCATTGTACAGTATGGAGCGTCGTGTGTGGCCATATTTTTTTGTTCATAATTATTGTTAACGAAACATTGTGATCAGAAGTGCTAAATGGGTGTGGTTGGGGCGTGGCTAGTTGTGAAATGGGTGTGGCCTAAAATTTGCCGCTGACTTTGTCCCTCTTTCCCTTCCCCTAAAGTTGGGAGGTATGCAGTGATTTCTTGTTTGCAGATAGGGTACGTGCACACAGTCAGTAAATGCTACAGGTTGCATGCTGCGTACATCTGCAGCGTCCAACCCGCAGCATCCAGATGTTACAGCATAGTAGATGGGATTTCAAGAAATCCCATGTCCACTATGCGTTCAAAGACGCAGGCGGTAGACCTGCGTAAACGGACATGCGGCATGTCTTTCTAGACCACAGCATGTCTATTTATGATGCGGAGATGCTCAGTCCCCGCAGCGTAAATTTCCCATAGACTATCATTACATGCGGTAAAACTGCATCTAATTATTAGTCACATGCGTAATAACTGCGGAAACGCAGCTTACTACACATGTGTACTAATTTACATATGTTGAATCTTGTGTCACATCCGGAAGTACGTGACGGGCCGGTGTCACACTTTCGAGTGTGATGCGAGAAACTCGCATCAACACCTGGCGCTGCAGCCAGCACTCCGACCGACGTGTGCGGCTGCATAGAAATACATGCAGCCGCACATTCTGGTGCCGGCTGTTGATGTGAGAGCCTCGCATCATACTCGCAAGTGTGACACCGGCCACACAGGCATATGTAATGTCCTTTCCTTTTTTTTACTAAATAAATCATTTATTTATTTTTTTTAAATGGCGTGGGCTTCCACACTTTGTTTTCAAAACCAGCAGAGGGAAAGCCAGCGACTGGGGGCCGATGTTTATAGCCTGGGAAGGGGTAATACCCATGGAGTTTCCCAGGCTATAAATCTCATCCTGCAGCTGTATATTTAGCCTTTACTGGCTATTAAAATAGGGGGACCCCCCAAAAAAAAACTTATGTGGGGTCCCCCTATAATTAATAACCAGCAAAGGCTAGGCAGACAGCTGCAGGCTGATATTAATAGCTTAGGAAGGGACCATGGTCATTGGGTCCCCCCCTCCGGCTACAAACACCAGCTCACAGCTGCCTCAGAAATGGCGCATCTCTAAGATGCGCCAATTCCAGCACTTAGCCTCGCTCTTCCCACTTGCCCTGTAGCGGTGGCAAATGGGGTAATAGTTTGGGGGTTAATGTCACCTTTGTATTATTAGGTGACATCAAGCTCGGCTTAGTAATGGACAGGAGTCTATAAGACATCTATCCATTACTAATCCTATAGTTGTTACAGGTTAAATAAAGACACAGCCAGAATAAAGTGTTTTAATGAAATAAAACACCACGCAGTTTTCCCATCTTTATTGTTCTGCTAATTTCCCGAATCCCTCGATCTCCTGCAAAAAAATTAAAATAATAAACCAACACAAATACTCCCTGTTCCGACATTGTCCGTAATAACGAGAGTCCCACTTTGAGTCCAGCTCTACTACATCTGGATGCCTGACATCCAGATGTAGCAGAGCTTGTAGATGACTCTCCAGCAGTCACCTGCACTGCAGTTCTCACAATCAGCTGATCGTGAAAACCAGCCTAGTGACCGGAGGTAACCCCGGCGGTCACGTGCACGGCAGTTCTCGCAGTGAGCTCAGTCATTGCGAGAACTGCAGTGTACGCGGACTTCCAGCGGTCACAAGGTAAGATATTATTTAAATTTGTTTGATTTGAATGCGTAGTAAGCTGCGTTTCCGCAGTTATTACGCATGTGACTAATAATTAGATGCGGTTTTACCACATCTAATGGTAGTCAATGGGAAATTTACGCATCTCTGCATCGTAAATAGAGAAGCTGCGGTCTATAAAGACACGCCGCATGTCCAGATACGCAGGTCTGCTGCCTGTGTCTCCGAATGCATAGTGGAAATGGGATTTCATGAAATCCCCTCCACTATGCTGTAACATCTGGACGCTGCAGGTTTGACACTGTGGATGTACGCAGCGTCAAACCCGCAGCGTTTCCTGACCGTGGAAACCTACTCTTATACTTTTCCTCTGATTGTTCCTTACCTGGTTTCAAGTTACAAATACTGAGGTAAAAAACTCACCAAATACTGAACGTGTGACCATGGACTAATGATGCAGCTGAACTATGTAGTGTTGGTGCATTTTTTTTTCTCTATATGCTTCTATATGGAACCTGAAAAAAAACTGCATGTAAAAAAAAATATTGTTGCATTTTTAAGCGTAGAATCAAAGCTTTTCTGTTCTAATATGCACAAAAAAATATATCAAGTAACGGGGGGTAAAAGCATGAAAAAAACCTGTGGCAAACAAACAATGAGAGAAGATTGCTATTGCATCGTGGGGTGCGGAGACTGGCAGAAAACTCACAGCATTTACGCTTTGGCTGAATACGGCCTCCGCGTTTAGCTCCTGCATGCAGCGATACAGGTTGTGGGTTTGATTTCTGGGGAAACCAGATCACAAGTAAAGGAAAATGCCAAGAGAACAGGCGAGTGGAAGTGAGGACAAAGCCCTCAAATGGGAACAGTCTTGCTGAATGCAGCACAGTTTGGAGCTATGTCGTAGGATATGTTCACACTGGACAAATGCCATTCTCGGATGTCAGTATTTCACTTTCTAGCCTTGTTTTTCAAAAATATTGCCAATTTCAAGATGATTTACACATGCTGGTTTTGTGTGATTCTTTCTCTGTGCTTTTTTTTGCCAATTGTAAAAAACAAAGCACCAAGAAACTGTTATGTATAACTGCCACATATAGAATTCTTTATTGGATAACTATACATAATAGGGCCCCTACTTTCATAATACACACCTCTGCTTTCTATTCACGGGGCTGTGTAGGCAGTCTCTGTCTCTCTGCCGTCTTGCCCATTACAATCCCTGGTTCCAATCTCACACTAGGCTTAGACCTGACACCATTAGACGACCTGGAAAAGGAGTAATAATTAATACAAGAAGTAACTTTACCACCATGCAGTTTAATCATTAAAAAATAGAGGGTTTGCTATTATTTTACTGGCTTTCAGGTAGATATACTGAGGGTATGTGCCCACGCTGTGAATTACTCTGCAGATTTTTCCGGACTGATTTTGGTAAATCCGCAGGTAATCCGCACTGTGGATTTCCTGTGGAATTACCGCTTTTTTTTTGCGGTTTTTGAGTGGATTCCACCTGCGGTTTTACCCCTGTGGATTCCTATTATGGAGCAGGTGTAAACCGCTGCGGAATCCGCACAAAGAAATGACATGCTACAGAATAAACAACGCTACGTTTCCGCATGTTTTTTTCCGCAGCATGTGCACTGCGGATTTTGTTTTCCATAGGTTTACATGGTACTGTAAACGCATGGAAAACTGCTGCCGCAGCAAAGTCTGCAGCGTGTGCACATACCCTGACTGTACCAGTAATTCACCAGCCCAGGTGTCAATCCTTAAATTTTTTTCTTGTACCGTAATATAAAAAAAAAAACATAATGACTCATAGAGGATATATCTAAGGCTAAATGATGACATGTTGTACGACACTGAAATCATATCTACCAAATTCCTATGGCAAAAACATCAAAAATAGAACAAATGCAAGCCAATAAAATCACCAAATCTTTATTATTAAAATATTCAAGAAGTATTGTTTCTCCTTGCGGAGATTGACATGTTAAGCATGCTGAGATCAGGAGACTTAAAACCGCAATGCTCCTTTGGGAAATATGCAATTTGTCTTTTCAGAGAGGAAGAGTACTAGAACTCTAGTGCCACCTATTGGAAGTAGCAATCCTGAAAGTCAATGTCAACCCTTTAATAAGCCTTGTCACATGACTTAAGATAAAAGCCAAACCAGAATCTCAATTTGCAGACACTGTGTTTCGGGGTACTGCCCCTCGTCAGTGCAAAATGGAGATCAGGATTGGCTGAGTGAGAGGTGTCTGACCGATATCCAAGAAGTATCGTTTCTCCTTGCGGAGAGTGACATGTTAAGCATGCCGAGATGAGGAGACTTAAAGTCGCAATGCTCCTCTGGGAAATATGCAAATTGTCTCTTCAGAGAGGAAGAGGACTAGAACTCTAGTGCCACCTATGAGTCATGTGACAAGGCTCGTTAAAGGGTTGACATTGACTTTTAGGATTGCTACTTCCAATAGGTGGCACTAGGGTTCTAGTTCTCTTCCTCTCTGAAGAGACAATTTGCATATTTCCCAGAGGAGCATTGCGGCTTTAAGTCTCCTCATCTCGGCATGCTTAGCATGTCAATCTCCACAAGGAGAAACAATACTTCTTGGATATCGGTCAGACGCCTCTCACTCAGCCAAACCAGATCTCCACTTTGCACAGACGAGGGGCAGTACAGTGGTTGCAAATTGAGATTCTGGTTTGTCTTTTATCCTAAGTCATGTGACAAGGCTCGTTAAAGGGTTGACATTGACTTTTAGGATTGCTACTTCCAATAGGTGGCACTAGAGTTCTAGTGCTCTTCCTCTCTGAAGAGACAATTTGCTTATTAAAATATTAAAACGCACAATAAAAAATATATTAACAGAAAAAAATTGAGTACCACAGGTAATGAAAAAATGGCAGAAATCACCCTAGCAAGAGTAGAACCATAGCAGAAACCTTGCTGTACAAATCCAAAAATGAGGCCACAAGGGTTTATCTATTGCAATTATATAATAAAATTGAGGTAGTACAATAAGTGTTTATAATATTAATGTATAGAGTTAGCAACACATATGATAATCCAAGTGAATAGAAGACTATATTGAAACAAAGATAATATTATATATCCATAGTGCACAAGAGGTACAAATCACAAGGAAGATGGTGAAGTCCCGCCACACCCGTCTCGCATTTAGCATAAACACGCGTCGGGTGTGGTGGGACTACACCATCTCCCTTGTGATTTGTACCTTTTGTGCAATATGGATATATAATATTATATTTGTTCCATATAGTCTTCTATTCACTTATTATCATGTGTGTATCTAAGGCCGGGGTCACACTTGCGAGTGCAATGCGAGAAACTTACACGATTCTCTTGCCTCAATACCCGGCACTGCCGCCGGCTCTCGGGAACGGAGCGTTCAGCTGCATAGAAATACATGCAGCCGCATGCTCCGCTCCTGAGTGCCGGCGGCAGTGCCGGGTATTGAGGCAAGAGAATCGTGCAAGTTTCTCGCATTCCACTCGCAAGTGTGACCCCGGCCTCTTATTATAGCGCCATTTATTCCATGGCGCTTTACATGTGAAGATGAGTATACATAGTAAAAACAAGTACAAGAATCTTAAACAATACAAGTCTCCAACTGGTACAGGAGGAGAGAGGACCCTGCCCGCGAGGGCTCCATGTCAACAAGGGATGGGTAAGGATACAGTAGGTGAGGGTAGAGCTGGTCGTGCAGCAGTATGGAGGAACGAGGGTTACTGCAGGTTGTAGGCTTGTCGGAAGAGGTGGGTCTTCAGGTTCCTTTTGAAGGTTTCCACAGTAGGTGAGAGTCTGATATGTTGGGGGTAGAGCGTTCCAGAGTAGGGGGGGGGGGATGTGATAAGAGGAGAGTAGAGAAGGAGATCTTGTGAGAATCGGAGGTTACATGCAGGTAAATACCTTACATATTAACCCCTTCCCGCCCTGTGACACAGCGTATGCATCATGAAAGTCGGTGCCAATCCGACCTGTGACGCATATGCTGGGTCACAGAATGATCTCGTCCCTGCAGGTCGGGTGAAAGGGTTAACTCCAATTTCACCCGACCTACAGGGACGGGGAGTGATACTTCAGCCCAGGGGGGATGGCTTCGCCCCCCCGTGGCTACAATCGCTCTGATTGGCTGTTGAAAGTGATACAGCCAGTCAGCGATTTGTAATATTTCACCTTTGAAAAGTGGTGAAATATTAAAATCCAGCCATGGCTGATGCTGCAATATCATCGGCCATGGCTGGAAACCCTGATTTGCCCCCCGCCACCACCACCGATCTCCCCAGTCCTCCGTTCTGTCCCGTACTCCCCTCCGTCCTCCTGTCCGCTCCCCCGTCCTCTCCGCTCCCCCCGTGCTCCGATCCACCCCCCCATGCTCCGATCCACCCCCTGTTGTGAATTTACTTTTTGCTCCCTCTAGTGGTTACTAGTTTTTTGACTCTGGTTTTTCTGTCATTCCTTTTATCCGCACCTGGGTCGTTAGTTAAGGGTGTTGCTATTTAAGCTCCCTGGACCTTCAGTTCAATGCCTGGCAACGTAGTTATCAGAGCTAGTCTGCTGTGCTCTTGTCTACTGATCCTGGTTCCAGTTATATCAGCTAAGTCCGCTTTTTGCTTTTTGCTATTTTGTTTTGGTTTTGTATTTTTGTCCAGCTTGTTCCAAATATATATCCTGACCTTTGCTGGAAGCTCTAGGGGGCTGGTGTTCTCCCCCCGGACCGTTAGACGGTTCGGGGGTTCTTGAATTTCCAGTGTGGATTTTGATAGGGTTTTTGTTGACCATATAAGTTACCTTTCTTTATTCTGCTATCAGTTAGCGGGCCTCTCTGTGCTAAACCTGGTTCATTTCTGTGTTTGTCATTTCCTCTTACCTCACCGTTATTATTTGTGGGGGCTTCTATCCAGCTTTGGGGTCCCCTTCTCTGGAGGCAAGAAAGGTCTTTTGTTTTCCTCTACTAGGGGTAGCTAGATTCTCCGGCTGGAGCGTGTCATCTAGAATCAACGTAGGAATGATCCCCGGCTACTTCTAGTGTTGGCGTTAGGAGTAGATATATGGTCAACCCAGCTACCACTGCCCTATGAGCTGGATTTTTGTATTCTGCAGACTTCCACGTTCCTCTGAGACCCTCGCCATTGGGGTCATAACAGTTTGCCAGGCCAGTATTAAATGTTTAATGCATTGCAGAAGAGGGATTATAAGAAAGAAGATTCTGAGTTTTTTTTTTCTCCTTCCCCTTTACCTCAGAGTGGCTATGCTTGCTGCAGACATGAATGTCCAGACCTTGATTACAAGTGTGGACCAGCTGGCTACTCGTGTGCAGGGCATACAAGACTATGTTATCAGTAATCCTAGGTCAGAACCTAAAATACCGATTCCTGAACTGTTTTCCGGAGACAGGTTTAAGTTTAGGAATTTTGTGAATAATTGTAAATTGTTTTTGTCCCTGAGACCCTGTTCATCTGGAGACTCTGCTCAGCAAGTAAAAATTGTTATTTCGTTCTTACGGGGCGACCCTCAGGATTGGGCTTTTTCGCTGGCGCCAGGAGATCCGGCATTGGCTGATATTAATGCGTTTTTTTCTGGCGCTCGGTTTACTTTATGAGGAACCCAATCTTGAGATTCAGGCAGAAAAGGCCTTGCTGGCTATGTCTCAGGGGCAGGACGAGGCTGAAGTGTACTGCCAAAAATTTCGGAAATGGTCCGTGCTGACACATTGGAACGAGTGTGCACTGGCCGCTAATTTTAGAAATGGCCTATCTGAAGCCATTAAGAATGTTATGGTGGGTTTTCCCATTCCCACAGGTCTGAATGATACTATGGCACTGGCTATTCAAATTGACCGGCGGTTGCGGGAGCGCAAAACCGCAAATTCCCTCATGGTGTTGTCTGAACAGACACCTAATTCGGTGCAATGTGATAGAAAAATCGCAAATTCCCTCATGGTGTTGTCTGAACAGACACCTGATTTAATGCAATGTGATAGAATCCTGACTAGAAATGAGCGGAAAATTCATAGACGCCGGAATGGCTTGTGCTACTACTGTGGTGATTCTACACATGTTATCTCAGCATGCTCTAAACGTATAGCTAAGGTTGTTAGTCCTGTCACCGTTGGTAATTTGCAACCTAAATTTATTCTGTCTGTAACTTTGATTTGCTCACTGTCGTCTTTTCCTGTCATGGCGTTTGTAGATTCAGGTGCTGCCCTGAGTCTTATGGATCTGTCATTTGCTAAGCACTGTGGTTTTACTCTTGAACCATTAGAAAATCCTATTCCTCTTAGGGGTATTGATGCTACACCATTGGCAGCAAATAAACCGCAGTATTGGACTCAGGTTACCATGTGCATGACTCCTGAACACCGCGAGGTGATACGTTTCCTGGTTTTACATAAAATGCATGATTTGGTTGTTTTAGGGCTGCCATGGTTACAGACCCATAATCCAGTCCTGGACTGGAAGGCTATGTCAGTCTCAAGTTGGGGCTGTCGTGGTATTCATGGGGATTCCCTGCCTGTGTCTATTGCTTCTTCTACGCCTTCGGAAGTTCCGGAGTATTTGTCTGATTATCAGGATGTCTTCAGTGAGTCTGAGTCCAGTGCACTGCCTCCTCATAGGGACTGTGACTGTGCTATAGATTTGATCCCAGGCAGTAAATTTCCTAAGGGAAGACTGTTTAATCTGTCGGTACCTGAACATACCGCTATGCGTTCATATATCAAGGAGTCTCTAGAGAAAGGACATATTCGTCCGTCTTCTTCCCCCCTTGGTGCGGGATTCTTTTTTGTGGCAAAAAAGGACGGATCTTTGAGACCTTGTATTGATTATCGGCTTTTAAATAAGATCACTGTCAAATTTCAGTATCCTTTGCCGCTGTTGTCTGACTTGTTTGCCCGGATTAAAGGTGCCAAGTGGTTCACCAAGATAGATCTTCGTGGTGCGTACAACCTTGTGCGCATTAAGCAAGGTGATGAATGGAAAACCGCATTCAATACGCCCGAAGGTCATTTTGAGTACTTGGTGATGCCTTTTGGGCTCTCCAATGCGCCTTCAGTTTTTCAGTCCTTTATGCATGACATTTTCCGGAAGTATCTGGATAAATTTTTGATTGTTTATCTGGATGATATTTTGGTTTTTTCTGATAATTGGGATTCGCATGTGGAGCAGGTCAGGTTGGTCTTTAAAATTTTGCGTGAAAATTCTTTGTTTGTCAAGGGCTCAAAGTGTCTCTTTGGTGTACAGAAGGTTCCCTTTTTGGGGTTCATTTTTTCCCCTTCTGCTGTGGAGATGGACCCAGTCAAGGTCCGAGCTATTCTTGATTGGACTCAGCCCTCGTCAGTTAAGAGTCTACAGAAGTTCTTGGGTTTCGCTAACTTCTACCGTCGTTTTATCGCTAATTTTTCTAGCATTGTGAAACCTTTGACGGATATGACCAAGAAGGGCTCCGATGTAGCTAACTGGGCTCCTGCTGCCGTGGAGGCTTTCCAGGAGTTGAAACGCCGGTTTACTTCGGCGCCTGTTTTGTGCCAGCCCGATGTCTCACTTCCCTTTCAGGTTGAGGTGGATGCTTCAGAGATTGGAGCAGGGGCCGTTTTGTCGCAGAGAGGCCCTGGTTGCTCTGTTATGAAACCTTGTGCCTTTTTCTCTAGGAAGTTTTCGCCTGCCGAGCGAAATTATGATGTGGGCAATCGGGAGTTGTTGGCCATGAAATGGGCATTTGAGGAGTGGCGTCATTGGCTCGAGGGTGCTAAGCATCGTGTGGTGGTCTTGACTGATCACAAAAATCTGATGTATCTCGAGTCTGCTAAACGCCTTAATCCGAGACAGGCCCGCTGGTCATTGTTTTTCTCCCGCTTTGATTTTGTTGTCTCGTATTTACCAGGTTCAAAGAATGTGAAGGCCGATGCTCTTTCTAGGAGCTTTGTGCCTGATGCTCCTGGAGTCGCTGATCCTGTTGGTATTCTTAAAGATGGAGTTATCTTGTCAGCTATTTCTCCGGATCTGCGACGTGTGTTGCAGAGATTTCAGGCTGATAGGCCTGAGTCTTGTCCACCTGACAGACTGTTTGTCCCGGATAAATGGACCAGCAGAGTCATTTCCGAGGTTCATTCCTCGGTGTTGGCAGGTCACCCGGGAATTTTTGGCACCAGAGATCTGGTGGCCAGGTCCTTTTGGTGGCCTTCCTTGTCAAGGGATGTGCGGTCATTTGTGCAGTCCTGTGGGACTTGTGCTCGAGCTAAGCCTTGCTGTTCTCGTGCCAGCGGTTTGCTCTTGCCCTTGCCTGTCCCGAAGAGACCTTGGACACATATCTCCATGGATTTCATTTCTGATCTTCCGCTATCCCAGGGCATGTCCGTTATCTGGGTGATATGTGATCGCTTCTCAAAGATGGTCCATTTGGTTTCTTTGCCTAAGCTGCCTTCCTCTTCCGATCTGGTTCCTGTGTTTTTCCAGAACGTGGTTCGTTTGCACGGCATCCCTGAGAATATTGTGTCAGACAGAGGATCCCAGTTCGTTTCCAGATTCTGGCGATCCTTTTGTAGTAGGATGGGCATTGATTTGTCGTTTTCGTCTGCTTTCCATCCTCAGACTAATGGACAGACGGAGCGAACCAATCAGACTTTGGAGGCTTATTTGAGGTGTTTTGTCTCCGCTGATCAGGACGATTGGGTGACATTCTTGCCGTTGGCTGAGTTTGCCCTTAATAATCGGGCTAGTTCCGCCACCTTGGTTTCGCCTTTTTTCTGTAACTCTGGTTTCCATCCTCGCTTTTCTTCGGGTCATGTGGAGCCTTCTGACTGTCCTGGGGTGGATTCTGTGGTGGATAGGTTGCAGCGGATCTGGAATCATGTGGTGGACAACTTGAAGTTGTCACAGGAGAGGGCTCAGCGCTTTGCCAACCGCCGCCGCGGTGTGGGTCTCCGACTACGCGTTGGGGATTTGGTATGGCTTTCTTCCCGCTTTGTTCCTATGAAGGTCTCCTCTCCCAAATTTAAACCTCGTTTTATTGGGCCTTACAAGATATTGGAAATCCTTAATCCTGTATCTTTTCGTCTGGATCTTCCTGTGTCGTTTGCTATTCACAATGTATTTCATAGGTCCTTGTTGCGGCGGTACATTGTGCCTATAGTTCCTTCTGCTGAGCCTCCTGCTCCGGTGTTGGTTGAGGGCGAGTTGGAGTACGTGGTGGAGAAGATCTTGGATTCTCGCCTCTCCAGGCGGAGGCTTCAGTACCTGGTCAAGTGGAAGGGCTATGGTCAGGAGGATAATTCCTGGGTGGTCGCCTCTGATGTTCATGCGGCCGATTTAGTTCGTGCCTTTCATGCCGCTCATCCTGATCGCCCTGGTGGTCGTGGTGAGGGTTCGGTGACCCCTCACTAAGGGGGGGGTACTGTTGTGAATTTACTTTTTGCTCCCTCTAGTGGTTACTAGTTTTTTGACTCTGGTTTTTCTGTCATTCCTTTTATCCGCACCTGGGTCGTTAGTTAAGGGTGTTGCTATTTAAGCTCCCTGGACCTTCAGTTCAATGCCTGGCAACGTAGTTATCAGAGCTAGTCTGCTGTGCTCTTGTCTACTGATCCTGGTTCCAGTTATATCAGCTAAGTCCGCTTTTTGCTTTTTGCTATTTTGTTTTGGTTTTGTATTTTTGTCCAGCTTGTTCCAAATATATATCCTGACCTTTGCTGGAAGCTCTAGGGGGCTGGTGTTCTCCCCCCGGACCGTTAGACGGTTCGGGGGTTCTTGAATTTCCAGTGTGGATTTTGATAGGGTTTTTGTTGACCATATAAGTTACCTTTCTTTATTCTGCTATCAGTTAGCGGGCCTCTCTGTGCTAAACCTGGTTCATTTCTGTGTTTGTCATTTCCTCTTACCTCACCGTTATTATTTGTGGGGGGCTTCTATCCAGCTTTGGGGTCCCCTTCTCTGGAGGCAAGAAAGGTCTTTTGTTTTCCTCTACTAGGGGTAGCTAGATTCTCCGGCTGGAGCGTGTCATCTAGAATCAACGTAGGAATGATCCCCGGCTACTTCTAGTGTTGGCGTTAGGAGTAGATATATGGTCAACCCAGCTACCACTGCCCTATGAGCTGGATTTTTGTATTCTGCAGACTTCCACGTTCCTCTGAGACCCTCGCCATTGGGGTCATAACACCCCCGTGCTCCGATCCCACTCCCTCATACTTACCGAGCCTCCCGGTGTCCATCCATCGTCTCCATGGTCGCTGCCATCTTCCAAAATGGTGGGCACTTGCGCAGTGCGCCCGCCAAATCTGCCAAACGGCAGATTCGTTCCAGGTACATTTTGATCACTGTGATAAAACCTATCACAGTGATCAAAATAAGAAAAATAGTAAATTAAACCCCCCATAGGTAGGGACAATAATAAAATAAAGAAAATATATATTTTTTTTTCCGTTAGGGCTAGGGTTAGGGTTAGAATTAGGGTTAGAACTAGGGTTAGGGTTAGAATTAGGCTATGTGCACACGATGCGGATTTGGCTGCGGATCCGCAGCGGATCAGCCGCTGTGGATTCGTAGCAGTTTTCCATCAGGTTTACAGTACCATGTAAACCTATGGAAAACCAAATCCGCTGTGCCCATGGTGCGGAAAATACCACGCGGAAACGCTGTGTTGTATTTTCCGCAGCATGTCAATTCTTTGTGCAGACTCCGCAGCGTTTTACACCTGTTCCTCAATAGGAATCCGCAGGTGAAATCGGCACAAAAAACACTGGAAATCCGCAGTAAATCCGCAGGTAAAGCACAGTGCCTTTTACTTGCGGATTTTTCAAAAATGGTGCGGAAAAATCTCACACGAATCCGCAACGTGGGCACATAGCCTTAGGGTTAGGGTTGGAATTAGAATTAGGGTTGGAATTAGGGCTAGAGTTGGAAATAGGGTTAAGATTAGGCTTGTGGTTAGGGTTATGGTTAGGGGTGTGTTGGGGTTAGGGTTGGGATTAGGGTTAGGGGTGTGTTGGGGTTAGGTTTGTGGTTAGGGGTGTGTTGGGGTTAGGGTTGTGATTACGGTTATGGCTAGACTTGGGATTAGGGTTAGGGGTGTGTTGGGGTTAGTGTTGGAGTTAGAATTGAGGGGTTTCCACTTTTTAGGCACATCAGGGGTCTCCAAACGCAACATGGCGCCACCATTGATTCCAGCCAATCTTGCGTTCAAAAAGTCAAATGGTGCTCCCTCCCTTCCGATCCCCGACGTGCACCCAAAGAGTGGTTTACCCCCACATATGGGGTATCAGTGTACTCAGGACAAACTGGGCAACAATTATTGGGGTCCAATTTCTCCTGTTACCCTTGCATGCGTTTTTTTTTCTATACTTAACATTAAAAACGCATGCGTTTTGACGCGTTTTCGGCAACGCATGCGTTTTTTGACGCGTGCGTTCAGTTGCAGAAGTGCAACCTGTAGTAATTTCTAGCGGCGTTTTTTTGACGCAAAAAAACGCATGTGTTTATTTGCGGCAAATAAATGCATTGCTGTCTATGTAAACGCATGCGTTTTTAAGCACATGCGTTTGCTTGCGTTAAAAACGCATGCGTTTTTATAGAAAAACACAAGAAAACACAAGAAAAAACAAGAAAACCCTAACCCTAAACACAAGAAAAAACAAGAAAACCCTAACCCTAACCCTAGGGATCCTAACCCTTAGGGTTAGGATCCTAACCCTTAGGGTTAGGGTTAGGATCCCTAGGGTTAGGGTTACGGTTTGGGTTAGGATCCCTAGGGTTAGGGTTTGGGTTAGGATCCCTAGGGTTAGGGTTTGGGTTAGGATCCCTAGGGTTAGGGTTAGGGTTAGGATCCCTAGGGTTAGGGTTAGGGTTAGGGTCCCTAGGGTTAGGGCTAGGATCCCTAGGGTTACTAGGGATCCTAACCCTAACCCTAGCTATTTCTGTTTATAGTGGGTTTTCTAGTTGATTTTGATGATTGGCAGCTGTCACACACTTCTCAGCATGCGTTTAAAAGACGCAAACGCAGGAAAAAACGCATGTAAACGCGGCAAAACACCGCGTTTTTTGTTTGCATTCAAAAACATGCATGCGTCTAAAAAACGCGGCGTTTTGCCGCGTTTACATGCATTTTTTCACCACATGCATTTTTTTTTTTTTTAAACGCTGCAGATCAAAACGCAAGTGTGAAACCAGCCTAAAACATAATTTTTCCTTCCTCAAGAAATATTTTTTATTTTCACGGCTCTGCGTTATAAACTTCTGTGAAGCACTTGGGGATTCAAAGTGCTCACAACACATCTAGATAAGTTCCTTGGGGGGGTCTAGTTTCCAAAATGGGGTTACTTGTGGGGGGTTTCTGCTGTTTAGGCACATCGGGGGCTCTGCAAACGCAACGTGACGCCCGCAGACCATTCCATCAAAGTCTGCATTTCAAAAGTCACTACTTCCTTTCCGAGCCCCGACGTGTGCCCAAACAGTGGTTTACCCCCACATATGGGGTATCAGTGTACTCAGGACAAACTGGGCAACAATTATTGGGGTCCAATTTCTCCTGTTACTCTTGTGAAAATAAAAAATTGCGGGCAAAAAAAATAATTTTTGAGGAAAGAAAAATGATTTTTTATTTTCACGGCTCTGCGTTATAAACTTCAGTGAAGCTCTTGGGGGTTTAAAGTGGTCACCACACATCTAGATTAGTTCCATGGGAGGTCTAGTTTCCAAAATGGGGTCACATGTGGGGTCACACGCGACATGGTGTCCGCTAACGATTGGAGCTAATTTTTAATTCAAAAAGTCAAATGGCGCTCCTTCCCTTCCGAGCCCTGCCGTGTGCCCAAACAGTGGTTTACCCCCACATGTGAGATATTAGTGTATTCAGGAGAAATTTCCCAATAAATTTTAGGGTCCATTTTATCCTGTTGCCCATGTGAAAATGAAAAAATTGAGGATAAAAGAATTTTTTTGTGAAAACAAAGTACTTTTTCATTTTTACGGATCAATTTGTGAAGCACCTGGGGGTTCAAAGTGCTCACTATGCATCTAGATAAGCTCCTTTGGGGGTCTAGTTTCCAAAATTGGGTCACTTGTGGGGGAGCTCCAATGTTTAGGCACACAGGGGCTCTCCAAACGTGACATGGTGTCTGCTAAAGATTGAAGCCGATTTTTCATTGAAAAAGTCAAATGGCGCTCCTTCCCTTCCGAGACCTGTCGTGCGCCCAAACAGTGGTCCCCCCCCACATATGGGGTATCGGCGTACTCAGGACAAATTGTACAATAGCTTTTAGGGTCCAGTTTCTCTTTTTACCTTTGGTAAAATAAAAAAATTGTTGCTAAAAGATCATTTTTGTGACTAAAAAGTTAAATGTTCATTTTTTTCCTTACATGTTGCTTCTGCTGCTGTGAAGCACCTGAAGGGTTAATAAACTTTTTGAATGTGGTTTTGAGCACCTTGAGGGGTGCAGTTTTTAGAATGATGTCACTTTTGGGTATTTTCAGTCATATAGACCCCTCAAACTGACTTCAAATGTGAGGTGGTCCCTAAAAAAAATGGTTTTGTAAATTTTGTTGTAAAAATGAGAAATCGCTGCTCAAATTTTAACCCTTATAACATCCTAGCAAAAAAAAATGTTGTTTCCAAAATTGTGCTGATGTAAAGTAGACATGTGGGTAATGTTATTTATTAACTATTTTGTGTCACATAACTCTCGTTTAACAGAATAAAAATTCAAAATGTGAAAATTGTGAAATTTTCAAAATTTTCGCCAAGTTTCCATTTTTTTCACAAATAAATGCAAAAATTATCGACCTAAATTTACCACTAACATGAAGCCCAATATGTCACGAAAAAACATTCTCAGAACCGCTAGGATCCGTTGAAGCGTTCCTGAGTTATTACCTCATAAAGGGACACGTTGCAAAAAAACGGCCAGGTCATTAAGGTCAAAATAGGCTGGGTCATGAAGGGGTTAATATAATCACTTATACTACTATCTCAATTTTATTATATTTATTATCTAATTGCAGTAGATATACGCTTTTGGCTTCACTTTTGGATTGGTACAGCAAGGTTTTCACTATGGTTCTACTCTTGCTTAGGTGATTTCTGCCATTTTTTCATTACCTGAGGTGCTCTATTTTTTTTGTTTATATTTTTTTTTTGTCTGTTTTAATATATTAATAATAAAGATTTAGTGATTTTATTAGCTTTAGTTTGTTTTATTTTGGTGTTTATGGTAAATATTGCACATAAGCTCCCCTATATAGATTGTGAATATAGGTGTTCATCAGTTTCCTATGGTATTGTACTGTGACCTCCTACTACAGATGAATATTTTCAAATGTGCTGGATTTTCAGTCACAAGTCGCTTGTGACTCACTTGCCATAGATCTCAATGCAAGTTACGCATAACTTGTGCTCAGCTCACAGACACAATTCACAGATGTTTGTGTGATTTGTGTGACAATTGCAGCTGTATGATACTTGTCGCCATGTACTCCCAGTCTTGCAGTATGAGCACACCGAGTCTTTTTGTTGATTTTCTGGTGCAGGACAACCACATTTTTTAGGATTTTGAGGTGATTTGGAGAGTTTTCTGCACATTAAAAGCCGTGTTGGGGAACCTGGAAGCTCTGGGACTTCACACAGCTCCTGTTCACAGTCAGGGAACACTGACCAAGATTGTGGAAGCGATCGTCTCTTCTGTAACCCTAAGGGCTCTTTTCCATTTGTGAGAAACACGTCCGTGTCTCGCATGTGAAAACCAAGCTCTGGCACCGGCACTTGGGAGCGGAGCGTGCAGCTCCATGTGTTGCTATGCAGCCGCACGCTCCGCTCTGGAGTGCCGGTGCCAGAGCTTGGTTTTCACATGTGAGACACGGACGTGTTTCTCACAAATGGAAGAGCCCTAAGGCACCAATACATCAAGGCCGACAATTTTCACGCCAGTATTGAGGGGACGTGTAGGAGTTGGGTGCACCCGATTCTTGAAGAAGAGAACTCTTCTTAATGAATTGGGACTAGTGATGAGCGAGTGTACTCGTTGCTCGGGTTTTCCTTAGCACGCTCTGGTGATCTCCGAGTATTTGTTAGTGTTCAGAGATTAAGTTTTCATCGCCTCAGCTGAATGATTTACAGCTATTAGCCAGGCTGAGTACATGTGGGGGTTGCCGGGTTGCTAGGGAATCCCCACATGTAATCAAGCTGTCTTGTAGCTGTAAATCATTCTGCTGCCAGGATGAAAACTAACTGTCCGAACACTAACAAATACTCGGAGACCACCCGAGCGTGCTCGGGATAACAGAGCAACACGTCCACTCGCTCATCACTAATTGAGGCCATTTGATGAGAGGTGCGCTCCTCCGTGCACCACGCTACATACCTTACCCCATAACCCCACTGGTAAGCTTTCTGCCATAACTGGACATGAATTAAACGAGCTGTGACATCGTACCCCCCCGATGCCGCCCATTTTGGTGGAGCTGAAACAGCGTGAAAACACCAAAAGGGACAATTTTTGCAAAACTCCACATCATACAGAAAAAAGGGTGGCATTTCACAACAATTCACACCAGATTTCTGTGACATTTTAGTTTGATGAATTGGGGCAGGTGTGTTTATGGACGTTCTCCTACTGACACGAATTATCCCAGTGAAAAACATCTCAGCCAGTCCCAGTTCTATCCAAATGGCTGATAACCGACTACTGGGTAAAGTGGGTATTCTGGGTATTTAAACTAAATACACTAAACTGCTAGAGAAATTGTATAGCCAGTTCTCCTGTTTGTACCGGAACTGCTTATATTATTGGTTGCACACTGACACTTCCCTAATGGCCTAGCACAAGTGCAGCATCAAATCTTACAGAAACGGGCATTTCTGATTAGTTTACGCCGTACATTCAGCGAGAACCGTGCTGGTTTCAAAGATGTACAAGGTCGCGGGTCCGGAACTAATGCACCGGGCGACACCGGCAGGGGACTGATTACAGACACGGACTTCCGGGCAATATGGCGGCGCCCTGGTGAAGCGTGGTTAGGGCTGAAGTGTACGCGGGGATGGCAGGGCTTACGTTATTTATCCGGGGTCTCCCGGAAAATGCCACCAATGAGCGGCTAGAGCAGCTCTTCAGTGACAGCGGACCCCTGCGGCAGAGCTTCGTGGTGCGGGAGAAAGGTAATAACAGCTGGCGGTGTACGATAGGATACACGGAGCCATCGGGTGTAATAGCACCGTGTGTAGGGGGATCCGTGTATGCTTGTACAGGTGCTGCCTGAGAATGAGGTGTCCGGCCATTGTGCCACATAAGGACAGAGGTCGCCCTACATATGTTAGGCTGGCTGTACACATTACATGGCTGTTGGCCCAATGAAGATTCCGCTGACCGCCATCTCCGCCAATGCTTCCATGGACGAGCGCTCACTCGCTCTAACGACCTTGTGCTCTTTCTGAGAGAGCTGTCAACTGACGTGTCGGCCGGGGGTTTATCTCTGAGAGAAAAGCAATCAGCAATCCGAGTTATGACCAGCGCCATCAACATATCTCCCAACCATTGGTTGGCTGTCGGCCGACCCTGTCGATATTGGCGGGCTCAAACAATAATAGTCGGTTTATGGGGGCCTTTACATATGGTGCCGGGCCAGTAGTGTGATTGATTTTTGTGGCCCAGTTCATCCATCCAAGCTTTTGGCATTCTCGCAACGTTTTCACACAGCTCCAACAAAGCAGGGGCTGGCATAAGATGTGTGGCTAGGTGCACGCGACTTGGCCGGTGCTCCGGAGTCATGCAGAGGCTTATGTGCGTCTTCATGTATCAGAAGCGTCTGATTCCAGCACACATAAGCAAGACCAGTGTGAACAAAGGAGGTTTTGATGTATTGAGCCCCAAGTGTTTATAGAAGTTTTCTTCCAATAGATGATATGATGTATCTGCAGGATATGTGATACATGTGCTATCAGTGAGGATCCCAGATACCTATTAGTAGACAGGAGATGATATTGTGAGTAAACACCTTTTTTTCTTTTCCTATCTACTGTACAAGAATGACAACTTGTAATTATCACAAAATCCAACATCATTCCCCAACATCCCTACTGCCAACACGTGCTTCCATCTATTGGCATTCCCAAATTGCTGAACAATCCTTCTTCACAGCCAGACCTCTAATTGAATTTGTATGACAACCACCTTAAAGAGGTCTTCCAGTACGTTACAAAAATTGCCAAAGAGTGGGGAATTATCTAAAAGAAAGGGATAACTATTACCTTCCTGTTGTGAGCTACCACTTCACAACTCTAGTGGTCCCCAACAGTTCTGCAATGATGTTCTTTCCATCATTTATGTGACTGCTGCATCCAACGACTGGGACCAGCAGCCAAGTGTCATATATGCAAATATCACCACTGTGGCCAGTGACTGACTGCAGTGGCTGTGAAAGTTGGGTTGGACAGGCTTTATTACTTCCAGGATCAGTGAGGACCACTAGAGCTGCGTGGAATTAATTGTGTGCATAATTTTTTTTTAAGTTTATTTTATTATAATCTTTAGGCAAATTTTTGTAAAAATCCCCAACATGCCTCTAATGGAATCATCTATTTTTTTTTTTTTTTTAAATAATTGGTGTCAGTGCATCTCTTGATCACCTACTTAAATTGCTGCAAAGCTCCAGCAAGGACTGCCTTTATTTTTTACACCTCTCCATACCGCACAGCTCTGCACTTTTAAGAACTGCTGTGCTTGCAATTGCAGCTCAGTGCTTTTCTCAAACGGCTGATTGCTAGTGGTGCCAAGAGTCCGACACTAGTGATGAGCGAATATACTCGTTACTCGAGATTTCCCAAGCATGCTCAGGTGTCCGCCGAGTATTTTTTTTAGTGCTCGGAGATTTCGTTTTCTTTGCCGCAGCTGAATGATTTACATCTGTTAGGTTCACATTGCGTTAGGGCAATCCGTTAAGCGCATAGCGCTAGCAGATTGCGCTAACGCAATGTTTCTCTAGGGTCCGCATTCGCCGTCCCCGCTAGCGCAGATCCCCGAGGCACGCCACAAAAGAACGGCACATCGCTAGCGCGTGCCGAAAATGACATGCGCTAGCGGGAAAAATCACATTGCTGTCAATGGGTGCGCTAACGGACTCATTGCACGGCGTTAATTGCGACAATTTTGCCGTGCAACACAGTCCGTTAGCGTTAACCCATTAACGCAATGTGATTAGCCAGCATAAGTACCGTATATACTCGAGTATAAGCCAACCCCCCTAAAACTGGGAAAACTTAATGACTCGAGTATAAGCCTAGGGTGGGAAATGCAGCAGCTACCGGTAAATGTCAAAAGTAAAAATAGATACCAATAAAAGTAAAATTAATTGAGACATCAGTAGGTTGTGTTTTTGAATATCCATATTGAATCAGGAGCCCCATATAATGCTCCATAAAGTTTATGATAAAGTTTATGATGGCCCCATAAGATGCTCCATATTAAAATTTGCCCCATATAATCCTGCATAAAGGTTAATAATGGCCCCATAATATGCTCCATAGACACATTTGCCCAATATAATGCTGCACAAATGTTGATTATGGCCCCATAAGATGCTCCATAAAGATATTTGCCCCATATAGTGCTGCACAAACATTATGGCCCCATACAGACACTTGCCCCATATAGTGCTGCACAAACGTTGATTATGGCCCCAAACATACACTTGCCCCATTATAGTGCTGCACAAACGTTATGGCCCCATAAGATGCTCCATACAGACACTTGCCCCATTTGCTGTTGCTGCGATAAAAAAAAATCACATACTCACACCTTCGTCGCTCAGGCCCCCGGCACTTTCAATATTCACCTGACTTCGTTCCGGCGCCGCTCCATCTTCAGCATCTTCTGCACTGACGTTCAGGCAGAGGGTGCGCACTAACCATGTCACCGCGCCCTCTGACCTGAGCATCAGTGCAGAAGATGCTGAAGACGGAGCGGCGCCGTAACTAAGAGCAGGTGAATATCGCGCAGCTCTGCGCTCCCCTCCCCATTATACTCACCTGCTCCTGGCGCGGTGCAGTCCCTGGCTCCTCGGAGCCGCAGCTTGTTCCTGTACTGAGCGGTCACCATGGGAGGTGGAGCCGCATATTCATTACTGTAATGAGCGGTACCATGTGACCGCTCAGTACAGGAAGAAGCTGGGGCGCCGGGGAAGTAGGGGCCTGCAGGGACCGCGCTAGGAGCAGGTGAGTATAATTAGACAGCTCCCCCTCCCCTGCCGACCCCTGGGTATGACTCGAGTATAAGCCGAGAGGGGGACTTTCAGCCGCAAAAAATTGGCTGAAAATCTCAGCCTATACTCGAGTATATACGGTACATGTGGGGATTCCCTAGCAACCAGGCAACCCCCACATGTATTTATGCTGGCTAACAGATGTAAATCATTCAGCTGCGGTGAAGAAAACGAAATCTCCGAGCACTAAAAATTACTTGGAGGACCCCCGAGCGTGCTCGGGAAATCTTGAGTAATGAGTATATTCGCTCATCACTATCAGACACCCAAAAATCTAAAACTTGCGGCCTATCCTAACAATGTGTTTTTAGCTTAGAGTAACTGGGAAAATCTACTTTACATCGACTTTTTCAACAAATTTTGAAACTGTTGTTTAACCCCTTTCTGACATTGGACGTACTATCCCGTCGAGGTGGGGTGGGCCCGTATGACCACCGACGGGATAGTACGTCCAGTGCGATCGGCGGTGCTCACGGGGGGAGCACGGCCGATCGCGGTCGGGTGTCAGCTGACTATCGCAGCTGACATCCGGCACTATGTGCCAGGAGCGGTCACGGACCGCCCCCGACACATTAACCCCCGGCACACTGCGATCAAACATGATCGCAGTGTGCCGGCGGTACAGGGAAGCATCGCGCAGGGAGGGGGCTCCCTGCGGGCTTCCCTGAGACCCCCGGAGGAAAGCGATGTGATCGCGTTGCTGCGAGGGTCTCTTACCACCTCCTCGCTGCAGGTGCCCGGATCCAAGATGGCCGCGGCATTCGGGTCCTGCAGGGAGGGAGGTGGCTTACCAAGTGCCTTCTCAGAGCAGGCGGTTGGTAAGCCTGCAGTGCTGTAAGTGAGATCAGTGATCTGACAGAGTGCTGTGCAAACTGTCAGATCAGCGATCTGTGATTTCCCCCCCCTGGGACAAAGTAAAAAAGTAAAAAAAAAAAAATGTCCACATGTGTAAAAAAAAAAAAAAATAATAAAAAAAAATTCCTAATAAATATTATTTCCATAAATACATTTCTTTATCTAAATAATAAAAACAAAACAATAAAAGTACACATATTTAGTATCGCCGCGTCCGTAACGACCCCACCTATAAAACTATATCACTAGTTAACCCCTTGAGTAAACACCGTAGGAAAAAAAAAAACGAGGCAAAAAACAATGCTTTATTCTCATACCGCCGAACAAAAAGTGGAATAACACGCGATCAAAAAGACGGATATAAATAACCATGGTACCGCTGAAAACGTCATCTTGTCCCGCAAAAAACGAGCTGCCATACAGCGTCATCAAAAAAAAAATAAAAAAGTTATAATCCTCAGAATAAAGCGATGCCAAAATAATTATTTATTCTATAAAATAGTTTTTATCGTATAAAAGCGCCAAAACATAAAAATGATATAAATGAGGTATCGCTGTAATCGTACTGAACTGAAGAATAAAACTGCTTTATCCATTTTACCAAACGTGGAACGGTATAAACGCCTCCCCCAAAAGAAATTAATGAATAGCTGTTTTTTTGTTATTCTGCCTCACAAAAATCGGAATAAAAAGCAATCAAAAACTGTCACGTGTCCGAAAATGTTACCAATAAAACCGTCAACTCGTCCCGCAAAAAACAAGACCTCACAAGACTCTGTGGACCAAAATATGGAAAAATTATAGGTCTCAAAATGTGGAGACGCAAAAACTTTTTTGCTATAAAAAGCGTCTTTTAGTGTGTGACGGCTGCCAATCATAAAAATCCGATATAAAAAGCGCTATAAAAGTAAATCAAACCCTCCTTCATCACCCCCTTAGTTAGGGAAAAATAATAAAATTAAAAAAATGTATTTATTTCCTTTTTCCCATTAGGGTTAGGGTTGGAGCTAAAGTTAGGGTTGGGGCTAGGGTTTGGGCTAAAGTTAGGGTTGGGGCTAAAGTTAGGGTTGGGGCTAAAGTTAGGGTTAGGGTTTGGATTACATTTACGGTTGGGATTAGAGTTAGGGGTGTGTCAGGGTTAGGGGTGTGGTTAGGGTTACCGTTGGGATTAGGGTTAGGGGTGTGTTTGGATTAGGGTTTCAGTTAGAATTGGGGGGTTTCCACTGTTTAGGCACATCAGGGGCTCTCCAAACGCGACATGGCGTCCGATCTCCATTCCAGCCAATTCCGCATTGAAAAAGTAAAACAGTGCTCCTTCCCTTCCGAGCTTTCCCATGCGCCCAAACAGGGGTTTAACCCAACATATGGGGCATCAGCGTACTTGGGACAAATTGGACAACAACTTTTGGGGTCCAAGTTCTCTTGTTACCCATCGGAAAATATAAATTTGGGGGGCTAAAAATCATTTTTGTGGGGAAAAAAAAGGATTTTTTTTATTTTCACGGCTCTGCGTTGTAAACTGTAGTGAAACACTTGGGGGTTCAAAGTTCTCACAACACATCTAGATAAGTTCCTTGGGAGGTCTAGTTTCCAATATGGGGTCACTTTTGGGGGTTTCTACTGTTTGGGTACATCATGGGCTCTGCAAATGCAACGTGACGCCTGCAGACCAATCCATCTAAGTCTGCATTCCAAATGGCGCTCCTTCCCTTCCGAGCTCTGCCATGCGCCCAAACAGTGGTTCCCCCCCACATATGGGGTATCGGCATACTCAGGACAAATTGGACAACAACTTTTGGGGTCCAATTTCTCCTGTTACCCTTGGAAAAATACAAAACTGGGGGCTAAAAAATCATTTTTGTGAAAAAATATGATTTTTTATTTTTACGGCTCTGCATTATAAACTTCTGTGAAGCACTTGTTGGGTCAAAGTGCTCACCACACATCTAGATAAGTTCCTTAGGGGGTCTACTTTCAAAAATGGGGTCACTTGTGGGGGGGTTTAATGTTTAGGCACATCAGGGGCTCTTCAAACACGACATGGCGTCCCATCTTAATTCCAGTCAATTTTGCATTGAAAAGTCAAATGGCGCTCCTTCCCTTCCGAGCTCTGCGGTGCGCCCAAACAGTGGTTTACCCCCACATATGGGGTATCAGCGTACTCAGGACAAATTGTACAACAACTTTTGGGGTCCATTTTCTCCTGTTACCCTTGGTAAAATAAAACAAATTGGAGCTGAAATTAATTTTGTGTAAAAAAAAAAAAATAAAAAAATAAAAAAAAATAAAAAAAAAATTAAATGTTAATTTTTATTTAAACATTCCAAAAATTCCTGTGAAACACCTGAAAGGTTAATAAATTTCTTGAATGTGGTTTTGAGCACCTTGAGGGGTGCAGTTTTTAGAATGGTGTCACACTTGGGTATTTTCTATCATATAGACCCCTCGAAATGATTTCAAATGAGATGTGGTCCCTAACAAAAAAAAATGGTGTTGTAAAAATGAGAAATTGCTGGTCAACTTTTAACCCTTATAACTCCCTAACAAAAAAAAATGTTGGTTCCTAAATTGTGCTGATGTAAAGTAGTCATGTGGGAAATGTTACCTATTAAGTATTTTGTGTGACATATCTCTGTGATTTAAGGGCATAAAAATTCAAAGTTGGAAAATTGTGAAATTTTCAACATTTTCGCCAAATTTCCGTTTTTTTCACAAATAAACGAAAGTTATATCGAAGAAATTTTACCACTATCATGAAGTACAATATGTCACGAGAAAACATTGTCAGAATCGCCAAGATCCGTTGAAGCGTTCCAGCGTTATAACCTCATAAAGGGACAGTGGTCAGAATTGTAAAAATTGGCCCGGTCATTAACGTGCAAACAACCCTTGGGGGTAAAGGGGTTAAAAAAAAAAAAAGTCTGGTGTCTGCAGGTTCTGTGTATGCAGTTTTTTGTCAGACTGTTTCCTTTGCGGAGTAGTAGGTTTGTTATCAGTACTGTCACTTGATGGCAAGAATAGTGCAGAATACAGTGCTGTTTGTACCATTACAACAGTGGAAGCCGGTAATGAACATCAGACTGTACTCACTATAGGTTGAAAAACGATAAAGCCTACAATTTATGGGTCAGGAGTGGACCAGCTAACTACTTAAAATCACCTGTGGCTATTGAGAGTGGCAGTGCACATGTCCAAAAGGCTTAATACAAATGGACAACAAGACCAGCACATCCAAGCTAGTGTGAACAGGCGCCAACCAAAAACAATATACCGTATGTTGAAAAACGATAAAGGTTGCACCATTATTTACCACTAGATGGTGGCCCGATTCTAACGCATTGGGTATTCTAGAATATGCATGTCCACGTAGTATATTGCCCAGCGACATAGTATATTGCCCAGCGACGTAGTATATTGCCCAGCGACGTAGTTATATTGCCCAGCGACGTAGTTATATTGCCCAGCGACGTAGTATATTGCCCAGCGACGTAGTATATTGCCCAGCGACGTAGTATATTGCCCAGCCACGTAGTATATTGCCCAGCCACGTAGTATATTGCCCAGCCACGTAGTATATTGCCCAGCCACGTAGTATATTGCCCAGCCACGTAGTATATTGCCCAGCCACGTAGTATATTGCCCAGCCACGTAGTATATTGCCCAGCCACGTAGTATATTGCCCAGCCACGTAGTATACAGCAGAGCCACGTAGAATATTGCCCAGTGACGTAGTATATTACCGAGGCACGTATGTCACAGGTCCAAAAAATAAAAAATAAACATACTCACCTAACGATCCGAGGGCCCCTTGTAGTGTATCATACTCACCATTCTTGTCGCTGCTCCTCTGCGTCCTGTGTCTCCTCTTCCTGGGATCCTCATCCTGTGCAGATGGTAGTGCTCGGCTTCAGGAAAATGGCCGCGGGATGCCGCGCGTGCGCAGATCGAGATCGCAGCGGCCATTTTCCTGAAGCCGAGTTCCATTGCAAGTGCCAGGGCTGGTGGGAGCAGGACCTATGAAGACGTCGCGGTCACGTGACCGTGACGTCACGGCAGGTCCTTGCCGCACACCAGCCCTGGGACGGGACCTCACCGCAAGCTGACGCTTGTAATGGAGCTGTCCGGGGAGCGTGGCGAGGAGCAAGAAAGGCGGCGGAGGGTGAGTATAGCAGGTTTTTTTTTAAATTTATTATTTTTAACATTACATTTTGTACTATTGATGCCGCATAGGCAGCGTCAATAGTACAAAGTTGGGGACACACAGGGTTAATAGCAGCGGTAACGGAGTGCGTTACCCGCGGCATAACGCGGTCCGTTACCGCCGGCATTAACCCTGTGTGAGCGGTGTATGCGGGCGCCGGCAGTGAGTGCGGGGAGTAAGCGGCCATTTTTTTCTGGACTGTGCGCGTCGCTGATTGGTTGCGGCAGCCATGACAGGCAGCTGCTGAGACCAATCAGCGAACGAATAACCGTTACAGAAAGACGGAAGTACCCTTAGGCAATTATATAGTAGATTATTTTCTATGGTAGTAATGCATTTTCAATGTTCTAGAGTAATCATTCTTGGTAAATAATGGTGGAACCTTTATCCTGACCCATAAATTGTAGGGTCTTTTGCCCAGGAGAGGTGAGAAAACAGGACAGGGACCCAATTATGAAGGACGCCTTGACGTGGCAATTGGGCTCACATACATTGGCCGATTTATGCACAAAGTACCTTCCTTTTTTCATAGGATTTTTGCAGATAAATATTTCATCTGTAAATTATATAGCGCTTTTTTCCTATTTTGTATGGCAGTAATGCATTTTCATCATTCTTGGTAAATAATGGTCCAACCTTTATCCTTTAACCTTTATATGTTTTTTTGGTTGGCGCCTGTTCACACTAGCTTGGATGTGCTGGTCTTGTTCTCTAGTTGTACTCACTATAGCTTAGCTGCTATTATCTCCTTTGTGGCCTGATATAAACATTGAGCAGACCCTCACTGCACAGCTACATTCTGTGTGTAGCTGCCACTGCTGAGTACTACAGATCATTTTGTATTCTATTGAGTAGGAGGTGTTCTGTAATATTCAGCAGTGACCGCTACACATTGCACAGAGCTGTGCTTTGCAGCTCTTTCCAGTGTTTACATCAGGCCACCACCATAGCTAATTACAGCTGATTGATCCCAGTAATGAGTTTCAGACTCTCACTGATGAAATATTTATCACCTATCCTAACGATAGGTCCTCAATAAATTTGATTGGATAACCTCCTAAGGTTTGCTTCATATGAGCATAGAGTGAGTGCTTTTCTTCGCCCTCATTACAACCACAAATCCTGGCATGGCTGCATGTTTCATAATCTGAACTAACAGCATTTTATGTCATGATGACTCACTGGGCTGGCTTTAATCACTGAGGATGGTAAAATATGTTCACTTTACTTGCAGGGGTAGAAAAATGTCGTGGTCTTGGCTATGTCACATTTTCTATGTTGGAGGATGCACAGAGAGCAATGAAGGAAATCAAGGAGTACGATGGAAAGAAAATCGAAGTGATGGTGGCCAAGAAAAAGTTACGTGATAAAGATAAAAAGCAGAAAACTAAAGGTACTACCGATGTTTGTTTATAGAGCCATAAAAGTCATATGTTTACCCATACCTGAAAAATTCTACAACTACAGTAAAATAAGAAATGCCCACTTTTTTGGTTGTGTGACTTGAACCTATATACATTTATGTTTTAGAAACAACTGAGAATGCAAAACAAAGCAAGCCCAAAGATGTAAAAGTCCCACCCAAAAAAGCCAGACTGATCATCCGCAATCTGAGCTTTAAGGTAAAGTATTAATTAGGTGGTTGTGATTATAAGGAGTCATGCTGTGATAGAATTAGAAATAAGTCTATACCAGATCTTCAGGTGACCGATCAGCAACTACAGGTCCTTCTCAAAAAATTAGCATATAGTGTTAAATTTCATTATTTACCATAATGTAATGATTACAATTAAACTTTCATATATTATAGATTCATTATCCACCAACTGAAATTTGTCAGGTCTTTTATTGTTTTAATACTGATGATTTTGGCCTACAACTCCTGATAACCCAAAAAACCTGTCTCAATAAATTAGCATATCAAGAAAAGGTTCTCTAAACGACCTATTACCCTAATCTTCTGAATCAACTAATTAACTCTAAACACATGCAAAAGATACCTGAGGCTTTAAAAAACTCCCTGCCTGGTTCATTACTCAAAACCCCCATCATGGGTAAGACTAGCGACCTGACAGATGTCAAGAAGGCCATCACTGACACCCTCAAGCAAGAGGGTAAGACCCAGAAAGAAATTTCTCAACAAATAGGCTGTTCCCAGAGTGCTGTATCAAGGCACCTCAATGGTAAGTCTGTTGGAAGGCAAAAATGTGGCAGAAAACGCTGTACAACGAGAAGAGGTGACCGGACCCTGAGGAAGATTGTGGAGAAGGACCGATTCCAGACCTTGGGGAACCTGAGGAAGCAGTGGACTGAGTCTGGTGTGGAAACATGCAGAGCCACCGTGCACAGGCGTGTGCAGGAAATGGGCTACAGGTGCCGCATTCCCCAGGTAAAGCCACTTTTGAACCATAAACAGCGGCAGAAGCGCCTGACCTGGGCTACAGAGAAGCAGCACTGGACTGTTGCTAAGTGGTCCCAAGTACTTTTTTCTGATGAAAGCAAATTTTGCATGTCATTCGGAAATCAAGGTGCCAGAGTCTGGAGGAAGACTGGGGAGAAGGAAATGCCAAAATGCCTGAAGTCCAGTGTCAAGTACCCACAGTTAGTGATGGTGTGGGGTGCCATGTCAGCTGCTGGTGTTGGTCCACTGTGTGTTCATCAAGGGCAGGGTCAATGCAGCTAGCTATCAGGAGATTTTGGAGCACTTCATGCTTCCTGGCACCTGCTCACAGTGCCAAAACCACTGGTAAATGGTTTACTGACCATGGTATTACTGTGCTCATTTGGCCTGCCAACTCTCCTGACCTGAACCCCATAGAGAATCTGTGGGATATTGTGAAGAGAAAGTTGAGAGACGCAAGACCCAACACTCTGGATGAGCTTAAGGCCACTATTGAAGCATCCTGGGCCTCCATAACATCTCAGCAGTGTCACAGGCTGATTGCCTCCATGCCACGCCGCATTGAAGCAGTCATTTCTGCCAAAGGATTCCCGACCAAGTATTGAGTGCATAACTGAACATTATTATTTGATGGTTTTTTTGTTTGTTATTAAAAAACACTTTTATTTGATTGGACGGGTGAAATATGCTAATTTATTGAGACAGGTTTTTTGGGTTATCAGGAGTTGTATGCCAAAATCATCAGTATTAAAACAATAAAAGACCTGACAAATTTCAGTTGGTGGATAATGAATCTATAATATATGAAAGTTTAATTGTAATCATTACATTATGGTAAATAATGAAATTTAACACTATATGCTAATTTTTTGAGAAGGACCTGTATAGGACGTTGTAATGACTTTTTACTTTCAGCCTACAAAAAGTAATACATTATTGTGGGCCTCAAACACTAGGAGTTTGTCTTCTATGAGCTCTTTATCCCTTCAATACCTGGATATCTGAGGGAATACAATAGATTAGAACTTTACTGAAAGCATTTTACAAAACAAGACCTAACTCATGTTCATATAGGATCCCCATTACATGGACATAATATGAACTGGTAAAATACAATGAAGTTTTATAATCCTAGGTGAACAATGTAAATTATTTTTCCTTTAAGTGAAAAAATAAAGGGTTGTCTGGGTTTGAAAGCAAAGTTTGCAGTCACTTCACATGACTGCAGACCTCTCTGCACACTGTCTCAATTCCCACTTATTGCTAACATGAGCGAGCAGTCACGTGACTGTATGTATGCTGTTTGCTTCAACTCTTTTGAGAGAAGCTGAATGAGACTAGTTGGCACTAGTGATAATAATAATCTTTATTTTATATAGCGACAACATATTCCTCAGCACTTTACAGTTTGCACACATTTTCATCGCTGTCCCCAATGGGGCTCACAATCTAAATTCCCTATCAGTATGTCTCTGGAATGATGAGTCAACGTGCTTGGATAATTTGTTAGAGTCCTAAAGGCTGCATGATTTGCGGCTGTTCAGTAGCCACAACACATGCGGGGATTACCGTATATACTCGAGTATAAGCCGAGATTTTCAGCCCAAAAAAATGGGCTGAAAGTGCCCCTCTCGGCTTATACTCGAGTCATGGAAGGCGGAGGGGTCGGCAGGTGAGGGGGAGCGACGCCTGTCAAATACTCACATGCTCCTGGCGCGGTCCCTGCATGTTTCACGTCTCCGGGAGCTGCAGCTTCTTCCCCTGTTCAGCGGTCACTGGTACCGCTCACTAAAGTTATGAATATGGACTCCACTCCCATAGGGGTGGAGCCGCATATTCATTACTGTAATGAGCGGTACCAGTGACCGCTCACTACAGGAAGAAGCTGCCGCTCCCGGAGATGTGGGACATGCAGGGACCGCGTCAGGAGCGCTGGGAGCAGGTGAGTATGTCATATTCACCTTTCCGCGTTCCACCTCCGCCTCGTCTTCCACGTTCTCTGCAGTGACTGTTCAGGTCAGAGGGCGCGATGACGTATTAGTGTGCGCGCCGCCCTCTGCCTGAACAGTCAGTGCAGAGAGACGGGACGCTGAGGAGCAGTGACGAGAGGTGAGTATGTCTTTTTTTTTTTTTTTTTTTTGTAGTGCAGCAGCAGCATTACATGTGGCACAATGCTATATGGAGCGTCTATGGGGCCATAAAGAACTGCATGGAGCATTATATGGGGCATCTATGGGGCCATAACTGCATGGAGCATTATGTGGGGCATCTATGGGGCCATAACTGCATGAAGCATTATATGGGGCATCTATGGGGCCATAATTGCATGGAGCATTATATGGGGCATTATATGGGGCCATAAAGAACTGCATGGAGCATCTATGGGGCCATAAAGAACTGCATGGAGCATCTATGGGGCCATAAAGAACTGCATGGAGCATTATATGGAGCATCTATGGGGCCATAAAGAACTGCATGGAGCATTATATGGAGCATCTATGGGGCCATAAAGAACTGCATGGAGCATTATATGGAGCATCTATGGGGCCATAAAGAACTGCATGGAGCATTATATGGGGCATATTTGTGTATGTAGCATCTTATGGGGCCATAATGAACTGTATGGAGCATTATATGGGGCTCCTGATTCAGTATGGATATTCAAAAACACTTAACCTACTGATGTCTCAATTAATTTTACTTTTATTGGTATCTATTTTTATTTTTGACATTTACCGGTAGCTTCTGCATTTCCCACCCTAGGCTTATACTTGAGTCAATAAGTTTTCCCAGTTTTTTTGTGGCAAAATTAGGGGGGTCGGCTTATACTCGCGTTGGCTTATACTCGAGTATATACGGTAGTTGTTTGTTAGGCATTCCCAGCATGTGTTGCGGCTGAATAATAGCCACAAAACATGCTTCTGCAAGGACTCGAACATATTATTCAAGCACTCCCAAAATACTCAAATAACACATTATCTAAGCATTTTCATTCATCACTAGCTGGCATGTGACCTCTCACTTAGTCTGACAGTGCTGGGGAATCGAGACAGTGTGGTTCGCACGCTGTCACTGATCAGAAGTCTCCAGTCATGTCGAGTGACAACAGACTTGGCTCTCAAAACTGGACAACCCCTTTAATACTAATGAAAATCTAACTAGCCTACATTGCAAAATTGTGCCTTGGGATACTTGTTACAATATGACATTATATGGCCATATTGATGTAAAAATGAAAATCATATAACTGTCTGATTGCAGGGAGGGAAAATAGGGTCAAGTAGTGATATTCTGTTGGATTTCTTACTGATCCCCATGTGCATGGCCACTATGGTCGGGTGATATGTCCTCACTCATATGCATTTAAAAAAAAAAATAAAAATACACATATATAATATATAATAATATAATATATATTATATAATATAAAAAAATTAATATAATTTTAGAAAACATTTAGAGCTGATAGAACTTGTCATCAATGTGAAACTTCTTTTAAGGCCTACACTGGCTTGTTCCTTTAAAGATCAATGAGATTGTCCAAAATCCATTTTTAACAGCTCCACTGTCCACCATAAAATAAATGGTGTACTTGGTACCTCTTCCAATCACTGCGGTGTGTTCACCTGTTACCTTATCATGTGAGTGCTGTAGTGAGTATGTCCAATCCGATGAAGTAGTAAAGGCTGCAGAGATCGCGTGACATAATAATGTCGCGAGACCTCAGGGGGGTCAGAAGGCAATAGCCCAGCGATCTGAGGAATGGCACCAGTGCGGGAGGTGAGTACCGTATTTTCTGGTGTATAAGACGACTGGGCGTATAAGACGACCCCCAACTTTTCCATATAAAATATGGAATTTGGGATATACCCGCCGTATAAGACGGGGGTCATCTTATACGCCCAGTCATCTTATATGGCATGTGGTTCCCAGGGTCTGGAGGAGAGGAGACTTTCCTTCAGGCCCTGGGATCCATATTCAAGTAAAAAATAAAGAATACAAATAAAAAATATGGATATACTCACCCCTCCGACGGACCCTGGACCTCAGCGGTGCAAGCGTCTGCCTCCGTTCCTAAGAATGCAGTGAGTGAAGGACCTTCGATGACGTCGCGGTCACATGAGCGGTCACGTGAAGGTCCTTCACTCACTGCATTCTTAGGAACGGAGGCAGAAGCTTGCACCGCTGAGGTCCAGGGTCCGTCGGAGGGGTGAGTATATCCATAATTTTTATTCTTTATTTTTTACATGAATATGGATCCCAGGGCCTGAAGGAGAGTTTCCTCTCCTTCAGACCCTGGGAACCATCCAGGATCGCTCTGTGCACCTGTACCCGGCGTATAAGACGACCCCCGACTTTTGGGAAAATTTTTACGGGTTAAAAAGTCGTCTTATACGCCGGAAAATACAATATATATTTCTTTCTCGCTTCATTGGGGGACACAGGTAACCATGGGTGTATGCTGATGTCGCTAGGAGGCTGACACTATGCAAATAAAGAAGAAATAACTCCTCCCCGGCAGTATACACCCTCCGACAGGCACCAGGCAGCTCAGTTTTTGCTTAGTGTCTGTAGGAGGCGGACCTGGATCTAACACCAGATCCGCTCTTGTTTTTTCTTTCAGGATTTGTGTGTGTGTATTAATCCTTTCCTTTTTTTTCAGATGCTTCTTTTGGGGTTACAGGGTGCAGTTCTTCTCACCCTAATTCCCCCTAATTCCCCACAGTAAGCGACCGAGAGAGCAGTGTGGTATCACCCACATCGCACCCTCTCGGATCTGCTGGGCAGGACTTCGACTCATGTCACCCTGGGGTGTTCATGTCTCGATATCGGTGGCCAGTCCTTGCCCTTTTCCCCCCCTCATCCCTCTCCTCGGAGCGGGCTGAGAGGAAGATGGTGGTCACCTCCAGTGACCTTCTCCCCCTGTTTAGGGGTTGACGCCGTCTTCTGCGCCGGCTGTCATGGCCTCTCGCCCTCTCCTTCTGGCTGCCTGGGACAGGAACCCACTTTCCCTGGACCGCCCGTTTTGCCTCTCTCCCAAGGCGAAGCAGTCTCTCACTTGGTGGACGCTATCCACCTCCATTCTGCGCGGGAGGTCATTTCTTCCCCTCCGCTGGCAGGTCATTACCACCGACGCCAGCCTCCAGGGGTGGGGAGCGGTCTTTCTCCACCTCGCGGCCCAGGGCTGCTGGACTGTACAAGAGGCACGTCTTCCTGTCAACCTCTTGGAAATCGGAGCCATCTTCCTAGCCCTTGTCCACTGGCAGTCCCTCCTCTCGGGAAAGCCGGTCGGCATTCAGTCGGACAACGCCACAGCCGTGGCTTACATAAACCATCAGGGAGGGACTCGCAGCAGACAGGTCATGACGGAAGTGGCAAAAATTCTGCGTTGGGCGGAGAGCCACGTTCCCTCTATATCAGCCGTCCACATCCCAGGGGTGGACAATTGTGAAGCCGACTTTTCCTGTCGTGAAGGGCTCATGGCGGCGAGTGGTCTCTCCTTCCCTCAATCTTCAGCCAGATTTGTCAGAGGTGGGGCGTTCCAGACGTCAACTTAATGGCCTCCCAGGCAAACCGCAAGGTTCCCCAGTACGTCTCCAGATCTCGGGATCCGTTGGCCTTCGGATGCGACGCTCTCGTGGGCCCGGTTCCAGATGCCTTATCTGTTTCCACCCCTCCCCTTGATCCCAAGGGTCGTAAAAAAGATCTAGACAGAAGGGGTCTCTGTCCTCTTGGTAGCTCCGAATTGGCCTCGCAGGGCCTGGTATGCGGAACTAGTCAACATGCTATCGGACGTTCCATGGAGACTACTGGATCGTCCGGATCTTCTTTTGCAGGTGCCCCTCTTCCACCCGAATTCTCGGTCTCTGAATTTAATGGTATGGCCGTTGAGGCCGCGGTCCTGAAGGACCGGGTTTTTCTCATAGCGTCATCCAGACTATGATAAAAGCGAGAAAACCGGCTTCCTCGTGTATCTACCATAGATGTTGGAGGGCCTTTTTTCGATGGTGTAAGGACAACAGCCTGTTTCCTATGAATTTTTCCCTTCCATCACTTCTCGGTTTCCTTCAAGCGGGTCTTGATTCGGGACGTTCCCTGAGCACCTTGAAGGGTCAGATTTCCGCTCTGTCTATCCTTTTTCAAAGAGACCTGGCCTCTCTTCCACAGGTGAGGACCTTTATCCAAGGGGTCGCTCATATAGTTCCCCCTTATCGTCCTCTTATCGAACCTTGGGACCTCAACCTCGTGTTAGACGTTCTTCAGTGTGCGCCTTTTGAACAGATTCGGGACATCTCCTTCTCGCTTCTATTATGGAAGGTGGCCTTCCTAGTCGCCATCACCTCGATTAAGAGAGTCTCTGAGCTGGCAACATTGTCCTGTCGTTCTCCCTTTCTAGTCCTGCACCAGGACAAGGTGGTTCTTCGTCCGGTTCCGTCCTTTCTACCGAAGGTAGTTTCGGCATTTCACATCAATGAGGACATCGTCCTCCCTTCCTTGTGCCCTTCCCCAGTTCATCCCTTGGAGAAATCTCTTCACAAGCTGGATGTGGTCAGGGCTATCCGGATTTGTCTTTCCAGAACTGCTTCTTTTCGTCAGGCTGATCCTCTGTTTGTCGTCTCGGAAGGGCGTCGAAAGGGGCTCCCTGCCTCCAAGTCCACGATTGCTCTTTGGATCCGTTCGGCGGTTCTGGAGGCATACCGTGTCCAAAACAAACAGCCTCCTTTGGGGGTGAAGGCTCACTCTACCCAGGCTGTTGGGAGCTTCCTGTGCAGTTTGTCACCAAGCTTCGGCCTCACAGGTTTACAAGGTAGCAACGTGGTCATCCATTCACACCTTTGTAAAATTCTACAAGGTGCATACTCAGGCTTCTGCGGACGCGAGCCTGGGTAGGAAGATACTGCAGGTGGCGGTTGCTCACCGGCCGATCTAACTTCTCTTTTTCTGCAGAATATCCCGCCCCTAGGGACTGCTTTTGGACGTCCCATGGTTACCTGTGTCCCCCAATGAAGCGAGAAAGAAAGAGGGATTTTAGGTTCTTACCGTAAAATTTCTTTCTTGGAGCCTTCATTGGGGGACACAGCACCCTCCCTTTAGGTTGTACCGTGTTGGCAATCGTGCCTTTGTTGTGGGTTGGTACATAGGTTGAGTTTAATTTTTACTTGTTCCTACTACTGCTTTTGCACTAACTGAGTTGCCTGGTGCCTGTCGGAGGGTGTATACTGCGGGGAAGGAGTTATTTCTTTATTTGCATAGTGTCAGCCTCCTACCGACAGCAGCATACACCCATGGTTACCTGTGTCCCCCCAATGAAGGCTCCAAGAAAGAGATTTTACGGTAAGAACCAAAAATCCCTCTTTTTTTTTTTTTCTGATGGGCAGTGGTGCTGATAATACGAAGTTGTCCAGTAGTGGACAATCCATTTAAGAATAATTTTTAGTTTCTAACCATTATTGTGATAAATGTCATTTTGTGTGAGCATACAAAGATATTGATAACCCATTTCATGGCGATCACCATGTGCTGTCAATGATCTCCTGGTCACAGAAGTAGAGGTTCTTAGTGCACATGTTCAGACATCAGTCCTATTCACAATCAAGGAAAGAATGTTGTCTCCATAACAATGTGGTTGCCATTTTAATATATTTATAGTGATTACTAGATGGTGGCCCGATTCTAACGCATCGGGTATTCTAGAATATGCATGTCCACGTAGTATATTGCACAGCCCACGTAGTATATTGCCCAGTTACGTAGTATATTGCCCAGTGACGTAGTATACAGCACAGAGCCACGTAGTATATTGCCCAGTGACGTAGTATATTGCCCAGTTACGTAGTATATTGCCCAGCCACGTATGTCACAGGTTAAAAAATAAAAAATAAACATATACTCCCCTTCCGAGGGCCCCTTGTAGTTCTTCCGGTCCCAGGGTTGGTATGAGCTCAGGACCTGTGATGACGTCGCGGTCACATGACCGTGACGTCATGGCAAGTTCTTCTCGCGCAGGACCTGTGAAAACGTTGCGGTCACATGACCGTGACGTCATGGCAGGTCCTTCGCGCATACCATCCTTGCCACCGGAACCTGCCGCTTGCATGGAGCGGGAAAGGCGGCGGAAGGTGAGTATATAATGATTTTTTTAATTTTTTTATCTTTTTTAACATTAGATTTTTTTACTATTGATGCTGCATAGGCAGCATCAATAGTAAAAACTTGGTCACACAGGGTTAATAGTGGCGGTAACGGAGTGAGTTACCCGCGGCATAACGCGGTCCGTTACCGCTGGCATTAACCCTGTGTGAGCGATGACTGCGGGGAGTATGAGCGGGCGCCGGGCACTGACTGCAGGGGAGTAGGGAGGGATTAATCGGACTGTGCCCGTCGCTGATTGGTCGCGGCAGCCATGACAGGCAGCTGGCGAGACCAATCAGCGACTTGGATTCCATGACAGACAGAGGCAGCGACCAATGAATATCCGGTACAGACAGACAGACGGAAGTACCCCTTAGACAATTATGTAGTAGATTTCTCTAGAGAAAATGAGCTAGTTAAATGTATTTAGGAATTAACTTATCATGAAACTACTTTTTTTATTGATTTTTTTATTTTTTGTATTCCTGAAGAACTGTTAGTAAGTAAACTTTAGATCTGTGCTCACTCACTACTAAATCACACCTCAGGTGGTCAGTTATCATTTTCGAGTGCTCTTTTTCTGTCCACATACAATCTATTGTGCTCACTGTCCTTTATTATTTTTTAACAGTGCTCTGAAGAAGATCTCAAAACACATTTTTCCACCTTTGGGTCTGTGATGGAGGTCAGCATCCCCAAAAAACCAGGTTGGATTTATTTTTGAATATGGTTGAAAAAAAAAATAAAAATAGTGTTTTTGTATAGCGGGGTCTGGAGTAAAAGCTGTCAAAGGTGTACGGCCTCCTTAAGTGATTTCTCCTCCTTCCATCTGTTTAGTGCCAGCAGTTTCTCCTAGTACCTTATTCTGATGCTTTACGTACAGTGGTCTGCTAGGGATGTTGGTAAATCTTTGTAATCTAATATTTTTCTCTCCATTTTCCATATCCCATTATTCAGCCTTTGCTCTGTCAGGAACCTTTACGACACACACACAACCAGACCTATGCAATCAGCTGTCTTCAGGGTTTTGTTGTATATCTTGAAATGCAATATTAGCCTCAGCAATATTCTCATTGGTTTAATTACCATTTCACCAGTAATGAAGATTTTTCGTCCAACAGATGGGAAGATGCGAGGATTTGCTTTTGTGCAGTTTAAGAACATGCTAGAAGCCAGCAAAGCCTTAAAAGGGACAAATATGAAGAGTATAAAAGGTGAGAAGACTTACAAATATAATGGATGTGCCTGTTTAAAATGCTTTTTGGGGTGTAAAATTTAAGATGCTCTATCATTACATTTGGTAAATCAGACTTCGTGCTGCACAGTGACAGTGTCGCTTGTCTTTGTAAACCTGACCCTTGATAGAAGTGTTGCAGTATTTTCAAAGGACAATGTAACAACAAAAAACCCACCCCCCAAAAAAAAAACACACGCATCAATTGATAGGATGGTATGAAGCATTTTAAGACAGACAAAATGTTTCAGTGGTGAAATGCACTGGAACCTATTTTATCTTATTTTTTTTTCTTCCATAGATCGAACTGTTGCTGTCGATTGGGCTGTTGCTAAGGATAAATACACTGCAACTCAGGGATCATCAGTCAGGGGTGAGTAACCATTGTTATCTGGGTGACTTTTCTAGGTTTTGATGCAAACGATATGCTAGCTTTAACCAAGTAAGGTGTACTATGGTCTTCTTACATTGTTTCCAGAAACCAAGGATAGTGTCCAGAAGGAACAGATCAAGGATTCATCAGATGATGAAGAGTCATCGGATGATGAAGCTGCAACTCCAATAAAAGGTGGAGATGATGAAGGGGAGGAGGATGATGCTAGTGACGATGTCGAGGAAGACTCAAGTGAAAATGACACAGAAGAATCTGACGATGAGAAGGAAACATCACAACAGAAAACTAAAGGCAATAAAATGTAAGTAATGGGTCAGTGCTATGAAAAAAGTGGATTATCCGATTTCCTCTTAGGAGTCAGTTACCCTTACCTCACCTATACTGCTTGCATTTCCTTCAATTTAATTTGTCCCACTATTAAAGTATTGAATTGAGTGGTAAAATAATAAGAACCAGCATGCTCAGGCTTCTGTTTAACCAGTATCTGGAACATAATTGTGGAGGTTATGGTGGATGAGAATAGGAGTGTTTAGCACTGTTGTTTTTATTTTAACTGTGTGCAGTTAATGGGCTTACTTCTGTATATATGTGCCTGGTTCTGTGATTTATAGGCCTACTAAGAAACCTCAGACTACTAGAGGCAAAGTGAAGGATGACCATGATGATGACCAGGAGGAGGAAAGTGATGATGAGGATGAAGAGGATGATGAAGATGTTTCTGAAAACTCTGGTCAGGAGAGTGACATAGAAGAAGAGTCAGAAGACTCTGACTCTGAGAGCGAAAAGAAAGGTACATCATGATAACGAAGGGGGTGTCCCGAAACAATCGTTTTCAGTTGGCCAGGAGATAGACACTAAATATGGCTAAATTTGTTAGCTGCCCATGCTTGCATGAAGTGTGCATCTTTTTACTTCTGATTTATGCAGTCAAGGAGTGTAGCAATTAAAGCACTGGGAATGAAGTCTAACTATGCTGCTCCATTAGCAATCGTCTTTTATTACTGTGAACTCCTCTGTATTAATAATGGCATTTTATTCCACTGATGTTTGTTATAATGTCTGCACTTTGGGCAATAACACATACACTACCCAGAGGTGTCTGATGAAGGAAACCCTATAACAGGCGTTACACTTGTTTGCTAAAATGATTTTTTTATGATATCATAATTTACTAAAATGACCAGCTAAAACATGTTTTTTAATTTGTATTGTAGTCAAAACTAAAGTGAAGAAACGATTACCGTCAGATGTTGGCGAAGGAAAAACATTGTTCATAAGGTGAAGCTTTAGCTCTATACAACTCACTTTGTAAGAAGCATAATGTAAAACACACAAATTCCAGCTCTGTCAGCACCGAAAAGCAGAAAAATAACACTCCAGCAGCTCATCAATGAGATGTGCACTAGCAGAGAAGCCAGCATTGCGTGTTTGCCCATTCTAGTCCTTCATTGCATGATCTAGTACAACAGGGCTTCGCACTTAATTCTTATTAAGCTAACCTGACCTTATCTTCTATTTTGACATATTTGAAATATCTCTATCTATCTATCTATCTATCTATCTATCTATCTATCTATCTATCTATCTATCTATCTATCTATCTATCTATATATGAGGCATCGTGGTTACTCGCTAATCCCGTCCCCTACACAGTAGCCCCGCCCCCACCACATCACCACACAGAATCCCGCCCCACCACATTACCACACACAATCCTGCCCCCCCACCATATCACCACACACAATCCCGCCCCCCCACCACTTCACCACACATAATCACGCCCCCCAAGACATTACCACACACAATCCTGCCCCCCACCCCATTACCACACAATCCCGCCCCATCACATTACCACACACAATCCCGCCTCCCACCACATTACCACACACAATCCCACCCACCACATTACCACAGATAATCCCGCCCCCTGCACAGTAGCTCTGCCCCACCACATTACCACACACAATCCCTCCTCCAACACATCACCACACATAATCCCGCCCCCTCACCCTATTACCACATAATCCCACCCCCTCACCCTATTACCACATAATCCTGCCCCCCACCACATTACCACACATAATCCCTCCCCCAACACATAATCCCACCCCCAACACATCACCACACATAATCCCACCCCCTCACCCTATTACCACATAATCCCGCCCCCACCACATCACCACACACAATCCCACCCCCACCACATCACCACACATAATCCCGCCCTCCCACCACATCACCACACATAATCCCGCCCTCCCACCACATCACCACACATAATCCCGCCCTCCCACCACATCACCACACATAATCCCGCCCCCCACCACATCACCACACATAATCCTGCCCCATCACATCACCACACATAATCCCGCCCCCCCACCACATCACCACACATAATCCTGCCCCCGAACACATCACCACACATAATCCCGCCCCCACCACATCACCACACATACACTGTGTTCCAAATTATTATGCAAATAATATTTCCTCATATTTTCTCTAAATTACCTATCCGAATTGCAGTCATTGTTATTTTCCAGTCATCTACTATTCTAGTATAATTGCAATGTTTTGGAACAAACTGCCTATGAAAACAGTATATTTTTAAAAAAAATAAACACTCAAAATGCATGTTCCAAATTATTATGCACAGCAGAGTTTTCAACCTTTTTTTTTTATTTTGAACCAAAAAATGGTCAATTGTCAAGTTATAAGCATTATCAGCTTATTACAAAATGAAATCAAACAGTTTTCAAGTGAAAACTTTATTCTAGGTGATGTTACATTTGCGCATAGGACCCCTTGTTCGAAAGAAGCTTCTGAAGTCTCTCGTCCATTGAATTTGTCAGTTTTTGGATGGTTTCTGCTTCAATTGTTTTGCATGTGGACAGAATACCCTCCCAGAGCTCTTGCTTAGATGTGAACTGCCTCCCGCCATCATAGACACTCGTTTTGATGATGCTCCAGAGGTTCTCAATGGGGTTGAGGTCAGGGGAAGATGGTGGCCACACCATAAGTTTGTCCTCTTTTATGCCCATAGCAGCCAGAGATGCAGATGTGTATTTTGCAGCATGAGACGGTGCATTATCATGCATGAAAATGATCTTGCTGCGGAAAGCACGGTTCTTCCTCTTGAACCATGGCAGGAAGTGTTGTTTTAGAAACTCCACATAGATTATGGAGTTCATCTTTACCCCTTCAGGGATCATAAAGGGGCCGACAATCTCTCTCCCCATGATTCCAGCCCAAAACATTACTCCACCTCCTCCTTGTTGGCGCCTTAGCCGTGTTTTCATGGGGTGTCCATCCTCCACTCCATCCATCTGGACCATCGAGCGTTGCACGGCACTCATCAGTGAACAAAACAGTTTGGAAGTCAGTCTTCATGTATCGTTTGGCCCACTGGAGCCGTTTCTGCTTGTGTGCAGTGGATAGAGGTGGTCGACAGGATGGCTTACGCACAGCTGCAAACCTCTGAAGGACCCTGCATCTTGTTGTTCTGGGGACGTTGGAGGCACCAGCAGCTTCAAAAACTTGTCTGCTGCTATGACAAGGCATTTTTGCAGCTGCTCTTTTAACCTTACGCAATTGCCTGTTGGAAAGAGTCCTCAATTTTTCCTTATCAGCACGCACACGTGTGTGCTGGGAATCAGCTAGATACTTCTTGATTGTGCGACGATCACGATGAAGTGTCTTGGCAATGTTGATTGTAGTCATGCCTTGACCTAAATACTCCATAATTTGTTGCTTCTCAGCAGCCGACACATCCTTTTTCTTTCCCATTTTGGCAAAAAATGTAGGCTGCTTAATAATGTGGAACAGCCTTCTTAAAGGGAACCTGTCACCCCGTTTTTTCGGTATGAGATAAAAATACTGTTAAATAGGGCCTGAGCTGTGCATTACAATAGTGTAGTTTGTGGACCCCGATTCCCCACCTATGCTGCCGAAATACGTTACCAAAGTAGTCGTTTTCGCCTGTCAATCAGGCTGGTCTGGTCAAAAGGGCGTGTTGTCTTCCCCCAGATTTTGCGTAGTTTTCCGTTGGTGGCGTAGTGGTGTGCGCATGTCCAAGGTCCAGAATCCTCTGCCAGGGGATTTAAAAGAGCGCGCTGTTCGTTATTCATTGGTGATCGGTGGGCGCGGCCATCTTCCTTTGGCCGCGCGTGCGCAGAAGCGGCGCTCTGCTGGCCGCGGCTTCAGGAAAATGGCCGCCGCGATATCCATCTGCGCACGCGCGGCATCCCGCGGCCATTTTCCTGAAGCCGCGGCCAGCAGAGCGCCGCTTCTGCGCACGCGCGGCCAAAGGAAGATGGCCGCGCCCACCGATCACCAATGAATAACGAACAGCGCGCTCTTTTAAATCCCCTGGCAGAGGATTCTGGACCTTGGGCATGCGCACACCACTACGCCACCAACGGAAAACTACGCAAAATCTGGGGGAAGACAACACGCCCTTTTGACCAGACCAGCCTGATTGACAGGCGAAAACGACTACTTTGGTAACGTATTTCGGCAGCATAGGTGGGGAATCGGGGTCCACAAACTACACTATTGTAATGCACAGCTCAGGCCCTATTTAACAGTATTTTTATCTCCTACCGAAAAAACGGGGTGACAGGTTCCCTTTAAGTAGTCTTGCCTTTATTTGGACACACCTGCCAAACTAATTTGCACAGGTATCTGCAATTGCTTTCAGTGATATAAAGAGCCCTGACACACATCACCATCAATGAGTTTACATGACAAACAAAAAAATTCTAACCTTCTCACTCCTAAACTCTATGTGCATAATAATTTGGAACACAGTGTAATCCCGCCCCCCCACCACATCACCACACACAATCCCGCCCCCACCACATTACCACAGATAATCCCGCTCCCCACCACATTACCACACATAATCCCGCCCCCCCACATTACCACACGAGGCTCCGTCCCCACACATTACCACACGAGGCTCTTAACCAACACATTACCACATGAGGCTCCGTTCCCCCACATTACCACACGAGGCTCCGTCCCTGCACATTACCACATGAGGCTCCTGAGCGTGCTGAGCTTTAGCTGGCTGGAAACAGCTAGTATCTATATATGTGTGTTTATGTATAGCTATCTATATTACCTTTAGAGATCTTGAACATAAAATGAAAGTAATGGTAGATGTGTATATACATTTATTAATTTTTTTTAAATTTGTGTGCTGTAGAAATCTGTCATTTAACTCCGAAGAAGATGATATAGAAGAGTTGTTACTGAGATATGGCGAGATTAAACATGTCCGGATAGTGTTGCATCCTGATACAGAGCACTCTAAAGGTGAGCCTGACATTGTGCCAAAGGACTTCTGATAAACCCAAGAATGAGAAGCAGTTCTGTTTGGTAAAATATATAAATTGTATAGTAATCACTTACAGCAAACTTGTAAGTAAGATTTCTCTACATTCTTAAGGAAGAAACAAAAACTCAGGTCCCAAGACCATACTCATAGATTGGTCCTGTCAACTATTGACCAAAACTCAATGGAATTTTTATCTTGAGATACTTCCAATCATGTAAACAACCACAAGAAAAATGAAGTACACCACCTCAAATAAATCCATAAAATAATTTGTTTATTTAATACTAAAAAGAACAAAGAATAATATAACCCATAGTCCCCTTTATGCAGCAAAAGCTTGTTGTCCTCATGTTAAGGTCTTACCCTTCTCTGTCTCCATCAGTGAATAAACACGCCCCAACGCGCGTTTCGCCCTCGGCTTCCTCGGGGGGCCCGCATGGTCACTAGACTGTGGGATATTGCCCTGATATGTGTCCACAGCATTAGGAGATGTGTGGTAACTCTCTGCTTGATATTTAGTACTGGCACTTTCTAGCTTTAATAGGTAAATACAGGGACTTGCTACTACTCTTGTTTGAACTCATGTCCTTCTCCTCTCCATTTATGTGATAGTGGGTATTGTGGTGCACCTTCTCCTTCTATTTGAATATCTCTGTATTTTGATATCTTTAATGTTATATTATACTTTGTTCTTTTTAGTATTAAATAAACAAATTATTTTATGGATTTATTTGAGGTGGTGTACTTCATTTTTCTTGTGGTTGTTTATTCTTAAGGAAGAAATCTAGTACGGACAGTGGTTCAAGAAAACCTTTTCTGTTTCTTGTATTTTTTATTATATAATTTTATTCTACATAGCATAAATCCTATAATAAAATAAAAAAGAACTAAACCCTAATTCTATAAAATATAAAATGCTTTACATAGGGTTATAAAAACCACCGTAATTGAGTAAGCAGCGTTGCGGCTGGAGAGGACATACAACAGAGTGGCTGAAAAAGTGTATTAGTTCTGTAAATGTCAAATACTACAAACCTAGTGCTAATATCTAGCAATTATATGCCACTCATATATAGTGAATGTAATACGTGATTATGAGAATCATGGGGGGGCATATATGAGACAAGAATTAACCCCTTTCCAACATCGGGTGTTATAGCACGTCAATGGCGGGCTCCAGCGCTGAGCCCGCACCTGTTCGTTCACATGACAGCTGATTATATACAGCTGGCATGTCCCTGCAACACCCACGGGTGGAATCGCGATCTCCCGGTGGTCGGCACTCATAGCAAGTGAGCATTTTTTCTACATACAAGCGATCTGATCATCGCCTGTATGTAGCAGAACGGATCGGACAGCTGCATCTTCTAGCTTCCCATGGAGACTATTGAAGCATGCAAAATGTACAAAAAATAAAAAAGCTTTCAAAAATATAAAAAATATATAACAGTTCAAATAACCCCCCTTTTGCACCATTCAAAATAAAACTATAATAAAAAAAAAGCATATTTGGTATCTCCGCGTTCAGAATCGCCCCATCTATCAAGCCATAAAAATAATTTGATCGGTAAATGGCATAACGAGAAATTAAAAACTCCAGAATGACGGTTTTTTTTTTGGTCGCCGCAACATTGCATTAAAATGCAATAACTGGCAATCCAAAGATCGTATCTGAACTTAAATGGCATTATTAAAAACGGCAGCTCGGCACGCAATAAATAAGCCCTCTCCCTACCAGAGAGCACGAAAAATTGAGACGCTACGGGTATCGGAAAATGTCACAATTTATTTATTTATTTTTTAACAAACTTTGGATTTTTTTTTTCACCACTTAAATAAAAATGAACCTAGACATGTTTGGTGTCTATGAACTCGTAATGACCTGGAGAATCATAATGGCAGGTCAGTTTTAGCATTTCTTGAACATGGTAAAAAAAAAACTGTGGGATTGTACTTTTTTTTTTTTTTTGCAATTTCCCTGCAGTTGTAATTTTTTTTCCTGTTTTCCAGTACATGATATGTAAAAACCAATGGTGTTCTTCAAAAGTACAACTTGTCCCACAAAAAACAAGCCCTCACACGGCCATATTGACAGAAAAAATAAAAAAGTTATGGCTCTGGGAAAAAGGGAGCGAAAAATGAAAATACAAAAAATACTTCTGGTCGTTAAGGCCTCTTGCACACTTCCATTTTTACAATCTGCACAGGATCCATCAAAATGACGCATCCTGTGCAGATTGTAAGAAACGGGTGCACTGGGCCCGTTTTTCTGACGGACCCGTCGAAGCTATGTGCACCTGTTGTGCTTGCGTCTTCGCAGCGGTTTTCCGCTGCGAAAACGCATACACAACTCAACCAAGGTTAAAAATAATAATAATAAAAAATCGCCTTATTCTTACCTTCCGGCGTCCCGCACAGCGTTACCGATGCTCCCGGCAGCTGGCGTTCCCAGTAATGCCTTGCGTGCAATGACCTCTGATTTAGCGGTCTTGCGAGACCACGATGTCATCGGGTCATTTCGCAATGCATTACTGGGAACGCCAGCTGCCGGGAGCATCGGTAACGCTGCTCGGGACGCCGGAAGGTAAGAATATTGCGTTTTGTTTTTGTTTTTTTTAATTATTAACATATCTTGTTACTATTGATGCTGCATAGGCAGCATCAATCGTAAAAAGAGAGATTGAGCGAGAGAAAATTTCCCTGACTGGAATTTCTTCCACGCATGCTCAGTTTCAAAAGATGGAACCCGTTGCTGGATACCTGCTTTTCACAGTCAGCGACAGATCCTGCGTCCATAGGCTTCCATTATAGCCAACGTCGGGCAGCGCAGGATACATCACTGAGCGATTTTCCGACGTGCAGAAAAAACGTTCCTCTGTGTGTTGTCTCCGTCCGACAGACTGCGATTTTCCGACGGATCCAGTGCACGACGGATGAAACGGAAGGTCATCTGTCACAATCCGTCGCTAATACAAGTCTATGGGAAAAAACAGGGTCCAGCAGAAAAATTTGCTGGATCCTGTTTTTTCAAAAATCGACGGATTTCGACGGGAGCTACAAGACGGAAGTGTGAAAGAGGCCTAAGGCTACTTTCACACTAGCGTTTTTTGCAGTATGTCGCATTGCGTCGTTTTGGCGAAAACGCATCCTGCAAAAGTGCTTGCAGGATGCGTTTTTTCACCATTGACTAACATTAGCGACGCACTGCCACACGTCGCAACCGTCGTGCGCCGGTTGTGCCGTGTTGTGGCGGACCGTCGGATGCAAAAAACGTTACATGTAACGTTTTTTGCTGCCGACGGACCGCCATTTCCGACCGCGCATGCGCCGCCGGAACTCCTCCCCCACCTCCCCGCACCTCACAATGGGGCGGCGGATGCGCTGGAAAAATGCATCCGCTGCCCCCGTTGTGCGGCGTATACAACGCTAGCGTCGGTAACCTCGGCCCGACGCTAGTGTGAAAGAAGCCTAAGTGATTTATATGAACTACATTATTCAGGGTGTTATTAATCTAAGTTTCTGCTGTATTAATCAAAGATTTGGATTTCTGAGAAGAGGAAATAAGTTTGATACGTAAAGGAATGTAGATGTGAAAAGTGAATCGATCTATTGCCCTCCTACTGGAATACTGCCAGACCCGATGTGTCTCTGCACAACCTCCATCCGGTTACATGTCGCTTGCTCTCTCTGATTTTATTTTTATTTTATGTATAAATAATGCTTTATATATATATTTATACTCTTAATTTTTTATTTTTTCCCCTGAGCAGTTGGTGTCATTACTAGTTGACTGATCTACTACAGTTTTACTGTAGTTAAAGGGATAAATTACCCTTGTGTGTATTACCAATACATAGCACTAGTGTGAGGAAGTGATAAGTTGGATATTTCTCTATTTCTTTTGAAAATCCATTTTAGTTATATTAACTTTCCTGTTGCCATTTAATTTCTCCCTTTTGGTTTTTAAGGTTGTGCATTTGTGCAGTTTGTGAATAAAGAGTCTGCAGAGAAATGCTTAGCAGCTGCCAAGGATGAGTCTGAGGTATCTATTTGGTTTCCAAGTTATGCTGACATATTCATAATAAGACCTTTGCTTTTTATTTATACTTTTAAAAGGATCTGTACTTTAAAAAAAGATGGCATAAATTATTAGTACATGAGAATATAAGAAACTGAAATATATTATCTGAACATTTTGTTTTCTTCACTTTTGAGCTACTTTTTCTTTCTCGCTCACCAGCTCAGCTCTTTTTGCTTAAAACCAGACTGGCTTGCCAGCATAGTGATGTCTTGTTACAGCTCTTGTTATACTCAATGGAGAGAGGAGGAGGATAAGTGAGAGAACAGGCAGAGAAAGACTCAGAAGGATAATGGGAAGTCTCTTACCTCACTTTTGATCTGGATTCACATCTACTCTGCTCAAGACTTAAAGGGAACCTGTCACCACGTTTTTGGAAGATGGGATAAAAATAGCGTTAAATAGGGGCAGAGGTGGGCATTACATTAGTGTGTTTGTTATGCGTTTATTACCCACCTAAGTTGCCGAAATACCTTTGCAAAGTCTCCGTTTTCGCCTGTCAATCAGGCTGGTCTGGTCAAAAGGGCGTTGTCTTCCCCCAGATTTTGCGTAGTTTTCCGTTGGTGGCGTAGTGGTGTGCGCATGCCCAAAGTCCTGAATCCTCTGCCAGGGGATTTAAAAGAGCGCGCTGTTCGTTTTCATTGGTGATCGGTGGGCGCGGCCATCTTCCTTTGGCCGCGCGTGCGCAGAAGCGGCGCTCTGCTGGCCGCGGCTTCAGGAAAATGGCCGCGGGATGCCGCGCGTGCGCAGATGGATATCGCGGCGGCCATTTTCCTGAAGCCGCGGCCAGCAGAGCGCCGCTTCTGCGCACGCGCGGCCAAAGGAAGATGGCCGCGCCCACCGATCACCAATGAAAACGAACAGCGCGCTCTTTTAAATCCCCTGGCAGAGGATTCGGGACCTTGGGCATGCGCACACCACTACGCCACCAACGGAAAACTACGCAAAATCTGGGGGAAGACAACGCCCTTTTGACCAGACCAGCCTGATTGACAGGCGAAAACGGAGACTTTGCAAAGGTATTTCGGCAACTTAGGTGGGTAATAAACGCATAACAAACACACTAATGTAATGCCCACCTCTGCCCCTATTTAACGCTATTTTTATCCCATCTTCCAAAAACGTGGTGACAGGTTCCCTTTAAAGGGAACCTGTCACCCCCCCCCGCCTCAGGCGTTTGTAACTAAAAGAGCCACCTTGTGCAGCACAAATGCTGCATTCTGACAAGGTGGCTCTTTTAGTTATGATGCCTGCACACGCTGAAATAATCACTTATAAAATGGGCCCCCTCTTACCCTGAATCCGCCAGGGAGGCGGGTCTTGCCTTCCTAATCAGACGCAGCACAGCCGTCACTCCGGGCCTGTGCGCGCCGGGCGCCACCTCCTCTTGCTTCATTATCGTCTCCAGCGCCTGCGCTGTAAGTACAAAGGGCAGCGCAATTGCGCACGCCCCCGAAAAAAAACTTAATGCGCAGGCGCCGGGGACGATAATGAAGCAAGAGGAGGCGGCGCCCGGTGCGCGCAGGCCCGGAGTGACGGGTGTGCTGCGTCTGATTAGGAAGGCAAGACCCGCCTCCCTGGCGGATTCAGGGTAAGAGGGGGCCCATTTTATAAGTGATTATTTCAGCGTGTGCAGGGAGCATAACTAAAAGAGTCACCTTGTCAGAATGAAGCATTTGTGCTGCACAAGGTGGCTCTTTTAGTTACAAACGCCTGAGGGGGGTGACAGGTTCCCTTTAATCATAACCTCCTCCACACTGCTTCTTTCTGTGACTAATTAAGGGATTAATAGCGGGATTCCTAAGTGTATGGCAATAATCCTAAGTGCTAGTCTCCTCCCAACAGCTCATTTACAATATAAAGCCTTCAGATGGGAAATTGCCAGACAAGTAGTGATGAGCGAGCATGCCCATGCCCTAATAGAGTATCTTCAGTGTGCTCGAGAATACTATGCTCAAGTCGCCATGGCTGCATTTCTCATGGCTGTTCGACAACATCAACACATGCAGAAATTGCCTGTTTGAAACATGTGGTAGCGGGGACTTAACCCCTTAATGACCGCCAATACGTCTTTTAACTGACCTGAGATATAAGAGAATAGCCTCCCCATACAGGTGACAATACAGCAGCTGTCGGCTGTACATTATAGCTGACAACTTGCTGCATCAGCCACGATCAGTGTTTGCACCATCCAAATCTGTTTACCCCTTAGATGCTGCTGTCAATAGTGACTACATAATATAAATGGTTAACAGAGTGTGGGGGCTTCTTCTTTATCCCAATTGGTGCCCTCAGATCACGATTTTGTGGTCCTGATGTTTGTCATGGCAATTCACGACCAAATAGCGGCCTTACAGTCCGCCGGCTGTTGTAACCTGTTCAGAAGTTAGTGACATTTAGGTGGTAAAAATACACATTATCATTTCTGTCATGCCACTTTGCATTAATTCCTGAAAAGCACCTGAAGGGTTAATAAACTACCTGACAGCAGTTTTCAGTATGTCAGGAGATGCGGTTTTTAAAATGGTATAACTTTTGGGGGTTTCCTAATATATGGAATCCCTAAAGGCACTTCAAATATGGATAAGTCCTAAAAAAATAAATTTTGTACATTTTCTTGAAAAAATTAAAAATTACTGCTACATTTTTAAACCTCCTAAAATGCTAACAAAATAAAAGACCATTTTACAAATGGTACTGATGTAAAGCAGACATGTGGGAAATTTTATTTATTAATATTTTGCTGTGGTATGACTATCTAGATTAAAGGGATAATCATCCAAAGTTTCAAAATTGCTATTTTTTAACATTTTTCTCAAATTTCTGATATTTTTTATAAATAAACACAAAACATATCGACCTAAATTTACCATTATCATAAAGTATAATGTGTCACGAAAAAACAGTCTCAAAATCACTGGGATTTGTTGAAGCCTTCCAGAGTTACCGCCACATAAAGTGACACTGGTAAGATTTCAAAAATTTGGCTCCGTCACTAAGGGGTTAGGCATAGTATTCGATCACACCGAAGATACTCTGTTAGGACACGAGCATGCTCAGGTAACACCTTATCTGAGCACGCTCGCTCATCACTACAGGTAAGTCATACACCGGCCATATATTCTTCATGCACACACGACAGCTTATTGTGAAAAGTTAATTGAAAGTACAGATAACCTTGAATACTTACAAGTAATTAATTGCAATTCACATTCAATAACCTTTAAAACATTGTGTCTTCTTTACTAACATATTGTTGGTTATGGAATGAAGGATTCGTTTTACATGCTATAAATCTATTCCCCTTGTGTAAATGGTGACGTATAAACAATGTTCTAATCATATTGTTGGTTATGTAAGCCATTCCTGCAGTTATAATCCTTCGGTTTAGCGCTCATTTACTATTCTTTGTTGCACAACACATTTTATTATTGGTCCAACTCAGAATGGAGGGTTGAAACTTGCTGGAAGGAAGCTTTTTATGGACCTGGCTGTGAGTCGTGAGGAAGCCCAAAAGCTACGCCAAAAGAAAGTAAAGAAACCGACCGGGACGAGAAACCTGTATCTAGCGAGGGAAGGATGTGAGTACAATGCTGTCTGTGCATCTTAGCACACTTTCCTATAATTGAATTATTAATGTCAAAGAATCCAGTACATAAATGGTCTCATGCAAAAGGCAATGCCCAACACCTATTTATAAGGTGTAACGGAGATCAGATAAAGGCACATGTTCTAAAGATATAAACTTTAATAAGAAATTCAAAAAAGGAAGACATAAAAATGAATTCACACACCAAAGAAAAAGCTGCATACATCGACACACAATTTATTCCCTACCAGAGGCAGGCTTGTACCAGAAGACACGGTGCCGATACAGAAAGACAGAATTGTACGTCATATATCAGAAAATATCAGATTGCTTGGTAAATTGCCATTCACAAATAGTTGTTGAAGTGATGACTGTAAAACGCCATGAGCAGGGGATCGCAGTGTTTACCACAGCCGGTGTGCGTTTCACACAGCGTGCTTCGTCAGGGGGTGGATGCAGATAGTTATGACCAACTGTTTAGGCTGATCCTTTAATACCTTCTGTCCACTGGTCTGTAATACATATTGCATGTGGTTCAAAGTGGAAACTTTAAATTATATGATCTAAGGCACATGACTTAAAAAATCACAAACTTAATAAAAACTGCCTGCAATTGCCAGTAAACATTTTTGTTAAAATGCCAAAAAATCTGAAAAAATGCCGCAAATAAGCATATAACTTAAAATAAAAAAAACCTTTAAAAACTTGTGTTTTTAAATGTGTGAAAGGTTATGCCGTCCAAACCGCTTGCACTTAAAGGCAAGGTTCACATGAGTGTAAAAACGTAGTCATCCTTAAGCAAGCCGTTCAATAATATGCCAATTTATTTACATTGTCATCTAATCTACTTTTATATTGTATGACCATAGAGAGATCTATTTCTGAAATTAGTCATATAATACTTTAATATTTTTAATACATTATTTTTTTATCTCTTTTGGGCTTAGTGACCTATTGATATATTAATATTGTCCTCTGAGATATTTGGTCCAGCATTGTATGTCAGTGGATATATATCTTATTGGAATTATGCCATATTAAGCAATATTTATTAGGTTCATATCCTCTTTGGTCATACAATACCAATATACTTATGTACTATTTGAATATTTATATTTTTTTGCCAATGTTTGATCCGAGACACCTCTGTACCTTTTTTTTTTTTTTTTTCCTGTCATACAGTGGTCCTTTGGCCCCAAGCTTGGCACCTATCTCCTTCCTTTTTTCTATTTACATTCACAGTATTTTATTGTTTTTTGCTTTTATGTTTAATACATGATGATCACCGATTATACACCCTTCAGAATAAGAAAACACCACACAGCCAGACATGTTTTAACCCTTACCTCATGCTATCCTCAGATTACATTGAAAAACCTGCTGACAGATTCCCTTTAAAGGACTATCTCATTATGTTTATGTATATTTGTATTTATTAAAAAAATATTGTTTATCTTTATACATTGACATTTGTTTTTATTATTTTGACCTGTGTACTTCTAGTGATTCGGGAAGGAACAAAAGCCGCTGAAGGAGTGAGTCCAGAAGATCTGGCAAAAAGAACTCGGGTAAGCGCTAGTACCATTTGGAAAATATCATATTTGCAAGATGAGGAAAACTGTAGAGATAAAGATTCTTTTGTTTTACTGTTGCATATTAAAGGTTTCTAAAAGTTCCACTAACTACTTGTGTTTTCTAAAATAAAGAATAATGATGTAATATACTGAGAAGGATTTTGCACTCCTCCATACTGGCAGGATGCTGCCCCATGTTTAGTAGCTTCATTGTGCGAGTTCATATTGTCGTCTTTTCCAGTTTGAAGAGATAAAACGAATCAAGTTGAAGTCTCAGAAAATTTTTGTCTCCAAGACACGTCTATGTGTTCACAACATTCCTAAATCGGTGGACGACAAGAAATTACGTCAACTGCTTTTGACTGCAGCTGGTGGGGATCGCTCGGTAAAAATCAAAGAGGTAGCTAGAACAATGAATATTGATATACTCCATTGGCCATTGCCCAAAGAAACCTGAGCGCCCTAGTGATGTGCCAAGACTGCTGATGTAAGGAGAGTTATCCTGATGACTATGCTTTAGCCACTCATTCTGATATTGTGGTGTTCTTTACAGTGCCGTGTGATGAGAGACATGAAAAGTGTGCCAGGAAATCCTAAGGGTAAGTCTCTGGGCTTTGCCTTTGTGGAGTTTGTCGATCATGAGCATGCACTGGCAGCCCTGAGACACATGAACAACAATCCAGATCTGTTTGGACCAAAAAAGGTAAGATTTGATCCATCATAATTTAATATCCCACACGTTATCATAAAATAGTTTTTCGGAATGCTGATGTCTTCATAGGAAAATGTTTTTTAGTGGCGCTGTCTACTACAGATTGCTAGCTCATGGCATAGAATTAACAAAAGAATTACAGACCGAGTGTTAGAGTAATGTTTATTTCATAAACCAATTGGGCACATGAAAATAAGCAATTTTGTAATATATCTTATCAGTTAATTTTCTTTCTTCTTCCCCTGGATTCATCGATCTTTCACAATACATATGTAAAATAATGTAAAATCTGTTGTGACGAAAGATTTTCTTAACCCCTTCATGATATATGATGTACATTTACGTTTAATGCCATGTCTCTGCCTTTAATGCCGTATGCTGAGCCCGCAGTTTTCCTGGCACAAGACAGCTGATTTAATCAGCCATCCCATGCCTTTAGTGGCCACGGGTGGAGTGGAGCAGAGCCTCTGCTGATAACCTGTTAAAGATTGACACTGTGATTTAACATGCGCCAGCCGGGAGTGCTTCGTTCCACACTCCCATCAGCGCGCCTGAGATGTAATCATGGGGCGCCAATGGGTTTTCATGACATAGTATAAGACCACCATAAACTTATAGGTCATATCTAGGATTTTTATAAAATAACCAAAATCCTGGGAATGCAATAAACTAACAAAATAGTTTTAACTGGCCTGAGCAGTTTTGACATGCCAAACTTGCCCTCACCGTTGTGTCCAGTTGTAGATTGTCTATGCATCATTAAGATTGGTTTGGCAACCAGAGCAGCGCGTGACTTGCCAGATGGGTAATACGGTAGTTTCTCAGAAATCCCAGACAATCAATTCAAGGCTTAATTCTTAACCCAAAACTGCAGTTACCCATCTAACCTGACCCCTGTATAATGTCCACATCTACTTCCGTCATGTTATATGGTATGTTGTGTCCGTTATACAAGTCGCATGCAACGTTTTATTTATTTCATTTTTTGCAATGTTCACATTTCAGAGGCCAATTGTGGAATTCTCCTTGGAGGATATGGATAAGCTGAAGTTAAAGGAGAGGAGAGCTCAACGCAGTCTAGTAAGCAACAATTTGTTACGTTTCAGGTTTACTATTTTGCCATGTTATTTGCCTATATTCTTGGTTTCAGCTCATGTCTGCATATGATATCAATATTACATTGACCTCTATATTCTTTCTGGATGTTACCTTGATGACATGTTACTCTATAATTTTTTCAGTTTTTTTCACTTTTAAAGTTACAAACTCTTTCCAGAAGAAATATTAATAATGTGTTAAAGGGAACCTGTCACCCCCAAAATCGAGGGTGAGGTAAGCCCACCAGCATCAGGGGCTTATCTACAGCATTCTGGAATGCTGTAGATAAGCCCCCGATGTATCCTAAAAGATGAGAAAAAGAGGTTATATTATACTCACCTGGGGGGCGGTCCGGTCCGATGGGCGTCGCTGTCCGGTCCGGGGCCTCCCATCTTCATCAGATGACGTCCCCTTCTTGTCTTCAGGCTGCGGCTCTGGCGTACTTTGTGTGTCCTGTTGAGGGCAGAGCAAAGTAATGCAGTGCGCAGGCGCTGGGCCTCTCTGACCTTTCCCGGCGCCTGCGCACTGCAGTACTTTGCTCTGGGCAAACAAAGTACGCCTGCGCCGGAAGACCAGAAGAGGACGTCATCCTATGAAGATGGGAGGCCCTGGACCGCGACGCCCATCGGATCGGACCCCCCCTCCCAGGTGAGTATAATCTAACCTCTTTTTCTCATCTTCTAGGATACATCGGGGGCTTATCTACAGCATTACAGAATGCTGTAGATAAGCCCCTGATGCCGGTGAGCTTAGCTCACCTTTGATTTTAGGGGTGACAGGTTCCCTTTAATGTAGCAGCTTTGTGGATCAGATTTCATCACATTTTATTTTGAAAAGGGTGAAATCCTCAGCATGTCCATTTATAATGCAGATGTCCCCCTCTGCAATGAGAAGGGAGCAACATGCAGCAAATCCAGAGTATTTCTAAATAGTCCACAGTGGCCTTTGCTACCCTGAATGTCTTTGCAGGACTGCATGTTACAGTCTACTGTACAGTTCTGCATCCAAAGGCTGGAACTCGGATCCAGATGGCTGCATTGACAGATCGGTGTTCATATCCTGCCATGTTAAATTGTATTTATCAGCAATATTAAGTTATATAGATAAAATTTAGGAAAACTTTGGTGTAAGTTGCTGAAAGAAGAAAAAAAAAATCCGTCACATAGACCAGGCTATATCACTCATGTGACATGGCTTTGGTGACTCTTCTTCAAGCGCTAAGGGAATTCAGTCTGTAACTTGAGATGTAAATTTGTTTAAGCCCTTCCTGAAAAGTACGTCAGAAAATTGCTATTTTTTTGTCACCTTTGCCATATTGCCAAAAAGAAAGAGAAATCACAGTGTATGTACCCTAAAATAGTACAGATTAGAACCCACAGCTCGTCCTCTGAAAAATAACCCTCACACAGCTCAAACAATACGAAACTAAAAAAATAAAAGCTCTGGAATATCTCAGAATATGGGGCTACAATTTCAATTATTTGAAAGCTTTTTCTTTTTTTCTACAGTAGTAAAATATAAAAATCTTAATTTGAGCTCACTATAACCTAAATGCACAAAAAAAGAAAACCTGTTTTATACCAATTAATCACCAGCATGGCGCTAGCTAAAGAAAGGCTCGCAGAGTGAAGTGCAGAGTGCAGGCCTTGGCTTTATAGGGACTGTGCATACGTGCCCAGTACTGCTGGAGAAGAGGTCTGGACTCATATATGGTAACCTATCTGATCCTTTACTAATGACTAAATGCCTAGTTTTGATATGGACATATTTTGAATACTAAGCCTCATCAGCTATCGAGATACCGGTAATTAAGAGTCATAAACCTTAGTGACATTGAACAATGTGCAGGAATGAGTTAAAAAGAATAATTCCATATAGAAATATGTTATTAATCAGTTCAAGACCAGGCCATTCCTGACAGGTGCATTTTCCTGTGTTTTTTTTTTGTTTGTTTTTTTTGTGTTTTGTACATGCGGTTCAAACAGCTGTAACTTTTTTTTTTTCTCTCTCTATCGGAAATTCAAGTACTTCTTGCTACACGGGGCTTCATTTTTTATGTCACGGTTATACTCTCTTTTTTTGTTATGTTTAACTCTGCAAATATTTGTTGACATCAGTGGGAAAATAAGGGAAATAATTGTTTTTTTTTCATGTGTACATTTCACTTTTTTTATGCCAACAAAGCGCCTCTGAAATACATTTTAAAAAAGGTATTCGCAATTATGTAACAATTTTTATATTTTGACCCTTTTTTTTATGGGGGTGAAACTTGTAACAGTGTTTTGGATTGACTATTTTCATTTTTATTATTTTTTACCTGTTAGATTTTATTTATTCATTTTATTATACATATTGTGCCACTCCCCATAAGGTCATAAAATACCTTTTTGGGGGGGCATTTCAATATGTAAATATTTTTATTTTCATCTTATTTCCCTTCTAACTGGGGCTGGAATTTTATTCCCAGTTACAGGGAATCCAGCCTCCTGGCTACGTAACAAAGCTGTCTGGATCTTCTTTGACCGAGCAGCTCCTCCTCCCTTACGATGGACAGCGATAACCTGGATTGAGGCGAAAGTGCTGTTAGTTCGTTCTACTAATGCATGCACAGTACTACTTTATCGCTGTGTATGCAGCGATGGAGAATACAGAGACAGTAATAAATAGTCTATGCCCTCTCTATGTGGAGTCTGGCTGTGTCCGACAGCTGGATCCCCACTCCTGCACCTACATGATCGTGTGTATGTGCTCCTATGCAGTTATTTTGTAGAACATCACTAGAGTATGGGCGAGACCACCCAAACATTTAAAGTCTGTGAGAGGAATAAATGTAAAAAAAATATGGTTTTAACCGCATCCTAACATATAATAAGAAATGACAGTATCTTCTGGCAGTGTAGAATATCTAATATCTGTAACTTGGTGATAACACCCCCAATCGAAAAGCATAAGCATTTTTCATGTCAATGAATGAGTACCTCTTCTATTGTATGCTGTTGTGATATACACCTGTGAATCTAAATGGCGAGTTATATTAGCAGGGAATTAACATTAATTTACATTTAAATTTCAGGAGATACTCAGACAAAAACAGGCTAAACAACAAGCAATCAATACCACCACAGTACAGCCTGCACAGCCAAATGCAAAAAAGAAACCGAAAAACAATAAGGGCAACAATCCTCCAATTCCGATTGCCCAAAGAAAAGTAGAACCAAATCCTCAAAAAAACAAAAATGCTCACAAGGATGGCACCTCCACGCAGGGAACATCGCATAAGCCGCAACTAACCAATTTGACCACTCAGAAACCAATGAAAAGGCCGCATCCAGCTAATACCGAAGGGATGAGAACAGAAGGAAATTTGGGGTCGTCTGCTAAGACTCAGTGGTCAGGTTTCCAAACTAAAGACATAATGGAGCAAGAAGAGCTTCCCGATGGCAAGAAGAGAAGAAAGGTTCTAGCCCTGCCCTCTCATACTGGTCCCAAGATAAGGTAAGACAACACTGGCCCCCATTCTATGCTGACTTTCCATAGCTCTATATGATCAGTTGTTTTTGGTCTTGTTTTAATGTAATGATGGTGTCTGCACTGTCTAGGTTAAGATGATTACAATTTTGACGTAACCTTATTGGGGAAAAAGGGGTATCCTAAGGTTCATGTTCCAATGTCTGAGCTACGGTTAGTAAATGTCTAGATATCACCTCTCAAACCACTGTCAGGAACAAAGACAGGCAAACACTGGGGTGGATACTACTTCATAATATATCAAAATGGCTGCACAGTCAAGCAGGCTGCCCAGATAAGGAGCATGGTTGACCTTCATTTGGTGGCTGGTGCTGTCGAGTTCTCCCATGGCAGAGCTGCAAATGTGCTGAACTCCAGCTACTTTTAGCAGGAAGAAAGTATATTTTATCATATACTGTAGAGGGTGCATTATGCAAAGCTTTCTAAAAGTAGCCTGTATATTGAGCAGCCTATCCTATTCATGAGAAAATTATGGGTCAAAATAATGAAACTTGAACCAAAAGGTCTGTGTGTTAGCTTCACTTACAGCAGAGATTAGAATGACATAATTGAACCCCCTTTCCCCCCATACTTACCTTATTTTGTTAGTGTTGTGGTGAAACCAGTGGACTACATGCATGAGAGTAAAGGCTACAGTCAAGAGACCAGCCACATCTTTCAGTCGGATCTGTGCCTACTGGTTAAGGCCTCATTCAGACATTTGTACTTTTTCATGCCATCCGTGTGCTGTCCAGTTTCACCTGTGATGCCAATTAAAAAAAAAAAAAAGTCTCCATGAATTTTTTTCCCGGACACAGTCTGCAAATATACACTGAATATGAACAGCCTCCTTGACTATAATGGGTGCGTGTTTTGTGAAAATCATGGAAAGAACACATACCATATTTTTCAGACTATAAGGGTATGTGTCCACGTTCAGGATTGCATCAGGATTTGGTCAGGATTTTCCATCAGTATTTGTAAGCCAAAACCAGGAGTGGGTGATAAGTGCAGAAGTGGTGCATATGTTTCTGTTATACTTTTCCTCTAATTGTTCCACTCCTGGTTTTGGCTTACAAAAACTGATGAAAAATCCTGACCAAATCCTGATGCAATCCTGAACGTGGACACATACCCTAAGTCGCACCCCAAATTTTGGGGAGGAAAATAGGGAAAAAAAGATTGTGTGTTGTGGTGTGTATATATATTATATATTATATATATATAATGGGGGCTAGTCTTTTAGCCTGAATTTAAGGTATCTTACCTGGGGGAAGGTGGCGATGGAGCGGGATCACAGGAGGCATGGTCCCTTCTTCAGGAAGCCGGCAGCATCAGAAGCCCCCACGGCTTCAAGAAGATGGCCTCTGGGAAAGCAATGCACTCTGCTCTGCCACACTTCTGACACCAGGCCGCAGCATCACACTGTTCCTGCCAGGTTTCTGAGGAAGGGACCATGCCTCCTGTGATCCCGCTCCACCACTGCCGCAACCCCTCGGTAAGCTACGTTTGGACTATAAGACGCACCCCTCACTTCCTACAAATTTTTTTTAGGTAAAGTGTGTTTTATAGTCCGATAAATCCTTTATGTGATTCACGGACATCTAAATGACGTAATTTTTAAATAAATATACACTATAACAGAAGTAGAAAGTTAAGGAAAGTGAAAGTCACAGTAATTCATGGAGAACTGTTATATCTAATATATAGACTATGTTCAAATGTTGTGGATATTTTTCGATGTGGATTTGACCACAAATCCACAGACAGAATTCTCAGGTTACTTGTGGGTTTAGCTGTGAAATTAACCCTATTCCATGACTAGGGTTGGAAATATGCAATGAAAATCCACAAAAGAATGAGCATTTTGTAAATTTAAAATACACGGCATGCTTTTTTTTTTTTTGTACAAGTTGTTTTTTTTTTTTTTTGCAATGTGTCAAAGGGATTTTGAGACTTATTTGCTTGTATTATACTGTAAATTGCTGAGGATTTGCTGTGTGGAATCTGTAAAGCAAATCTGCGACGTGAACTTGGCTTTTCTTTATCACTTTACTGGGGGACACAAGTAACCATGGGTGTATGCTGCTGTCGCTAGGAGGCTGACACTAAGCAAAAAAAGTTAAATAGCTCCTCCTCCGCAGTATACACCCACCGACAGGCACCAAGTACCTCAGTTTAAGCTTAGTGTCTATGGGTGTCAGACCTGGATCTGATCCTAGATCCGTCTTTTCTTTTTCAGGTCACCTGTTGTGTTTTATTAATCTTTTCCTTTTGTCTTTCAGGTTCCTTTGTCTTCAGGGTAACGGTGTAATTTCTCACCCTGTATTCCCACACTTATGTGACCGAGAGAGCAGTGTGGTGTCACCCACATCGCCCACTCTCGGACTCGGAGGCAGTACTTTATCCCCTGTCACTTTTACGAGTGTTTCAGGATGATTCCTGGCGGCCAGTCCTTTGCCTTTTCCCCACCCCACTCCTCTCCTCGGACAGGGGTGGGAGGAAGACGGTGGTCATCAGCGGTGCCCTCCCCCTTCTTGTAAGGGGTTGATGCCGTCTTCTGCACCATCTGGTGATGGTGCGGGAAGAAGGATCCCGGATTCCTGTGACCCTCTCCCACCCGAGGGCTCCTGATGTGATCCTCATCGCTGCAGAGGGATCGGGACTCACCATAGGTATGTCTCCCACCGGGACTCACCGCAGTTATGTCTCCCACCCATCCCTCCGCAGCGGCAGGTGTTATCCCGGGGTATGCTGTCCCTTCATCCCAAGGGGACAGGGTGGCGTTAGTGGTAGGGAACAGCTGGCGGGCACGGCCATGTTTCCCATAGGCAGACCCAGCAGTTGTGCACCCCCCTTCCCTTTGGTGGCAGCATCTTTCCTGCTCTCCTTTAGCTAGTCACCGGCGTGCATTTAAATCACGCGCTCTTTTTTTTATCCAATAGGACATGTCTTTCTCCTCTTCTTCTTTTGAGCTGGCCACTACTCTCGCAGAGCGTTTTTCGGCGCACTTTCTTCCGCTCCCATCACGGAGCTTCTCCTTCCCGGCTGTTCATGGCCCCGGCATGTCAGCCAATCGAAAGGGCACCTTCGTTTTCATCGGCCAGCAGATTGTCCTGGCTGTCCTCGCCCCCGGCGTGTCAGCCAATTGGATGCTTTCTTTCTTTTTCCGGCCAGCAGATTGCAGCAGTGTGGGGACAAGCAGAGTCTGCATCAGCCTCTTCACACCGCTATATCCTGCGTGCTCTGCAGGTCTGCTGGTCCTTTGCTCACGGGGTACACAGCTATATCCTGCGCTCTCTGCAGACACCTTCCACAGCTCTTTCTGCTGGTTGTCGCTAGAATCAGGTAGGCTCTGTTCTTTTTTGTCTGCAGGATCCCCAAGGCTCAACTTATGCCCAACCACAGAGAGGCTTCTTTTTGCCCCTCTAAGCCCACTGTAATTCACTTCGCCTGTGACCTCTGCAAAATTAAGTGGTCTTAAGGCCAGCCCTCAGCTTTCTGCCTGTCCTGCAACCCCTCCACCATATCTGCCCCACAGGAGCACCCTAATGCCCGGGATGAGAGCACCCCCCTCCCTCTGGAGTGGGCTGTTGCCACTTCCACTCCTGCAATCAGTGCTCCGAACGCCTCTCATGGTAATTCGCACGCACCTGACCGCGACCTCTACAGGGTCAAATCGGGTAGAAAGCAAATGAAGCGGGCACCTTCCAGTTCTTCCTCTAGTTCTGCAGGTCCATGCATTCCTCACCCCATGCCCCCTCCAACGGAGGCGGCTCTTGAGTCGGAGGTGGATTCCCAGTTTGAGTCTGATACGGACCAGAACTCACTCAAAGATGCAGGAGATGGTCAATAGCCTTATCTTGGCAATTACCCAAACTCTGAACCTAAAGGAGGATGAGGCACCTGCTCAGAAGCACTCTTTCCTTCAAATGGGTAAACTGTCCTTCCCGGAATTTTCCTAATCACAGGGAATTTGAAGCGATTATGTCTAACACTGGGAACACCCTTAAAAGCGCTTCCCAGGAAGGAAGCAGCTTGATATTCTCTATCCCCTTAGACCAGACCTCGTTGGTAAATGGGATGAATCTCCTAATGTGGATCCGCCGGTTTCATGCCTGTCTTCCACGGCAGTCTTGTCTCTACCGGACAGTGCATCTTTTAAGGATTCTACGGATAGACAGATTGAATCCTTGGCTAAATAAGCCTTTGGAACAGCTGGCGCCTACCTCTGTCCCATATTTGCCTCCAACCTGGGTGGCAAAGTCCTTGTCTGCCTGGGCAAGAATGCTTCGTCAGGGTTTTCTAGCGGCAGCTCCTCCGGATGAGATGGCACATCTGATTGCCCATGCCGGCAAAAATCTTGTGACCACTTCCTTAAATGCAGATGGTTGCGCCGCCAGGGCTACCTGCAACATCGTTGCTATTCGCCGTATTCTCTGCTTGAAAGCGTGGAAGGCGGTTCTGCCATCAAAAAAGTTCCTCACTGGCCTTGCCTTCCAATGCTCTAGACTTTTAGGGTCCAAGTTGGATCAAATAATTTCTGATGCCACCTTGCATCCCCTGTCCAAGCCTAAACTTCCTTTTAATAGGAAAAGGTCGCTTCAATCTCGAGAGAGAATGGTGACTTCTGTGTACAAAATCGACTTTCCTTCTCCACCAGGAAGACGTTTTATATTGTCTCGCCCGCCGGGGTTCCCCCAGGGGTTCTTCAGGCGTCTCTTCCCAACCACGCACAGGAGTAATCGCACCCGTCCCCCCAAACGAATGGTTTTCGGGGTTCTACTCTATTCTTTTCATAGTCCCGAAGAAAGACGGATCGCTCCGTCTGATTTTTGGACCTCAAGCGATTGAACTGTCATGTTCGGATCCGCCACTTCGGGACGGAGTCCCTACGTTAAGTAATCGCCTCCATGAACCGGGAGAATTCCTTAATTCCTGTTTGTGTTCAGCATCAGAGGTTCCTACGGTGTGCGATCCAGGAGGATCTTTATCAGTTCATAGCCCTTCCTTTTGACCTGGCGTCTGCCCCCAGACTATTCACGAAGGTCATGGCAGCGGTCATGGACATCCTTCGTCTCAAGGGGTTTCTCATATTTAGAACAATGGATGTGAAGGACCTCGCTTCACAGCCCCACCTGGCGTCACGCGGTAGTGTCTCCCCACTTTCACCATTGTGATGATCCACTCTCCTTGGGGACACGTAAGGTCAGCTTGGCATAGGTTTTACAGACTCCTCTGTCCACAAAGGCCCAGGTAGGCACGGGAAGTAAGAGGGGTGCCCCACGCAGCCACTGGCGTGGTAGAACACTCGCTCACAACCCTGACAGGCTGAGAAACCCCTGTCACTAGCACTAGAGAAATATAGCTTTGTCAGCCTGGTAGGACTGCTACAAGTTCCTTGTTGGATATAAGCCTGGTCCATTATTGGGATTATATCGGGACAGAAACCAGACCCGATAGCATGTGAAGTTAAACAGCACACGGACGTGTGGACTCGTGGCTCGAGATAAAAGAGCAGCCCAAGGTTAAATTTGTAGATTTAATTGCCTTCAGGGCACATTAGAAAAAACACTATATACACAATGGATATACACTGCTCAAAAAATAAATAAAACAAAAGAAACAAAATAAATGCCACATCCTAGATATCACTGAAATATTCCAGTTGCAAATCTTTATTCATTACGTAGTGGAATGCGTTGAAAACATTAAAAAAGTAAAAATGATCAATGTAGATCAAAATTAATGTCCCATGGAAGTCTGGATTTGGAATGATGCTCAAAATCAAAGTGGAAAATAAAATTACAGGCTGATCCAACTTCAGTGGAAATGCCTCAAGAAAAGGAAATGATGCTCAGTAGTGTCTGTGACCTCCATGCGCCTGTATGACATCCCTACAACACCTGATTTGGATTCAGGTCTGGGGAACGTGCAGGACATGCCTAGCATTGTCATGCATCAGAAGGAACCCAGGGCCCACTGTACCTGCATATGGTCTCACAATGGTTCTGAGTATCTCATCCTGGTACCCACTGGCATTCGGGATACTTCTGGCTACCACATGGATGGCTATGCTGCCCTCCAAAGAAATGTCTAGCCACACCATTACAGACCCACTGCAAAAACTGGTCATGTTGGAGGATGTTGCAGGCAGCAGAACGTTCTCCACATCGTCTCCAGACACTGTCACATCTGTCACGTGCTCAGTGTGAGCCTGCTCTTATCTGTGAAGAGCACAGGGTGCCAGTGTCAAATCTGCCAATGATGGTGTTCTCTGGCAAATGCCAATCGCCCTGCACAGTGTTGGGCTCCTTGCAAAAAGGAGGAGATATCGGTCAAGGTGCTGAGTTGTCCTCCCACGGCCCCTTCCACATCTCCTGGTATCTGCTCCATGGTCTGAACACTGTACTGACAGACACTGCTACCCTGCTCTGGACACTGTGACACACTACTACCCTTCTTGCCATATCTTGCATTAATGTGCCATCCTGGATGAGTTGCACTACCTGAGCAACTTCTGTGGGTTATAGAGACCGCCTCATGCTTCTGTAGAGTACCTCTATGGGTGAGAGCAATGACACAATGCTAAAAATGACCAAAACAGCCAATAAGAATGAGAACAGAGAAATGGTCTGTGTTCACCCCCTGCAAAACCACTTATTTATAGGGGTTGTCTTGCTAATTGCCATTTCTACCTGTTGTCTGTGCCATTTGCATAACAGCAGGAGAAATTGATTTACAATTGGTGTTGCTTCATTACTGGACAGGTTGATTTCACAGTGTGATTGACTTTCTAGTTACATTGTGTTGTTTGTGTTCCCTCTATTTTTTGAACAGTGTACATATACAATGGTCGAGATGTGCAAATACAGGTGGTAGTACAAAAAGAACAAACAGGTGAAACATGAGCCAGTTACCGGTTCAGCCTTCAAGCTGGACCACATAGAAGGTGTGGTCTGCCAGCTGTTTCCAGTTTCTACACACACGCACACACACACTCTTTAGAAGTGAACAAAGGGCCTTTCCAACGCAAGGATGGTCCTAGATTCCCTCCACTGGGCACTTGTAGCTGAAACTCCAAACCTTTGATAGATCATAACTTCTCAACCGAAGGTCATAGGGCGGAGTTTTTGGGGCCATCGGATCCAGCCGGGCCCCCGTTACGCTTGAAGACCAAACCCAGCTCTGAAACTGATTACGGATTAAGACCCTGGCAGGCGTTCGCGAGATCTCGGATTTGTAACCGGTATATGGCTAGGACATACAATAACGCCATACACTCATTATGAAATTACGGCTCCCATTTGACTGGGGAGTTTGTTTGAATCAGTTTCACAGTGTGGAGTCCCGGCAGGTAATTCATCCTTCCAGGAAGGTCTTGGTATCAACTAGGCTGCTGAAGGTGTGAGCTTTTTCACTTGGAGCTGTTGAAGCTGGGCCACCTAGTAAGCCCGATGTCCTGTCTCAACTTCACACGGATATGATGCAGTCGGTTGACATGAAATTACATCTCCCCCCATATTCTTCACAATGGGTGATCACAGTTCCTCATTCTAATGTTATAACTGTTTTTATTCAAAAACGTTTGTTATTCCCATGAAGGACGGGTCAGTTTGCCCCTATTCGGAACTTCAAGTGTCACAACCTCCTATGTGAATATTAGAATTCCTTGGGATGGCTTGGAACAGGTAGAGCAAATGTCCGCTATAGAAATCAAGGATGCATTCCTTCGTATCCTGAATTATCTGACACCACCAATACCATATCATGACGACATCTTGATAAAGACTTCATCTAAGTATCAGCTCTAAGGGTCAGACCTTGGCCCGCTCTGTATTATTGGGGTCTGCTGGCTTCCAAGTCACCTGTTCAATCTTTCAATGAGGCAGAGGTCCAAGTATTCCTTTATCATCCTTTTTCACCCTGGGACTTCAATTTAGTGCTTAAGGTACTGTAGGAATCTCCTTTTGATGAGCCGATGAGCTCAATGATTGGCTATACCAGTGACGTGCACTGCAGTTGTTTACTGGCTGCAGTAATGACAATTTCCGGACCAATGGCTGAGAGCTGGCAATGGATCAGGGGAGGGTGAGTAACAGGTGGGTTTGTTTTATTCACATTCAAGCATCTGCCGAGGTAAATGTTTATCCTGGAAACCCCCCTTAAATGGAAACAGATGGTGCAGAAGCCTGCCAAACTTTCCTGGAGATCTGATTACTTCAAGCCATTGTTATTCCATTTCTGATATGTATTGAAAATTCTCTATCGTATGTAAAGGTGCAGCATATGAAAACCTAGGCTATTGTTTAGTGGTTCTGTGTTTTATTCTTGCTGTATCTGAATGGATTTCACCCCGTGGACTGTATGGCATTGCCTTCAGATAAAGCAGGGGAAATTTCACTCTCTTGAAGCACTGTTTTTGGGGCAAAGCTTAGCAGGAAGGGTGGAAATGTGCGGCTGAACAAATTTACTATAATTCACACCAGAAATAAAATGTGCCTCCAGCATGCCTTTTAAGATTGGTCTGAATACATTCCCACCAAACTGTTTAATGCGGAATTATTTTATGTTTTACATGTGTACTAATATCATTAAACCTCCCCTGTGACTGATTCCGAAAGCTTTACTGATCTCTTAACATCTCTTTTTTTCCAGAGCACGTGACAAGGGGAAAGTTCAACACTTACCACCCAAAAAACCCAAAGCTCAGGGACAGAGCCGAAAGCAGCAAAAGCTGGTATCAACAGGAAACCGGGTATGTCGTTAGTCGTTGTGTTGACTGTTGCAGAATGCAAAGAATAGTTTGTCCTTTTAAAACTTTGCATTCCATAATAACCATAGTTAAAGCCATACTTATGCTAGAATATAAAATTGGTGGAGAACTGCTTTAATATACCAATAGTGATAGGTGCTGGTTTAGTTAACTCCTTTATGACGAATGATGGGCATAGTCAGGTCTCATATCCTGACATGCTATGCCCATCGTGGATCAGATCTGTCATCTGAGCGGCATGGGATGTCATCGGTCCCCGCACTCAGATCGCTCAATCTGACTGACCAATCACATGATCGTGCAGGAGGTGCTGACATATCAGCACCTCTCACACAATCACCGCAGGAGAGAGGGCTCCCTCTTCTTTCAGATTCGCTCCATTGTGACTGCCTGATCGTTGCCATGGTAACCCAAGGCTATCATGGTGACTTGACCTCCCCCGCCCCAGGGTCATCAAGGAAAGGAAAGCCCTCTTAGGCCATGCTCAGAGCATGGTCTAAGAGGCTTCTGTCAGTACAGCACTGTAATGCATTATAACAGCGATTAGAGCCATGAAAGTTAGTCACACATAAGGACCGAGTAAAAACAAATTGTAAAAATATTAAAAAAAAAAAAAAAATGATAAAATGGACGCGGTGATAATTTTAGGAAATAGTGGAGCGACTGGATCCTGTTTAAGGCCTCAGTGGATTTTTATAAACTAGTAGATGGTGGCCCGATTCTAACGCATCGGGTATTCTAGAATATGTATGCGTAGTGTATAGCACAGCCCACGTAGTATATTGCGCAGCCCACGTAGTATATTGCGCAGCCCACGCAGTACATTGCGCAGCCCACGCAGTACATTGCGCAGCCCACGCAGTACATTGCGCAGCCCACGCAGTACATTGCGCAGCCCACGCAGTACATTGCGCAGCCCACGCAGTACATTGCGCAGCCCACTGCGCAGCCCACGCAGTACATTGCGCAGCCCACGCAGTACATTGCGCAGCCCAGGTATATAGCAATGTGGGCATGCTATCCCTGTAAAAAAAAAAAAAAAAAAAAAAGAGAATTAAAATCTATATATAAGGCATCATGATTACTCGCTAATCCCGCCCCCTGCACAGTAGCCATAATCCCGCCCCCACCACATTACCACACACAATCCCGCCCCCCACCACATTACCATGCATAATCCTGCCCCCCACCATATTACCACACACAAAAAATTACCACACATAATCCCGCCCCCCACCACATTACCACACACAATCCCACCCCCCCACATTACCACACAATCCCGCCCCCCCATTACCACACGAGGCTCCGTCCCCACACATTACCACACGAGGCTCCGTCCCCACACATTACCACACGAGGCTCCGTCCCCACACATTACCACACGAGGCTCCGTCCCCACACATTACCACACGAGGCTCCGTCCCCACACATTACCACACGAGGCTCCGTCCCCACACATTACCACACGAGGCTCCGTCCCCACACATTACCACACGAGGCTCCGTCCCCACACATTACCACATGAGGCTCCGTCCCCACACATTACCGCATGAGGCTCCGTCCCCACACATTACCGCACGAGGCTCCGTCCCCACACATTACCGCACGAGGCTCCGTCCCCACACATTACCGCACGAGGCTCCGTCCCCACACATTACCGCACGAGGCTCCGTCCCCACACATTACCGCACGAGGCTCCGTCCCCACACATTACCGCACGAGGCTCCGTCCCCACACATTACCGCACGAGGCTCCGTCCCCACACATTACCGCACGAGGCTCCGTCCCCACACATTACCGCACGAGGCTCCGTCCCCACACATTACCGCACGAGGCTCCGTCCCCACACATTACCACACGAGGCTCCGTCCCCACACATTACCACACGAGGCTCCGTCCCCACACATTACCACACGAGGCTCCGTCCCCACACATTACCACACGAGGCTCCGTCCCCACACATTACCACACGAGGCTCCGTCCCCACACATTACCACACGAGGCTCCGTCCCCACACATTACCACACGAGGCTCCGTCCCCACACATTACCACACGAGGCTCCGTCCCCACACATTACCACACGAGGCTCCGTCCCCACACATTACCACACGAGGCTCCGTCCCCACACATTACCACACGAGGCTCCGTCCCCACACATTACCACACGAGGCTCCGTCTCTCCACATTACCACACGAGGCTCCGTCTCTCCACATTACCACACGAGGCTCTGCCCCCACACATTACCACACGAGGCTCTGCCCCCACACATTACCACACGAATCCAGTTTGCTTTTGATTTTACACTGTGAATAAAATGTATTAGTAGTATTCTGATTTTTAATTATTATTGTTAACTTCATTTTAAGTTAATTTACCACCTGCGTAAGCGCTATTGAATGTTGTCATTATTTACTTTAGTTTAATCACTAGCAGCGTTAATTAGATAGTAATGAGCATGCCGAGCGTTAGCTGGCTGGAACCAGTAAAAACTAGTTATATACTCACCTTCTGTTGGCGCCTGGATCCAGGAAGCGGGTACCGACGCTTGGGATCCACCGAAGCTCTGCGGAGCCGCTTGCGCGGCTGCTGCCATCTTCCGTTCCCAGGATGCATTGTGAAATTGCCCAGAAGACTTAGCGGTCTCGCGAGACCGCTAAGTATTCTGGGTAATTTTGCAATGCATCGCCGGGAACGGAAGATGGCGGCCGGCGCGAGCGGCTCGGCGGACTACGGAGTGTGAGTATAGCAGGTTTTTTTTGTTTTTTTTTAATTATTATTTTTAACATTACATTTTTTTTTACTATTGACGCCGCATAGGCTGCCTCAATAGTAAAAAATTGGGGACACACAGGGTTAATAGCAGCGGTTACGGAGTGCGTTACCCACGGCATAGCGCGGTCCATTACCGCCGGAATTAACTCTGTGTGATCGGTAACTGGAGGGGAGTATGCGGGCGCTGGGCACTGAGTGCGGGGAGTAAGGAGTGGCCATTTTCTTCCGGACTGTGCGCATCGCTGATTGGTCGTGGGCGTTTTACCACGACCAATCAGCGACATGGATTCCATGACACAGAGGCCGCGACCAATGAATATCCGTGACCGAAAGAAAGACAGGAGGATGGAAAGACGGAAGTGACCCTTAGACAATTATATAGTAGATTCAAATAGATGGGTCGTTCTCACATGACTTGATTCTGGGTTGGTGCTGTGTGCTTACCTCAAGATTGTCTCATTTCCTTCATCTTCCCCTCCCTCCCTTTTTCCATACCTATTCTCTCTGTTAGCCCTCCCCCTTTCATCCTTCTTCTGCATTCTAATCCTCCCACCCTCCCTAAACATTTTCTTTCCCGCTTTCTCTTCCTACCCTCTATGTTGGAATTTTCAGAATAATTTTTCATATGCTGATATGAAAATGTAGATTTTTATTTTTTTTTGCAGCTGCAATGTTGAGCGATCTGTTTATATTTCTGCATGAATATTGTCATCATTAAAAGCTTTAAGTCCTGCGTGACTTATTTGATCATATGATGTTTGGTCGAATGTTATTTTTCTGTATTTTCAATATTGATTAATAAAACAAATTGAACATACAAATCTTAAAATAATAATACAAAACATATATCTTATAGCCATAAAAACATTTTTGTAAAAAAAAAAAAAAAAAGTGCACGTATTTGATATCGTTGTGTCCACAACGACCCAATCTATAAAATTCACACTAGTTAACCCCTTTAGTGAACGCTGTGAAAAAACAAACATGGCAAACTATGGTTTTTCGACATACCACTGGGAAAAAATTGTGTTTATTGTGCAGTAGCAACATAAAAATGCTTTCGCTGTCATCGTACTGACCCGAAGAATAAAGCTGCCTTATCATGTTTACAACAGGCGGAATGGCATTAAAAAATAAAAACAATTTTTGAGTTACTAGTTTTTGTTCATTCTGCCTCCCAAAAATTGGAATAGAAAGCGATTTAAAAATATTATGCGCCCGAAAAATAGTTCCAATAGAAACATAAACTCATCCTGCAAAAACAAGCCCTCAAATGACTGTTGGCAGAAATATGGAAAAATTATAGCTCTCAAAATATGACAATGCAAAAACGTGCCTTTGTAAAATAAACAAAACAAAAAAAGTATTTTGGTGTAACAGCAGCCAAACATAAACTATATAAATCTGGTATTGCTGTAATCGCACCGACCTGAGGAATAAAATTGTCTAAACACTTATACCGCACTAGGAGCGGCGTAAAAAATAAATCCAATTTTTCACCTGCTGTTGATTTCTCCATTCTGGCTTCTAAAGATTGCTGCAAGGTTCATCTCACATTTATCCTGCGCTCCTTGTTGAGCTCTTACACTGGGTTTTCTGTGTAAATATCTGAAATACGTGATTCAGACGAAACTCCCAGCAGAAGGTTCCTTATAATAAAACAGAAGGAGACATTATGCACGCCGTCTGGCCTATGATCTGTTGGTGTCCATCTTTTTAGGTGTGCGTAAAATCAGGTCTGCCACAGCTTTGTGCCGCTCTTAAAAGCCGGCTACCACCAAAGAGAAGCCACACAGATTCCTGAGTAACGCTACTGCCTCATTATGGAATGGATCTCTTGGGGGTTTCATCCGAATCACGTATTTGGTACATTTAGATGGAATCCTTGATATAAGTGCTCAGCATAGAGCACAGGATAAATGTGATCCAAAACGCCACCAAAAACCTTCTACTCAACCCACAAAATCAAATTCTCACTCAGGTTTGTCATCTGTTAACAGAAATATAGGGGGTATCCCCATTACACGTAGCACAAAAGCTCTGGAGAAGGGATGTGACTCCCACCAAAAGAAATCCAGCAAAATCGGTGCTCCCAAATCCAAATGACAAATCCTGAGTCCCACAGTGTGCCTAATCCACAGTTATCGTCCACATGTTTGGCATTACTGTAGTGAAGAGAACCCACTTAACTTATGGGGTGTGTGAATTTTTGGGGTACGTGTCTCTGGCAGCTTAAGCTGGGAACAACAATGGTATATTTGCATTTTCACTTAACAACATCCATTGTTAGAATAATCATCACTATACCTGTAGATGATTTGCCAGAGTGGTGTAATATCCAAATTGGGGTAAATTGAGGGGGGATTCTGCTCTTCTAGCACTTAGTGGCTCTGTATATAGAGTCTGCTAATTGTTCTACAAAAATTTGCTCTCTACGAGTCAAATAGCGCTCCTTCCCTCCGAATCTCGCCATGTGGCCAAACAGTACTGTACAGCCACATACGGGGTATTACCACGTTCACAAAAAATTGTGTGACAAATTGTAGTCATTTTTACCTATTTCCCTCTGTGAAAATGTAAAATCTGGGGCTATAACAACATTATACTGGTAAAAATGTAATTCTTCGACTGTTTAGGCACATCAGGGGCTCTTCAAATACAAATGTCCACAATCTATTACAGACCATTTTGCACTCCAAAAATCAAATGATGCTCCTTCCCTTCCAAGCCCTGCATTGCGCCCATTGGGGTGTCAATGTACTCAGAAGAAAAAGTACCCCCAAAATTTTTGTGCAATTTCTCCTGTTATTCCTTGTGAAAATATAAAATTTGGGGCGATAATTTTTTTTTTTAGATATTTTCATGGCTCAATGTTATAAAATTCTGTGACTCACCTGGAAGTTCAAGGCGCTCACCACATGTCTAGTTAAATTCCTTGAGGGGTCTAGTTTCCAAAATGGAGTCACTTATGGGATGTGGGGGTTTCCACTGTTTAGGCACATCAGGGGCTCTCCAAACACGACATGAGTTCTGCTACCAATACCAGCCAATTTTGTGTTCCAAAAGTCGAATGGCGCTCTTTCCCTTTCGAGCCTGCTGTACGCCCAAACAGTAGTTTTCAACCACATATGGGTATTGGTGTAATCAGGAGATATCACACAACATATTGTGTTAATGCTAAATTTGGGGCTGAAATTACCTTTTTGTGGGGAAAAATAAAATGTAATTTTTTTTTCCTTTCATACTGCTTTATTTCCAGTGAAGCACCTGAGGGGTTAATAAACTTCTGTGGTTTTGAGCACCTTGAGAGGTGCAGTTGTTAGAATGGTGTCACTTTTGGATATTTTCTGTCATATAGGCCCCCCATAGTCGCTTCAAATGTGATGCGGTCCCTAAAAATTAAATAAGATAAAAATTGTAATTGCTGATGAGTTTAAGGCTATGTGCGCACGTTGTGTAATTTCTTTCAGAAATTTCTGCAAGGTTTCTGCATCTCTTGGCAGCAGAAATGCTGCAGAAAATTCCGTTGCGTTTTTTTTTCCTGTGCATTCAGTGGTTAAAAAATGCACAAAGAATTCACATGCTGCGGATTTAAATGCACAGCAAATCCTGAAAGGAAAAATACTGGTCATGTGCACAGCACTTCAGGATTCCATAGCTTTTTTGTGCCAATTCCGCCCGGAAAAAAAACTCATTAAAAACGCATCTTGTGCACTCAGCCTTACCCTTCTAACTTCCTACCAAAAAAACATTGTTTCAAAAATAATGCTAACGTAAAGTAGACACGTGGGAAATGTTATTTGTGTGGTATAACTATCTGGTTTAAGGGCATAAAAATTCCAGGTTTTAAAATTGTGATATTTTCTTTTTATTTTTTATTTTTGTCAAGCTTTTGATATTTTCATAAATAAACAACAATAATAGCGACCAAAATTTACCACTAACAAAGTACAAAAACATTCTCATAATCAGTGGGATCCGTTGAAGCATTCCAGAGTTATTACCACAAAGTGACACTGGTAAGACTTACATCTGATGTGTATATACGTCATATATCGCGTTTCCCCTTTTGATACCATCTCCGATGCTGAGCCTGCATCTTTACGGCACATGATAGCTGATGTCATGTGCCCCTAGCAGCTGTGGGTGGAATTGCTATCCATCCGTGGCTGTTAACATGTTAAACGCCTCTGTCACTTTCTGACAGGGGCGTTTAACATTCTCGCACCAGAAGCGCATCACTAACTTCCGTCCATCGGCGCTCTCCTGTCACATGTTAGTGTTGCGCCAATGGGTTGGCATGGCAGCCGGGCGTTTACAGGAATTTTAAACAACCTAAAAGGTAAAATCTCCAGCCTTTAACCCCTTTCAAAATAAAACAAAAAAAGTCAAAAATGCACGTCTAGTATCATCGCATTCAGAATCGCCAGATCTATCAAAATCTAAAAATAATCCGATCAATAAACGGCGTGACAAGAAAAAAAGATCAAAACGCCAGAATCACCTTTGTTTGACCGCTGCAACATTGCAATAACAGGCGATAAAAAGATCGTATCTACCCCAAAATAGTGTCAATAATAATGGCACCTCAGCGCACAAAAAATAAGCCCTCACTCAGCCACAGATCCCTAAAAGTGAAGACACTACTTGACTCAGAAATTGGCGCTTTTTTTGTTTTTAATATAAACATTGGATTTTTTTCCACTTGCACAAAAAAAAGAACTTGGACATGTTTGGTATCTGCAAACTCATATTGACCTGGAGAATCAAAATGGCAGGTCAGTTTTAGCATGGTTAAAAAAAATCTGTGTAATTGCACTTTTTTTTTTTGCAATTTCAACGCACTTGGAATTTTTTTCCCGTTTTGCAGTATATTATATGGTAAAACCAATGGTGTCGTTCAAAAGTACAACTTGTCCCACAAAAAAAACAAGCCCTCACACAGAAAACGGAAAAATAAAAAATGGCTCTGGGAAGACGGAGAGCAAAAAGCGAAAATGGGGGGAAAAAAGGCAAAATGACCCGGGGGTTGAAGGGGTTAATGTACAAAGTGGCTCCCTCCTTAAGGGAAACCTAAGGAGGAACTACTGATGGGAACACATAGGGGATCTAGGAGCATTGAGTTTTCAGCATAGTTGAAGATGGCAGCTCTTTAGACTCTCATGTATCTAAAATATTGTCTCTATTCCAGGAACCTTCAAAGAAAAAAAGGCAACAAAGAAACCAGGAAGAGACTCGCTTCAACCAGCTGGTGGAGCAGTACAAGCGGAAGATCCTGGGAAAGCCCAATAGCTCTGTCCCAGTTAAGAAAAGCAAATGGTTTGAGGACTGAGTCTGACTGCCAAGGCACAGTCACATCTGTACAATGTTGTCCTCCATCTACGCAAAGAATTTGATTGGAAGTCTTCAAAAGAGCATAGATAGCGAAGTAACGAGAGACACGGGCAGTCTGATCTTCCTGTACTGCAGATATGGCGATATTTGCCTTCTGAGGCACCCACCCAATGTCAGAACTAGAGGACGCAGCTCTTTGTATTATAGGTGACATGCAGAAGTCTATGGAGAAGATGTATATAGAAAGATCGGTCTGCATTTTCTGTCAACTACAATGCAGACGCTTTGTATATATATCTACAGGGGACTCTATCTAATATTTTAGGATTCATAGAACTCTTGGCAGGCCTTCCTCCACCAGTCTGACTTATGATATTCACACTGTATTTTCTTTAGTAGTCTGTCTCCAAATCTGTACAAAGAAACTTTTGTGAAGTCCTTTTTTACTGCAGTGTAAAAAGAGCATTTTATTTGTTTTTATATAGTTATTAATAAGAATGTTGTACTGAAACTTCTGATTTTTGAGCTGTGCTTTTTGCATAATACTCAACACTGGTTTTGTATATCTGCAAATCGCAGACGATGGTGCACGGCCGGTCATACTTGTCCTGACCCTTATAAGTCAGCAGGACCATGATATGTGGATGTGTGAAACCGGCCTAATATGTCATACGTGTCCAATATATACACTGTGTGCAGAATTATTAGGCAAGTTGTATTTTAGAGGATTTTTTTTTATTATTGATCAACAACTATGTTGTCAATCAACCCAAAAGGCTCATAAATATCAAAGCTTAATATTTTTGGAAGTTGGAGTGGAACAGCCTTCCATCCATAGATTCTGTCAGTTGCTTGATCTGTTTACGATCAACATTGCGTGCAGCAGCCACCACAGCCTCCCAGACACTGTTCCGAGAGGTGGACTGTTTTCCCTCCCTGTAGATCTCACATTTTATGAGGGACCACAGGTTCTCTATGGGGTTTGAATCAGGTGAACAAGGGGGCCATGTCATTGTTTTCTTCTTTGAGACCTTTACTGGCCAGCCACGCTGTGGAGTAGTTGGATGCATGTGATGGAGCATTGTCCTGCATGAAAATCATGTTTTTCTTGAACGATACCGACTTCTTCCTGTACCACTGCTTGAAGAAGTTGTCTTCCAGAAACTGGCAGCAAGTCTGGGAGTTGAGCTTTACTCCATCCTCAACCTGAAAAGGTCCCACAAGTTAATCTTTGATGATACCAGCCCATACCAGTACCCCACCTCCACCTTGCTGGCGTCGGAGTGGAGCTCTCTGCCCTTTACTGATCCAGCCTCTGGCCCATCCTTCAGGCCCATCAAGAGTCACACTCATTTCATCAGCCCATAAAACCTTTGAAAAGTCAGTCTTAAGATATTTCTTGGCCCAGTCTTGACATTTTATCTTATGTTTCTTGTTCAAAGGTGGTCGTTTTTCCGCCTTCCTTACCTTGCCATGTCCCTGAGTATCGCACACCTTGTGCGTTTTGTTAATCCAGTAACGTTGCAGCTCTGAAATATGGCAAAACTGGTGGCAAATGGCATTTTGGCAGCTTCACTCTTGATTTTCCTCAATTCATGGGCAGTTATTTTGCGCCTTTTTTGCTCAACACGCTTCTTGCGACCCTGTTTGCTATTTGCTATGAAACGCTTGATTGTTCGGTGATCACGCTACAAAAGTTTGGCAATTTCAAGACTGCTGCATCCCTCTGCAAGACATCTCACAATTTTGGACTTTTCAGAGCCCGTCAAATCTCTCTTCTGACCCATTTTGCTAAAGGAAAGGAAGTTGCCGCCTAATTAACCACACCTTATATAGGGTGTTGATGTCATTCGACAACACCCCTCCTCATTACATAGATGCACATCACCTGATTTACTTAATTGGTAGTTGGCTCTCAAGCCTGAACAGCTTGGAGTAGGACAACATGTATAAAAAGTATCATGTGATCAAAATACAACTTGCCTAATAATTTTGCACACAGTGTAGAAAGATGTTTGGCATTGGAATTATACCCATCAAACCACTTGTTTATCTTGTGCCCTTTTATTTAATTGTTTCTATCCTTCTCTTACTTCTACCAGAACTGTTATGAATTAAAATATTTAATAAAATATGGAGCTGCATCTTTTCTCCACCACTATGTAAAATAAACTTGGCATCATCGCATAGGCTGTAGCTGGGCAAATATACTCTGATGACAAACAACAGAAACGGAATAATAGTGTACAAATGTGTTTTCTAGTGATCTAGCAAAATGCGTGCGCCAGGTATATATTATATACACGTGTACATTTTCCTGTCCTGGTCTAATAAATGTTTATTGTTCATATAAAACCCTAAGGCTCCGATTCTTCAGTCAGTTTCTCTACAGAATTCTGGCTTAAAACTACCGTATATACTCGAGTATAAGCCGACCCGAGTATAAGCCGACCCCCCTAATTTTGCCACAAAAAACTGGGAAAACTTATTGACTCGAGTATAAGCCTAGGGTGGAAAATGCAGCAGCTACCGGTAAATTTCAAAATTAAAAATAGATGCTCCATGCCATTCATTATGGCCCCATAGATGCTCCATATAAAGCTGTGCCATGTAGTGCTCTGCACCGTTCATTATGGCCCCATAGATGCTCCACATAAAGCTGTGCCATATATACAATGCTCTGTACCGTTGCCCCATAGATACTCCACATAAAGCTGTGCCATATATACAATGCTCTGCACCGTTGCCCCATAGCTGTGCCATATATATATAGTGCTCTGCACCGTTGCCCCATAGCTGTGCCATATAGTGCTCTGCACCGTTGCCCCATAGCTGTGCCATATACACTCACCGACCACTTTATTAGGTACACCATGCTAGTAACGGGTTGGACCCCCTTTTGCCTTCAGAACTGCCTCAATTCTTCGTGGCATAGATTCAACAAGGTGCTGGAAGCATTCCTCAGAGATTTTGGTCCATATTGACATGATGGCATCACACAGTTGCCGCAGATTTGTCGGCTGCACATCCCAAAGATGCTCCATACAAGGCAGGATGGATCCATGCTTTCATGTTGTTTACGCCAAATTCTGACCCTACCATCCGAATGTCGCAGCAGAAATCGAGACTCATCAGACCAAGCAACGTTTTTCCAATCTTCTACTGTCCAATTTCGATGAGCTTGTACAAATTGTAGCCTCAGTTTCCTGTTCTTAGCTGAAAGGAGTGGTACCCGGTGTGGTCTTCTGCTGCTGTAGCCCATCTGCCTCAAAGTTCGACGCACTGTGCGTTCAGAGATGCTCTTAGGCCTACCTTGGTTGTAACGGGTGGCGATTTGAGTCACTGTTGCCTTTCTATCAGCTCGAACCAGTCTGCCCATTCTCCTCTGACCTCTGGCATCAACAAGGCATTTCCGCCCACAGAACTGCCGCTCACTGGATTTTTTTTTCTTTTTCGGACCATTCTCTGTAAACCCTAGAGATGGTTGTGCGTGAAAATCCCAGTAGATCAGCAGTTTCTGAAATACTCAGACCAGCCCTTCTGGCACCAACAACCATGCCACATTCAAAGGCACTCAAATCACCTTTCTTCCCCATACTGATGCTCGGTTTGAACTGCAGGAGATTGTCTTGACCATGTCTACATGCCTAAATGCACTGAGTTGCCGCCATGTGATTGGCTGATTAGAAATTAAGTGTTAACAAGAAGTTGGACAGGTGTACCTAATAAAGTGGCCGGTGAGTGTAGTGCTCTGCACCGTTGCCCCATAGCTGTGCCATATAGTGCTCTGCACCGTTATTGCCCCATAGCTGTGCCATATAGTGCTCTGCACCGTTGCCCCATAGCTGTGCCATATAGTGCTCTGCACCGTTGCCCCATAGCTGTGCCATATAGTGCTCTGCACCGTTGCCCCATAGCTGTGCCATATAGTGCTCTGCACCATTATTGCCCCATAGCTGTGCCATACAGTGCTCTGCACCATTATTGCCCCATAGCTGTGCCATATAGTGCTCTGCACCGTTATTGCCCCATAGCTGTGCCATATAGTGCTCTGCACCATTGCCCCATAGCTGTGCCATACAGTGCTCTGCACCATTATTGCCCCATAGCTGTGCCATACAGTGCTCTGCACCATTATTGCCCCATAGCTGTGCTGCTGCAATAAAATAATAAAACACATACTCACCTCTCTTGCTTGCAGCTCCTCGGCGCCATCTTCCCGGTGTCTCTCCGTACTGACTGATCAGGCAGAGGGCGGCGCGCACACTATATGCGTCATCGCGCCCTCTGACCTGCACAGTCAGTGCGGAGAGAGAGACGCCGGGAAGATGGCGCGATGCCCGGCGTGTGGAACGAGGACAGGTGAATATGCGATACTTACCTGCTCCCGGCGTCCCGCTCCTTCCCCCGGACAGCTGGTCTTCAGTGCCGCAGCCTCTTCCTCTATCAGCGGTCACCGGCACCGCTGATTAGAGAAATGAATTTAGCGGCTCCGCCCCTATGGGAGGTGGAGCCGCCTATTCATTTCTCTAATCAGCGGTCCCACGTGACCGCTCAGGGGAAGAGGCTGCGGCACCCGGAGACCGTGGGGCGGGCAGGGGGAGCGACAGGATCGCCGGGACTAGGTAAGTATGCCTCAGCGCCCTCTCCCCCTCACCCGCCGACCCCACCACCGATCATGACTCGAGTATAAGCTGAGAGGGGCACTTTCAGCCCAAAAGTTTGGGCTGAAAATCTCGGCTTATACTCGAGTATATACGGTATTTTAAAATGTTGTAAAACGGCAAAAATTGAGACCGGTTTAACATTTTTGCAGTCAACCCTGAAACCTTTGACTCATGATCCAGTCTGGTTCTTAATAGCGGTTCCTGGCCTGTTGGAAAGGCAGTAGGTAGGTGTCTGTTACATAGTGTATCCAGCCATACAAGTGCTCCCTTGTGAGAATGCAGCTGCACGGGTCGCATACCTGTAGATCAGCTCTGACAGCTTCTTTCTGAACTCTTGGAAGACTGATATGTTTGTGCCCTCTGGGCACCACTAGTAATAAAATTAAAATGACAAATTAAAATAGTTTTAACCTCTTCCCCCCCCCCCCTCCCCCACCCATATGCTCTTCGGTAAACTTCATATATGTAGAATTTCTTGCTATAATCAAAATCAGGAGGACATCCTATAGATATACAGTGCCTACAAGTAGTATTCAACCCCCTGCAGATTTAGCAGGTTTAATAAGATGCAAATAAGTTAGAGCCTTCAAACAAGAGCAGGATTTATTAACATGCATAAATCTTACAAACCAAAAAGTTTTGTTGCTCAGTTAAATTTTTATAAATAAAAGTGTGGGTCAATTATTATTCAACCCCTAGGTTTAATATTTTGTGGAATAACCTTTGTTTGCAATTTCAGCTAATAATCGTCTTTTCTAAGACCTGATCAGGCCGGCACAGGTCTCTGGAGTTATCTTGGCCCACTCTTCCATGCAGATCTTCTCCAAGTTATCTAGGTTCTTTGGGTGTCTCATGTGGACTTTAATCTTGAGCTCCTTCCACAAGTTTTCAATTGTGTTAAGGTCAGGAGACTGACTAGGCCACTGCAACACCTTGATTTTTTGCCTCTTGAACCAGGCCTTGGTTTTCTTGGCTGTGTGCTTTGGGTTGTTGTCTTGTTGGAAGATGAAATGACGACCCATCTTAAGATCCTTGATGGAGGAGCGGAGGTTCTTGGCCAAAATCTCCAGGTAGGCCGTGCTATCCATCTTCCCATGGATGCGGACCAGATGGCCAGGCCCCTTGGCTGAGAAACAGCCCCACAGCATGATGCTGCCACCACCATGCTTAACTGTAGGGATGGTATTCTTGGGGTCGTATGCAGTGCCATCCAGTCTCCAAACATCACGTGTGTGGTTGGCACCAAAGATCTCGATCTTGGTCTCATCAGACCAGAGAACCTTGAACCAGTCAGTCTCAGAGTCCTCAAGTGATCATGAGCAAACTGTAGACGAGCCTTGACATGACGCTTTGAAAGTAAAGGTACCTTACGGGCTCGTCTGGAACGGAGACCATTGCGGTGGAGTACGTTACTTATGGTATTGACTGAATCCAATGTCCCCACTGCCATGAGATCTTCCCGGAGCTCCTTCCTTGTTGTCCTTGGGTTAGCCTTGACTCTTCGGACAAGCCTGGCCTCAGCACGGGAGGAAACTTTCAAAGGCTGTCCAGGCCGTGGAAGGCTAACAGTAGTTCCATAAGCCTTCCACTTCCGGATGATGCTCCCAACAGTGGAGACAGGTAGGCCCAACTCCTTGGAAAGGGATTTGTACCCCTTGCCAGCCTTGTGACCCTCCACGATCTTGTCTCTGATGGCCTTGGAATGCTCCTTTGTCTTTCCCATGTTGACCATGTCTGAGTGCTGTTCACAAGTTTGGGGAGGGTCTTAAATAGTCAGAAAAGGCTGGAAAAAGAGATAATTAATCCAAACATGTGAAGCTCATTGTTCTTTGTGCCTGAACTACTTCTTAATACTTTAGGGGAACCAAACAGAATTCTGGTGGGTTGAGGGGTTGAATAATAAATGACCCTCTGAAAAGACTTTTCACAATTTAAAAAAAAAATAAACAAAGAAATAACATTCTTTTTTGCTGCAGTGCATTTCACACTTCCAGGCTGATCTACAGTCCAAATGTCACAATGCCAAGTTAATTCCAAATGTGTAAACCTGCTAAATCTGCAGGGGGTTGAATACTACTTGTAGGCACTGTATGTAGTTGAATTTTTTTTTTTTTAACCATTTTTAATATTGGTTTTAAAAATAAATCCCTTTACATTTGACATATACTGTAAGTGTAAATGAGGTCTGTGGCCTCATTAAGACATCTGTTTTTTTCCATCTACGTGAAAATGTCATTATTCTGTTCAGACTTTCATCAGATTTGGATCAGGGTGTGCTATTGGCATCATCTGATTTTCTCATAAGTGGTGAAATTAAGAAAAAAAAACACTGACTGTCCATAAAACTCAGACCACACTTTTTTTTCACACATCCAGTGACTTGCACTGCTGATTTTGATCCAACCTTCAAGGAAAAAAATCATGTCTGATTTTGATCTGAACTGAGTGGTCTGTGGAACATATCGAACGGAGAATGGCCTCACACACTATCATGGATATTTTTGGTTTCCATTTAACCAGTATGTGTGTGTGCGCATGCGCTTTTGATTAAAGCTGTTGTACACTTATTGCTCTTTACAAAATAAAAAAAGCACCTGAATGTATCCCCACTGTGTCTCCGTCCTTTCTGTCTGGGCCTCTTCCCCATTCTATGCTCAATTTCTACTGGCCTGGTCATTTCTTGACTGAAGCTATCCGTGACCTTACTTACTGCGGCCACGACTGATTGGCTGAGTGTGTATGTCCAACAGTGGTCATAAATGAAGGTGGTCCAACCCTAAGATTGTCAACCAGTGTTATAGTATGAAGGCATACTTTAGTACTTGCAGTCCCGTGCTACTGACTGACATTGCCAACTTGGTTATATGCACATTGTTTGCTTGCAATCTGGATCAGACTTGACATTTGAAAGTGCCTGATATCGTCTGTACACACTGATCATTCGTGTC